>NC_059215.1:55704003-56304003 GCF_020615455.1 Coregonus clupeaformis
AACAGCAAAGGACTTTGTGAAGATGCTGGAGGAAACAGGTACAACAGTATCTATATCCACAGTAAAACGAGTCCTATATCAACATAACCTGAAAGGCCACTCAGCAAGGAAGAAGCCACTGCTCCAAAACCGCCATAACAAAGCCAGACTACGGTTTGCAACTGCACATGGGGACAAAGATTGTACTGTTTGGAGAAATGTCCTTTGGTCTGATGGAACAAAAATAGAACTGTTTGGCCATAATGACCATCGTTATGTTTGGAGGAAAAAGGGGATGCCTTGCAAGCCGAAGAACACCATCCCAACCGTGAAGCATGGGGGTGGCAGCATCATGCTGTGGGGGTGTTTTGCTGCCGGAGGGACTGGTGCACTTCACAAAATAGATGGCATCATGAGGAAGGAAAATTATGTGGATATATTGAAGCAAGATCTCAAGACATCAGTCAGGAAGTTAAAGCTTGGTCGCAAATTGGTCTTCCAAATGGACAATGACCCCAAGCATACTTCCAAAGTTGTGGCAAAATGGCTTAAGGACAACAAAGTCAAGGTATTGTAGTGGACATCACAAAGCCCTGACCTCAATCCTATAGAAAATGTGTAGGCAGAACTGAAAAAGCATGTGCGAGCAAGGAGGCCTACAAACCTGACTCAGTTACACCAGCTTTACATTTAAATTTTAGTAATATAGCAGACGCTCTTATCCAGAGCGACTTACAGTTAGTGAGTGCTTACATTTTTCATACTGGCCCCCCATGGGAATCGAACCCACAACCCTGGCGTTGCAAGCGCCATGCTCTTCCAACTGAGCTACAGGAGGCCCTGTCAGGAGGAGTGGGCCAAAATTCACCCAACTCATTGTGGGAAGCTTGTGGAAGGCTACTCGAAACGTTTGACCCAAGTTAAACAATTTAAAGGCAATGCTACCAAATACTAATTGAGTGAATGTAAACTTCTGACCCACTGGGAATATGATGAAAGAAATAAAAGCTGAAATAAATCATTCTCTCTACTATTATTCAGACATTTCACATTCTTAAAATAAAGTGATGATCCTAACTGACCTAAGACAGGGAATTTTTACTAGGATTAAATGTCAGGAATTGTGAAAAACTGAGTTGAAATGTATTTGGCTAAGGTGTATGTAAACTTCCGACTTCAACTGTATATAGTACCAGTCAAAAGTTTGGACACACATATTCATTCCAGGTTTTTCTTTATTTTTTACTATTTTCTACATTGTAGAATAATAGTTAAGACATCAAAACTATGAAATAACACATATGGAATCCTGTAGTAACCAACTTTGAAAGTTTATTAATGTGCAGTTGCAAAAACCATCAAGCGCTATGATGAAACTGGCACTCATGAGGACCGCCACAGGAAAGGAAGATCCAGAGTTACCTCTGCTGCAGAAGATAAGTTCATTAGAGTTACCAGACTCTTGGGCCAAGAAACACAAGCAATGGACATTAGTCCGGTGGAAATCCAAATTTGAGAGTTTTTGGTTCCAACCGCCGTGTCTTTGTGAGACACAGAGTAGGTGAACGGATTATCTCTGCATGTGTGGTTCCTACCGTGAAGCATGGAGGAGGTGGTGTGGGGGTGCTTTGCTGGTGACACTGTCAGTTATTTATTTAGAATTCAAGGCACACTTAACCAGAATGGCTACCACAGCATTCTGCAGCGATACGCCATCCCATCTGGTTTGCGCTTAGTGGGACTATGTTTTTCAACAGGACAATGACCCAACACACCTCCAGGCTGTGTAAGAGCTATTTGATCAAGAAGGAGAGTTACGGAGTGCTGCATCCGATGACCTGGCCTCCACAATCACCCGACCTCAACCCAATTGAGATGGTTTGGGATGAGTTGGACCGCAGAGTGAAGGAAAAGCAGCCAACAAGGGCTCAGCATATGTGGGAACTCCTTCAAGACTGTTGGAAAAGCATTCCTCATGAAGCTGATTCAGGCAAAGGGTGGCTATTTGAAGAATCTCAAATATAAAATACATTTTGATTTGTTTAACACTTTTTTGGTTACTACGTGATTCCATATGTGTTATTTCATAGTTTTGATGTCTTCACTATTATTCTACAATATAGAAAATAGTAAAAAATTAAGAAAAACCCTTGAATGAGTAGATGTGTCCAAACTTTTGACTGGTACTGTATGTATAAATTAACACACCCTTTGCTGACAGGTGTATAAAATCAAGCACACAGACATGCAATCTCTATAGACAATCATTGGCAATAGAATGGCCTTACTGAAGAGCTCAGTGACTTTCAACTTGGCACCGTCATAGGATGCCACCTTTCCAACAAGTCAGTTCGTTAAATTTCTGCCCTGCTAGAGCTGCCCCAGTGAACTGTAAGTGCTGTTATTGTGAAGTGGAAACATCTAAGAGCAACAATGGCCATGAAATGGTACGCCACACAAGCTCACAGAACGGGACCGCCGAGTGCTGAAGCACGTAAAAATCGTCTGTCCTCGGTTAAAATACTCACTACCGAGTTCCAAACTCCAAACTGCCTCTTGGAGCAACGTCAGCACAAGAACTGTCGTGAGCTTCATGAAATGGGTTTCCATGGCAGAGCAGCTGCAAACAAGCCTAAGATCATCATGCGCAATGCCAAGTGTCTGCTGGAGTGGTGTAAAGCTTGCTGCCATTGGACTCTGGAGCAGTGGAAATGCGTTCTCTGGAGTGATGAATCACACTTCACAATCTGGCAGTCTGACCGACGAATCTGGGTTTGGCAGATGCCAGGAGAATGCTACCTGCCCCAATGCATAGTGCCAACTGTAAAGTTTGGAGGAGGAATAATGGTCTGGGGCTGTTTTTCATGGTTCGGGCTAGGCCCCTTAGTTCCAGTGAAGGGAAAGCTTAACGTTACAGCATACAATGACATTCTACACGATTCTGTGCTTCCAACTTTGTGGCAACAATTTGGGGAAGGCCCTTTCCTGTTTCAGCATGACAATGGCCCCGTGCACAAAGCGAGGTCCATACAGAAAAGGTTTGTTGAGATTGGTGTGGAAGAACTTGACTGGCCTGCACAGAGCGCTGACCTCAACCCTATTGAACACCTTTGGGATGAATTGGAATGCGAGTCAGGCCTAATCGCCCAACATCAGTGCCCAACCTCACTAATGTTCCGCAGCAATGTTCCAACATCTACATTTTAGTCATTTAGCAGACGCTCTTATCCAGAGCGACTTACATGAGCAATTAGGGTTAAGTGCCTTGCTCAAGGGCACATCGACAGATTTTTCACCTAGTCGGCTCGGGGGTTAGAACCAGTGACTTTTCGGTTACTGGCACAACGCTCTTAACCACTAAGCTACCTGCCGCCATCTAGTGGAAAGCCTTCCCAGAAGAATGGAGGCTGTTATAGCAGCAAAGGGGGGACCAACTCCATATTAATGCCCATGATTTTGGAATAAGATGTTCGACGAGCATTTGTCCACATACTTTTGGTCATATAGTGTGTATATATATATCTGCCGAGACGTGCTTTTAAAGGGATAGTCGTTGGCTCAATGACTAAGTCTATGGGAACAGCTAGCATGTCATTGCGCTAACGCTAGTAGCAATGCACCAATCCTCCCCTCCCACCCGCTACCCTTGCCACCACAGCTGAAAAAAATCATAGGGGAATCACTGATAGTGCTATAATATTTGAGTTTAAAGAACCATTCCTGTCATATTTTTGATTGTTCAATCTTCAGCCATGGTTGAGCCTGTTGGGCTGGGACTGTGGTTAACAGTTCATAGGTTCAGGATGACCTTAGTGTCCTGGTTCCACACCCAGGTCTGCGTCTGGGTTTATGTTGGAGGAATATGAGAAGAATGACGTGTGTGAGTCTAGTCGGTTTGACAGTTTTAGACTGAGTAAGATGTGTGTTTGTGGCTGATGAAGGAAGCCCCAATCTGTGGAGAATATGGGGAAAGCAGACTAAAAGAAAAAGACATGACTGTGTGAGTGGCATCTAATTAGGAGGTGACTAATCGCCCATACACCCACTCTGATGTACTGTACAATTTACCTGCCATCGTCTTTATCGCCATGGCTACATGCTCGTCAGCGTGCTTCACTGCATTTTGTTTTATCTCCAGAGCTCTCATAGAAAGACTGTAGCCTCAACGTACATTTATCTAGAAGGATTTGTTTTATGTTCAATTTAGAAGGCCAAAGGTTGTTGTTATGTTTCCTTTTTTATTGTCATGAAGATAATTGCATGACATGCTCAAAGACGAATACTTGAATCACGTTGATTTTTTAAATGTATTTAATTTATATGAAAAATGTTATCAATGATGTTGTCATAAAGCATAGGAGACTTGTAGAAAGATACCATAATGTATCAGTTGAGATTTTGTCATATTTGCTGCAAGAGTTGACACTTAAAGGAGACTTGGTCGATGCAGTTTCCTACAGCTGACGAGGCAGTCAAGTGTCATGCAGTAGACGGCTCCCTGTTTGTTATGGTTACTTCATAGTCTGGACAGGATGTGAGGTCATCGGTAACAAAATCCAGCTGTGACATGAAGTGAATGTATTACGGTGTTAAGCTTTATCACCCACAGAGTGGTACGGACACAGTCGGGTGCTTGCTTCTCAGAAATGAAGGCCTTGATTGCAGTGAGGTCATGATGAGGTCAAACAGGATGACATTATGAATCAGTTCTATTATGGCACTTTTGATTGAACATGTTCTTGTTACTGAATACATGATCAGTGTTGACTCTACCTGTAGATACATATATAAAGTAAACTTACATATAGACCTGGTTTATACATTAGGCCTTGGCATACAAAAGGTAACACACGTTAGTGACAGGCTACTGTACAAAAGCTATGCCCTAGTTTGTCGATGTCTGACCAATTTGTAGTCTACTGTTTTTACTTTTTTGTAAACTGAACACCCAACATTTTCGAGCACAGAAGCTGACTAAGAGATGCCCTTATTCAAAAGCTCTCACTTCACTTGCCTTAGCTGATGATTGTTTGAAAATGCCTTCATTGCTTGTTTGACGTCATTTAGCAGACGCTCTTATCCAGAGCGACTTACAGTTAGTGAGTGCATACATTATTGTTACTTTTTTTTTTTTTTTCATACCCCCCCGTGGGAATCGAACCCACAACCCTGGCGTTGCAAACGCCATGCTCTACCAACTGAGCTACATCCCCTGCCGGCCATTCCCTCCCCTACCCTAGACGACGCTGAGCCAATTGTGCGCCGCACCATGGGTCTCCCGGTCGCGGCCGGCTACGACAGAGCCTGGATTCGAACCAGGATCTCTAGTGGCACAGCTAGCACTGCGATGCAGTGCCTTAGACCACTGCGCCACTCGGGAGATTACTGTCTCATCAGGGTTGGGGTCCAATCAGTAGTAAAATCAGGGAATTGGAATTTTGATTAACTTCTAGAATTTCTCCAGAATTGACCCCCCAACCCTCTGTCACTCACATGCTGCCCTTTGAAATGCTGATATGTTGTGTCATATCGGCTCATTGAATTAGAGCCAAGAACCATATCATTCTGATTCTGTTTCCGCCCACCAACATTTCACCAACGTGTAGCTTTCTGCAAAAGCATACTGACTATTTTTGATAAGACAATGTAATATGTATTATATACCAAAAAAGATTCCAAAATGTTTATGCAAAATAAATGTAGTATTCTATTGCTTAAAAAATATATTGTATTTGTAATCTTATTTTATTGAACTTGAAATAAATAAAAGCTATTTTATCAGCTGTAGTGAGTTGTTTGACCATTCCTTCCTGCTATAGAAAACCTTTGAGTGACATGGTTAGACTGTAAGATGTACTTTCACCTGTTACCACACAGGGGTAGCAAAGGGCTTATAATTAGTCACAAAGTAGCTCATTGGAAAAGGGCAGTACAATAATTGTTTTGCCTTACTTTAGAAATACAAAAAATTGAAGTTTGCATATGTCTACGAGATGTAATGTACTTATTTGTTCTGCCCAATCAGATTTGTTTGTATCATGGCAATTAACTTCAAAGATGTTTCAGAGGGATTTTACTTTCTTACTTACCATACTTTTTGTACTTATTGTACACACCCTTGTGATAACTGATGAGCAATAGTAAAACCAGCAAGCATGCAACATGCACCTTATAGTGGGCATCATGTGCTCTCAGACGACCACCACTAGATCTCTCTATGCCTCAGCTGTGGAGTGTATTCTGGTGCAGGCAGGTCTCTCCCATTAACACTCCCCCTTCCCATCCCTCCCCTCTCTTCAAGCCCAGATTCCCAGCCCAGGCCCGGCTCAGCCCGGCTGGCGGGACGTATGGGGTGGCACCATATGGCAGGACGCTGTGTGCCATGTTGGCTAGCTGGCACAGCCCCACGACACCACTCTCATGGGACTAAAGGCTCAGGTTACCATGGAGACCGGTGGCTTGTGGCCGTCACCATGGCAATAGATGGTGAGGGGGAAAGAGGAGTGGTCAGAGACCAAGGATTGGGTGATTGTGGTTCAAACCCTTGAGTTCTGGAGAATTCAATGGTTAACAGAATGAATAATTTTCAGATGGCTGGAGCAGGGAGTTGCAGGTTTTTAAGCAATATAGTTGTTATAAATGTCTTACACTGATGATGACTTGATTTCTGACCATCTCCATCACACCTGCAACACAATCTGAAGACAATAGACTAGAGCTGCCATGCGAAAGGCACACAGGAAATGTGCTTTACATCATGTCCCAAATAGTCTGAAACAGTTCCCTTTCCTTGTCTCCTTTCCTCTAAGACATCTGATCTAATAGGACTTTACTGTCTCTGTAGTTATGAAGAGATTGGACAGGGGAGAGGTAGAGCGGAACACAGCCTTCATTTTAAGAGTAGGCGGAGGGTCAGTCAGTCACTTTACAGTCTAGATGGGTAGATTCAAATTGTCTCTAAATTGCAGAGTTAAAGCAGCACACTCAGACATAATCATGATGAGTGGCCCACTATTTAATTAGCTCCCATGAAACACTGAGGGGAGACGGAACAAGAGGACCCTCCCCCACATCTTCTGGGCTTCAATGGGCCTCGCTAGAGTAACCTACAATAGGAGGGCCTCGTCACAGAGCCAGAGATACATGTAAATGAAATAGCCCCATTAATTTGTAATTAACATCAAGTTAATGACAATGTCACTGTGTCGCCGTCTCATCGGATGTCCTTCCTTTGTGGCGGAGGGCCTACTCTACTGTATCCCCCCCCCACTCTCTCGCCCTCTCTCTCCCTCTCTCTCTCTCGCCCTCTCTCCCTCTCCTGATCCCCTGATCAGAATGCTAATTAGTGGAATGCGAGTTAACGACTTTAAAAGGGACAGGGAGTTTATTAGGACTAACTAACGACATAAAGACCTAGTTAACGACTGGGCATTGTGTTGTGGAGGATTAATCATTCACTGGTAATAGATCAGGTGTTAGAAGTCCTGAGGTCCTCTGAGAGCTTTTGTATTGACATGGTTTAAACGCTAATTGCATTGCGCCTGTTAGCCTGATGTTAGGGATTTCAGCCTGATAGAACTAAAATATTTCCGGTATAGCCTACGTCAGAAATAATGTGGTTTCAGCACAGCGAGAAAGGGATGTTTGAATGTATACCTTTTCGTCAAATGTATTTTTGGTTGGCACTGCATGCATCGCGCACAACAATATGTTTTACGTGTCCTCTAAACCTACAGGTAACTGCCAAAATAAAGGAAACAGCTGAGTAAATGAGGGCTACAAAGTATATTGAAAGCAGGTGCTTCCACACAGGTGTGGTTCCTGAGTTAATTAAGCAATTAACATCCCATCATGCTTTGGGTCATGTATAAAAATACCCAGGTGCCCATTATTTTGGCTACCATGGCTAGAAGAAGAGATCTCAATGACTTTGAAAGAGAGGTCTCAAAGGAGCATAGGGGGTTCGAAGTGTGTGTTTGTGTGTCTCAGTAACCAGATCTCAAACCAATTGAACACTATTGGGAGATTCTTGAGTGGCGTCTGAGACAGCGTTTTTCCACCACCATCAACAAAACACCAAATTATGGAGTTTCTCATGGAAGAATGGTGTGGGATCCCTCAAATAGAGTTCCAGACACTTGTAGAATCTATGCCAAGGTGCATTGAAGCTGTTTCTGGTTGCTCGTGGTGGTCCAACGCCCTATTAAGACACTTTATGTTGGTGTTTCCTTTATTTTGGCAGTTACCTGTAGTTACTGGGTGCATTTGATTGTATAAGGTTTTTAATTAAAGTGCGTAGACTGCCCTATGCTCACTCTCAGTTGTTCTTGGTCCCCTCCTGTCTAAATCAGCCCACTGCCACTTGTAAATTGTTGTAATTTAGCAGTGTGGATAACAGCATCTCTACTGTCCCCAGGGCAGGTTCCAATTTTTAGATTGGTAGTTAGTCTAGCCAGCTATCTAAACTTGAAGTAATCATGGCCGAATAACGACCGGGCACGCAGGGCACGTGCCACGCTAACCTCTCTCTCTCTCTCTTCATAATTGACCCTTCGGCTGAGAAGGGGGTAGCTGCAGCCCAATGTGGCGACCGGAGTATGGGTGAGTGGGCGTTTCTTACCAGGCAACTACCGTACATTGAGCTACCGTACCGCGAGAGTTTGCACTTCTGTTTTGAAGCCAAACAATGAGTCGTATTTCACTGTTAGTTTTACACAAATAATTGTACATTTTCAGTTATAAAACTGACAATAGTTTACTTTTTATTAAAAGTACTGATGATGGGTGTACGGTTACTTCATGCATTGTATGCGTGTGCTTGCTGTGACTATCACCCTGATATTGGCTACTAGGTAGCTACTTCCCATGCCGTTGACGGACAGTAGTGCTTGTCAAGGGGGAACGTAGGGCACTGTGTCCAGGTGTTGTTGCCGTTCATGCCATCTTTGACCTGATGAAGATCTGTTTCGGATCGAAATGTTGTCAATAAAGCTGTGAATTGGGAGCATAAACAGTGTGCGGGCCTTGCTGTTCTTTACAAGTATTCTTCATTAGTCCAGCACCTAAGTTTTTAAGGATTTGCGTATGACCACAAACTTTTCTATAGCCATTCATGCCCTCCCCAGTAGTAGACTGTATGTGTACTGTATATCAAGGTGACATCTAGATGGTTATTATATATTATTTATTGTGTAGGCTGCCATCCCTACTTTAAATAAAATCATAGGAGGGAAGAAATTGCCACTTTAGCTACCGCCGGCGACATGACCGTGATACCAAGTAGGAACCTCAGGTCGGCAGGCACGTCAATACAACACCGTTACACTGGTCGCCAGCTCGACTCTACTCGTCGTGCAGCCCAATCAGCCGAGAAGCCACGCAAAACTGTCTTGAGTGGCAAGAAATCTGCCCAATTAGCTGATTTTCTTTCAGTACACCCACTCCTTTTAACACACCCACTCGCCCATATTCACCATATTAGGCTGCAGCTACCCATACTTGTTTTGGAGTGATTCCCTGATGCCCAAACAAAATCTCTTTGCCCCTATCTCTCTCACCCTCATTCCCTCTCTCTTACACAAATGCCGCCAGATATGTATATTTCTGTCAATTAAACCCTGTCAGCTGTTTGCCTCCTGCTAGACATATGGCCTCAGTTAAATATAAAGAGCAAACAGCGCAGGCATTGAGAGGGGCACCATTTTAATGGAACCCTTTGGGACAGGACCCACACCTTCCCATTCGTTTTTTTCAATCACGTTGGTGCAATTTTCACAAGTATGTGGTAAAATTTCACAACTTTTAGTACAAAACTCAAAACAGATCATCAAAAAGGCAGTTGTTTCAAAACTCTAAGGACATTTTCAATTTAATGATTACGGCATTCAAAATCATACAGTCTCTTTTTCACCAAACTTAATCAGTGTTTCATCTAGAAATACATGTTTCACGTTGGTTCCCTGTGGGGCGAGGAACTCAGTCGGGCTTTCAACTTACTCCTGAAATTATAGTAGAATGCACAAGGGGCAATTTCGAATTGGGTCGTGCATCAGAAGTCTTCCTCTTTCATGTCAATTAATCAGACCTTACAGAGTTATTTATACAGTGCCTTCCGAATGTATTCATACATCTTGACTTATTCCACATTTTGTTGTGTTACAGCCTGAATTCAAAATGGATTAAATCATTTTTCCCCCTCACCCATCTATACATGATACCCCACAATGACAGTAAAAACATGTTTTTAGAAATGTTTGGCATTGCAGCCTGATAGAACTAAAATATTTCCGGTATAGCCTATGTCAGAAATAATGTGGTTTCAGCACAGCGAGAAAGGATTTCAATTGATACCTTTCTGACACCACCCCAGAATCCCAGTTTCCTGAGCACCCCAAGCCCCCAGAGCCCAGCATGGAGGAGCCCAGAGCTGACGGGAAACGCTGGGGCTCGCCAGGACTAGCTGTGCAGTTACACCCCAGCTACCCAGTCACGTCTGTCACTACCCGCAACCCTCCACTGGGACAACCCTCAGCACCACATTCAAGTCTTCGTGGACTCCGGGGCTGCGGAGAATTTCATGGACCAAGACTTCGCCAGAGAATTACAAATCCCATGCGTGAAATGTCCCATCCCTCTGCAGATTCAAGCCCTCGATGGACACCCCTTCGGCTCCGGCCAGGTGGAGTATCAGACCAAGCCCATTCTACTGCAGGTTGGGGTGAACCACTCAGAGACTCTTAGTTTTCTTTTGATCACTGCTCCCGAGAATCCCCTGATCCTAGGCTACCCCTGGCTACTGCTACATAACCCACTATTCTCCTGGTCCATGGGACACCTACTAGACTGGGGTAAGAACTGCCAGACTAACTGCCTAAGACCCCCACCAAGAGCCTCGCCGCAATCCCCAGCATCCCTCGAAGACCAAGACTTCTCCACTCTCCCTCCCGAATACTTTGACCTCCAGGAGGTCCTCTACATCCCCAGCTGGTGCAGGCTTCTTCTTTGTGGGAAAGAAGGATGGAGGTCTGCGTCCCTGCATCGATTACAGAGGGATGAACAGGATTATGATTAAGAATCGTTATACCCCACCCGTGATGTTCGCCGCCTTGGAGTTGGCCCAAGGGGCCCAATTCTTCACCAAACTGGACCTCTGCAACGCTTACAATCAAATGAGAATCAGGGAGAGAGATAAATGGAAAACTGCCTTTAACACCCCTAGTGGCCACTATTAGTATTTAGTCATGCCCTTCGGATTGTCGAACTCACCGGCAGTCTTCCAAGCATTGGTCAATGACACTCTTAGGGAAATGTTGAATCGGTTCGTCTTTGTTTACCTCGATGACATCCTGATCTTCTCCAAGACCCTTCCGGAACACATCCTGCACGTCCGCCAAGTCCTGAGAAACCTCCTGCAGAGTCAACTATACGTCAAGATAGAGAAGTGTGAGTTCCACGTATCCGAAGTTTCTTTCCTGGGTCACATTATCTCTACTGCCGGCATCCAAATGGACCCCGTAAAGGTTAAGGCATTCACCGACTGGTCCCATCCCGCCTCACTCAAACAAGTCCAGCGGTTCCTCGGGTTTGCCCATTTTTACAGGCGTTTTATACGCAACTTTGGTGCGGTGGCAGCACCTCTCACGGTCCTAACCCGCAAGTTCCTGACCCGTTTTTGCTGGACCCCTGAGGCTGACAGGGCATTCGTGGAGCTCAAGGGATGTTTCACCTCCGGACCCATCCTCGTTCATCCTGATTCTACTTTCGTGGTAGAGGTGGACGCCTCAGACACCGGAGCAGGGGCGGTCCTTTCCCAGCGGAACGAGGAGGACAAGAAACTGCATCCAAGCGGTTCTCGCCTGCGGAACGCAACTACGATGTAGGCAACCGGGAGCTCTTGGCAGTTAAGTGGGCCCTTGAGGGGTGGAGACACTGGTTGGAGGGGGCACCTCATCCTTTCGTGATCTGGACGACCCATAAGAACTTGGTCTCCATTCAAGAAGCCAAGAGGTGAACGCTCGCCAGGCTAGGTGGGCTCTGTTTTTTAACAGGTTCAACTTCACACTAGCCTATCGCCCAGGATCCAAGAATCAGAAAGCAGATGCCCTGTCCCGCCAACATGATGTCTCTAACGAGGAGAGGGACTCCGAGCCCATCATCCCCAGCTCCTGCATTGTGGCCCCCGTGATATGGAGTATTGAGACCACGGTCTGACAAGCCCAGACCCGAGAACCTGACCCCTGTGGGGGTCCCACTAACAGACTTCATGTTCCCCGATCAGCCCGTTCCCGAGTACTACAATGGGGACACTCCTCTAAATTAACTGGGCATCCAGGGGTTAATTGGACACTGGAGTTCCTGAGGCGGAGATTCTGCTGGCCCAACATGACTGAGGATGTGAGATCCTTCATGACGGCCTGCTCCATCTGTGCCCAAAGCAAGTCCTCACAACAGCGAATGGCTGGGTTGCTCCAACCTCTGCCCATCCTCAGCCGGCCCTGGCCCCACCTGTCCGTAGACTTTATCACAGGGTTACCTCCATCCCAAGGGCTTACCACTATCCTGGTGGTCGTCGATCGGTTCTCCAAGGCAGCCCATTTCATCGCCTTACCCAAGTTACCCTCGGCGAGGGAGACCACGAATCTCATGATTACCCATGTCTTTCGACTACACAGACTTCCCCAGGACATTGTCTCAGATCGTGAGCCTCAGTTCGTTGCGCGGTATTGGAAGGCCTTCTGCTCCCTGTTGGGGGCGTTGGGGAGTCTCTCCTCAGGGTTCCACCCACAGTCTAATGGGCAGACTGAGCGGGTCAACCAGGAGCTGGAGAAGTTCCTCCGTTGTTTTGTCTCCACTCAGGCCATCAACTGGAGCAAGTTCCTTGTCTGGGTGGAATATGCTCAAAACACTGCCGAACTTGTCCACTGGACTGTCGCCGTTCAAGCATCTATGAGGGTCTGTCCATCCTTCCATGTCTCCCGTCTCAAGCTGGTAAGGACTAGTCTCTTCTTTTCCCCCACACCTGCCCCTCCGCCCCCTCGACTTGTTGATGGTTGGCTGGCCTACACAGTCCGGTGTCTGTTGGAGGCTCGTCAGGTCCGAGGTACCCTGCAGTACCTGGTGGACTGGGAGGGCTACGGTCCCGAGGAGCGGGTGTGGGTGCCTGCCCGGGACGTCCTGGATCCGGGACTGGTTCGGGACTTCAACCAACTAAGTGGTGGTTGCCCTGGCTCTGCGGCTGGAGCCTCTTCTAGAAAGGGGGTACTGTCATGGTTTCACCTGTCACCAGAGGGCGGCAGAGACCGTCCTAGAGACAATAATGACACAGGCGTGTTCAAATCAAATTTTATTGGCCACATGCGCCGAATACAACAGGTGCAGACATTACAGTGAAATGCTTACTGCTGTTCTAGCCTAATTATGATTTCTCTTTTAAGAGAGGTGTGTTTTTTGTTTCCCTTTGCAGAAGCTTGATTCGTTTGCTATGTGCGTTTCTCTCCAGGGTGAGTTTTCTAGCCCTAGTGTTTGTTGTTTTCCCTGTATTACTGTGATCCTTCTGTTACCAATTCTCAGTAAAATATTTACATTCATCCTAAGCCACTGATTCCTCATCTGTTCTCTTCTCAGCTCCTGGGTCCAACCTCATCACGTCACAATTTCAGCTTTTCATTTTTAATTAATTTGTAAACATTTCGGAAAACATAATTCCACGTTGACATTATGGGGTATTGATTTTGTTATAATGTTTGAGTCACTTATATATCACATGAACACACATAAGACATGGCTAAATGTATAGAATTGCAGGAAATAAACTTTTAACCTGCTAAATGTTCTCTCTGCCAATGTTCCCCAATGATGGAAGGGGGGCACGAGAGAAAAACTTTGGAAACACTTGATCTAAAGTAAATGCTCACATTACTATTGATAAGATTGTCTTCTCATTTGTTAAAATACCTTTTAATAATACTTAATCCAACTGCTCTTAATTGATAATCATTCAATCGTTTAGTAAACCTATAGATTTTTTAATGGCTTGTCTACTATATACGTTTTTTGAGAACTACAGAATGAGAATGTATGATCATATAAAGTATTATAAATATATTGTAATGTACAATTAGGATCATGACTACTATGATTTGACTTTACAAAATCTGATATTGATAAGAACAGAGATGTACTGTATGTAACAAATGCATCACTTACAGTAAGCATGTATCCAAAAGGAAGTTGCTGAGGGGTTTTCACACTGCTTTACTGAAATTGTATTGGTCAACAGAGTACTGTAATACATGCCATTTACATAGCAGACACTTTTGACTAAAGTGACAATAGTAAGTCCATACATTTTCTTATGTGACCCCAGTGGGAATCAAACCCACAACCCTGATGTTGCTGGTGCAAAGCTCTTACCAACTGAGCTACACAGGACCACAATAATACATAATACCATACAATACTGTAAAATACAATACATGATGATTACCATACATAATGACTACTTGTTATTGCTAATGATTTCACATAGTGGTATCCAGAATTGGTAACAATGTAAAAGGGGTGGTGTGAACACTTACAATTTCTTTCAACATGGAGCAGGATGCACAACATGTGCTTGGGCCACCGCAAGGGAGAGGAAGAAATCCCAGAGCTGGTGGATGTGGATAAGGGCCCCATCAGAGAGGTGACCAAGGGCCCAGTCAAATCAAATGTTAATTGTCACATACACGTAAGCAGATGTTATTGCGGTTGTAGCGAAATGCTTGTGCTTCTAGCACCAACAGTGCAGTAATATCTAACAAGTAATATCTAACAATTTCACAACATATACCCAATACACACAAATCTAAGTAAGGAATGGAATTAAGAATATATAAATATATGGACAATCAATGACAAAGCGGCATGGACTAAGATATAGTAGAATGTAATAGAACACAGTATGTACATATGAGATGAGTAATGCAAGATATGTAAACATTATTAAAGTGACTAGTGTTCCATTCCTTAAAGTGGCCAGTGATTTCAATAGGCAGCAGCAACCTCTAATGTGCTAGTGATGGCTATTTAACAGTGTGATGGCCTTGAGGTAGAAGCAGTTTTTCATTCTCTCGGTCCCAGCTTTGATGCACCTGTACTGACCTCGCCTTCTGGATGATAGCGGGGTGAACAGGCAGTGGCTCGGGTGGATGATGTCGTTGATGATTTTTTTGGCCTTCCTGTGACATCAGGTGCTGTAGGTGTCCTGCGGGGCGGGTAGTTTGCCCCCGGTAATGCGTTCTGCAGACCGCACCACCCTCTGGAGAGTCCTGCAGTTGCGGGCAGTGCAGTTGCCGTACCAGGTGGTGATACAGCCCGACAGGATGCTCTCAATTGTGCATCTGTGAATGTTTGTGAGGGTTTTAGGTGCCAAGCAAGATTTCTTCAGCCTCCTGAGGTTGAAGAGGCTCTGTTGCGCCTTCTTCACCACACTGTGTGACAGGTACTGAGGACACGAAGAGGCAGGATGCAGACGCAGGAATCAACAAGGTAAAGGTTTACTTAACAATGAGAAAGAGAATAATAAAGAGCGAGTACAAGACACGACGCTAACAATTACACACAACAATGACTGAACAGTCCAGGGATATATAGTGGTGGTGATGAGATGATGAGGTGCAGGTGCGCTGGAGGTGATTAGGGTGCGTTGGGTTTCCATTCCTGTGTTGCCGATGTTTGGTGCGCTCAGAGCGCCGGAGGGGAGCAATGGGAGGAGACGTGACAGTACCCCCCCCCCCCCCCGGACTCGCGGCTCCCGCCGCAGGACTTCACCAGCCGTGAGGACGACACCGAGGACGAGGAGCGGGCCGGTCAGGGCGGCGACTGTGGAAGTCCCGAATTAGGTTGGGGTCCAGATTGTCTTTAGCCGGAACCCAGCTCCTCTCCTCAGGGCCATTCCCCTCCCAGTCCACCATGTCATGGAACCATCCCCCACGGAACCTGGAGTCCAGCAGGTCCCTCACAGCATACGCCGGACTCCCGTCAATGTCCAGGGGTGGAGAGACACATGAAAAGTAGGTGAGACACGGTAGTGAGGTGGAAGGAGCAGCCGGTACGACACCTCATTAATCCGCCGGCGGACCTTAAATGGCCCCACAAACCGGGAGCTCAGTTTCTTGCAGGGCAGGCGGAGAGGGAGGTTTCGAGTTGACAGCCAGACACGATCACCAGGCTGGAATACGGGAGCCTCACTGCGGTAGTGGTCAGCTTAGTCCTTCTGCCGATGAATGGCCCTCTAGAGACGGACATGGGCAGCAGACCTGTCCGGCCCTGCGGAACCACTCGTCGACAGTGGGCGCATTGTCTGGCTGGGTGTCCAAGGGACCAGGGCCGGCTGGTACCTCAGGACGCATTGGAAGGGAGTGAGCCCCGTGGAGGAGTGAACGAGGGAGTTCTGGGCATATTCTGCCCAGGGAAGAAACCTCGCCCACTCCCCCTGCTGGTCCTGACAGTAGCAACGAAGAAACCTCCCCAGCTCCTGGTTCATGCACTCCACCTGCCCATTTGACTGAGGCCTATACCCGGAAGTGAGGCTGGCCGTGGCTCCAATCTTCTCCAGGAAAGCCTTCCACACTTGGGAGATGAATTGGGGGCCACGGTCCGAGACGATGTCCTCCGGAAGTCCATAGTGCCGGAAGACCTATGACCACCATGACTGTGGTGAAGCCGTCAGAACGTGGGAGGTCGGTGACAAAGTCTATGGACAGGTGTGACCAAGGTCGCTGAGGCACTGGTAGAGGAACTAGTTTGTCTGCCGGGGTGTTCTGAGGTGTCTTCATTTGGGCACATACAGAACAGGAGTTGACATAGCGAAAGACATCAGTAGCCAAGGTGGGCCACCAGTATTTTTGTGATAGAGAATGCAGGGTGCGCGTAATTTTGGAGTGCCCTTCCCTAAGGGTGGTGTGCGCCCAGATCAGCAGGCGGTCACGGACACTGGTGGGTACATAAACGCGCCCCAGAGGGGCATTGGCAGGCGCTAGGTCCTCCTGAGCCGCCAGGCAGATGTCTAGGTCCACATCCCACACGACAGGTGCAACGATGAGAGACGGGGGCAGGATAGGACCCCCCAGATCCTTCCTTTCTCCGGTATGGTGCATCCTGGAGAGTGCGTCGGCTTTCACATTCTGGGATCCTGGGCGGTCGGACAGAATGAACTGAAGGCGAGTAAGAAATTGGGCCCACCTGGCGTAACGAGAGTTCATCCGTTTCACTGCCCGTATGTGCTCCAAATTCCGGTGGTCAGTAAGAATCCGGAATGGATGGACTGCGCCCTCCAGCCAGTATCTCCATTCTTCCAGAGCAAGGACCACCGCCAACAGCTCCCTGTCTCCAACTCCATAGTTCCTCTCTGCGGGGGTAAGCTTTTTAGAGAAAAAGGCACAGGGATAAATTTTTTCTGGCTTACCTTGCCGCTGGGAGAGGACCGCACCCACGCCCTCCTCAGATGGATCTGGGTGTTTTAGGATGGGCGCTGTGGTGAACCTCTCCTTCAGCCTCTTGAAGGCAGCGTCAGCCTCAGGGTTCCAGGCCAGCTTCTGAGGTCCACCCTTAAGAAGAGAGGTGAGCGGGGTGGCTATGGCGCTGAAGGACCTGATGAAACGCTGATAGAAATTGGCGAAGCCCAGGATGCTCTGTAGGCCCTTGATGGTGGTGGGGACTGGCCATGACCTGACGGCATCCGTCTTCTCTCTTTCCATGAATACCCCCTGAGGACTGATCCTGTATCCCAGGAAGGAGATGGCTTTTGGTGGAATTCGCATTTCTCCCCCTTCACCAACAGGCTGTGTTCCCGGAGGTGGAGTAGGACAGCTCTGACGTCCCTGACGTGCTTCTCGAACGTAGCCGAGTAGATCAGGATATCGTCGATGTACACCACCACCTGTCTACTCAGCATGTCTTGGAACACGTCATTGACGAAGGACTGGAACACAGAAGGTGCATTGGCGGGGCCGTAGGGCATGATGCAGTATTCATAGCGGCCTGAGGTAGTGCTGAATGCCGTCTTCCACTCGTCTCCTTCCCGGATTCGGATCAGGTTGTAGGCACTCCTCAGGTCCAACTTGGTAAAGTACCGGGCCCCTCGTAGCTGCTCGATGGCTGACGGTAGTGTGGGAATGGTGATGGTGATGGGGAGAGTGACGTGCGTAATGGTGCCTGATCCAAGTGGTTTATTGTCCAGCGAGTTGATGTGTAGCGGAGAAGGCAGTGGCAAGGTGGGCAACCCCCATTCAGAGACTAGGTCCCTATCTATAAGTTTCCCCGCTTATCCTGAATCTATCATTGCAGTGGAAATGGAAGAGAAGGAATAACCAGTCACCGTTATGGGAACTAAAAACAATGGTTTTGTGATAGGAGATGACGTAACACTCACGGAGCGGCGACGGGAGTCATACCGCCTAAATTGGGAGCCGCCAGGAGATCTTTGGTCCGTGGTGGTGTAGGGGGTGCTGCCCACCTCCATGGGTGAGGACTCGGAGGCAGGGCGGCTTCCATAGCTCAGATGGGGTGAGCGTCGAGGCTCCAGGAGGTGTTGGGAAGGCAGTCTGTCTCTCAACATGTTGTCAAGACGGATGGACGTGGCGATGTGGGTATCAAGGTCCATCTCATCGTCCCGACATGCGAGTTCCGTCTTGATGTCCTCCCGTAAGCCTCTCCTGAAGGCCGTGTGCAGAGCATGCTCATTCCAGCAGGAAGACGCCGCCACCGTGCGAATGCTCAGAGCGTACTCGGACGCGGGCCCCTCTCCCTGTTGTAGCTGGAGGAGATGCTCACCCCCGTCCTTTCCCTCCGTGGGATGATCAAACACCGCCCTGAACCGAGCGAGGAAGGTGGAGTAGGGAAGTGCCGCTGCCTCACCTCCTTCCCAGACTGCCGTGGCCCAATCCAGCGCCTTTCCTTTAAGTAGCAAAATCACCAGCGCTATCCTGGCTTGGTCAGATGGATATGCCCCAGGCTGACGTGCCAGAAAAAGTGAAAACCTGTAGCAGGAAGCCGCTACATTTAATAGTTTTACCATCATAGCGCTACAATAGGGCGAGGGGTCCCTCAGAAGTTGGTGATATCAGGGGAACAGGTGGACTGGGTGCACTCGCCACTCCCTGAGGTGGAACCGGAGTGCTGGGCAAATTATGTAGAGTTTGGAGCACTTCCTGCATGGCGGCGTTCAACTGGGCAAGCTGCTGCTCGTGCTGGTCGAGGCGCTTGGAAACTCCAGGAGGATTATCTGCTGCATCCATTTTTGTGAGAGGTGTGTAATTCTGTGACGAGTACTGAGGATATGAAGAGGCAGCCGCAGGAATCAACAAGGTAAAGGTTTACTTAACAATGAGAAAGAGACTAACAAAGAGCGAGTAAACAACACGACGCTAACAATTACACACAACAATGACTGAACAGTCCAGGGCTATATAGTGGTGGTGATGAGATGATGAGGTGCAGGTGCGCTGGGTTTCCATTCCTGTGTTGCCGAGGTGGTGCGCTCAGACCGGTGGCTCAGTAGACCCGCGAATCAGAGCACCGGAGGGGAGCAACGGGAGGAGACGTAACACACTGTCTGCATGGGTGGACCATTTTTCCAGGCCATCACAGTTGACCATGTTATAAACAGAGGTCTTACCATGGCAGAGGCTGCACGATTGGTACATCCTAACCTCAAAAGGTCAACAGTTAATTCTATCAATAAGACATTTTCGTAAAGAAAACCGGTAAGTCTGCAGGATATGCATTTTGCTGCAAAATGACATATTTTTTATGCATTTAAATTCACACAAAATAGTATAGTAAGTGTTGTATGTATGTTGTTAGTACCTGTATTCTTATGATAGATTGACTGTATACTCCGCTCTACCCTCAGAAGTGACAGAAGGCCACATGTCGGCGGCCGAGGCCGTGTGCTGATCGACCAACAGGAGCAGGCAGTGGTGGAAATGGTGAGGGCGAGGAATGATATACGGCTGAGAGACAACACTGACACCTTTGCCAATGTGGCATCCATCAGCCTGTTTACAATAGGCCACCTTTTGAAGAGGCGCCAGGTATCTTTGAAACAGATATACCTGGTGCCTTTTGAGAGAAACAATGGCCGGATGAAACAACTGCGGGCTTAGTATGTTTAGGTTCAGCACCAGTGTATACTGTAATATTACTGTTACTATTTGATGCTCATGCTACTTCACAATATCATATTGTAATTGAAAATAACTAACCCAAATCTATTTTTAGAGGGTGATGGATGCTTGATGCTGCTGTGAACAATTGCAAATACATATTTGTTGATGAAGCGGCCTTCAACCTGGCCAAAACTCGGTGTCGTGGGCGGAACCTCATCGGCCAACAGGTGACCGACCGTTCAAGTTCCTGGACAACGTGGGGGAAAGATCTCCATGTGTTCAGCCATATCTGAAGATGGTGTGGTAGGGCATAGGCCTCTACTTGGGTCCAACAATGCTGCACACCTCCTCAATGAGATTTAGAAGGCCTGTCAAGGCGAAAGGGTCACCTATGTCATTGTGTGGGACAATGTCAGGTTTAAATCAAATCAAATCAAATCAAATCAAATGTTATTTGTCACATGCACCGAATACAACAGGTGTAGACCTTACAGTGAAATGCTTACTTACAAGCCCTTAACCAACATTGCAGTTTTAAGAAAAGAAAAAAACAGATAACTACAAAATAATTAAAGAGCAGCAGTAAAATAACAGTTGCGAGGCTATATACAGGGGGTACCGGTACAGAGTCAATGTGCGGGGGCACAGGTTAGTTGAGGTAATTGAGGTAATATGTACATGTAGGTAGAGTTAAAATGACTATGCATAGATAATAAACAGAGAGTGGCAGCAGCGTATAAGAGGGGGTGGGGATGGGGCGGGAACAATGCAAATAGTCTGGGTAGCCATGATTAGCTGTTCAGGAGTCTAATGGCTTGGTGGAGAGGCTGTTAAGAAGCCTTTTCGACCTAGACTTGGCGCTCCGGTACCGCTTGCCGTGCGATAACAGAGAGAACAGTCTATGACCAGGGTGGCTGCAGTCTTTGACCATTTTTAGGTGCCTTCCTCTGACACTACCTGGTATAGAGGTCCTGGATGGCAGGAAGCTTGGCTCCAGTGATGTACTGGGCCGTACGCACTACCCTCTGTAGTGCCTTGCGGTCGGAGGCCGAGCAGTTGCCATACCAGGCAGTGATGCAACCAGTCAGGATGCTCTCGATGGTGCAGCTGTATAATATGCCATTTAGCAGACGCTTTTATCCAAAGCGACTTACAGTCATGCGTGCATACATTTTTTTTTTTTTTTTTGTGTATGGGTGGTCCCGGGGATCGAACCCACTACCTTGGCGTTACAAGCGCCGTGCTCTACCAGCTGAGCTACAGAGGACCACATGTATAACTTTTGGAGGATCTGATCTCCCATGCCAAATCTTTTCAGTCTCCTGAGAGGGAATAGGCTTTGTCGTGCCCTCTTCACGACTGTGTTAGAAGGCCTGTGTTTGGACCATGATAGTTTGTTAGTGACGTGGACACCAAGGAACTTGAAGCTCTCAACCTGCTCCACTACAGCCCTGTCGATGAGAATGGGGGCGTGCTCGGTCCTCTTTTTCCTGTAGTCCGCAATCATCTCCTTTGTCTTGATCACCTTGAGGGAGAGGTTGTTATCCTGGCACCACACGGCCAGGTCTCTGACCTCCTCCCGATAGGCTGTCTCATCGTTGTCGGTGATCAGGCCTACCACTGTTGTGTTGTCGGCAACCTTCATGATGGTGTTGGAGTAGTGCCTGGCCATGCAGTCATTGTTGAACAGGGAGTACAGGAGGGGACTGAGCACACACCCCTGAGGGGCCCCCGTGTTGAGGATCAGCGTGGCAGATCTGTTGTGACCTACCCTTAGCACCTGGGGGCGGCTTGACAGGATGTACAGGATCCAGTTGCAGAGGGAGGAGTTTAGTCCCAGGGTCCTTAGCTTAGTTATGAGCTTTGAGGGCACTATGGTGTTGAATGCTGTGCTGTTGTCAATTAATAGCATTCTCACGTAGGTGTTCCTTTTTTCCAGGTGGGAAAGGGCAGTGTGGAGTGCAATAGAGATTGCATCATCTGTGGATCTGTTGGTGCGGTATGCAAATTGGAGTGGGTCTTGGGTTTCTGGGATAATGGGGTTGATGTGAGCCATGACCAGCCTTTCAAAGCACTTCATGGCTACCTACGTGAGTGCTACGGGTCGGTAGTCATATAGGCAGGATACCTTAGTGTTCTTGGGCACAGGGACTATGGTGGTCTGCTTGAAATATGTTGGTATTACAGACTCAGACAGGGAGAGGTTGAAAATATCAGTGAAGACACTTGCCAGTTGGTCAGCGCATGCTCGGAGTACACATCCTAGTAATCTGTCTGGCCCTGTGGCCTTGTGAATGTTGACCTGTTTAAATGTCTTACTCACATCGGCTACGGAGAGCGTGATCACACAGTCGTCCAGAACAGCTGATGCTCTCATGCATGCTTCAGTGTTGCTTGCCTCGAAGCGAGCATAGAAGTAATTTAGCTCGTCTGGTAGGCTCGTGTCACTAGGCAGCTCGCAGCTGTGCTTCCCTTTGTAGTCTGTAATAGTTTGCAAGCCCTGCCACATCTGACGAGCATCGGAGCCAGTATAGTACAATTCAATCTTAGTCCTGTACTGACGCATGCCTGTTTGAGGGCATAGCGGGATTTCTTATAAGCGTAAGGGTTAGAGTCCCGCTCCTTGAAAGCGGCAGCTCTACCCTTTAGCTCAATGCGGATGTTGCCTGTAATCCAAGGCTTCTGGTTGGGGTATGTACGTCAGTCAATGTGGGGACGACGTCATCGATGCACTTATTGATGAATCCAGTGACTAATGTGGTGCACTCCTCAATGCATCGGAAGAATCCTTGAACATATTCCAGTCTGTGCTAGCAAAACATTCCTGTAGCTTAGCATCTGCGTCATCTGACCACTTCTTTATTGACAGAGTCACTAGTGCTTCCTGCTTTCGTTTTTGCTTGTAAGCAGGAATCAGGAGGATAGAGTTATGGTCAGATTTGCCAAATTGAGGGCGAGGGAGAGCTTTGTATGTGTCTCTGTAGAGTGGAGTAAAGTTGGTCTAGAGTTTTTTTTCCTCTGGTTGCACATTTAACATGCTGGTAGAAATGAGGTAAAACAGATTTAAGTTTCACTTCATTAAAGTCCCCAGCCACTAGGAGCGCCACCTCTGGATGAGCGTTTTCCTGTTTGCTTATAGCCTTATACAGCTCATTGAGTGCGGTTTTAGTGCCAGCATCGGTTTGTGATGGTAAATAGACAGCTCTGAAAAATATAGATGAAAACTTTCTTGGTAAATAATGTGGTCTACAGCTTATCATGAGATACTCTATCCATGTCGTCGTTCAGCCACGCCTCGGTGAAACATGCAGTGGTGGTTCAGGCATGGTTTCAGGCCCATCCCCGATTCCTGACCCTGTACCTGCCCCCATAATCTCCTTTCCTCAATCCTATCGAGGATTTATTTTCAGCATGGAGGTGGAAGGTGTATGATCACCATCAACATGAGTGTGCCACCCTCCTTCAGGCCATGGATGAGGCATGCGGTGATATCAACCCAGACCAATGTCAGACTTGGATTCGCCATGCCAAAAGGTTTTTAACCAGGTGCATGAACAATGAGGACATTCACTGCGATGTCGATGAGAACCTTTGCCGAAATGCTCAAGACAGGCTTGATGCAAACTAGTGCCAGCTAACTAGTTTCTTTCTTTCTTTCATTTATTTCCTTTGTTAATTGAATTTGTTACATTTGATTACAGTACACATATGTTGTAATCAATGTTTTCAATGAGCACACCTTTATTCACACATGGGATAGAAATGATGGAAATGAAAAAAAAATTCTGATGGGTAGTGCAAGTGTATAACCTAATGTGAAACCTGTGTAATGTATTGTAATTTACAGTACTGTAGCATATTACTTTTAGCACTTCAAAGGACAATTTTGAAACATGTATCTTGCATTTTTGCTATTGGGTTAACTGATTGTTAAAACAACTAAATTGAGAAGATATCATTATGTTGTGTTTTGGTGATTAAACCAATGTTCTCATTATATTTCACAGTAAACACGAGCCCTGTGTAGCTCAGTTGGTAGAGCATGGCTCTTGCAACGCCAGGGTTGTGGGTTCGATTCCCACGGGGGGCCAGTATGAAGAAAATAAAAAATAAAAATAAAAATGTATGCACTCACTAATAAGAGCGTCTGCTAAATGACTAAAATGTAAACATGTACTGTATTTTGGCTCAATGGTTTTGTGGGGAAAGATGTCTCCAAACAAAATGAATGCACAATGAGAGGTTTTGATTGTAAGACCGTCTGTGTTACAAGTGTGTCTAAGAGTTTTCAAAATTCACCACATACAGTACTTGTGAAAATAGCACCAAAGGGATTGAAAAACTGTCATAACATAAACCACTATCAGCCCTGTGGCCAGATGAGGACAGTGTGTGTGTGTGTGTGTGTCTGCTCCCTCTCTTTACGTGTAAGTTAAGTTTCAGTTGGTTTTCTGCTACCATCATGGGGCCTATAATCATATACTTTACCTACCTGGCTAGTGGCCACAGTTGCTTTGCTTGACATACTCTAATACTTTCAAAAGTATTTGGTCTGTAACAGAGAGAAACTCATCATAACAAATGTTGAAGGAATATAATTTTAGGAAACAATATAGTGTGTGTTGCCTTCGGCACTGAGTTCTCATATGCTCAGTTTTGAAATGACAGAGAAATACAGAAATTCTCATGGAACAATGGTTAAATACTGAAAGTAATTAGACCACTGCAAGTCATACTGAATTGATTGTTCTTGCTTATAATGTTCATGAATGTTTATAAATGCTGAAACACTCATTTATCAACAGTATGTACACTAATTATGAATGTTTCTATTTGTTTCAATTTGTTTATGGTTTCCGGAGGTGTTAATAAAACTCTTGGATTCAGTTTGGACATGCACAAGGAGGTTAAATAGAATATTCCCTCCATCCCTCTCTTCCACCCCTCCACTCATGTCTTTTTCAGCCCTCTCTGGCTTCACACAGCAACAATCTCTGCTCACATCTCCAGCACCACCAGATTTTCTTCTCTTTTCCCTCCCCTCTCGCTCTACTAAAGTTTGGCTGTCAATCAGCAGTGGCCTCGGGCAACAGGCACTGATGAAAAGGCCCCTGAGACAAGAAGACCCACATTAGATTTCAATAAGGACATTGAATATTCATATCGGGGAAACATCTAAAGGTAAATGCTTTTGATCTCTGCGCACAAATATCACTGTTTTTTCCAGCAGGGTCCGGCCCCAGTCCCGGCCTCGGCTCCCCCTGTCCTCCGGGGGATGCGGTGGAATAATGATGATGGAGCTACAAAGGACAAAAAGAGCCATAATGAATGTTTATACTAAAGGGACTCAATAGAAAGGGCACCCGCACTAAGTATTCAGTAATTAGTATTTAGCAGAAGTTGATCGCTACAGTACACACACACACACACACACACACTAGGCAGAGCCAACAGGGCAACCAGTCATTTACTCTAAAAACTTTAGACGGGGCAAAAGGTAACCTCCCCTGACAGCCACAGTCAAGACACAGTTTAATTTTCCTGTCAACGTGTTTACTTTCTTTTTTTAATTGACTCCAGTTTCTAATGTTTATGGAAATGTCATCAGAATACATGATGGGATTGTTTCATTTCCACAAGCACTTAGTTATCTTGCTCATTAGCCTTGTGTAAAAAAATAAACACTAACTAGACTATCAATATAGCACATTATTAATTAAATATGTCTCTATTAGCTGACCTTTTGCACATGGTGGTAATTAGTATGTATAAGTCTAAATAAAGGCCTTCCCACACTCTATGTCGGATTCAGTCTTTTACGACTATTACATGTCATACTGTGCGATGTTAAAGGTCCTGAACAGTCATTCTGAAAGTACTTTTTCTCACATGGCAAACTACCAGGAAGTTTGAAAAGACAGGCTGAGTGGGCAGGGAGCTAATATTCATGAGCTCGCCTTGACTGACAGCTCTTTGAAACGCCTATGTCAAGTAACTTGGATGCAGTGAGCAGTGTTGAGGTAAAATCATCTCAAGCTAATTTGGTGATACACAAAGCAACCCAAACAACATTGAAATTGCATCAATTATGTCAATTCTTTTTATACATCTCCTGTTTGGCATGTCTCTTACGATACGGTTCACAGCAGCACTGATGAATGTGTTGACTTGACAACTGCGTCCGAATGTTGAATGACCCATCCCCCGCTTTTGTTCCATGCTGGCTGTAGACCTAGCTAGCCAGTAACTAGCTAACACCAGACACAGGTGAAAGGGGAAACATATAAGTATCTTTGCCATAGATTAATAGGGTAAACCTAACTCCAGGGGTCACCCAACCCTTCCCCAAAAGAAAAAGAAAAACAGTACTTTCATCTCATGCTATTCTTCACATTTTTCTAGGAGGATGAGTGAGAGAAGATCTTGCAGTTTTAAAGCTAATTTGCTATTCTACACATTTTGCCATTGCTTATGACATGTTCATATGCTATTTGGGGGGCCCCTGACCTCCAACATAATATATTATTTTTTGGGTTGGAGGCCCCATTGAGGTTGGGAGCCCCGGGGCACGTACCCTGGATGACCGTTCGGTAATCCAGCCCTGCATAACACCAGCCACATTACACAATAAAGGCAAAAAAAATTGGAGAGTGCCAGAACTTTGTCGGCGCCTACGACCGCACATAGTGCTACTTAATTCCGAAGTGTTACTTAATTGGCAGACCTAGACCCTGTCACACTGAACGAGCCAAGACGTCCGACAATTGTTTATGACCTAAGAATTTGCCCACAACATGGACACAACATCGTGGCATAAGACGGGTAAAATCGTACAGTCTGTGCGGGCCTTTAGTCACTTACTGTAGTTACTATACTGTTCTATTAGTCTAAATAAAAATATCTACTTGTTAATATGACAGAAATGTATGAAAAAAATAACAATATGAATTCTTCAACCTTACTAAATGGTATCCAGAGAACTGTGACTGAACTAGTTGTCAGTGAATGCAGGTCTGTGTCTGAGAT
This sequence comes from Coregonus clupeaformis, assembly GCF_020615455.1. Taxonomy (NCBI): domain Eukaryota; kingdom Metazoa; phylum Chordata; class Actinopteri; order Salmoniformes; family Salmonidae; genus Coregonus; species Coregonus clupeaformis. Next base: position 55,731,159 of record NC_059215.1, read on the forward strand.
ACAAATGAATCACTCTGTAGCAATCATCGTTACAGTAGTGCATGGCTCTGTCAAATAGGCCCATGTAGGCCCTTTATTCCTTGTAGTCTCTGACATCTAAGAGGAAGGGAAGCGAGTGGGGATGGGGAGGGGCACTGCCTGAGGCACTCTCTCCACAAAGAGTCCACCCTGCTTGGGCACACACTGAGGACTTTTCCTTGACGAGATGGAGGTACAGTACTGACTGATGAAGACAGTGAGAATCAATTTAATAGAACTGACCAATCCTCACATTCATAATTGGTGTGTGTGTGTGTTTCATGCTTTTTTCTTCTAAATGCCAAAATTGGATGCACTAAAAGTCACCAAATGTATTGCATTTCTTTCTGTTTCATAGATCTTCTTTGCTCTCTCTTCTTGTGTTTCTCTTTATCTTCTTACAAGATGATAGTCCCTCCATTGCCAGGCAATCTGGTCTGTCCTGTTTACACGTGTGTTTACCCACAGTTTTTTGTTAATGTTTTTGGATTTCTGACAAGAAACATGGCAATCCAGACCTCCCTCCTTACTAGCGCTCTTGTAGGTTGCAATGGAGTGTGTTTGTATGTGTGAGAGTTCAAACTTGGATGTTTTTGCACATGTACGTATACAGTATGTGTGTGCACTTGTTGGTTGGTTGGTGTGTGTGTTTGTGTGTGTTTATACAACGGGTGGGTCTAATCCTGAATGTTGATTGGTTAAAACCGCATTCCAGCCGGTGTCTATTCCAGAAGTTGCCACGGCTAAATCTATGATGTTAAAATGCCTATTTACTCTGTTCCATCTGACTGAGCAATCCACTGTCTCATCAGCCCAGCCAGGCAACGTATAAACTTGATCTCCACTATGAAAAGCATCTACACATTATCTCACATTTCTAGCATTTCGTTTTCAACGGCGGAGATTTGTGTAAACCTTGCTGTTCGTCTCTCCGACATTTGCAACATTGTTTCAATATTGAAATTCGATCTCCTGCTGTCCGGTAGTAATGGTAGTAATGAACGTGTCGGGAGTCGGGACGAGACAGACAGGCAGGCAGCGTTTCTCAGCCAGTCGAAATCATGAATAATCTGGCATCAATTGTATGGATATATACATAAAAATGTCAATTAAAAAAAGGTACTACGAACCACAGCTAATTTGCAGTCTTTCCAGCTTCAGTTTGAAGTGATTGTTACTGTAGCTGTGCTGTTGGCTACCTCCTCTGAACAACAGTGTCCTGACGAGTGAGCACATTTTCTATGCCAGGCAAAATCGCGCCTCATTAGCAAATTGTTATGGATGTATCCAAATAAATGTCAATAGAAAACAGCCTAAACAAATGCAAATGCAGCTACTTTGCTGTTATTCTGGCTGCACTTTTTGACATGACTGTAAGTTAGCCGTAGTTGGCTAGCTAGCAAGCAAGGGATGAGAACGTTGCCAGCCAGTATGGCAATGGAACATTTAGAATGAACGACTGTGTCGCGTCCATAGATACAGGTGTGTGTGTGTGTGAAGGGAAAGGGAAGGCCTTAGCTACCAATGTTGTTATGGGTGTTGTGTCTTAATTCTGTGGAGGGCGTGGGATTCAGTGTGTGTGCTTGGAGGAGGGACTGTGCAGTAGTGTTAGAGGATGTAGAGGTGCCTTCCCAGCAAACCAAAATTGGTTCTGTGAAAATTCCCAGAACATCCGTTAGGTTGCAGCAAATGTTCTCATAACACAAAAATTGTCCAGCTGTGCTGATGATTATACAATGTTTGTATAAAACATTCGCCTGACTTTGCAAGAATGTTCCCAGAACACATTGCATCTGTTCTTTAAAGGTTCCCAGAATGTTTCATTAGGTTGTGGGAACAGTCTGGTGGGAACATTGTGGGGACATCACAAAATATATGTTGTCATAACACAAAAACTGTCCAGTTGTGCTGATGGTTATAATGTTTCTATTAGGTTGAAAAAACACTCCCAGAACAAATGTTTTATGTTCTTTAAAAGTTCCTAAAACATTTATTTAGGTTCTGGGAACATTGTGGGGATATGACAAGAGATTCAACATTTTATGTTGCAAGAATGTTGACAGAATAGCTGTTCTGAGTTATTTAAAGGTTCCCAGAACATTTATTTAGGTTGTCGGAACAGTGTGGGTACATTACAAGAGATAGGTTCCCAAAACACCAAATCTGTCCAGTTGTGATGACATTCTTACAATGTTTGTATCAGGGTGCACAAAACATACCCTCAATGTTCTTCCTATGTTCCCAGAATAATACAATTATGTTTTGAACAGTCCATGGAGGCTTCTTTCATGTGTTAGTGTTATCTTACTGTTGTACAACAATCCATGTAGAAACACATATGCCTTGTTTGGAATCTTTATATTAGACAAACATAGTTTTACTGTATTTTGTTGATTGTCTCAATCTGGGAGCTTTGGAGTGTTATATTTGGAATTGATCCACTGCGCCACTGTGATGGGACTAACACAAATATACATCTGTTTACACCTTTACTGTGACTTCCAAGTTGTGGTCTACACTATATATACATTTACGTCATTTAGCAGACGCTCTTATCCAGAGCGACTTACAGTTAGTGAGTGCATACATTTTTCATACCTTTGGGATGAATTGGAACGCCGACTGCGAGTCAGGCCTAATCGCCCAACATCAGTGCCCGACCTCACTAATGCTCTTGCGGCTGAACGGAAGCAAGTCTCCCGCAGCAATGTTCCAACATCTAGTGGAAAGCCTTCCCAGAAGAGTGGAGGCTGTTATAGCAGCAAAGGGGGGACCAACTCCATATTAATGCCCATGATTTTGGATTGAGATGTTCGACAAGCAGGTGTCCACATACATTTGATCATGTAGTGTAAACCTAGAAAAATAAGTATCCTCTATCATGTATTACTCTACCAATCTTCTTTCTATACTGTAAAGTTGGGATGTTTTTACTTTAAATTTGATTTCAGAAATCATGTTAAATTATTGCCTGACAGATTGCGATGTGTACATAGATGTGCATATGAACTAAGATGTATAGCCATAGTTTGGATCATAATTTAAGGATTTCAGTATCAAGGGAAATCCACTCTAAATATTAGGATCCTGGTGGCGCAGCAGACTAAGTAGTTTACAGGGCTCAAAGATGCAGATTGCAGGTTCGAATCTACTTCATTACCATTATTTAAAAAAGCTATAGCTATGTTTAGACAATACCCTAATATGATGATGTAAGAATATTGAAATACCATTTCTTTAAATGTTTGGCAACTTCATATAATAATGTAACATTACACATCAATATTAGCAGAACATTCCAGCAATGTTTTCAGAACTACTTACATTATCGTTGAAGTATGTTTTTAGAACAATTCTGGATCATCTTTTCATAACCTTACAGAATAACTTTATAAGAGTCCTTCAGGAATGTTTCTTGTTTGTTGTTAAAGGTTTTAGAAGTAATATCTCCATCAACATTAGCAAAACGTTCCTGTAATGTTTCCTCAGAACCACTTCTATTGGAAATCTTAAGTAATGTTCTGGGAATGTTCCTGGTTCGCTGGGTTAGGTATCACTGCGATAGGTGGAAAGGGATAGAGCCAGGAGAAGGTGTTTTTGGACTTCAGACCCATGCAATGTGTTTTTGCATGCGTCTGTGTGTGTGTATGTGTGTCCCCATGTGTGTGTGTTGGGACCCCAGGTCCTGTGGCGTGGTGCTGTGATGCTGGGTGTCACACTGCTCCAGCCAGAGCCCTGCAGCCACAGAGAGAACCAGCTGTGGCACTGACAGGTATATCTGCCACACTCACCCTCTTCTTACATCCTTACACACACAAACGCACACAGGCATGCAGGCATGCACGCACGCAAGCACACACACACACACACATACACACACACAAACACAGTCTAACCTGCAGGCAGTCTCTCTCTCTGGCCAACAACAAACACAAAGTGAAAGGGATAATTTTCTCTGAGAGGTGCTGGTGAGTTGCTGGTCAGAACGTGATCACAGCTCGTCCATAGAAAACTAGGAGAGAGACTGTGGAAAGATTCAAGATTCCTAGTAGGCTTTTATTTGTGTTCTGGTCTCTTCTACCTCTCCTCAATAGTGACAGTGTACACTAAGGTACTATCTATATGGATTCTAAAACTTGTTCTTGAGTAATTGGTGAAATATGTAGATCGATGTGGAGGTATTTGATAAAAAATTCATGAACTAGGCAATCCTCCGGCAGGACTGTACAGTATCAGTATGCCTTACATTATCACATTTGCCCATGTTTTTTGCCTAGTATAATGCGTGTTTCCATTGCTGTTTCCATATTATGTAGGTCAATGAGAACATGCAGCATCGCCAAGAGCAACTGAACCAGTGGTCCTGGAAAACCTGATGATCTCGCCTCAGGAGAGATAACTGCTGTGTGCACCTTCCCTCACACCTAGCTCACACACACATATGTGTGTGCACGCATATGTGTGTGTGTGTGTGTGTGTGTGTGTGTGTGGTAGTGAAAATGATGTCACAACGACGAAAATCAATCGTCTGAACAGGATAGAGTAGGCTGCAGGTGGCAGACACTTGTGTGTTTAAGTGTGTGTGTTTGTGTGTGTGTGTGTGTGTGTGTGTGTGTGTGTGTGTGTGTGTGTGTGTGCGTGCCTGCATGCGTGCCTGTGTGTGCATGTGTTGCTATATGTTCTTGGAGGGCGAGGGTGGGAAAGACAACTTCAGGAATCACAACACAGAAAAGACAGAGAAAGGACAGACAAAGTGTGATGTCATCCTCAGTATATATCAGCCAAACAGAATTCACAATTGTTGTAATGTAGAACCCCTCTACACCAAGCAACACCACCCCCCAACCCATACACACACATACACACAGTCACAGACCCAAACACACTTTTTTGGTTCAGTCGTGCAGCCAGATGTCCAAGTTGACATAGCGCTTAAGGCGTTTGACTGGATGAAAGGCGGCGCTGGCTGTGGGTAAAGAGGGATTAAAACAGGGCCCGAGGCGCTTGTGTTATATTGAAAACATCCTGGGCTGCTTTGGATGGAGATTTGCATACATTGGGTCTGTACGGGGCCTGCCCATCTGCTGGAGTGCATTGTCCCCAAACAACAAAGTGTGTTTAAATATTTCACATCTCCATCTATTGGAAGGGATGGAGGGAGAGATACAGAGAGATGGAGGGAGAGATACAGAGAGATGGAGGGAGAGATACAGAGAAATGGAGGGAGAGATACAGAGAGATGGAGAGATACAGAGAGATGGAGGGAGAGAGATGGAGGGAGAGAGATGGAGGGAGAGATACAGAGAGATACAGAGAGATGGAGAGATACAGAGAGATGGAGGGAGAGAGAGAGAGAGATGGAGGGAGAGATACAGAGAGATGGAGGGAGAGATACAGAGAGATGAAGGGAGAAAGAGAGAGATGGAGGGAGAGATACAGAGAGATGGAGGGAGAGATACAGAGAGATGGAGGGAGAGATACAGAGAGAAGGAGGAAGAGATTCAGAGAGATGTAGGGAGAGATACAGAGAGATGGAGGGAGAGAGAGAGTTGGAGGGAGAGATACAGAGAGATGGAGGGAGAGATTAGGGTTGAGATAAAGAGAGATGGAGGGAGAGATACAGAGAGATGGAGGGAGAGATACAGAGAGATGGAGGGAGAGATACAGAGAGATGGAGGAGAGAGATAGAGATGGAGGGAGAGATACAGAGAGATGGAGGGAGAGATACAGAGAGATGGAGGGAGAGATACAGAGAGATGGAGGGAGAGATACAGAGAGATGGAGGGAGAGATGCAGAGAGATGGAGGGAGAGAGAGATGGAGGAGATATACAGAGAGATGGAGGGAGAGATACAGAGAGATGGAGGGAGAGAGATGGAGGGAGAGATACAGAGATATGGAGAGAGAGATACAGAGAGATGGAGGGAGAGATACAGAGAGATGGAGGGAGAGATACAGAGAGATGGGGGGAGAGATACAGAGAGATGGAGGGAGAGGTTCAGAGAGATGAGGGATAGATACAGAGAGATGGAGGGAGAGATACAGAGAGATGGAGGGAGAGATACAGAGATGGAGGGAAAGATACAGAGAGATGGAGGGAGAGATACAGAGAGATGGAGGGAGAGATACATAGAGATGGAGGGAGAGATACAGAGAGATGGAGGGAGAGACATAGAGATGGAGGGAGAGATGCAGAGAGATGGAGGGAGAGAGATGGAGGGAGAGATACAGAGAGATGGAGGGAGAGAGAGATGGAGGAGAGATACAGAGAGATGGAGGGAGAGATACAGAGAGATGGAGGGAGAGATACAGAGAGATGGAGGGAGAGATACAGAGAGATGGAGAGAGAGATGCATAGAGATGGAGGGAGAGATACAGAGAGATGGAGGGAGAGACAGAGAGATGGAGGGAGAGATGCAGAGAGATGGAGGGAGAGAGATGGAGGGAGAGATACAGAGAAATACAGAGGGATGGAGAGATACAGAGAGATGGAGGGAGAGATACAGAGAGATTGAGGGAGAGATACAGAGAGATGGAGAAAGAGATTCAGAGAGATTGACGGAGAGATACAGAGAGATGGAGGGAGATATACAGAGATATGGAGGGAGAGATACAGAGAGATGGAGGGAGAGATTCAGAGAGATGGAGGGAGAGATACAAAGAGATGGAGGGAGAGAGAGAGTTGGAGGGAGAGATACAGAGAGATGGAGGGAGAGATGAGGGAGAGATACAGAGAGATTGAGGAAGAGATTCAGAGAGATGGAGGGAGAGATACAGAGAGATGGAGGGTGAGAGAGAGATGGAGGGAGAGAGATAGAGATGGAGGGAGAGATACAGAGAGATGGAGGGAGAGATACAGAGAGATGGAGGGAGAGATACAGAGAGATGGAGGGAGAGATACAGAGAGATGGAGGGAGAGATACAGAGAGATGGAGGGAGAGATACAGAGAGATGGAGGGAGAGATACAGAGAGATGTAGGGAGAGATACAGAGAGATGGAGGGAGAGATACAGAGAGATGGAGAGAGAGATACAGAGAGATGGAGGGAGAGATACAGAGAGATGGAGGGAGAGATACAGAGAGATGGAGAGAGAGATACAGAGAGATGGAGAGAGAGATACAGAGACATGGAGTGAGAGATACAAAGAGATGGAGGGAGAGATACAGAGAGATGGAGGGAGAGATACATAGAGATACGGCAAGATGGAGAGATACAGAGAGATGGAGGGAGAGATACAGAGAGATGAAGGGAGAGAGAGAGAGATGGAGGGAGAGATCCAGAGAGATGGAGGAGAGATACAGAGACATGGAGGGAGAGATACAGAGAGATGGAGGGAGAGATACAGAGAGATGGATGGAGAGATACAAAGAGATGGAGGGAGAGATACAGAGAGATGGAGGAAGAGATTCAGAGAGATGGAGGGAGAGATACAGAGAGATGGAGGGAGAGATGAGGGAGAGATACAGAGAGATGGAGGGAGAGATACAGAGAGATGGATGGAGAGATACAGAGAAATGGAGGGAGAGATACAGAGAGATGGAGGGAGAGATACAGAGAGATGGAGGGAGAGATACAGAGAGATTGAGGGAGAGATACAGAGACATGGAGGGAGAGATACAGAGAGATGGAGGGAGAGATACAGAGAGATGGAGAGATACAGAGAGATGGAGGGAGAGATATAGAGAGATGGAGGGAGAGATACAGAGAGATGGAGGGAGAGATACAGAGAGATGGAGGGAGAGATACAGAGAGATTGAGGGAGAGATACAGAGACATGGAGGGAGAGATACAGAGAGATGGAGGGAGAGATACAGAGAGATGGAGAGATACAGAGAGATGGAGGGAGAGATATAGAGAGATGGAGGGAGAGATTCAGAGAGATGGAGGGAGAGATACAGAGAGATGGAGGGAGAGATGCAGAGAGATGGAGGGAGAGAGATGGAGGGAGAGATACAGAGAGATGGAGGGAGAGAGAGATGGAGGAGAGATACAGAGAGATGGAGGGAGAGATACAGAGAGATGGAGGGAGAGATACAGAGAGATGGAGGGAGAGATACAGAGAGATGGAGAGAGAGATGCATAGAGATGGAGGGAGAGATACAGAGAGATGGAGGGAGAGACAGAGAGATGGAGGGAGAGATGCAGAGAGATGGAGGGAGAGAGATGGAGGGAGAGATACAGAGAAATACAGAGGGATGGAGAGATACAGAGAGATGGAGGGAGAGATACAGAGAGATTGAGGGAGAGATACAGAGAGATGGAGAAAGAGATTCAGAGAGATTGACGGAGAGATACAGAGAGATGGAGGGAGATATACAGAGATATGGAGGGAGAGATACAGAGAGATGGAGGGAGAGATTCAGAGAGATGGAGGGAGAGATACATAGAGATACGGCAAGATGGAGAGATACAGAGAGATGGAGGGAGAGATACAGAGAGATGAAAGGAGAGAGAGAGAGATGGAGGGAGAGATCCAGAGAGATGGAGGAGAGATACAGAGACATGGAGGGAGAGATACAGAGAGATGGAGGGAGAGATACAGAGAGATGGATGGAGAGATACAAAGAGATGGAGGGAGAGATACAGAGAGATGGAGGAAGAGATTCAGAGAGATGGAGGGAGAGATACAGAGAGATGGAGGGAGAGATGAGGGAGAGATACAGAGAGATGGAGGGAGAGATACAGAGAGATGGATGGAGAGATACAGAGAAATGGAGGGAGAGATACAGAGAGATGGAGGGAGAGATACAGAGAGATGGAGGGAGAGATACAGAGAGATTGAGGGAGAGATACAGAGACATGGAGGGAGAGATACAGAGAGATGGAGGGAGAGATACAGAGAGATGGAGAGATACAGAGAGATGGAGGGAGAGATATAGAGAGATGGAGGGAGAGATTCAGAGAGATGGAGGGAGAGATACAGAGAGATGGAGGGAGAGATACAGAGAGATGGAGGGAGAGATACATAGAGATGGAGGGAGAGATACAGAGAGATGGAGGGAGAGACATAGAGATGGAGGGAGAGATGCAGAGAGATGGAGGGAGAGAGATGGAGGGAGAGATACAGAGAGATGGAGGGAGAGAGAGATGGAGGAGAGATACAGAGAGATGGAGGGAGAGATACAGAGAGATGGAGGGAGAGATACAGAGAGATGGAGGGAGAGATACAGAGAGATGGAGAGAGAGATGCATAGAGATGGAGGGAGAGATACAGAGAGATGGAGGGAGAGACAGAGAGATGGAGGGAGAGATGCAGAGAGATGGAGGGAGAGAGATGGAGGGAGAGATACAGAGAAATACAGAGGGATGGAGAGATACAGAGAGATGGAGGGAGAGATACAGAGAGATTGAGAAAGAGATTCAGAGAGATTGACGGAGAGATACAGAGAGATGGAGGGAGATATACAGAGATATGGAGGGAGAGATACAGAGAGATGGAGGGAGAGATTCAGAGAGATGGAGGGAGAGATACAAAGAGATGGAGGGAGAGAGAGAGTTGGAGGGAGAGATACAGAGAGATGGAGGGAGAGATGAGGGAGAGATACAGAGAGATTGAGGAAGAGATTCAGAGAGATGGAGGGAGAGATACAGAGAGATGGAGGGTGAGAGAGAGATGGAGGGAGAGAGATAGAGATGGAGGGAGAGATACAGAGAGATGGAGGGAGAGATACAGAGAGATGGAGGGAGAGATACAGAGAGATGGAGGGAGAGATACAGAGAGATGGAGGGAGAGATACAGAGAGATGGAGGGAGAGATACAGAGAGATGTAGGGAGAGATACAGAGAGATGGAGGGAGAGATACAGAGAGATGGAGGGAGAGATACAGAGAGATGTAGGGAGAGATACAGAGAGATGGAGGGAGAGATACAGAGAGATGGAGAGAGAGATACAGAGAGATGGAGGGAGAGATACAGAGAGATGGAGGGAGAGATACAGAGAGATGGAGAGAGAGATACAGAGAGATGGAGGGAGAGATACAGAGAGATGGAGAGAGAGATACAGAGACATGGAGTGAGAGATACAAAGAGATGGAGGGAGAGATACAGAGAGATGGAGGGAGAGATACATAGAGATACGGCAAGATGGAGAGATACAGAGAGATGGAGGGAGAGATACAGAGAGATGAAGGGAGAGAGAGAGAGATGGAGGGAGAGATCCAGAGAGATGGAGGAGAGATACAGAGACATGGAGGGAGAGATACAGAGAGATGGAGGGAGAGATACAGAGAGATGGATGGAGAGATACAAAGAGATGGAGGGAGAGATACAGAGAGATGGAGGAAGAGATTCAGAGAGATGGAGGGAGAGATACAGAGAGATGGAGGGAGAGATGAGGGAGAGATACAGAGAGATGGAGGGAGAGATACAGAGAGATGGATGAGAGATACAGAGAAATGGAGGGAGAGATACAGAGAGATGGAGGGAGAGATACAGAGAGATGGAGGGAGAGATACAGAGAGATTGAGGGAGAGATACAGAGACATGGAGGGAGAGATACAGAGAGATGGAGGGAGAGATACAGAGAGATGGAGAGATACAGAGAGATGGAGGGAGAGATATAGAGAGATGGAGGGAGAGATTCAGAGAGATGGAGGGAGAGATACAGAGAGATGGAGGGAGAGATACAGAGAGATGGAGGGAGAGATACAGAGATGGAGGGAGAGATACAGAGAGATGGAGGGAGAGATACAGAGAGATGGAGGGAGAGATACAGAGAGATGGAGGGTGAGAGAGAGATGGAGGAGAGAGATAGAGATGGAGGGAGAGATACAGAGAGATGGAGGGAGAGATACAGAGAGATTGAGGGAGAGATACAGAGACATGGAGGGAGAGATACAGAGAGATGGAGGGAGAGATACAGAGACATGGAGGGAGAGATACAGAGAGATGGAGGGAGAGATACAGAGAGATGGAGGGAGAGGTACAGAGAGATGGAGGGAGAGATACAGAGAGATCAAAAAAAGGAAAAAAGAAAAAGTGGATTGGCACGGCTTTGAATTTGAACTGATCCCAAATGTGATTCAGTCGCTCAGTAAATAACACATTCAGCAGCCACGTTTCTGCACAACGTGTATAATCTAAATATTGTATTTCACAATTCTGTTGGTATGAGAGGAAAAGAGAGCAGACATGTACACTTCACATTAAAGGCGCCCTGCATGGTTACCATTGGCAGAAATGCCAACTAGTTGACACTGTGGAAGACTTCTCTTGACCAACCTTGTCTGCTTGTCTGCTTTTCAGTTGGGGACACTGAATTAATTGAACAAGCAATACAATTCCATTACTAGAGCTTTATAGTGTAGACTTCTATTGACTATAGTATTGACTTTGTGTCTTTAGGAAAAAAAGACAACCAACTTACATATGTTACTTTATTATACAGTGAATGTGAAGTTAATAATACCCTACATAGACACTAGAAATATAGGAATAGGAAGAGCTCCACTGCAGATATTTAGTTGGTCCTCTCACCCACTCTAGTATTAAGTCATCAGTCCTCTGCCCCAACCCTCTTTATTGTATTAATGCATAACTCTGCTACTTTGTGACATTTAAAGGCACAGTAAAATTAGATAATTACAGTAATATATCTGTGTACTCATGCTGACTCTCTGGGTCAGAGACATAAAACTTAATAAGGAATAAGAGGGAGGGAGGGAGGGAGGGAGGGAGGGAGGGAGGGAGGGAGGGAGGGAGGGAGGGAGGGAGGGAGGGAGGGAGGGAGCGAGATTGATGGAAAGACAGGTAGTGTGAAATTCTTGCTGGGAAATGACAGACAAAAGGACAGGTGTCCAATTTCTAACTGGTGGGATGTCTTAGCAGATGAGCTGTGTGTAGGTTGGGGTAACATAGACACACACACGTCTTAACGGAGGTGAGTTGGCTATGGATTGGTTTGCGTATGGGCCGAATAACCTGGCACACACACACACACAGCCACGATGGACGTGACAAATGTGTTGCCTGCACGGGGGAGGATTTTGGAATTGAGAGTATGGTCAATCTGTTTGTTCCTTTATCACGTCCAAGAGGAAAGTGATATTTCTTCTTTAATTTAATTATTTGTAAATGTTTGCTTTCAGAATGTTATATTGAGCATGTAAAATGATTTTGAGCAATGTATTAATAATAATAAATACATCATATTTATTGATTGAATATGTATCACACACGTGTACGTACGCACATCTATAGATATATCAAATAATCACATTAGCCCCCCCACTGTGTCTCTGTCACTCCATGTCTCATAAGCAGGTTCATTTATGTAAGCTCTGTTGTCATAGAAGGTCAGCGATGGAGATGCTCCAGTGAAACAGTCTAACGGACACATTAACCCCCATTTAATCAGGATTACACTCAGCACACAACCATTATTTAAGAGGCATCACACACCAGCATGCCAGCGGGATGGGGAGGGGAGGATATTAGACGCACATACAGAGAGAGAAACAAAATTACAACACAATCAATCTAATGGTGTGCATTAGTTAAGTGCCGAATGTTCTGCTTTTTATGGCAGGATTGGCTGAAAATATAAATACGGTGCACAGATCACAGTAATTACAACAATCCACTTACAGCACACAGGCAGCAGCATCCTTAGTCAGGCTGCGTTCTCAGTCAGACGTCTACTAAGGGATGTCGCCATACAGATGAAGTTATTTAGGACAGTTTTAGGGCACTGCAGGGTGTGTATGAGATGGGGAGCGAGGATGAGAGAATAGATGCGGGAGAGGGCGATGGGGAGAGAAGGTGAAGGGGAGAGAGGAGGGTCTGTAATGTTTTTGGAAGGGGGGCGGGGTTCCAGGCAAGTCAACCGTGATACAAGTCAGTATTTGACGTCCATCCATGTCTGAGGACGTTGGGAGATGACGTGGTAACTGGCCACTAGGGGCAGCAGTGAGCGCTGTTACCTTCAAGTAGGTTTCGGTTTTGCTGTGGAATTGTGGACGGGGATGGCGGATGGGTGCCCAGCATCTGCCTCTAGTTCAAAAGGTTGCATGTTTGAATCCAGCGATAGAAAGTTATTTTTGTTTTGAGCCTATCCACTCGAGCTGTGGTGCGGGTCATCTGGTCCTTTGTGGGCACCGCCCATGCGTACCTGGAAAACACATCAACCATCACCAGTAAGTAGGGACAAGGCCACCATTTCTATTGGGGCACTAGTTGACACTGGAAGCATGATGCATGGTTAGAGGGCCCAGGTTTACTCACCACACATTTTGACATCAATTTATTACATCCTTATTTGAATATCTGCTCTCATTTTTGGTCAAAAGAAACCTTGCTTTAGTGCAGATAGGGTCTTCTCTGCCCACATGTGTTGTAGTGCTTCGTCCATACCTCTTGCCGTTTCCCCTCCGGAACAACAATCTGGATGGGATGCTCTCCCGTCCGTTCGATGGTTGATGTGTTTTCCAGGTACGCATGGGCAGTGCCCACAAAGGACCAGACGACCTGCACCACAGATCGAGTGCTATGGAAACACCTCTTCCAAACTTTCGAGTCCACAGTGGTCAAACAGCGGTGTGAATTGTATGTGTGTACCAAAACCAGAACCAGCCCATACTGGCCACAAGGTAACAGGGCTTGTGAAATAATGAACCAGACACGGTTGACTCTAATAAACACACAGAGCGAAGAAGGGAGGGCCCATTGGGAAGAACAGCTACCAGCTATCCTTCAAGCCTACAGCAATACGATCCACAGCTTGACCGGGTACACTCCACACGCTCTAATGTTTGGTAGACATGAATGGTTGCCCATTGAATGTACCCTTGGAGTCAAATTTCCCCAGTCAGGTGAATCACTGGATTCGGCATCATCATGGGGTCCTCCTGGATGCCTATGAGAAAGCGGGGAAGACGACCAGACAATGTCAGATGTACGACCAACAACGCAAGGAACGATGGTGAGCTTGTGCTTGTTAGTTGTCTCCGCAGGAGATCACATAAACAGTTGGCAGATCATTGGGACCCTAAGCCTTATCTGATGGTGGCCCCTCTACGACCTGGACACCCAACATACTGGATCCGCCCTGAAGTAGACGAAGGCCCAGAGCGGACCATCCATCAGAAACACCTGCGAGCATGTGCTGCACAGTGGCAAACACCTGCAGAGGAGGAGCCACTCCAAGAAAAAAAACAGCCACGCCCTGGGCTGGATGGAAGGGTTTCAACCAACCTTGTATTGCACGCCAAGTTTCCCAACAATTGGAGGTAAGACCTCTGCTTCTCCCAGATACAGGACCAGAAGTCCCAGGAGTGCCCCTCGCTCACCCTGAAGTTGCTGAGTACAGGCCCCGGCAGTCTCAGTGTTCCATTAGAGGTCAAAGGCCACTAAGGTACCAATCATAGAGCATTAAGGGGGAGTGTCACCTGGTGACAAAGAGCTTTCCTTTTTCTTCTCACGGTTGCTGTGTTTACATTTTTCTAAATATGTGATCAATAATTGTAGTGTGAGAGCTCACGTGTGCCACCAATAATGCATGTCCTAACGCGTGCTATAACCCAAATTTAGAGGCGACATTCCTGCATGCCTCTTTCCCCTCTTGATTGTGCACAGGTGAAGGAAATGAACGGGACTCCCTAAAAGACGGAAGCACACAGCCAGTGAGTGCGCCTCTCTCCCTGCATCTGACGGTGGGGACACACAGCTCTCCGGTGGCCGCCTGCTTCTATGACGCACAGAGCCCGTATCCACGCCTGTCTCTGAACACTCAATCCCGACACAAACGACTTACTAAAGTTGTTGAGTACTCTTTTCCTCTCGCCCTCGAGGTTATCATCTACAGCTCAACGTCACTTCTGTAATGTGCCCACTTTGGATATGAGCTAACGTTGTGCTGAAGATATAGAAGTATAAAATAATTAATAAGGGGAAACTGTGATACCTACCTGACTCGGATACTTACAGTGCCTTCTTCCAGAGGACGGACCTGAACCCTCCCTTCTCAGAGAATGGAACCTGTGGAGAGAAAGAGATTCAATGGAGAGCCAAGGAGAAAAGGCCTAACTAAAAGTGGAGGATTGACTGTTGGAAATTAAGATAAATGTTGATCGATGGATTTTTGGCACCCCTGTTTTCAATAATCTAGCACCCCCGGCTCACCCCCCAAGGATAACACTGAGCCTTTTTGCAAAATGTTATATGAGATTGGAGAACACATTGGGAGGGATCTTAGACCATTCCTCAATACAGAATCTTTCCAGATCCTTGATATCCTTCGTCTGCGCTTCTGGACTACCCTCTTCAATTAAAACCACAGGTTTTCAATGAGATTCAAGTCTGCAGACCGAGATGGCCATTGCAAAAAAAAAATTACAACTTTTTTTGTCAATTAGCAATTTCTTTGTGGATTTTGATCTGTGCTTGGGGTTATTGTCTTGCTGGAAGATCCACTTGTGGCTAAGTTTCAGCTTCCTGGCTGAGGCAACCAGGTTTTTGGCTAAAATGCCCTAGTACTTGGTAAAGTTCATGATGACGTTGACCTTAAGAATTACTAAATTGCCCACAGGTGACGTCCGTCATGTGTGCCGCTGTGGATCTGTGTGGGCAGGAAAGGCAGGCTTGTGGCTGGCTGGTTTAATGGGGCCTTGGGCTCGCCCCAGAGCTATCCATCCTAGTTAGAGCAGCCGGTAGGAGAGTCTCCTCCCGGCTGCCAGGTCCCATGTTCGAGCCTCAGTGCAGCTGATTTCAATTTTAAGCAATACATGCCATTCATGTATGTCCACAATGCCTGCCCACTTACAAAGACCTATAGGTGAGAAGTGAGATGTCCACTCACAAACAGTGAGGGAAAAAAGTATTTGATCCCCTGCTGATTTTGTACGTTTGCCCACTGACAAAGAAATCATATAATTTTAATGGTAGGTTTATTTGAACAGTGAGAGACAGAATAACAACAAAAAAATCCAGAAAAACGCATGTCAAAAATGTTATAAATTGATTTGCATTTTAATGATGGAAAAAACGAGTCCAAGTTTTGGTCTAGAGACTATGTCCAAACGTGAACTCACACAAATGGGCCTTATCCCTGGGGCCTGTATGACCTCCATGCCCAGGACCCCACTGCTGACCTCTCCCTCACTCCACTCACCCCATTGTCACTCACACACATGGGCCTTCTCCCTCGGGCCCTCCAGTCCCAGGCCCCCACTGACTGCTGACCTCTCCCCCATTCCACTCACCCCGGTGTCAGTCACACACATGGGCCTTCTCCCTGGGACCACTCCACTTTGTCCCTCTCCACAGCCAAAGTCCAGACCTCCAGTCCTCCACACCTACTTTCCCTACCTGGGCAACACCCCTCTCTCTCTGTGAGCATCACCAGGGGTCAGCCACCTCCAAAACCTAGCGCACCAGTCGAACTGGGGCACCCACACATAAGCACCCCTCCCCCGTTCACTAAGACCCCTATAGTCCCACTGCCAAGAACCATGGGAACCTGGTGACCCAAATGCATCTCTGTGCACCTGGTAACCTATATCATGCTATGGGCACCTGGCAACCCAATCACTTTTCTGCTCATAGACTAAGTCCCCACTCTATGCTCCGCATAGAACTTTCACCCTGTCGTCTCTTCCTCTGCTCGCCTGCCCGCCTCTCACCTCTCACGCTCTAGCCTCTGGCACTTATAGTGTGTACCTGGTAACCCAAGTTTTAGCCAAAGAGACAGCACCTGAAAAGGGTCCGAGGCCGTTGAATGAAGTGGAGCTGACAGGGTGATAACCCTCAACCACACCACAGAGTCAAGAACCTAAACTTTGATTTTTAGCCAAATCTAAAGGGCCATATGCATTTCAGGTCTGTGTTTTATTTGTAGAGGGAGGCAATAGAGCCCTTTGGAGCCCAAACCAAGCGCCAACGGCAAGAGAGGCAGGGGGTGTGTGCCCCCTACCCTAACCAGCCGACGGTAACTTTTCTGACACCTCGTAAAAACCAAACCCCGGCACTCGGGCTCACCTTCTCGATTTGAATCAGGTCAGCAGTTTGAGCTGTAGTGGAACAGGGGCTGTAGTTGAACAGGTTGAGAGCTTCATGTTCCTTGGTGTCCACATCACCAACAAACTATCATGGTCCAAACACACCAAGACAATCATGAAGAGGGCATGACAAAGCCTATTCCCCCTCAGGAGACTGAAAAGATTTGGCATGGGTCCTCAGATCCTCAAAAAGTTATATAGCTGCACCATCGAGAGCATCCTGGCTGGTTGCATCACCACCTGGTATGGCAACTGCTCGGCCTCTGACCGCAAGGCACTACAGAGGGTAGTGCGTACGGCCCAGTACATCACTGGGGCCAAGCTTCCTGCCATCCAGGACCTCTATACCAGGTGCTGTCAGAGGAAGGCCCTAAAAATGGTCAAAGACTCCAGCCAGCCTAGTCATAGACTGTTCTCTCTGCTACCACACAGCAAGTGGTACCGGAGCGCCAAGTCTGGGTCCAAAAGGCTTCTTAACAGCTTCTACCCCCAAGCCATAAGACTCCTGAACAGCTAATCATGGCTACCCAGACTATTTGCATTGTCCCCCCCACCCCACCCCACTCCACCCCCTCTTTACGCTGCTGTTACTCTCTGTTTATTATCTATGCATAGTCACTTTAACTCTAACCACATGTACATATTACCTCAATTACCTCGACTAACCTGTGCCCTCGCACATTGACTCTGTACCGGTACCCCTGTCTATAACCTCACTACTGTTATTTTATTTTACTGCTGTTCTTTAATTATTATTATTTTATTTTTTTACTGATTTGAGGTGGGAAGACCCACCGGGACCCTATCCCGGCCAAGTTCCCCCTGGGAGAAAGAGAGGAGGGAAGACCCGTTTGACCAACTGCCCCCAGTCCCCCTCCAACGCGGCCATGAAGCCGCGCGTACTGGGGATAGGAGGGGACAGCCAGTCGGGAACAACACAGGCGATTGGAGATAAGTGGGGAACCAGGCTCGGGCTAGGACCGGAGCCCTATCCTGGCCAAGTTCCCCCTGGGAATAGACAAGCAAAGAACAGACTGTTTTATAAGAACCGCAAAAAGGAGCCAACGACAGGGTTTGAGAAACATGTATCTGACAACTCCATCCAAGACATCACTGCCTGGGCACGCCATTGTAGAGCCACTGGGACAGACGGGTCGACTGGGTCTCGCTTGGATGGGGTTCGGCTGGAGCGTATTTGAGGAGCGGGGTGAACCGTCTCCAAAAGATCACGAATGCCAAATGGTCAGTAGGCGTGAAACTGTCTGGACAACAATGAGGAACCGTGGGGACGTGAGGGGAACGCAGGGAGTGAGCATCAGCCAAGGCCAGTGCCCAACATCTGCCCACACACAAGCTGGAGCCTCCATTTCAGTCAGAAGGAGTGAAGCCAGCTAGAACACATGTATCAACCATGGTGGAACCATCACAGGATCCAAGCAACAAACCCAGACATCAATTTGCACCTACCCAGGAGTGTTTGACCCTCCCAGGGGCTGTGATATCGACCGTCAGGGTCGCCAGAGGGATCGGGGCCCAAACCGGAATGACCACCATATTAACTTTAGGGTGGCCACCAACCATACCCCCTAGCCGGGAAAAAGAGACAGGAAGTCTCTACCTCTTGCCATTTTTTAGATATCATGGTTGTAAATGTGTTGAAAACCAGGTTTCTCAAAACAGAGTGTTGCTACTAGAGAGAGAGGCCGCAATGTCGACACAAGCCCATTACAGGGCTTAGGTGTCACCCTGCTACAGGGCTTAGGGTCAAATTCCCCAACTCCCAAGTTAAATTTAAACGTTAATAACTTGAAAATAAAAAGTCCAATCTGGATGTTTTTTTTGGGGCTCACAATGGCACGTCTAGACACGCATTGACATGTAATCAAATCCATGTTTGGATAAAGTTTAATATAGGATAATCGTGTTAGAAGGTGAGAGAAAATAGGGCTGGTGTGAGGGGGAGGGGCTTATGGGAGGGCCAGGTCCTTTTCGACCCTGGGTATCTATAGCCTGTCTTGAGAGAGGGTATTTTTTTTATTTTTTTTTCACCTTTATTTAACCAGGTAAGCCAGTTGAGAACAAGTTCTCATTTACAACTGCGACCTGGCCAAGATAAAGCAAAGCAGTGCGATAAAAACAACAACACAGAGTTACATATGAGGTAAAACAAAACATAAAGTCAAAAATACCACAGAAAATATATATACAGTGTGTGCAAATGTAGCAAGTTATGAAGGTAAGGCAATAAATAGGCCATAGTGTCAAATAATTACAATTAGTATTAACACTGGAATGATAGATGTGCAAGAGATGATGTGCAAATAGAGATACTGGGGTGCAAATGAGCAAAATAAATAACAATATGGGGATGAGGTTGTTGAGTGGGCTAATTTCAGAAGGGCTGTGTACAGGTGCAGTGATCGGTAAGGTGCTCTGACAACTGATGCTTAAAGTTAGTGAGGGAGATAAGAGTCTCCAGCTTCAGAGATTTTTGCAGTTCGTTCCAGTCATTGGCAGCAGAGAACTGGAAGGAATGGCGGCCAAAGGAGGTGTTGGCTTTGGGGATGTTGAGCGCATACTACGGGTGGGTGTTGCTATGGTGACCAATGAGCTAAGATAAGGCGGAGATTTGCCTAGTAGTGATTTATAGATGGCCTGGAGCCAGTGGGTTTGGCAACGAATATGTAGTGAGGACCAGCCAACAAGAGCGTACAGGTCACAGTGGTGGGTAGTATATGGGGCTTTGGTGACAAAACGGATGGCACTGTGATAGACTACATCGAATTTGCTGAGTAGAGTGTTGGAGGCTATTTTGTAAATGACATCGCCGAAGTCAAGGATCGGTAGGATAGTCAGTTTTATGAGGGCATGTTTGGCAGCATGAGTGAAGGAGGCTTTGTTGCGAAATAGGAAGCTGATTCTAGATTTAACTTTGGATTGGAGATGCTTAATGTCAGTCTGGAAGGAGAGTTTACAGTCTAACCAGACACCTAGGTATTTGTAGTTGTCCACATACTCTAGGTCAGACCCGTCGAGATTCTAGTCGGGTGGGCGGGTGTAAGCAGCGTTCGATTGAAGAGCATGCATTTAGTTTTACTAGTGTTTAGGAGCAGTTGGAGGCTACGGAAGGAGTGTTGTATGGCATTGAAGCTCGTTTGGAGGTTTGTTAACACAGTATCCAATGAAGGGCCAGATGTATACAAAATGGTGTCGTCTGCGTAGAGGTGGACCTGAGAGTCACCAGCAGCAAGAGCGACATCATTGATATACACGGAGAAAAGAGTCGGCCCAAGAATTGAACCCTGTGGCACCTCCATAGAGACTGCCATAGGTCCAGACAACAGGCCCTCCGATTTGACACATTGAACTCTATCTGAGAAGTAGTTGGTGAACCAGGTGAGGAAGTCATTTGAGAAACCAAGGCTATTTAGTCTGCCAATAAGAATGCGGTGGTTGACAGAGTCGAAAGCCTTGGCCAGGTCGATGAAGACGGCTGCACAGTACTGTCTATTATCGATCGCGGTTATAATATCGTTTAGGACCTTGAGCGTGGCTGAGGTGCACCCATGACCAGCTCGGAAACCGGATTGCATAGCGGAGAAGGTACGATGGGATTCGAAATGGTCGGTGATCTGTTTGTTAACTTGGCTTTCAAAAACTTTCGAAAGGCAGGGCAGGATGGATATAGGTCTGTAACAGTTTGGATCTAGAGTGTCACCCCCTTTGAAGAGGGGGATGACCGTGGCAGCTTTCCAATCTCTGGGGATCTCAGACGTTACGAAAGAGAGGTTGAACAGGCTAGTAATAGGGGTTGCGACAATTTCGGCGGCTATTTGTAGAAAGAAAGGGTCCAGATTGTCTAGCCCAGATGATTTGTAGGAGTCCAGATTTTTCAGCTCTTTCAGAACATCAGCTGTCTGAATATGTGTGAAGGAGAAGCGGGGGGAGCGAGCATGGGCAAGTTGCAGCGGAGGGTACAGAGCTGGTGGCCGGGGTAGTGGTAGCCAGGTGGAAAACATGGCCAGCTGTAGCAAAATGCTTGTTGAAATTCTCGATTATTATAGATTTATCGGTGGTGATAGTGTTTCCTAGCCTCAGTGCAGTGGGCAGCTGGGAGGAGGTGCTCTTATTCTCCATGGACTTTATAGTGTCCCAAAACCTTTTGGAGTTAGTGCTACAGGATGCAAATTTCTGTTTGAAAAAGCTAGCCTTTGCTTTCCTAACTGCTTGTGTATATTGGTTCCAAACTTCCCTGAAAAGTTGCATATTGCGGGGGCTATTCGATGCTAATGCAGTACTCCACAGGATGTTTTTGTGCTGGTCAAGGGCAGTCAAGTCTGAGGAGAACCAGGGGCTATATCTGTTCTTAGTTCTGTATTTTTTGAATGGGGCATGCTTATTTAAGATTGAGAGGAAAGCACTTTTAAAGAACAACCAGGCATCCTCTACTGACGGAATGAAATCGATATCCATCCAGGATACGTGGGCCAGGTCAATTAGGAAGGCCTGCTCGCTAAAGTGTTTTAGGGAGCGTTTGACAGTGATGAGGGGTGGTCGTTTGACAGCGGACCCGTTACGGACGCAGGCAATAAGGCAGTGATCGCTGAGATCCTGTTTGAAGACAGCAGAGGTGTATTTAGAGGGTAAGTTAGTCAGGATTATATCTATGAGGGTGCCCATGTTTACGGATTTAGGATTGTACCTGATAGGTTCCTTGATAATTTGTGTGAGATTGAGGGCATCTAGTTTAGATTGTAGGACGGCCGGGGTGTTAAGCATATCCCAGTTTAGGTCACCAAGCAGTACGAACTCTGAGGATAGATGGGGGGCAATCAATTCACATATGGTGTCCAAGGCACAGCTGGGGGCTGAGGGGGATCTGTAGCAAGCGGCAACAGTGAGAGACTTATTTCTGGAAAGGTGGATTTTTAGAAGTAGAAGCTCAAACTGTTTGGGCACAGACCTGGATAGTATGATAGAGCTCTGCAGGCTATCTCTACAGTAGATTGCAACTCCACCCCCTTTGGCAGTTCTATCTAGACAGAAAATGTTGTAGTTGGGGATGGACATTTCTGAATTTTTGGTGGCCTTCCTAAGCCAGGATTCAGACACTGCTAGAACATCAGGGTTGGCGGAGTGTGCTAACGCAGTGAATAACTCAAACTTAGGAAGGAGGCTTCTGATGTTAACGTACAGAAAACCAAGGCTTTTACGGTTACAGAAGTCAACAAATGATAACTCCTGGGGAGTAGGAGTGATACTGGGGGCTGCAGGTCCTGGGTTAGCCTTTACATCACCAGAGGAACAGAGGAGGACTAGAATAAGGATACGGCTAAAGGCTTTAAGAACTGGTCTTCTAGTGCGTTGGGTACAGAGAAAAAAGTGGGCAGATTTCCGGGCGTTGTAGAATAGATTCAGGGCATTATGTACAGACAAGGATATGGAAGGATCTGAGTACAGTGGAGGTAAACCTAAGCGTTGGGTAACAATGAAAGAGATAGCATCACTGGAGGCACCGATTGAGCCGGTCTCTGCGTGTATGGGGGGTGGAACAAAGGAACTATTTGAGGCAGTTTGAGAATGACTTGGGGATCTATATTGAAATTGTATAATAAGAACTAACTGGAACAGCAATAGGCAAGGCATATTGACATGGGAGAGAGGCATAAAGCAATCACAGGTGTTATTAGAGAGAGCTAAGACAACAACTGGTAATGGCGATGAAAGTTTGGGCTGAGGCTAAACAGATAAACAGGACAGGGTACCGTGTAAAGGAACAGTCCAGCAGGCATCAGCTGTGCAGCTGAGTGATCATAAGGTCCAGTGAACAGCAATATGTGAGTCCGAGAGCAGTTCGAATTGGTGTTAAAGCACAGCGAGCAGGAAGCACGGCTGTTGTTTGCGTGTGCTAGTGGGCCGGGGCTAGCAGATGGATATTCGTGGTCGTTGCAACGGGAAGCCTGTTGAAACCACAGACGATTACGTCGGCAGACCAGTCGTGATGGATCGGCGGGGCTCCGTGTCGACTTTAGGAGGTCCCGTCTGGTTGACAGAGAGGTAGATAGTCGGGAGACGTGCCGGACTCGAGGCTAGCTCAAGGCTGATTAGCCAACAACAACATCCATTTGGTTGCAGCTAGCTAGTTGCGATGATCAGGTGTTAAAGGTCCAGTGATTTAGTGATTCCGGCAGAAGATCCGATATGTTCTAGGTCGATAATGCGCTGTGCAGACAGTGCAGACTGGCCGATAATAGTCCAGGCTAGAGCTGGCTGGTAGGTAGTGCAGGCCACGGACAATGGTCAAAAACCGCTAACGGTGGCTAATAGCAAGTAGCTAGTTAGCTGGCTACTCCCGTCCAGTAGACAAAGAGGTAGATAGCCGGGATATGGGCCTGGCTCAAGGCTAACTGGTGCTTGCTTCGGGGGCAGTGGTGATTAGCCTACAGCAACGTCCATTCAGTTGCGGCTAGCTAGTTGCGATTCGGTGTTAGGGTCCAGTGATTCAGTTATTCCGGCAGAGAATCCGATGTTCTGGGTGAAAACCGCTAACGGTTGCTAATAGCAAGTAGCTAGTTAGCTGGCTAGCTAATTTCAACTGGAGATTCTAGATAAAGGTAAGTAAATAATAGAATCCGTTCCACATTGAGTGAGGCGGGTTGCAGGAAAGTATATTTAGTAGAAGGATGAAAAGTGTGATAGGGAAATATGTACAAAAAATACAAAAATATATAAAAAACTGGCTATTTACACGGACACACAACAAAGAACACGACCGCACTGCTACGCCATTGGTACCAGCCCCTCGGGAAGTATATATAAAACTAAAAATCAGAAAAATTGTCCGAAAAATGACAGAGTGCCTACTTGTGGGGGATGGCTCCAGGGGCCCTCGGGGGTGGGTTGGGGATCCATGGCCTGGCTGGATGAGAACCCCCTAAATGAAAGCTCACCTTTTCTTGGCCTAGTCCCTATTTTCTCTCTCTCTCTCTCCCCATTTGAGGGAACCCTATCCTGCCTGCCTGCCTGCGGGA
Source organism: Coregonus clupeaformis (assembly GCF_020615455.1). Taxonomy (NCBI): domain Eukaryota; kingdom Metazoa; phylum Chordata; class Actinopteri; order Salmoniformes; family Salmonidae; genus Coregonus; species Coregonus clupeaformis. The sequence goes on from NC_059215.1 coordinate 55,755,199, forward strand.
GGGTGGCTGTAGCCCCGGGAGCGGGTTCCTATACAGTGCATTCGGAAAGTATTCAGACTCCTTCCCTTTTTCCACATTTTGTTACGTTACAGCTTTATTTTAAAATGGATTAAATAAAAATGTTCCCCTCATCAATCTACACACAATACCCCATAATGACAAAGCGAAAACAGTTTTTGTTTAAATTTTGGCTAATTTATAACAAAAACAAAAAACTGAAATACCTCATTTACATAAGTATTCAGACCCTTTGCCATGAGACTCGAAATTGAGCTCAGGTGCATCCTGTTTCCATTGATCATCCTTGAGTTGTTTCTACAACTTGATTGGAGCACCTGTGGTAAATTAAAATGATTGGACATGATTTGGAAAGGCACACACCTGTCTACATAAGGTCCCACAGTTGACAGTGCATGTCAGAGCAAAAACCAAGCCATGAGGTCGAAGGAATTGTCCGTAGAGCTCCGAGACAGGATGGTGTTGCGGCACAGATCTGGGGAAGGGTACCAAAAAATGTCTGAAGCATTGAAGGTCCCCAAGAACACAGTGGCCTCCATCATTCTTAAATGGAAGAAGTTTGGAACCACCAAGACTCTTCCTAGAGCTGGCCGCCCGGCCAAACTAAGCAATCGGGGGAGAACGGCCTTGGTCGGGAAGGTGACCAAGAACCCGATGGTCAGTCTGACAGAGCACCAGCGTTTCTCTGTGGAGATGGGAGAACCTTCCAGAAGGATAACCATCTCTGCAGCACTCCACCCATCAGGCCTTTATGGTATAGTGGCCAGACGGAAGCCACTCCTCAGTAAAAGGCACCTGACAGCCCGCTTGGAGTTTGCCAAAAGGCCCCTAAAGTACTCTCAGACCATGAGAAACAAGATTCTCTGGTCTGATTAAACCAAGATTGAACTCTTTGGCCTGAATGCCAAGCGTCACGTCTGAACGCTGTGGGGATGTTTTTCAGCGGCAGGGACTGAGAGACTAGTCAGGATCGAGGGAAAGATAAACAGAGCAAAGTACAGAGAGATCCTTGATGAAAACCTGCTCCAGAGCACTCAGGACAACGACCCTAAGCACACAGCTTCGGAACAAGTCTCTGAATGTCCTTGAGTGGCCCAGCCAGAGCAAGGACTTGAACCTGATCGAACATCTCTCGAGAGACCTGAAAATAGCTGTGCAGCAATGCTCCCCATCCAACCTGACAGAGGATCTACAGAGAAGAATGGGAGAAACTCTCCAAATACAGGTGTGCCAAGCTTGTAGCATCATACCCAAGAAGACTCGAGGCTGTAATTGCTGTACTGAGAAAAGGGTCTGAACACTTATGTAAATGTGATATTTCAGTTGTTTATCTTTCATACATTTGCCAAAATTTCCAAAAAAAATGTTTTGCTTTGTCATTATGGGGCATTGTATGTAAATTGATGAGGGAAAAAAAAACAATTTAATCAATTTTAGAATAAGGCTGTAATGTAACAAAATGTGGAAAAGGTCAAGGGGTCTGAATACTTTGAATAAAGGACACAGAGAAATTATGCATAACAATTATTATTTATTCAACTCCAGTTGCATTTTCAATCAACATCCGAGCTTGTGCAGCATTCTTTGGGAGACATAAAAAGTTGTAATATGTATTTTGAGTGTCAAGGGAATTAAGCATGTATTGGCTTATAATTCACCGGTGTGCATCACTCTCTTCGGAAAAGTTTAATGTTGCAATCGAACGGCCTATACTGCCAAGCATCACATGAGAACCAATGCCGTATTCCTGAACAATTTCACCCAGAGTAAGCCCCAAAGTAGACAGTCCCTTGCCCGTGGAGCGAAAAAATACTTTTTCGGAGCTCTGATAACCACTTAAAGAGTGGCGGATTTTGTGAAAACGCTCGAGCCAGCTTAATTCCTCTTTGGATAAGAAAGTCTACAATCGTCGAACACAAAATGTGTTTTGTGCTGAAATACACACAGCTGGTACCGGTCTCCTTCTGGGGCAATCTCCAGGAATTCCTTCTCATTGAATGTCAAGAGTGGCCCCCGACGAGAGCCATTAAAAACTGCCAAAAGACCACATAACAACGCTGCAAAACGGACTACATCTGATCTTAATCGACCCTTCTCCAGCCGACCTAAAAATTGTTCAATAGATATACCACTTTTCAATATTAATTTATGCAGCTGGGCTGCGTTCAGGATGGAATCCTGGCATTTAGGACGAAAGTGTGCTCTCTGTGCTGGGAGCTCCATCTGGCAATCATAGTCCATCTTGGCGAGAGACAGTAGTGTCTTTCTAACTCTCGACCCACTGGCTTGAAAAGGAGTTGGCTGAAATTCTAAACAGTACTTGATGAATTGTCTTACATCGCCATGGTAGTTTTTCAGTGTATTTTCGCACAGCCTGCGGCCCCTCACAATCTGGAACCACTCGGGGAGTGGTTCTCTAGGTATTTTAAACCCACATCAGGGCCTGTCCCTGTCATTTAATTTAATAATTCCTTCAGCCTCGAGATTGTTGATCGAGTATTGTCTATACGACGACTTGTGGGATGGCTCCCTACGAGAAAATCCTTATATTCCAACAGAATAGTATTGTGTGAACCGGAGGTGTCTCTGTCAGCCTCGGCCTCAGAGTCAATCTCGTCCGTCCCTGGAAGTTCGCTCTCTTCTGTGCCTGGAAGTTTGCTCTCGTCCGTCCCTGGAAGTTGCCCGGGGGGAAGGTCGCTCTCGTCACCGGAGGATGGTGATCCTGCTGCAGCTGTATTCACTGATAACTAGGTAGACGAAGATGCCTGCATAGCGTCACTGTAGATCTTGCTCATAGTTTTTAGTATGTGAACCGACCTTAGATGACGATCCAGCCACGTAAGTTTGCGTTTACCACAGATCATACAGTCTCGAATCGGTCTGCCCATGGCAACAACTCGACAGGAACTGGCTGACTGAACCACCCATTTAGCCTAACCCTAAAATAGCCGTTGTCCTCATGGGGATGTGGGAAACGTCCCCAAGAGGGAGAAATGTCCTTGTTTTGCTATCCTTGTGGGGACTTTAGGGGATTTTAGGTCCCCACAAGGATAGAAGAACCAACACTCACACACACACACAAAGGGCATAGCCAGCAGGGCTGGATGTGGTCTGAAATATGAGCGGTAAACATTTATATGGACAGATGTGGATTACTGTTCATCTTTTCTTCAAACCAGAGATTAAACCTGATTTACTGCCTAATGGGTTTTAGTGTTTTACCATTTTGATTACAGAACGATAGAGATGAAGAGAGAAACAGACAGTGGGAGCCAGTGAGTGGGGGAGGAGGGGGATGGAGAGAGAGAGAGAGAGAGAGAGAGAGAGAGAGAGAGAGAGAGAGAGAGAGAGAGAGAGAGAGAGAGAGAGAGAGAGAGAGAGGAAAATATAGAGAGAATGGTGGAGAAATAAAGAGGGAAAGAATGAAACGATACGAAATCCCATTGTGTAAAGTGAGGAATGGAGAAGGATAGAAAAACATAAGAAAACCTGACAGATTGAGTAGCTTGTCTGTCTGGAAGGACAGAGGATGGAGATTGGTTAGGATTTAGGACTGGGGTAATGGCACATAATGGTAGTGAAGTGTGTGTGTGTGTGTGTGTGTGTGTGCTGAGTGGGGGGGGGGGGGGGTAGAGGGTGGATGGGGCGGGGGGTATTAGCTTAGTCTGCAGTCTATAACAAACGGTTAATGTCGGGAAAAATTAATATGGTCACCATCTGCTCAATCTACTTCTGTGTTCTGTGCATGTGTGTCCAGCCAATGACACAGACACAGTGCTACTGAAGAGAAAACAAAGGGGGTTAGAGAGAGGGAGGTTGGGGGAGAAAGAAAAGAGAGAGTGAGAGACCGAAATATATTGTTTTGTTTATTTGTGATTTGAATTGTTAATCAATTATTTGATAGTGATGGAGATTAAGTCTGTTTAGTGTTCCTCAAGGATGCGTGCATTGGACCTTAATATTAACTTCAACAGCTTACTCTTATTGACTTAATCCTTTTAACTCCCCTCGCACCCCCAGGAATAATGGGGCCAGCAAGCAAAGCCCCCTTCACCTTCACTTATTGTGTGTGCGTGTGCATGCGTGCATGTGCATGTGTGGGAGAAAGGCTTCTGCTGCTAGACACGATACCCCACCCAAACACGCCATAACCCCTATGCCCTCTTAGATACCGTATGCCCACCCACCCCCTCCTCCTCCCATACAGTGTCTTCAGAAAGTATTCACATCTCTTGACTTTATCCACATGTTGTTGTCTTACAAAGTAGGATTTAAATACTAATATATCTTGATTGGATAAGTATTTAACCCCCTGAGTCAATACATGTTAGAATCACCTTTGGCAGCGATTACAGTTGTGAGTCTTTCTGGGTAAGTCTCTAAGAACTTTGCACACCTGGATTGTACAATATTTGCCCATTATTCCATTATTCTTTTTAAAATTCTTCAAGCTCTGTCAAGTTGGTTGTTGATCATTGCTAGACAGACATTTGTACTGTATGTCTTGCCATAGATTTTCAACCCAATTTAAGTCAAAACAGTAACTAGGCCACACAGGAACATTCAACGTCATCTTGGTAAGCAACTCCAGTGTATATTTGGCCTTGAGTTTTAGGTTATTGTCCTGCTGAAAGGCGAATTAGTCTCCCAGCGTCTGTTGGAAAGGAGACTGAACCAGGTTTTCTTCTAGGATTTTGTCTGTGCTTAGCTCTATTCTGTTTCTTTACAGTATTTCCCAAAAAACTGCCTAATCCTTGCTGATGACATGCATATCCATAACATGATGCATCCACCACCCATGCCTGAAAATATGAAGAGTGGTACTTACAGTAGTGATGTGTTGTGTTGGATTTGTCCCAAGCATAACGCTTTGTATTGCTGACAAAAAATTCATTTCTTTGCCAATTTCTTTTTCAGTGTTACTTCTGTGCCTTATGGCAAACAGGATGCATGTTTTGGAATATTTTAATTCTGTGCAGGCTTCTTTCTTTTCACTCTGTCATTTAGGTTAGTATTGTGCAATAACTACAATGTTGTTGATCCAACCTTAATTTCCTCCTATCACAGCCATTAAACTCTGTAACTGTTTTGGCCTCATGGTGAAATCCCTGAGTGGTTTCCTTCCTTTCCGGCAACTGATTTAAGAAGGATGCCTGTATCTTTGTAGTGACTGGGTGTATTGATGTATCCAAAGTGGGATTAATAAATTCACAATGCTCAAGGGATATTATTATTATTATTATTTATTTGTTAACAATGCACGACAGCCTACAGATGGACACAAACATCGACGACATCACACCTGCCCAGACCCACCTGCTCACACCCCAATCTCCAGCGCTCGCATCACTCTCAGCCACATGGCCTCAAACTGCACCATTTAGTTTCTCTCCGTCGACAATTGCACTTTCAACATTAAGATAATAAAGCATCTGACATTTCCATTGTGTTAAACATTTTTACAACTAGCTCTCACAGTCTCACATCAGAATTAGACATTCATCAATTTCTTTCAGAGGTCAAATTTCATGGATGGACATTGAATACTGACTTGTATCACGGGTGACCTGGCTGGGTTTTTAAGTATACATTTTTTCAAGATGATTGACGAGAAAAGTATCGTCCAACCCATCGTGTATCTCACAGCACCCTCATATGCCATGTCTTGAAATATTCAGACAGACAGATTAAAAGTACATTTACATTTAAATATATTTGTCTATTATTTTCCCCTAACCCTACCACCCCTCCCCTAATTGGAGTAAACTAATGGACAACAACACTTACAGTGAGGGAAAAAAGTATTTGATCCCCTGCTGATTTTGTACGTTTGCCCACTGACAAAGAAATGATCAGTCTATAATTTTAATGGTAGGTTTATTTGAACAGTGAGAGACAGAATAACAACAAAAAAATCCAGAAAAACGCATGTCAAAAATGTTATAAATTGATTTGCATTTTAATGAGGGAAATAAGTATTTGACACCCTCTCAATCAGAAAGATTTCTGGCTCCCAGGTGTCTTTTATACAGGTAACGAGCTGAGATTAGGAGCACACTCTTAAAGGGAGTTCTCCTAATCTCAGCTTGTTACCTGTATAAAAGACACCTGTCCACAGAAGCAATCAATCAATCAGATTCCAAACTCTCCACCATGGCCAAGACCAAAGAGATCTCCAAGGATGTCAGGGACAAGATTGTAGACCTACACAAGGCTGGAATGAGCTACAAGACCATCGCCAAGCAGCTTGGTGAGAAAGTGACAATAGTTGGTGCGATTATTCGCAAATGGAAGAAACACAAAATAACTGTCAATCTCCCTCGGCCTGGGGCTACATGCAAGATCTCACCTCGTGGAGTTGCAATGATCATGAGAATGGTGAGGAATCAGCCCAGAACTACACGGGAGGATCTTGTCAATGATCTCAAGGCAGCTGGGACCATAGTCAGCAAGAAAACAATTGGTAATACACTACGCCGTGAAGGACTGAAATCCTGCAGCGCCCGCAAGGTCCCCCTGCTCAAGAAGGCACATATACAGGCCCGTCTGAAGTTTTCCAATGAACATCTGAATGATTCAGAGGAGAACTGGGTGAAAGTGTTGTGGTCAGATGAGACCAAAATCGAGCTCTTTGGCATCAACTCAACTCGCCGTGTTTGGAGGAGGAGGATTGCTGCCTATGACCCCAAGAACACCATCCTCACCGTCAAACATGGAGGTGGAAATATTATGCTTTGGGGGTGTTTTTCTGCTAAGGGGACAAGATAACTTCACCGCATCAAAGGGACGATGGACGGCGCCATGTACTGTCAAATCTTGGGTGAGAACCTCCTTCCCTCAGCCAGGGCATTGAAAATGGATCGTGGATGGGTATTCCAGCATGAGAATGACCCAAAACACACGGCCAAGGCAACAAAGGAGTGGCTCAAGAAGAAGCACATTAAGGTCCTGGAGTGGCCTAGCCAGTCTCCAGACCTTAATCCCATAGAAAATCTGTGGAGGGAGGTGAAGGTACGAGTTGCCAAACGTCAGCCTCGAAAACTTAATGACTTGGAGAAGATCTGCAAAGAGGAGTGGGACAAAATCCCTCCTGAGATGTGTGCAAACCTGGTGGCCAACTACAAGAAACGTCTGACCTCTGTGATTGCCAACAAGGGTTTTGCCACCAAGTACTAAGTCATGTTTTGCAGAGGGGTCAAATACTTATTTCCCTCATTAAAATGCAAATCAATTCATAACATTTTTGACATGCGTTTTTCTGGATTTTTTTGTTGTTATTCTGTCTCTCACTGTTCAAATAATCCTACCATAAAAATTATAGACTGATAATGTCTTTGTCAGTGGGAAAACATACAAAATCAGCAGGGGATCAAATACTTTTTTCCCTCACTGTAGGCTTCTACTTCCAGGTTATGCATACTATATACATTTTACGGACACAGTATATTTTACAATAGTTATCTTTTGTTTGCTTTTAGTTGCATCCTTCAGCTACCCTCAACCCCTCCCATATATCTATGAACACCATCCAGTTTTGATTTCTATTTGCCATATATTTTTAAACGGTGCTGTGATGTTTCACAAAAGTTCTGAACCTATATACATTTTACGGACACAGTATATTTTACATTAGTTATCTTGTTTTTAACGGTGCTGTGATGTTTCACAACATTTCTGAACCATTCTATTCTTATAGTTTCTACAGATTATAAATTAAAGATAACTTTTTTTGCTAAGAGTATTGTTTTATTACTGATCGATTGACTATGACTTTTCAGGTCACCCAGCAGTGGTATTTGCAGAGTTAACTCCAGGTAAATGTTGTAATTCTTCAGCCATTCCTGAACCTGCGACCAAAAACAAGCTACATATGGACAGTACCACAACAAATGATCTAATGATTCTGTCTCTTCGCAGCACAATCTGCAGAGCTGGGCAGGGACGGCTTGTTCAATAGGGCGATATGGGCGACGCACTGCCAAACGGGAAAAGGAAGGGATTTTTTTTCTAATCAATTATATCACGGCAACAGCAGTTATCAGTGTTCACGTCTGATCTGCCAGCCACTAAATGTCAAATCAGGCTAAAGTCGTGCTTCAAATGGCCCCCTTCAGTTTTTGGGGCGATTTCAGTCAAGTTGAAAATCGCCCAGAAGTCTCTCATAGCCTGTCATGTAAAATCTATTTTTTTCACATTTCAAAGCTTTCAATACATTCTCTATGGGTGTCTGTGGGCTTGCACTTACGCGCTTTCGTCATACGTGACGTAACGCTGAACGTAACTAAGACAATGGCGGCTATCAGCGTCTATGTTGCGACCTGCAGTGCGGCGTTATTTTATGTTTTTAATTTGTAGACTTAGTTTACAAACATTCTGCCAACCATGGATTTCCAGTGGTTGGTTTTGGACTGATCTTGTTGATCGTGTACATACCCGCTACGTAACGGACTAAATAATGAAAACGCTGCTGGCAGCTGAATCCCAATACAGCTGGGAGACTTGGCTGGATGAGTCCCGGACAGAGAAGTGGAGCCGCCACCTTCACCCTGGTCAGAGCGGACCGCGATCCTGGTAAGAGAGCGACTCTGTACCCCGACATTGAACTGCTTTCTGTGTCATTGCGACCTTACTATCAATTCAATTCAATTTAAGGGCTTTATTGGCATGGGAAACGTGTGTTAACATTGCCAAAGCAAGGGAAGTAGATAGTAAACAAAAGTGAAATAAACAATAAATATTATGTCACGAGTTACAAAGCCAGAACCCAGAAGCAGACCAGGACAAGGTAAGTTGAAACGAAGGTGAGTGTTTATTTACAAATTCAAGAGTGATGCTGAATAATCCAGGGAACAGAGCGGGCGGCGTTGATTAGTTGTTGGGGGTGCAGTGGTTGATCCAATCATGGCTCGGCAGCCGCCGACCACTAGGCAGAGGTTGGATGAAGGTTCCGGACGAGTGACTGCAGATGGAACAAAACGGAGGTAAGTAAACAACAAACCAACAAGGTGCAAAACAACAAAACTAACGCTAGAAGCCCTAAGACTGATACTCTGGTAAACCTACTGTTCATGGCTAACGATCCGGCAGGGAATGGATGTTAGGCCAGAGCCTAAGAAGGGTGATGATCAGGACCAGGTGTGCAGATTGCTGATGGGATGCAGGTGCGGAAATCAAGAGAGCTCCCCGAGCGTTCCAGAACCCTCGGGAAACTGGAGATCCCGAGCAGAAAAACTAGTCCACAGACAGGACCCGACTCAGACTGCCGGGATCGTTACAGTACCCCCTCCGGCGAACGCCACCGGGCGGACTCCCCGGAGCGCCAGGATGGAGGCGGTAGAAGTCACGGATGAGGTCAGCATCTAGGATCTGTCGCCGCGAATCCAACTCCTCTCTTCAGGACCATACCCCTCCCAGTCCACGAGATACTGGAAACCCCGGCCCCGCCTGTCTGGAATCCATGATGCGTCGCACCGTGTAGGCAGGACCACCTCCGATCATCCGAGGAGGAGGAGGAGGAGGCGGAGGAGGCAACAGAGGACTGAGGAAAACAGGCTTGAGGCAGGAGACATGAAAGGTGGGATGGACTCTGAGCGTCCTCGGGAGTTTGAGTCGAACTGCCACCGGGTTGATCACCTTCTCCACCACAAACGGACCAATGAACTTCGGTAACAACTTCCTAGACTCAGTCCGTAAGGAAGATCCCGTGTGGCCAACCAGACCCTATCTCCGATGGTGTAGGTGGGAGCGGGATCCGGCGACGATTCGCCTGGAGCTGATACCGGTCCGAAACTCTAAGGAGTGCCTTTCTGGCCCGATGCCAGGTCCGGTGGCAACGACTAATATGGGCCTGAACCGAAGGCACTGAGAGCTCCTTCTCCTGAGAAGGGAACAAGGGAGGTTGGTAGCCATACAGGCACTGGAAGGGAGACATCCCAGTGGCAGATGTAGGGAGAGTATTGTGGGCATACTCAACCCAAGGCAACTGAGAGACCCAGGAGGTGGGGTTGGAAGAGGCCAGGCAGCGTAGCGTGGATTCCATCTTCTGGTTGGCTCTCTCCGCCTGACCATTAGATTGGGGGTGAAAACCAGATGTGAGACTGACTGTAGCTCCAATGGCCAAACAGAAGGACTTCCAGACAGCAGAGGTAAACTGAGGGCCACGGTCGGAAACGATATCACTGGGCAACCCGTGGACCCTGAAAACCTCCCTAACCAGGATCTCGGACGTCTCCGAGGCAGAGGGAAGCTTGGCAATTGGCACAAAGTGGGCGAACTTGCTGAATCTGTCCACGATAGTCAGAACGACCGTGTTCCCCTCAGAAGCGGGCAACCCAGTGACAAAGTCCAGGGCCAGATGCGACCATGGTCGGCGGGGAATAGGAAGGGGGTGAAGTAGTCCAGAGCTGGGCCGATTGGTACCCTTATTCTGCGCACACACTGGACAGGCAGCAACATAACCCCCGAGTATCCTCGGCCATGGCAGGCCACCAAAAACGTCTGCGAAGAAACGCCATCGTCCGAGCCACGCCAGGGTGACAAGCCATCTTGCTGGCGTGGGACCATTTGAGGACCGCAGGACGAACCGACTCAGGCACAAACAACCGACCGGGTGGACCGTTACGGGGACCGGGCTGCGTCCGAAGAGCCGCCATCACCTCCTCCTCAATCTTCCACCTAACAGCTCCCACGACGCAGTTCCGGGGAGAATTGTCTCGGTCTTGGACCCACCCTCCTCCGTCTTGGAGAACATCCGAGACAAGGCGTCCGCCTTGCCGTTCTTAGATCCAGGTCGGAACGTCAGGGAAAAAATTGAATCGTCCGAAAAACAACGACCACCTGGCCTGACGGGAGTTGAGACGTCTAGACGATTGCACGTAAGCAAGATTCTTGTGGTCAGTCCAGACAATAAACGGTCGCTCCGCCCCCTCCAACCAGTGGCGCCACTCCTCCAAGGCAAGTTTCACCGCGAGAAGCTCCCGGTTACCCACATCGTAATTCCTCTCCGCAGGCGAAAGGCGACGAGAGTAGTAGGCGCAGGGATGGAGTTTACTGTCCGTGGAGCATCGCTGCGACAGGATGGCGCCAACTCCCACATCAGACGCGTCCACTTCAACGACGAACTGACGGGCCGTGTCCGGTTGAGAGAGAATCGGTGCGTTGGTGAATCGCCTCTTCAAATCCAGAAACGCTCGATCCGCCTCCGGATTCCACTTGAAGCTCCTGATACTGGAAGTCAAGGCAGTTAACGGAGCGGCCACACGGCTGTAATCCCCGGATGAATCTGCGGTAGAAATTCGCAAACCCCAAAAATCTCTGGAGCTGCAATCTCGTACCGGGCTGGGCCCATTCCAGAACCGCTCTAACCTTCTCCTGGTCCATCCTAATCTCTCCCCTGGAGATGATGTACCCGAGAAAGGATGTCGTGTGGGCGTGAAACTCGCACTTCTCGGCCTTCACGAACAGGCGATTCTCCAACAATCGCTGCAGAACCTGCCGGACATGCTGGACGTGGTCGGAAGGTTCCTTCGAGAAGATCAGAATGTCATCCAGGTAAACAAACACAAAGAGACCGATCATATCTCTCAGGACGTCGTTCACCATACTCTGGAATACCGCTGGAGCATTGGTCAGTCCAAACGGCATCACCTGATACTCGAAGTGACCCATCGGTGTATTGAAACCCGTCAACCACTCGTCTCCCTCTCTGATCCGGGACCATGTGATACGCATTGCGTAGGTCTAGCTTGGTGAACACCGTAGCACCCTGTAAGGAGTCGAAGGCAGAACTCATCAAGGGCAGGGGATACTTGTTCTTGACCGTGATGTCATTCAACCCCCGATAATCAATACACGGTCGAAGAGAGCCATCCTTCTTACCCACAAAGAAGAATCCTGCCCCCAGGGGTGATGACGAGGGACGAACGAGACCAGCAGCTAGGGACTCCTTGATGTAGGTCTCCAAAGCCTCACGTTCAGGGCGGGAGATACTGTATAACCTTCCCTTGGGGTAGACAGCTCCAGGGAACAGGTTGATGGCACAATCATATGGTCGGTGGGGAGGGAGTGACAGAGCCTTCTGCTTACTGAACACTTCCCCAAATCGTGATATGTCTCGGGAACCAGGGACAAATCTGGGGTTTAGCCTCAATCACCTGACTGGGAACCGAATGGGGACAGGCAGTCTTGAGACAGTTAGCATGACAATCAAGGCTCCAACTCGTTACCTTGCCCGTCACCCAATCGAACGCGGGATTGTGTTCCTTCAGCCAGGGGTATCCAAGGACCAGAGGAACATGGGAAGACGGCAGAATGAAGAATGAAATCATCTCCGAATGATTCCCCGACAACAGCATCTTAACCGGTTCAGTCCTCATCGTGATACGTGCCAGACTACTGCCGTTCAGAGTGGTCGCTTCAATGGCTTCCGCAATTGCTCCTTGGAAAGCCCCAGCTGTTCCACCAACTCGGCATCAAGAAAGCTTCCATCGGCACCTGAATCGATAAAAGCGTTAATCGCTAAGCTCTGATTCCTGTTCACAAGGGTAGCCGGGAAACGGGGTCTGACAGAGGTACTGAGAGGTTGAAACTGGCTGCGCTAAAAGTCCTCCCAACTTTAGCGAGCCGGGCAGTTTGACGACCGCCGGGAACAAGTGGAGATGTAATGTCCCGAGCTACCACAGTAGAGGCAGCAGTTGGTCTTACGTCTATGTTGACGCTCCTCCTTGGTTAACCCGTGCCGCCCCACTTGCATGGGTTCAGAATCGGGAGAGAGGACCTCTCCACTAATCCTTTGTGGTGGAGAATGATCGACGTGTTCTGGTCCACCACCCGACCCGACTGGGAACTGAGAAGCTGATCGACTGGACGGACCCCATTGCTTCTCCCTCCTTCGCTCTCGGACTCGATTATCCACCCGAATAGACAAGGCTACCAAGCTGTCCAGGTCACTAGGCTCGGATAGGAGATCAGCTCATCCTTGAGCTGCTCCGACAGACCCTGGTAAAAGGCCGCTTGCAGAGACTCCTCATTCCACCCACTCTCCACAGCCAACGTCTTGAACTCGATCACGAAGTCGGCCACGCTGCGAGTTCCTTGGTGGAGCGAAAACAGGCGCCTAGCTGCGTCCCCTCCTCGGACGGAATGGTCGAAGAGCTTCCTCATCTCGGCCGTGAACCCCTGGTATGAAGCCATGCAGGGGTCTTGTCGTTCCCAAACGGCTGAAGCCCACTCCAGCGCTCGACCACGCAGCAACTCAATCACAAAGGCTATCCTAGCCTTGTCTGTGGCATAAGAGTAGGGCTGTAGATCGAACACTAACCCACACTGCATAAGGAAAGAACGGCATCTTCCCAGCTCCCCTCATATTTATCCGGCGCCGGAACCTTGGGCTCACGGAAGGACACCGCTTCAGACGCGGCAGGCGAGATGGGTGAAACCGGTAGTGGATCCTCCACCGGAAACTTGCGCTGGTTCTGGACCTCCGTCAGACCGGTAGAAAGGTTCCGAACTGCCAACGCGATCTCCTGTAGCTCCGTGCTATGATGGCCCAACATCTTCTCCTGATGGGTAATGGCATGGCGAACAGAGTCCAGGTCCGCTGGGTTCATTACTGGCCGGATCGTTCTGTCACGAGTTACAAAGCCAGAACCCAGAAGCAGACCAGGACAAGGTAAGTTGAAACGAAGGTGAGTGTTTATTTACAAATTCAAGAGTGATGCTGAATAATCCAGGGAACAGAGCGGGCGGCGTTGATTAGTTGTTGGGGGTGCAGTGGTTGATCCAATCATGGCTCGGCAGCCGCCACCACTAGGCAGAGGTTGGATGAAGGTTCCGGACGAGTGACTGCAGATGGAACAAAACGGAGGTAAGTAAACAACAAACCAACAAGGTGCAAAACAACAAAACTAACGCTAGAAGCCCTAAGACTGATACTCTGGTAAACCTACTGTTCATGGCTAACGATCCGGCAGGGAATGGATGTTAGGCCAGAGCCTAAGAAGGGTGATGATCAGGACCAGGTGTGCAGATTGCTGATGGGATGCAGGTGCGGAAATCAAGAGAGCTCCCCGGAGCGTTCCAGAACCCTCGGGAAACTGGAGATCCCGAGCAGAAAAACTAGTCCACAGACAGGACCCGACTCAGACTGCCGGGATCGTTACATATTAACAGTAAACATTACACTCAGAAGTTTCAAAAGAATAAAGACATTTCAAATGTCATATTATGTATATATACAGTGTTGTTACAATGTGCAAATAGTTAAAGTACAAATGGGAAAATAAATAAACATAAATATGGGTTGTATTTACAATGGTGTTTGTTCTTCACTGGTTGCCCTTTTCTTGTGGCAACAGGTCACAAATCTTGCAGCTGTGATGGCACACTGTGGTTTTTCACCCAGTAGATAAGGGAGTTTATCAAAATTGGGTTTGTTTTCGAATTCTTTGTGGATCGCTGTAATCTGAGGGAAATATGTGTCTCTAATATGGTCATACATTTGGCAGGAGGTTAGGAAGTGCAGCTCAGTTTCCACCTCATTTTGTGGGCAGTGTGCACATAGCCTGTCTTCTCTTGAGAGCCAGGTCTGCCTACGGCGGCCTTTCTCAATAGCAAGGCTATGGTCACTGAGTCTGTACATAGTCAAAGCTTTCATTAAGTTTGAGTCAGTCACAGTGGTCAGGTATTCTGCCACTGTGTACTCTCTGTTTAGGGCCAAATAGCATTCTAGTTTGCTCTGTTTTTTTTGTTTGTTCTTTCCAATGTGTCAAGTAATTCTCTTTTTTGTTTTCTCATGATTTGGTTGGGTCTAATTGTGTTGTTGTTGTTGTTGTTGTTGTGTCCTGGGGCTGTGTGGGGTCTGTTTGTGTTTGTGAACAGAGGCCCAGGACAAGCTTACTTAGGGGACTCTTCTCCAAGTTCATCTCTCTGTAGGTGATGGCTTTGTTATGGAAGGTTTGGGAATCGCTTCCTTTTTAAGTGGTTACTATCTGCCCCGTGAGTTCCCCCAATTGTTTGTTACCGTTGTGTACTGTTGATAATCACAAGTTTACTGGAGAACTGAGACCAAGTAGAGACTTTGGACAGGGTGGATATGGTATAATAAAGGCAGTGTATTCAGAGGTAAAGATATCTGGAATCGCGTGCACGGACTCGTGCACGTGTGTAGGTCACCTAAATCATCAGAAAAATTGCCCCTCCTGAGAATTTTTTCAGGAGCCGCCACTGGAGCTGGGATGATTGTATCCCCCATATACAGTGGGGAGAACAAGTATTTGATACACTGCCGATTTTGCAGGTTTTCCTACTTACAAAGCATGTAGAGGTCTGTAATTATTATCATAGGTACACTTCAACTGTGAGAGATGGAATCTAAAACAAAAATCCAGCTAATCACATTGTATGATTTTTAAGTAACTAATTTGCATTTTATTGCATGACATAAGTATTTGATACATCAGAAAAGCAGAACTTAATATTTGGTACAGAAACCTTTGTTTGCAATTACAGAGATCATACGTTTCCTGTAGGTCTTGACCAGGTTTGCACACACTGCAGCAGGGATTTTGGCCCACTTCTCCATACAGACCTTCTCCAGATCCTTCAGGTTTCGGGGCTGTCGCTGGGCAATACAGACTTTCAGCTCCCTCCAAAGATGTTCTATTGGGTTCAGGTCTGGAGACTGGCTAGGCCACTCCAGGACCTTGAGATGCTTCTTACGGAGCCACTCCTTAGTTGCCCTGGCTGTGTGTTTCGGGTCGTTGTCATGCTGGAAGACCCAGCCACGACCCATCTTTAATGCTCTTTCTGAGGGAAGGAGGTTGTTGGCCAAGATCTTACGATACATGGCCCCATCCATCCTCCCCTACGGTGCAGTCGTTCTGTCCCCTTTGCAGAAAAGCATCCCCAAAGAATGATGTTTCCACCTCCATGCTTCACGGTTGGGATGGTGTTCTTGGGGTTGTACTCATCCTTCTTCTTCCTCCAAACACGGGGAGTGGAGTTTAGACCAAAAAGCTCTATTTTTGTCTCATCAGACCACATGACCTTCTCCCATTCCTCCTCTGGATCATCCAGATGGTCATTGGCAAACTTCAGACGGGCCTGGACATGCGCTGGCTTGAGCAGGGGGACCTTGCGTGCGCTGCAGGATTTTAATCCATGACGGCGTAGTGTGGTACTAATGGTTTTCTTTGAGACTGTGGTCCCAGCTCTCGTCAGGTCATTGACCAGGTCCTGCCGTGTAGTTCTGGGCTGATCCCTCACCTTCCTCATGATCATTGATGCCCCACGAGGTGAGATCTTGCATGGAGCCCCAGACTGAGGGTGATTGACCGTCATCTTGAACTTCTTCCATTTTCTAATAATTGCGCCAACAGTTGTTGCCTTCTCACCAAGCTGCTTGCCTATTGTCCTGTAGCTCATCCTAGCCTTGTGCAGGTCTACAATTTTATCCCTGATGTCCTTACACAGCTCTCTGGTCTTGGCCGTTGTGGAGAGGTTGGAGTCTGTTTGATTGAGTGTGTGGACAGGTGTCTTTTATACAGGTAACGAGTTCAAACAGGTGCAGTTAATACAGGTAATGAGTGGAGAACAGGAGGGCTTCTTAAATAAAAACTAACAGGTCTGTGAGAGCCGGAATTCTTACTGGTTGGTAGGTGATCAAATACTATATCATGCAATAAAAGGAAAATAAATTACTTAAAAATCATACAATGTGATTTTCTGGATTTTTGTTTTAGATTCCGTCTCTCACAGTTGAAGTGTACCTATGATAAAAAATTAGAGACCTCTACATGCTTTGTAAGTAGGAAAACCTGCAAAATCGGCAGTGTATCAAATACTTGTTCTCCCCACTGTATATAACATTCTATTGGTTGCAATAATTTTGTACAATAATTTTTATTGAAAAACTCTACGTTTTGAATCAGTTCATCAACCATGTGCCATCGGTACATCGAAAATCTCTTCCCAACTATTTTGCAACCTATATTGCACAGCTGTCAATGTTTTGGTCCTTAAATTAAACTGGTATACTTTTTTATTTATCATAATTTTCTTTAACCAATTTTGGTCTTTAATGATGGGCCGACAGCCAAGTTCCTTACATTCTCCCCCTTCCACTTGCCTCTTCAATTTTTGCGGTAATGCTGCAATTAGTTGGTTGTAATTTTGGATAGAGCAGACATTTCCATATAGTTATGATACCATTTACAAAGATTATACGTTTTTTTCTCCAAAATTAATGTATTTTTAAAAATCAATTAGCATAATTGAGTTTAATAATAATATTTGTTGTAATATTTGTTCTGTCTTTTCTGGTGGATTAACCTGAAATTGCAACCAACTTTCTATGGTTGTTTTAAAATAGCAATATTTTGGAGATGATTTCATTTCAAATAACCAAAAGTGAGAGGTTGTAATATGAATAAAGGGAAAAAGGCCATTCCTGAGCACGGGGTGAACCATTCTTACTAATCTGCCAGAGAACCAGTTCGGACTAAAGTATAGCTTTTGTATGACTGAAGCCTTTAGTGATAGGTCTAATGCTTTAATATTTAATAAATTCTGCCCTCCGAATTCATATTCATTATATATATAGGCCCGTTTAATTTTGTCTGGCTTGCCAATCCAAATAAAATTGAATATTTTTTGCTCATATAATTTCAAAAACAAGTCGTTAGGTTTAGGCAGGGCCAGAAGCAAATAGATAAGCTGGGATATGACTAAAGAGTTAATCAGGGAGATTTTTCCACATATAGACAGGTATTTTCCTTTCCATGGTAGAAGATCTTATCTATTTTTGTAAACTTTCTATGAAAATGTATTGTAGTGAGATCATTTCTGTCTTTTGGGATATGAATACAGAGTATGTCCACTTTAATGTCAGACCATTTTATTGGTGAACTACAGTGGAGAAAAAAAGTATTTAGTCAGCCACCAATTGTGCAAGTTCTTCCACTTAAAAAGATGAGAGAGGCCTGTAATTTTCATCATAGGTACACGTCAACTATGACAGACAAACTGTTTGAACTTGTTATCAGTATAAAAGACACCTGTCCACAACCTCAAACAGTCACACTCCAAACTCCACTATGGCCAAGACCAAAGAGCTGTCAAAGGACACCAGAAACAAAATTGTAGACCTGCACCAGGCTGGGAAGACTGAATCTGCAATAGGTAAGCAGCTTGGTTTGAAGAAATCAACTGTGGGAGCAATTATTAGGAAATGGAAGACATACAAGACCACTGATAATCTCCCTCAATCTGGGGCTCCACGCAAGATCTCACCCCGTGGGGTCAAAATGATCACAAGAACGGTGAGCAAAAATCCCAGAACCACACGGGGGGACCTAGTGAATGACCTGCAGAGAGCTGGGACCAAAGTAACAAAGCCTACCATCAGTAACACCTACGCCACCAGGGACTCAAATCCTGCAGTGCCAGACGTGTCCCCCCTGCTTAAGCCAGTACATGTCCAGGCCCGTCTGAAGTTTGCTAGAGTGCATTTGGATGATCCAGAAGAGGATTGGGAGAATGTCATATGGTCAGATGAAACCAAAATATAACTTTTTGGTAAAAACTCAACTCGTCGTGTTTGGAGGACAAAGAATGCTGAGTTGCATCCAAAGAACACCATACCTACTGTGAAGCATGGGGGTGGAAACATCATGCTTTGGGGCTGTTTTTCTACAAAGGGACCAGGACGACTGATCCGTGTAAAGGAAAGAATGAATGGGGCCATGTATCGTGAGATTTTGAGTGAAAACCTCCTTCCATCAGCAAGGGCATTGAAGATGAAACGTGGCTGGGTCTTTCAGCATGACAATGATCCCAAACACACCACCCGGGCAACGAAGGAGTGGCTTCGTAAGAAGCATTTCAAGGTCCTGGAGTGGCCTAGCCAGTCTCCAGATCTCAACCCCATAGAAAATCTTTGGAGGGAGTTGAAAGTTTGTGTTGCCCAGCGACAGCCCCAAAACATCACTGCTCTAGAGGAAATCTGCATGGAGGAATGGGCCAAAATACCAGCAACAGTGTGTGAAAACCTTGTGAAGACTGACAGAAAACGTTTGACCTGTGTCATTGCCAACAAAGGGTATATAACAAAGTATTGAGAAACTTTTGTTATTGACCAAATGCTTATTTTCCACCATAATTTGCAAATAAATTCATTAAAAATCCTACAATGTGATTTTCTGGAAAAAAAATTCTCATTTTGTCTGTCATAGTTGACGTGTACCTATGATGAAAATTACAGGCCTCTCTCATCTTTTTAAGTGGGAGAACTTGCACAATTGGTGGCTGACTAAATACTTTTTTCCCCCACTGTACATGGTAATGTAAAATGTAATATAGTACACTTATCATAATTTGGTTGTAATCCAGAGAGGTTAGAACAATGATCTAGATCCTCTATGAGGCTATGGAGGGATCCAAATTGTGGATTTAAAATAAAACATGAATCATCAGCGTACAATGACACCTTTGTTTGAAGTCCTGGATTTTTAGCTCCTTGATATTATTGTTGGATCTGATTTGAATAGCTAACATTTCGATGGACATAATAAATGGATTTGCTGATAGTGGACTACCTGGTTTTACTCCTCTTGACAGTTTAATACTTTCTGAGAAGTAGCCATTATTTACTATTTTACACCTAGGGCTACTATACATAACTTTAACCCATTGTATAAGAGATTTTCCAAAATGGAAATTTTCCAGGCATTTATATATAAATTCCAGTCATATTTTATCAAAAGCCTTTTCAAACCTCCCTGGTCTTTGTTGTTGAATCTGTGGTTGAATCTGGCTTCGCTCCAGAATCTCCAATACGTGTTCAATTGGGTTGAGCTCAGGGGCCTCATTTATTTAGATTATTAGATTATTGTGTTTCTATGTCCTGCCTTGGTACAGTGAGGGAAAAAAATATTTGATCCCCTGCTGATTTTGTACGTTTGCCCACTGACAAAGAAATGATCAGTCTATAATTTTAATGGTATGTTTATTTGAACAGTGAGAGACAGAATAACAACAAAATAAATCCAGAAAAACGCATGTCAAAAATTATATCAATTGATTTGCATTTTAATGAGGGAAATAAGTATTTGACCCCTCTGCAAAACATGACTTAGTACTTGGTGGCAAAACCCTTGTTGGCAATCACAGAGGTCATACGTTTGTTGTAGTTGGCCACCAGGTTTGCACACATCTCAGGAGGGATTTTGTCCCACTCCTCTTTGCAAATCTTCTCCATGTCATTAAGGTTTCGAGGCTGACGTTTGGCAACTCGAACCTTCAGCTCCCTCCACAGATTTTCTATGGGATTAAGGTCTGGAGACTGTAATGTGCTTCTTCTTGAGACACTCCTTTGTTGCCTTGGCCGTGTGTTTTGGGTCATTGTCATGCTGGAATAAGCATCCACAACCCATTTTCAATGCCCTGGCTGAGGGAAGGAGGTTCTCACCCAAGATTTGAAGGTACATGGCCCCGTCCATCGTCCCTTTGATGCGGTGAAGTTGTCCTGTCCCCTTCGCAGCAAAAACACCCCCAAAGCATAATGTTTCCACCTCCATGTTTGACTGTGGGGATGGTGTTCTTGGGGTCATAGGCAGCATTCCTCCTCCTCCAAACATGGCGAGTTAAGTTGATGCCAAAGAGCTCTTTTTTGGTCTCATCTGACCACAACACTTTCACCCAGTTCTCCTCTGAATCATTCAGATGTTCATTGGCATTTCAGTCCTTAACGGCGTAGTGTGTTACCAATTGTTTCTTGGTAACTATGGTCCCAGCTGCCTTGAGATCATTGACAAGATCCTCCCATGTAGTTCTGGGCTGATTCCTCACCGTTCTCATGATCATTGCAACTCCACGAGGTGAGATCTTGCATGGAGCCCCAGGCCAAGGGAGATTGACTGTTCTTTTGTGTTTCTTCCATTTGCGAATAATCGCACCAACTGTTGTCACCTTCTCAACAAGCTGCTTGGCGATGGTCTTGTAGCCCATTCCAGCCTTGTGTAGGTCTACACTCTTGTCCCTGACATCCTTGGAGAGCTCTTTGATCTTGGCCATGGTGGAGAGTTTGGAATCTGATTGATTGATTCCTTCTGTGGACAGGTATCTTTTATACAGGTAACAAGCTGAGATTAGGAGCACTCCCTTTAAGAGTGTGCTCCTAATCTCAGCTTGTTACCTGTATAAAAGACACCTGGGAGCCAGACATCATTCTGATTGAGAGGGGGTCAAATACTTATTTCCCTCATTAAAATGCAAATCAATTGATAAAAAAATTTACATGCGTTTTTCTGGATTTTTTTGTTGTTATTCTGTCTCTCACTGTTCAAATAAACCTACCATTAAAAATATAGACTGATCATTTCTTTGTCAGTGGGCAAACGTACAAAATCAGCAGGGGATCAAATACTTTTTTCCCTCACTGTATACGCTCTGAGATGAAATAGATGTCGTGCTCCTATCTCACAGCAATACTATAGCCTACCAATACTGTCAAATATTTTACATGATCAACCTGTCTCTTTACTGTGTTTGCAGAATGCTTAAATTTTGTCAGTAATTTATGCTGCATTTGCCAAAGGACTGTGACAGTTTCTGAAAGAGAAAACTATGGTAAAGTTTGAATTCCCCAAATCTAAATATGCTGGACTGCCCATGAATTCTGAAACAAAACAAATTGAGTAGCCTAGAAATTACAGTAGGCTACATATAGTAGGACCATACATATTTCAAAGTGAAAAATCTCTAAAGGGATCTACCTGGAACCAAAAAGGCTTATACCTGGAACTAAACAGGGTTCTTCAAAGGGTTCTAGATAGCACCTTTTTTTCTAAGAGTGCAGGGGCCTCATTTATAAAATGTGTATTTGTACAAAATATACCCCAAAATGTACGTGTGCCTCACTCACTCACACACACACACACACACACACACGCACACACACACACACACACACACACACACACACACACACACACACACACACACACACACACACACACACACACACACACACACTGTCACGGATTCTGCCGAGTTTGCTCCTCCTCCTTGCTCGGGCAGGCTTACTAGCTGCTGCCGATCGATGTTTCGGTGTTTGTCTTGTTTAGTCTTGAGTGTTTACACCTGTTCGCTATTATGTTTGATTGTAGTCCCTATATTTACCCCTGTCTCTCGTTTGGTAAATTGTGTGTTATTGTTTTGTTTCCCGTAAGGTCGGCATTGCTGTTTCATATGCGTGTATTTGTTTCCTCCCTGTTAGGAGGTTTTGTTTTGTATGTTCTTTTACTGGTTAGTAAAGTACGTCTGCCAGTAGCTCTGTGTCCTGCGCTTGACTTCACTCACCGCATACACGTCGCCATTGACAGAATAACACACCACACATGGAGTCAGCAGGATCGGCGGTGCCAACGGGATCACTGGAGGAGCGCGTTATCCAACAAGCGGCCATGATCCAGGATCTTGGCACCGCCATGGAAGGGGTGATGAACACCTTGAGGCGATGGGAAAGAGGAGGTTTGCTCACACCTCCTCCAACGATACCACCACCATCAGCCATACCCATCGTTTCACCTCCGGAGTCCAGTGGGATTCGGCTCTCGCTCCCGAGGGCTTATGATGGCACCGCGGCCGGGTGTCAGGGTTTCCTGCTCCAAGTGGAACTCTACCTGGCAACCATCCACCCGGCGCCCTCGGGATACGAGAGCGTTTCCGCCCTCATCTCCTGTCTGTCCGGCAAGGCACTGGAGTGGGCCAACGGCGAGTGAAGGGGAATAGACGCCGCTTCAGGGCGGTTTTCGATCATCCCCCAGAGGGGAAAGCGGCGGGTGAACGTCTGTTCCACCTCAGACAGGGGAAGAGGAGCACGCAGGAGTTCGCACTGGACTTCCGGATTCTGGCTGCCAATGCGGGATGGAATGAGAGGGCCCTCATCGACCACTACAGGTGCAGCCTAAGGGAGGAACGTTCGCCGAGAGTTGGCCTGCAGGGACACCAACCTAAGTTTCGATCAGCTGGTGGACATGTCGATTCGCCTAGATACCCTGTTGGCTACCCGCGGACGTCCGGAGTTGGGGCCGTCCATTCCATCCCCCAGCGCCTCCGAGCCGAGCCCTATGGAGCTCGGGGGTGCTGGTGCTAGAGAGAAGAGGAGAGACACCAGGAGAGAGGCCGTCCCCTGCACCAGCTGTGGCCGCAGAGGACACACTGCGGTTCGGTGCTGGGGAGGGTCTCCTAGGGATCGAGGCAGTAGGCCACGCACTGATGAGTCATTCCAGGTGAGTAAGCACCCAACTCACCCAGAGCTCTCTGTTGTACATATGTGTATTAAAGTTGTGTTTCCCGAGGTTTCTTTTCACTCCCAGCATAAGGCGCTAGTCGATTCAGGCGCAGCTGGGAATTTTATCGATCGCTGTTTCTCGTATAAGTTAGGGATTCCTCTTATACCAGTTGATGTGCCCTTCCCCATCCATGCCCTAGACAGCCGCCCTTTGGGGTCGGGATTGATTAGGGAGGTCACAGCGCCACTTAAGATGAAGACGCAGGGGGGTCATGAGGAGATTATACAGTTGAATTTGATTGACTCTCCTGCGTTTCCCGTGGTGTTGGGGCTTCCCTGTTTAACATCTCATGACCCCAATATTTCATGGCAACAGAGGGCTCTCAAGGGATGGTCTGATCAGTGTGTCGGGCAGTGTATAGGTGTTTCCGTAGGGGCAACGACGGTGGAAAGTCCGAACCAAATGCCCACAATGCACATTCCTCCTGAGTATGCAGATTTTCTGTAAGAAGAAGGCGACTCAATTACCACCTCATAGACAGGGGGATTGTGCGATAGACCTCCAGGTAGGCGCTGCACTTCCTCGTAGTCATGTGTATCCTCTGTCTCAGGAGGAGACGGCAGCTATGGAGACATACGTCACCGAATCTCTGAGACAGGGATACATACGGCCGTCCACTTCCCTGGCGTCCTCGAGTTTCTTTTTTGTGAAGAAGAAGGATGGGGGTTTACGCCCGTGTATTGATTACCGTGGTCTCAATCAGATTACCATTACAGCTATCCTCTCCCTCTGATTGCTAGTATGATGGAGTCATTACATGGGGCGCGATTCTTCACTAAATTGGATCTCAGGAGCGCTTACAACCTGGTGCGCATTAGGGAAGGAGATGAATGGAAGACAGCATTCAGTACCACCTCGGGTCACTATGAGTATCTCGTCATGCCATACGGTTGAATGAATGCTCCTTCAGTCTTCCAATCATTTGTGGATGAGATTTTCCGGGATTTGCATGGACAGGGTTTAGTGGTGTATATTGATGACATTCTAATATACTCCGCTACACGAGCCGAGCATGTGTCCCTGGTGCGTCGGGTGCTGGGTAGACTGTTGGAGCATGACCTGTATGTGAAGGCGGAGAAATGCCTGTTTTTCCAGGAGTCCATCTCCTTCCTGGGACATCGGTTGTCCGCGTCAGGGGTGGAGATGGAGATTGACCACGTTTCAGCCGTGCGTAATTGGCAGACTCCCACCACGGTTAAGGAGGTGCAGCGGTTTTTGGGTTTTGCCAATTACTACAGGAGGTTTATCCGGGGTTTTGGACAGGTAGCAGCTCCCATCACCTCCCTGCTAAAGGGGGGCCCGGTGCGTTTGCAGTGGTCGGCTGAGGCGGACAGGGCGTTTAGACATCTGAAGGACCTGTTCACCTCGGTTCCGGTGCTGGCACATCCGGACCCCTCTTTGGTGTTCCAAGTTGAGATGGATGCGTCCGAGGCAGGGATCGGTGCTATACTGTCTCAGCGCTTGGGCACGCCTCCAAAACTCCGCCCCTGTGTTTTTTATTCCAAGAAGCTCAGTCCGGCGGAACGCAATTATGACGTGGGGGACAGGGAGCTGCTAGCGGTGGTTCAAGCACTGAAGGTGTGGAGGCATTGGCTTGAGGGGGCTAAACACCCTTTCCTCATTCTGACTGACCATCGTAACCTGGAGTACATCCGGGCAGCGAGGAGACTGAACCCTCGTCAGGTTAGGTGGGCCATGTTTCTTGCCTGGTTTGTATTTAAGCTCACGTATATACCAGGGTCACAGAACGCTAAGGCAGACACCCTGTCCCGGCGATATGACACAGAGGAGAGGTCCATTGAGCCCACTCCCATACTTCCGTAGTCTTGTCTAGTGGCACCGGTGGTGTGGGAGGTCGATGTGGCAATCGAGCGGGCGTTACGTACCGACCCTACTCCCCCAGAGTGTCCAGAGGGGCGGAGGTACGTGCCGCTCGAGGTCCGTGATCGACTGATATATTGGGCTCACACGTCACCCTCCTCTGGTCATCCGGGTATTGGTCGAACGGTGCACTGCCTTAGCGGGAAGTACTGGTGGCCCACCTTGGCTAAGGACGTGAGGGTTTACGTTTCTTCCTGCTCGGTGTGTGCTCAGTGTAAGGCACCTAGACACCTGCCCAGAGGGAAGTTACAACCTCTACCCGTTCCACAACGGCCGTGGTCTCACCTATCGGTGGATTTTGTCACGGACCTTCCCCCCTCCCAGGGGAATACCACGATCTTGGTCGTTGTGGATCGGTTTTCTAAGGCCTGCCGTCTCATTCCGATGCCAGGTCTCCCTACAGCCCTACAAACGGCCGACGCCCTGTTTACTCACGTCTTTTCACCCTGAGAATAATGGGCAGGTGGAAAGAGTAAACCATGATGTGGGTAGGTTTCTGAGGTCCTATTGCCAGGACCGGCAGGAGGAGTGGTCGGGTTATATCCCCTGGGCAGAGATAGCCATAAACTCACTTTGCCACTCCTCCACTAATCTTACGCCTTATCAGTGTGTGTTGGGTTATAAGCCGGTCCTGGCACCCTGGCATCAGAGCCAGATCGAGGCTCCTGCGGTGGATGAGTGGTTTCGGCGCTCGGAGGAAACATGGAATGCTGCGCATGTCCATCTGCAGCGGGCTATCAGAAGGCAAAAGGCGAGCGCCGATCGCCACCGCAGTGAGGGTCCGGTTTATGCACCGGGAGATCGGGTCTGGCTCTCAACCCGAAACCTGCTCCTTCGCCTGCCCTGCCGGAAGCTGGGTCGGCGGTTTGTGGGGCCATTTAAAGTCCTGAGGAGATTGAACGAGGTATGTTATAGGTTACAACTGCCCATAAATTACTGCATTAACCCCTCGTTCCATGTGTCTCTCCTCAGGCCGGTGGTAGCTGGTCTACTCCAGGAGAATGAGATACGAGAGGCTCCTCCGCCCCCACTAGACATCGAAGGGGCTCCGGCGTACTCAGTCCGTTCCATCGTGGATTCGAGGCGTCGGATGGGGGGTCTGCAGTATCTTGTGGAGTGGGAGGGGTACGGTCCGGAGGAACGGTGCTGGGTCCCTAGGAGGGACATCCTAGATCCCTCCCTGGTGAGGGATTTCCACCGGAGTCATCCGACTCGCCCTGCTCCGCGTCCTCCTGGCCGTCCCCGAGGCCGGGGTCAGCGCACGGCTGGGGCCGCGCGTCAAGGGGGGGGTACTGTCACGGATTCTGCCGAGGCTGCTCCTCCTCCTTGCTCGAGCAGGCTTTCGGCGTTCGTCGTCCCCGGAGTATTAGCTGCTGCCGATCGATGTTTCGGTGTTTGTCTTGTTTAGTCTTGAGTGTTTACACCTGTTCGCTATTAT
The DNA here is from genome assembly GCF_020615455.1 of Coregonus clupeaformis. Lineage (NCBI taxonomy): Eukaryota > Metazoa > Chordata > Actinopteri > Salmoniformes > Salmonidae > Coregonus > Coregonus clupeaformis. The sequence goes on from NC_059215.1 coordinate 55,781,887, forward strand.
GTTTGATTGTAGTCCCTATATTTACCCGTCTATCGTTTGGTAAATTGTGTGTTATTGTTTTATTTCCCGTAAGGTCGGCATTGCTGTTTCGTATGCGTATTTGTTTCCTCCCTGTTAGGAGGTTTTGTTTTGTATGTTCTTTTACTGGTTAGTAAAGTACGTCTGCCAGTAGCTCTGTGTCCTGCGCTTGACTTCGCTCACCGCATACACGTCGCCATTGACACACACACACACACACACACACACACACACACACACACACACAATTATGAAATTATGAAAAATATTTAATAACATTCCACCCATGAGACCACTAGGTCCTTTGACTACAGGAAAGGACCACACCCCCTATGCTCCTTTGAGACCCCTCTCAAAGTCACTGAGGACTATTCTTCTAGCCATGGTAGCCAAAATAATGGGCAACTGGGCATTTTATACATGCCCCTAATCATGATGGGATGTTCATTGCTTAAGTATCTCAGGAACCACACCTGTGTGGAAATTCCTGCTTTCAATATGCTTTGTATCCCTCATTTACTCAATTGTTTCCTTTATTTTGGCAGTTACCTGTATGTGTGGGGTACAAAGGGGTGGTCATAAAAAACACTATTATTGCACACAGAGTGAGTCCATGCAATTTATTATGTGTCTTGTTAAGTACATTTTTGCTCCTGAACTTATTTAGGCTTGTCATAACAAAGGGGTTGAATACTTATTGACTCAAGACATTTCGGCTTTTCATTTTTAAAGAGATTCTCTGGTACTTTTGTATACCTGTTAGCCAGTAGCTCTGAAATTAGTGCTCATGAGCCTACTTTCAGAGTGTTCCCCCGACAATTGCATACTACTTCACATATGTGCAGATATGTGCACCACATCATTGCTCTCTCGCTCTCTCTCGCTCTGCTGTGTGCCCTTATGGAAAATCAATAAGAAAACCATGGAAAGACCATGACATCACATTCGAGCACATGTGAAAACATGATCTCATGTGAAATAAATGTGTCAACATGGGAATGTAAAATGTCAACATGTGATACCAATGAAACCACACGTGACAGCATTTGAAAGTTTAGTAAAACTGCAAATTCGAAAATGCAATTTCACGTGAGAGTTAGATTTTCACATGTGAAAGTTCAAATTCAATTTTCACGTGAAGTGTTTCACATGTGAATCTGCAATTCACATGTGAGGTGAAAACATGTTATTATCCTCACTTGAAAACGTGCTGTTAACATGTGAACTCTAAATGTAATACATGTGAACATATGGTTTCACATGTGAACAACTGACCTCACGTCTCTTTTGTTTTCACATGTGAAAATGTCAGCTGAACATGTGAAAACAGCTATTTCACATGTGATTTTTTGTAAGGGAAGTAATGAAATGGTATGGTGGTTTTAAGGTTAGTGGTATGCTGTTCAGCTAAAATAGTGTAAACATCTTTAATCAATATGTTTACATTTGACATGATCACTTAGTGCTGACTTTTCAATATGATACCACCTGGGAATTGAACTCACAACCTTTGGATTGAGTGTACACTGATCTTTCTGTTGCGCCGCAAAGTCTGTAGAATTTGCAGAAGTCCCCTACAGATTCATTAACTATAAATCATCTCTGCACATGGCAAACGAGTACCATCTGCACTGCTATTTTAGTTATCAGTTAATCTAACTATTCTCGCATCATTAATTTAATTTACTTATTTAAGCAATTTGAGGGTTTTCTGTATTGTTGTCTAATGTTGGTGGGGCATTTTATCACTATGATAAATATAATAGTTGTTTTTTGTGTGTATTTTTTTAACAAAGCTGAGAGTACAAAGTTTAGTAATACAGGTGAAATCAGTTATTGACACAGACATGCCTAGCAGGAAGATCGGAATGCTGTGAACCAAGAGGTTGTGAGTTCAAATCCCAGTCGAGGACATGTTGAATAATAATTACTGTATCAAAAAACATACACAATGTAGTGAAAGTGTGTCAAAATTAAATGGAAAACACTGTGACGTTCCAGGGACATCCTAATGACTCATTTTTGTTTGCAGGGCATCACCTGAGAAATCTCATATGAAATGTATCTACATGTGAAACTTCATGTGAAATATCATCACATGTGAAGTGTTCCAAAACCACATGATTTTACATGTGAAAGGTTATGTGATCACGTGAAAATCCACATGGTGCCGCCTCAATCCGGTGATAAATGCATGGCACTTTCAGTCAATATAAAAGGGTTACACTTGTCTTTATTTTATCAAAGCAAATAATGACATTTTTTGTTCTGAGCTATGTTTCAATGTGTGTAATAATGTATTTTCATTGGCCTGCAGGTGATCAGATATGTATAATGAACAAAAATATAAACACAACATGCAACAATTTCAAAGATGTTTCTGAGTTACAGCTCATATAAGGAAATGAGTCAATTGATATGAATTCATTAGGCCCTAATCTATGGATTTCACATGACTGGGAATACATATATGCATCTGTTGGTCACATGTACAGTACCTTATAAAAAGTGTAGGGGCGTGGATCAGAAAACTAGTCAGTATCTGGTGTGACCACCATTTGCCTCATGCAATGCGACGTCTCCTTCACATAGAGTTGATCAGGCTGTTGATTGAGGCCTGTGGAATGTTATCCAACTCCACTTCAATGGCTGTGCGAAGTTGCTGGATATTGGCGGGAACTGGAACACGATCCAGAGCATCCCAAACATGCTCAATGGGTGACATGTCTGGTGAGTATGCAGGCCATGGAAGAACTTGGACATTTTCAGCTTCCAGGAATTGTTTACAGATCCTTGCAACATGTGCATTATCATGCTGAAACATGAGGTGATGGCGGCAGATGAATGGCACAATAATGGGCCTCAGGATCTCTGAGCATTCAAATTGCCATCGATAAAATGCAATTGTGTTCATTGTCCGTAGCTTTTGCCTAACCATACCATAACTCCACCACCACCATTGGGCACTCTGTTCACAACGTCAGCAAACTACTCGCCCACACAACGCCATACACATGGTCTGCGGTTGTGAGGCCGGTTGGACGCACTGACGTTAGAGGCGGCTTATGGTAGAGAAATTAACATTCAGTTCTTTGAAACAGCTCTGGTGGACATTCCTGCAGTCAGCACGCCATTTGCATGCTCCCTCAAAACTTGAGACATCTGTGGCAATGTGTTGTTTGACAAAACTGCATATTTTAGAGTGGCATTTTATTGTCCCCAGCCCAAGGTGCACCTGTGTACTGATCATGCTGTTTAATCAGCTTCTTGATATGCCACACCTGTCAGGTGGATGGATTATCTTGGCAAAGGAGAAATGCTCACTAACAGGGATGTAAACAAATTTGTGCACCAAATTTGAGATAAACACGTTTTTTTGTGCATATAGAACATTTCTGGGATCTTTTATTTCAGCTCATGAAACATGGGACCAACACTTTACATGTTGCGTTTATATTTTTGTTCAGTGTAAATACAGATTTATCCCAGTGGCTGGCCTGTGTAGAGCTGGTGTAGCCTGTAAAGCTGTTAGCCTGCCTGCCATGCCTGGCTGGGCTCAACTCAGATTTCTCCAGATTAAGCAATGGGGTCACTCTGAGAGAGAAACCATGATCCATATTAAAGCTTCATAAAATGAAAATTGCGAAGATTTAGAAACGGATCATACGCCCGGCAAATTTAATCACAACCTGGATGCTGTGCATGTGCTTGTCTCATCTGCATAATAGAATCCGTAGCGACATCAGAATTATGGATGTAGGCTGTATTTACTTATCACCCAAGTACTCTCATTTCTATCATAATAATTTGTCTGTCCTCCTGTCCTTTCCCCCCTCTTTAACTGTTACCCAAGAGCATAATGATGCATTATGACCTCGAGTTGACATTGTTCCTGTGTTAACTACACTTGTAATCCCCCTAAAGCTTTAAATACTCTCACTGCACAGGGAAAGGGGTAGTCTAGCAATAGTGGAGGTGGATTTGAATTGCCCCTCAGCGAAAATTAATTTTGGCAAAACCTTTGTGATGCTATTGTGTCTGCCTTTATGTTTGATACCTCCGTCACCATCATTGCCGTCATCATCAAAGTCAGAAAAGTATTAGAAGTCATCATATTGTAGTGTCCAATAATGTACAAAGACAGTATTTCTCTCGCTCATGCGTTTGTATTTCCCTGTGAGTGTCTTGGGGTTATCCTATCCAGGACACTGCAGCCCCAGGCTATGCTTGGCTAGCATCCTGTGCTCCGGCACGACACATTGAGATGGGAGATTTATGACTGTGTGTCCTATTTGTGCTCACCTGTATCTGTGTCTCCAAGACAACTAAACACATACGATGTGTTGCCTCGGTGAATTTTCTCATATCAAATAACATCTTATTTCTCACATGCTTCGTATACAACAGGTGTAGATCAACAGTGAAATGCTTACTTACCGTCCCTTCCCAACAATGCAGAGAGAAAAAAAGAGAAATAATAGAAAAATTATTACATAAGGAATAAATACACAATGAATAACGATAACTTGGCTATATACACGGGGTACCAGTAAGGAGTCGAAGGGCAGGTGTATGAGGTAATAGAGGTAGATATGTACATATAGGTAAGGATAAAGTGACTAGGCAACAGCATAGACAATAAACAGTAACAGCAGCTCATGTGAAGAGAGTGCTAAAAGGGTCAATGCAGATAGTCCGGGGTAGCTATTGGTTAGCTATTTAACAATTTAGCAGTCTCATGGTTTGGGATTAGAAGCTGTTCAGGGTCCTGTTGGTTCCAGACTTGGTGCATCAGTACCACTTGCCACGCAGTAGCATAAAACAGTCTATGACTTGGGTGGCTGGAGTCTTTGACCATTTTTAGGGCCTTCCTCTGACACCGCCTGGTATAGCAGGGAACTTGGCCCCAGCGATGCACTGGGCCGTGCGCACTACCCTCTGTAGTGCCTTGCGGTCGGTTGCAAAAATAGTTGCCATACCAAGCGGTGATGCAGCCAGTCAAGATGCTCTCAATGGTACAGCTGTAGAACTTTTTAAGGATCTGAGGGCCCATGCCAAATCTTTTCAGCCTCCAGAGGGGGAAGAGGTATTGTCGTACTCTCTTTATGACTGTGTTGGTGTGTGTGAACCATGATGATTCCTAGGTGATGTGGACACAAAGGAACTTGAAGCTCTCAACCTGCTCCACTACAGCCCCATCAATGTGGATGGGGGTGTGCTCGGCCCTCCATTTCCTGTAGTCCACAATCAGCTCCTTTGTCTTGCTGACGTTGAGGGGGAGGTTGTTGTCCTGGCACCACACTGCCAGGTCTCTGACCTCCTCCCTGTAGGCTGTCTCATCGGTGCAATAGAGATGGTATCATCTGTGGATCTGTTGGGGTGGTATGTGAATTGGAGTGGGTCCAGGGTGTCTGGGATGATGGTGTTTATGTGAGCCATGACCAGCCTTTCAAAGCATTTCATGGCTACAAGTGTGAGTGCTATGGGGGGATTGTCATTTAGACAGGTTGCATTGGCGTTCTTGGATACAGGGACCATTGTGGTCTGCTTGAAACATGTAGGTATTACAGACTGGGTCAGGGAGAGGTTGAAAATGTCAGTGAAGACACTTGCCAGCTGGTCAGCGCATGCTCTGAGTGAGCATCCTGGTAATCCGTCTGGCCCTGCGGCATTGTGATCCCACGATGTAAGTAAGACCTATTTAAAGGCCTTACTCACATCGGCTACGGAGAGCGTGATCCCACAGTCGTCCGGAACAGCTGGTGCTCTCATGCATGGTTCAGTGCTGCTAGCCTCGAAGCGAGCATAGAAGGTATTTACCTCGTCTGGTAGACTCGCATTACTGGACATCTCGCGGCTGGGTTTCCCTTTGTACTCCGTGATAGTTTGCAAGCCCTACCACATCCAACGAGCTTCAGAGCCAGTGTAGTAGGATTCGATCTTCGTCCTGTATTCAAGCTCTGCCTGTTTGATGGTTTGTCAGAGGGCATAGCGGGATTTCTTATAAGAGTCCGGATTAGTGTCCTGCTCCTTGAAAGCGGCAGCTCTATCCTTTAGCTCATGTTGCCTGTAATCCATGGCTTCTGGTTGGAATATGTACGTACGGTCACTGTGGGGACGACGTCGTCGATGCACTTATTAATGAACCTGGTGACTGATGTGGTAAACTCCTCAATGTTATCAGATGAATCCCGGAACATATTCCAGTCTGTACTAGCGAAACAGTCCTGTAGCTTAGCTTCCGCTTCATCGGACCACTTCCGTATTGAGTGCGTCACTGGTACTTCCTGTTTGAGCTTTTGCTTGTAAGCAGGAATCAGGAGGATAGAGTTATGGTCAGATTTGCCAAATGGAGGACGAGGGAGAGCTTTGCATGCATCTCTGCGTGTGGAGTAAAGGTGATCTAGAGTTTTTTTCTCTCTCTCTCTCTTACTCTTTCTCTCTCTCTCTCTCTCTCTCTCCCTCTCTGTATCTCACTCTGTCTCTCTCTATGTCTCTCTCCCTCTCTCACACCCAACCTTATCTGTTAATATTAATATTACTTTAATGTTGAATAATGTGACATGGTAGCTAATGTCAAAAGTATTTACACACAATGATAGTTTTGCGCTTGCTTGGTAGTAGAGGCACTATTGGACAGACAGACTGATGGAGACATAAAGACAATAGCAGATATCAGAATTGGTCAGCAGACAAGCCCCCCAACTTTCCACCCTACCCCACTCTCCAACCCACCCTACACTCACAGAGCCAGACACACTGATCAGGGGTAAATGGCGGGGGTCTACAAGGGTGTGTGTGTGTGTGTGTGTGTGTAGGGTAAATGGCAGCTGATCCTGGTATCTTATGGTTGAGCCTACCACTGTGAGGATTACAACTAGCTCTCACAGTCTCATGTCAGAATTAAGCATTCAATCATGTTTCTCAAACGTCACATTTCGAAAACAACTTCCTATTGCTGGATTACAATTTGCAACCTTTGGAATCAGAGGCAGATGCTTACGCCCATCCGCCACAACACCCTAGGCCTAGCAAAACCGAAAACTACTTGAAGGTAACAGCACTCACTGTTGCCCGTAGTGGCCGGTTGCCACGTCATCTCCCGACGTCCTCAGACATGGATGGACGTCGAATACGGACTTGTATTACGGGTGACCTGGCTGGAGGATTACCCTGCGGTGCGGTGGCGCAAAAGAAAAGAGGAGCTGCTTACATCTCTCTCTCTCTCTGTCTCTCTGTCTCTCTCTCTCTCTCTCTCTCTCTCTCTCTCTCTCTCTCTCTCTCGCTCTCGCTCTCTCGATGGTTTTCATGGTTAGACTTCATCAGTCCATTATAGCATGATAACAGTGAGGGCTGTTACCACTGCTGCTTCCACTTATCTCAGTCATATAGGATGGATTTCAGCAGGTTGGGGTCAAATCCGTTTCCAATTGAAAATGTTCTTTTTCTATGCAGATTATTTTAATAGTAAAATGCATTTCTTTGCTAAGTAGATAGGTGTGTTTATTAAGCATTCCGACACAGGATCAAATGCAATTCCTCCTTTCACTCTCTACCCCTTCCTTTTTTCTGTTAAGTCCTTATCCTCATTATCAATTTGTTCATCCATAATCCACCCATCCATCCGTCTAGGATGGTTACTGTAACTAATCCATGTCTTTGTCATCAGTACACCCCACACACATTAAAAGGCTAAAGAAAGATCCCTCTCCAGCCCTATGCCCCATTTTCCACTACTCTCCCTCCTGGCCTTTAGCAGGGTCATAAGCCCCCCCCCACATGTTAACACCCCCCTCTAAAAACCCAGACCTCATACCATCTTTCCCCTCACACTCACACACATGTCCTCACCCCTTGTCCACATTCCAAAATCCCACACCCCCTTAGAAGCATACACATGCAAGGCACCCCCCATGAAAGATTACAATACATCCCTTGTAATGTTTCCAATGTCTCTGTAAATACATGTAACACCCACATCTTAGGCTCCTGTCTGCTTCTACACTGTTAAAACGCCCTGTGTGTGTGTGTCTGTATGTGTGTGTGTCTGTGTGTGTTCGTCTGTGTGTGTGTGTGTGTGTGTTAGGAAGCGGTCTACTGGCCGTTTACCTCTGCAAACATGATTAAATCACACACTATCTAGTAACCCCACATTAAATCCTCTTAACCGGGCCACATTACATATCTACCAAACAAAAGAAACTCAATCAGAAGCATCAACCAGGCCAAGGTCTTCTCCATCAGCTTATCCAGTCCCATTGCCATGATTAAAATGAAAATGAAGCAGGGACATTATCAGAAATCCTCATGTTCACAATACAAGAAAGATCAGAAGTGTATGTGTGTGTGTGTGTGTATGTGTGTGGGTGTGTGTGTTCGTGGGTCGCATGTGTATGAGGGGAGTGAGGAAGATACAAATGCATCCTATGTAATTCCCTGATAGGGATCACAAACTATTGTTTTTTTTCTTTCCATTGTTTGCAATATTAATACTACAAAGGACAATGACGACAGGAAAGGGGATAAGGGGATTATTCTTTATTATCCTAAAAAAAGAAACAAACAAAGTTGATGAAATGTAAAGTGGTTTACTATGATGACTTTCATATTGTAAAAGGATGGTCAATGACCACCTGTAGCCATTGCCAAAAAACAGAAAAACATTCCCCCAAATGACTAAATCCTCTTGTTTTCGCTACAACAATTTCACCTAAAAACCTCCCAATCATCCTTATTTGTTTTCTCAACAGAGATGATTTGTTCCAAATGCATGAATGAGCTGCACACGTTAATGTTCAATAGCTCCGCAGCTCAATGTGTGTATGAATGTCTACCTGTACTCTCAGTTACAATAAGGCATGCTCTGTATTACTGTTGCTCCACTGCACTTCCTGAGGATAATCCCTCACACAGGAGAGGGAACAGCAGGTCACCTGGACACACCAACATACAGTGTGGGGTTTCACTCACACACACACACACACACACACACTCTCAGAAAAAAGGCTATGGTTAGGGTACAGTATTGTTCCCGGGGGTACAAAAAGATCAAAATACACAATGTACTTTCAGAGGCACCCATGTAATCTCACATTGTACTGTTCGGTACCCTTTAGGTTACATAATCTAGTAAATGGTACATTTTTAAACCCAATATTTCAAATATAAAGGTACTGCAGCAAAGGCTCAAATTTTTCTGTTCCTTCAATTGCACTTTTAGTTAACTGTCCCTTTAACTGCAGGCACCTCTGAGCCATAAAGATGTATAGAAATCTGAACGTATTAGTCCTCAATGGCACTGCCCATGTTCTACAGGCTTTTGGGCACTAGAGACCTTGTATGCTCTGAGAGCACCTGCAACCAATTTCACTTGTTAAATACCTGAGTTAATTTGTCTTTTAGTTCAGAGCCAAACAATCCATGCAGTTGTGAAAACCTCTCCAAGATGTATCTGTTTATGTCTGTAATCGGTGTGTCACAATGTCCAACCACACATAAATCAATGATGGACATTTTAATGGATGATTAAGAGGATAAAATAAATGGGAGCTCAAACTCTCTAAACAGAACCTCAAGTTCCCTATCCGTGTCCTCTAACCAGAACCCCTGCACCTGTATCAGCTCATACCTCACCCAGTGCAATTCTTAATAGGCAACCTGCCTCAACAAGTGGTCCTTCGACTGGATATGGAGTGAGATACAGGTGTTCCCACGGATGGGGACCTCAATTCCTCCACCCTCACCAGCGAACCTCAGCCTGACTCCGCCATTGCTGGGGCCGGCACAAATTACATGCAAGCAAGTAGAACCTCCACTGTCTCACAGCCAAGTGCAGAAAGTGCATATTGACCAAGATAGCGTAGCAGTGCGGTCATGTTCTCTTGTGTGTCCATGTAAATAGCCTGTAAATAGGCTGTTTTTATTTTATTTATTTTTTATTTTACGTATATATTTCCCTATCACACTTTTCATCCTTCTACTAAATATACTTTCCTTTAACCCGCCTCACTCAATGTGGAACGGATTCTATTATTTACTCACCTTTATCTAGAATCTCCAGTTGAAACTAGCCAGCCAGCTAACTAGCTAACTAGCTACTTGCTATTAGCCACCGTTAGCGGTTTTCACCCAGAACGTCAGATTTTCTGCCGGAATAACTGAATCACTGGACCTTAACACCGGATCTAGCTAGCCGCAACCGAATGGATGTCGAATGGATGTTGCTGTAGGCTAATCACGGACGGGACCTCCTAGAGTCGACACGGAGCCCTGCCGATCCATCACGACTGGTCTGCCGACGTAATCGTCTGTGGTTTCAACAGGCTTCCCGTTGCGACGACCACGAAGATCCATCTGCTAGCCCCGGCCCGCTAGCACACGCAAACAACAACCGTGGTTCCTGCTCGCTGTGCTGAAGCACCAATTTGAACTGCTCTCGGACTCACATATTGCTGTTCACTGGACCTTATGATCACTCAGCTGCACAGCTGATGCCTGCTGGACTGTTCCTTTACACGGTACCCTGTCCTGTTTATTCTGTTTAGCCTCAGCCCAAACTTTATCGCCATTACCAGTTGTTGTCTTAGCTCTCTCTAATAACACCTGTGATTGCTTTATGCCTCTCTCCCATGTCAATATGCCTTGCCTATTGCTGTTCCAGTTAGTTCTTATTATACAATTTCACTGTAGAACCCCAAGTCCCTCTCAAACTGCCTCAAATAGTTCCTTTGTTCCACCCCCCATACACGCCGAGACCGGCTTAATCGGTGCCTCCAGTGATGCTATCTCTTTCATTGTTACCCAAAGCTTAGGTTTACCTCCACTGTACTCATATCCTTCCATATCCTTGTCTGTACATAATGCCCTGAATCTTTTCTACAACGCCCGGAAATCTGCCCCCTTTATTCTCTGTACCCAACGCACTAGAAGACCAGTTCTTAAAGCCTTTAGCCGTAACCTTATTCTAGTCCTCCTCTGTTCCTCTGGTGATGTAGAGGCTATCCAAGGCCCTGCAGCCCCCAGTATCACTCCTACTCCCCAGGAGCTATCATTTGTTGACTTCTGTAACCGTAAAAGCCTTGGTTTTCTGCACGTTAACATAAGAAGCCTCCTTCCTAAGTTTGAGTTATTCACTGCGTTAGCACACTCCGCCAACCCTGATGTTCTAGCAGTGTCTGAATCCTGGCTTAGGAAGGCCACCAAAAATTCTGAAATGTCCATCCCCAACTACAAGATTTTCTGTCTAGATAGAACTGCCAAAGGGGGTGGAGTTGCAATCTACTGTAGAGATAGCCTGCATAGCTCTATCATACTATCCAGGTCTGTGCCCAAACAGTTTGAGCTTCTACTTCTAAAAATCCACCTTTCCAGAAATAAGTCTCTCACTGTTGCCGCTTGCTACAGACCCCCCTCAGCCCCCAGCTGTGCCCTGGACACCATATGTGAATTGATTGCCCCCCATTTATCCTCATTTCGTACTGCTTGGTGACCTAAATTGGGATATGCTTAACACCCCGGCCATCCTACAATCCAAACTAGATGCCCTCAATCTCACACAAATTATCAACGAACCTACCAGGTACAACCCTAAATCCGTAAACATGGGTACCCTCATAGATATCATCCTGATTAATTTACCCTCTAAATACACCTCCGCTGTCTTCAACCAGGATCTCAGCGATCACTGCCTTATTGCCTGCGTCCGTAATCGGTCCGCGGTCAAACGACCACCCCTCATCACTGTCAAACGCTCCCTAAAACCCTTTAGCGAGCAGGCCTTCCTAACTGACCTGGCCCAGGTATCCTGGATGGATATAGATTTAATTCCGTCAGTAGAGGATGCCTGGTTGTTCTTTAAAAGTAATTTCCTCTCAATCTTAAATAAACATGCCCCATTCAAAAAATACAGAACTAAGAACAGATATAGCCCCTGGTTCTCCTCAGACTTGACTGCCCTTGACCAGCACAAAAACATCCTGTGGCGTACTGCATTAGCATCATATAGCCCCCGCGATATGCAACTTTTCAGGGAAGCTAGGAACCAATATACACAAGCAGTTAGGAAAGCAAAGGCTAACTTTTTCAAACAGAAATTTGCATCCTGTAGCACTAACTCCAAAAAGTTTTAGGACACTGTAAAGTCCATGGAGAATAAGAGCACCTCCTCCCAGCTGCCCACTGCACTGAGGCTAGGAAACACTATCACCATAAATCTACAATAATTGAGAATTTCAACAAGCATTTTGCTACGGCTGGCCATGCTTTCCACCTGGCTACCACTACCCCGGCCACCAGCTCTGCACCCTCCGCTGCAACTTGCCCATGCTCCCCCCTAGACAATCTGGGCTAGACAATCTGGACCCTTTCTTTCTAAAACTAGCCGCCGAAATTGTCGCAACCCCTATTACTAGCCTGTTCAACCTCTCTTTCGTAACGTCTGAGATCCCCAGAGATTGGAAAGCTGCCGCGGTCATCCCCCTCTTCAAAGGGGGTGACACTCTAGATCCAAACTGTTACAGACCTATATCCATCCTGCCCTGCCTTTCGAAAGTTTTTGAAAGTTAACAAACAGATCACCGACCATTTCGAATCCCACCTTACCTTCTCCGCTATGCAATCCGGTTTCCGAGCTGGTCATGGGTGCACTTCAGCCACGCTCAAGGTCCTAAATGATATTATAATCGCGATCGATAATAGACAGTACTGTGCAGCCGTCTTCATTGACCTGGCCAAGGTTTTCGACTCTGACAACCACCGCATTCTTATTGGCAGACTAAATAGCCTTGGTTTCTCAAATGACTGCCTCGCCTTGTTCACCAACTACTTCTCAGATAGAGTTCAATGTGTCAAATCGGAGGGCCTGTTGTCTGGACCTATGGCAGTCTCTATGGGGGTGCCACAGGGTTCAATTCTTGGGCCGACTCTTTTCTCCGTGTATATCAATGATGTCGCTCTTGCTGCTGGTGACTCTCAGATCCACCTCTACGCAGACGACACCATTTTGTATACATCTGGCCCTTCATTGGACACTGTGTTAACAAACCTCCAAACGAGCTTCAATGCCATACAACACTCCTTCAGTAGCCTCCAACTTGTAAAACTAAATGCATGCTCTTCAATCGAACACTGCTGGCACCCGCCCACCCGACTAGAATCACTACTCTCGACGGGTCTGACCTAGAGTATGTGGACAACTACAAATACCTAGGTGTCTGGTTAGACTGTAAACTCTCCTTCCAGACTCACATTAAGAATCTCCAATCCAAAGTTAAATCTAGAATCGGCTTCCTATTTCGCAACAAAGCCTCCTTCACTCATGCTGCCAAACATGCCCTCGTAAAACTGACTATCCTACCGATCCTTGACTTCGGCGATGTCATTTACAAAATAGCCTCCAACACTCTACTCAGCAATTTGGATGTAGTCTATCACAGTGCCATCCGTTTTGTCACCAATGCCCCATATACTACCCACCACTGTGACCTGTACGCTCTTGTTGGCTGGTCCTCACTACATATTCGTCGCCAAACCCACTTGCTCCAGGCCATCTATAAATCACTGCTAGGCAAATCCCCGCCTTATCTTAGCTCATTGGTCACCATAGCAACACCCAACTGTAGTATGCGCTCCAGCAGGTATATCTCACTGGTCATCCCCAAAGCCAACACCTCCTTTGGCCGCCATTCCTTCCAGTTCTCTGCTGCCAATGACTGGAACGAATTGCAAAAATCTCTGAAGCTGGAGACTCTTATCTCCCTCACTAACTTTAAGCATCAGTTGACAGAGCACCTTACCGATCACTGCACCTGTACACAGCCCATCTGAAATTAGCCCCCCCAACTACCTCATCCCCATATTGTTATTTATTTTGCTCATTTGCACCCCAGTATCTCTATTTGCACATCATCTCTTGCACATCTATCATTCCAGTGTTAATACTAATTGTAGTATTTTGCACTATAGCCTATTTATTGCCTTGCCTCCATAACTTGCTACATTTGCACACACTGTATATATATTTTCTGTTGTATTTTTGACTTTGTTTTGTTTTACCCCATATGTAACTTGGTGTTGTTGTTTTTATCGCACTGCTTTGCTTTATCTTGGCCAGGTCGCAGTTGTAAATTAGAACTTGTTCTCAACTGGCTTACCTGGTTAAATAAAGGTGAGAAAAATAAATAATAATAATAATATCCAGCAAGAGCTAGGCCTAAAGAGGAACCTGTTTTGGGTGGAAAGAGCCGGAGGGGGAAACAGTCAATTTGAGAGACAATTAGGTTTTCCCTCACATAACCCGATCTCAGAAGAGATTATCCACACAACCACAACAGCTATCTGTGGCAGCCTACCTGGCTCAACATTCTCCATCCAAGCCCTCTTCCTCAGAGCCTATGGAGGCCCTAACACAAGAAGGCCTACCATTTCACCTATCTCTGGAAGATGCCTCACGGAGGAGGCACACTAGGGGATCAGAGCGATGTTCTGTTAAATCTCTCAGATCCATTAAATAATCTCATTCAATGAGAACATACCAGTCATCTCAGAGGATGGAGTAGAGTCCCATTAGAGGCCCTGAGTAACTCACAAGCTGATGCTCTCAGGAAGCACAACACAGGAGGAAGTCAAACGCCAAATCATAGAGGACACTCTGGCTGACGAGGTGTGAAGCGCTTGGACACCCAAACACGACAAGCCTTAGAAGCAAGTGAAACCATAGACAAACGGCTATAAAGACAGCGACATCTACAGAAAGCTGAAAGATATCTGGAGGAGGCTCAGATGATAGCAGCCTTCTTAGAAAGGAACCAACAGAAAAGCGGTGAACCTGACCCAGAGTGACATCAACAAAGGGTTGAGCCTGACCCCCATCATAGAGCTCATGGCCCTCTTCAACAGCGGGAGGAAGGACTTACAGGAGCAGGCATAGCACCACAACCTGTAATGTCATCATTCCCCTCTGCCAGTGAGGAGTCAGAGGGTGAGTCACAGGTTCAAGATCCAGCTCCGGATCAGGAGGAGGTGCAGGTTCAAGATCCAGATCAGAATCACGATAAGTCGGAGGTTCAAGGTCCGGAAGTATCACAGGATCAGTCATCATCACCAGGTCTCCTTCACCATCACCTTATCGGCCCTTTCCTACACCTGGCCTGAAACCTCCTCCTCATCCACAGACTAGTGGGGTTCAAACCCAAACCCCACCTTCTTCTATGCCACGCCCAGCTCCAAAACTTCCTCAGCCACCGCAGACCATTGGGTTCCAAACTAAAACGTCACCTCTGCCTTCACCTCCCAGTAAGGTTTCGAACCAACCTCAGCTTCCCTGACCACCAGTGGGGTCTACATTCAAGCCACACCTCAGCAAGCGCCGCCAAGTATGTTCCTCAACCAACCTCTGACTACTAGTGGGGTCCAAACTCACACCCCACTTCAGCCGGTGCTTCCAAGCAGGGTTGTGGACTCAACTCAGACTCCAATGATAACCAGTGGGGTCCAAATTGTTGACCTACCCCAGCCTTCCCTGCTTAGCTGGGTTCCAAACCCACCTCAACCTTCTGGGCCACGCTCACCAGAAGCATGTCAGGGTGCCCAGTCTGGCCCTAGCTAGGATCTACCAGTACAGCCATGCTCCCGGCCTTCCACTCAGCAAATGACAGGGGTGGAGCACCCTGACCCCTTTCCCTCACTATCACAGCCAATGGGGCCAACGTGATGGAGCTCCTTGTCGCCTCCGCTTATAGTATACCCAGACCTAAGCTGCCTTACTTCGAAAGTGGAAAAGAAAGTGATTTCATCCTCTTGAAGATGGCCCTAGACAGCCTCCTAGGTAACCTTGGTCACCTCTCAGAGCAGTACACGTTTCAAGTGCTCCTGGATCGTTTGAAACTGTCAAGTGCACAGAAACTGGCAAAGTCATACATGTACGACACCAGGCCATACACCTCAGCTCTCAATGCCCTGAATGCCAAGTATGGATAGCTCCGCCAGCTCATGCAGAGTGAAATTGGCAACATCCTCAATTCGCCACATGTGAGGGCAGGAGTTGACACAGCCTTCCAATAATTAATTATCTCCATCCAATCCTTGATAGGCATGCTGAGGACATTGGTTTCTCATTGGCTCTATGGCAGACTATGCCCCTAAGACAGACCCTTCTCACGAGAGTTTAACTTTGCTTGTCACACGTAATAGGGAAATTAACAAGAATCAGCTGGAGCTCGTGTTCATTTTTTTTATGTATCGGGGAAATTAAAAGTTATTCTAATATGAGCTGTAATTGAATGGTCTACCATAATGTTGTCCATATGCTGTTGAAAAATACAAACAACTTATGTTTTCAGAAATGTTGTCCTTATTTTTGAGGGGGGTTGTAAACAAAGACGGGAGTATGAGAATTACTGGATGCATTTATATATCATGGGTTTCTGGTAAACACACGGTATATTACACATATTATTTAATACCATCAGCTCCTGTAATCTATATACTCCAACCATACTAGCACTGGTTGAAGAGAGGAAGAGAGAGATATTGATACAGTTGAAGTCAGAAGTTTACATACACCTTAGCCAAATACATTTAAACTCTGTTTTTCACAATTCCTGACATTTAATCCTAGTAGAAATTCCCTGTTTTAGGTCAGTTAGGATCACCACTTTATTTTAAGAATGTGAAATGTCAGAATAATAGTAGAGAGAATGATATATTTCAGCTCTTATTTATTTCATCACACTCCCAGTGGGTCAGAAGTTTACATACACTCAATTAGTATTTGGTAGCATTGCCTTTAAATTGTTTAACTTGGGTCAAACGTTTTCGGGTAGCCTTCCAGAATAAGTTGGGTGAATTTTGGCCCATTCCTCCTGAGAGAGCTGGTGTAACTGAGTCAGGTTTGTAGGCCTCCTTGCTCGCACACGCTTTTTCAGTTCTGCCCACACATTTTCTATAGGATTGAGGTCAGGGCTTTGTGATGGCCACTCCAATACCTTGAAGTATGATTGGGGTCATTGTCCATTGGGAAGACCCATTTGCGACCAAGCTTTAACTTCCTGACTGATGTCTTGAGATGTTGCTTCAATATATCCACATAATTTTCCTTCCTCGTGATGCCATCTATTTTGTGAAGTGCACCAGTCCCTCCTGCAGCAAAGCACCCCCACAGCATGATGCTGCCACCCCCGTGCTTCACATTTGGGATGGTGTTCTTCGGCTTGCAATCCTTCCCCTTTTTCCTCCAAACATAACGATGGTCATTGTGGCCAAACAGTTCTATTTTTGTTTCATCAGACCAGAGGACATTTCTCCAAAAAGTAAGATCTTTGTCCCCATGTGCAGTTGCAAACCGTAGTCTGGCTTTTTTATGGCGGTTTTGGAGCAGTGGCTTCTTCCTTGCTGAGCGGCCTTTCAGGTTATGTCGATATAGGACTCGTTTTACTGTGGATATAGATACTTTTGTACGTGTTTCCTCCAGCATCTTCACAAGGTCCTTTGCTGTTGTTCTGGGATTGATTTGCACGATTTGCACTTTTTGCACGAAAGTACGTTCATCTCTAGGAGACAGAACACGTCTCCATCCTGAGCCGTATGACAGCTGCATGGTCCCATGGTGTTTATACTTGCGTAATATTGTTTGTACAGATGAACGTGGTATCTTCAGGCATTTGGAAATTGCTCCTAAGGATGAACCATACTTGTGGAGGTCAACCATTTTTTCCTGAGGTCTTGGCTGATTTATTTAGATTTTCCCATGATGTCAAGCAAAGAGGCACTGAGTTTGAAGGTAGGCCTTGAAATACATCCACAGGCAGACCTCCAATTGACTCAAATGATGTCAATTAGCGTATCAGAAGCTTCTAAAGCCATGACATCATTTTCTGGAATTTTCCAAGCTTTTTAAAGGCACAGTCAACTTAGTGTATGTAAACTTCTGACCCACTGGAATTGTGAAACAGTGAATTATAAGTGAAATAATCTGTCTGTAAACAATTGTTGGAAAGATTACTTGTGTCATGCACAAAGTAGATGTCCTAACCGACTTGCCAAAAGTATAGTTTGTTAACAAAAAATGTGTGGAGTGGTTGAAAAACAAGTTTTAATGACTCCAACCTAAGTGTATGTAAACTTCCGACTTCAACTGTATATCTCTGTGTTATACTTGAGTTTGAGTTTGAGTTTGAGTTTATTTTTACAGGGACAGTGCACATTAATCAACGTTTCAGTAAAAGTGCCGGTTTTAGCCAGCCGGCTAATTTTCAACCGCAGTCCCTGGGCAGGTTATTAAAAACAATTACAATATAGACAATAACAACATAGAACAAGACATAGCATACAGACATAGCAACATAGGACAAGCAAGACGTAGCATACAGACAGAGCAACATAGAACAAAAAGCAGCAAGACACAATTCATAAAAGCAACAAAGTGTTTCCACACCTCACAAGTTACAGACAACAGACATGGAAAGCGGCAACACACAGCTAGGGACCATGTTCACAAATCTGATTGACCTTTAGCCATGTCTTCAAGCATTTTGTGAAAGTGTGATATGTGGTGCAGTTATGTGTGTCTGATGGCAGTGTATTCCAGACATGGGAAGCTCTCACAGAAAAAGCGGATTTACTAAAGGTGCTTTTCCTTAGGGGAACTACACAGTCACCTCTCATGGCAGACCTTGTGGATCTGCTGCCATATGTTTGGGTTTTCTGTTTAACAAAAATCCTGAGTGGAGGGGGGAGCCAAGCCATTTAGGATCTTGAATACAAGACATGCATCGGTGTATTGCACAAGATTTTCCCAACTCAGGAGCTCATGCTTTCTAAGGATGTGACAGTGATGATGGCTATTGGGCTTCCTATCAAGCACTTTGAGAGCCTGTTTGTAGACAGACTGAATAGGTCTTACTGTTGTACAGCAAGCTTGGGCCCAACTAGCCAAACAGTATGTTAAGTGGGGGAGTATCATAGATTTGAAGTACAGTTTTGCTACCTCTGTAGTCAAACAATTTCGTATAAATCGGAAATTAGCTAGGTTGAATTTGGTTATTTGAATTACCTTTTTCACATGCTTTTTTAAAAGAGAGGTTGGAATCAAGTATGATGCCAAGGTATTTAAAATCAGATACCCCCTGGAGCTTCTCCCCTGACACATAGACTTCTGGCTCAGTAGCATCTGTTGCCCTCTTTGTGAAGAACATGCAAACAGTTTTTTTCACATTGAGATGCAAACACGAGTCACTGAGCCACTTTGTAACCTGGACCATTACAGTAGTGAGTTCTTGTGCAGCTTGTTGTTTGCTCTTTGCATGCACATATATCACTGTATCATCTGCATACATTTGAACTTCAGACCCAGTACAGACAGAAGGCAGATCATTAATGTACAGGCTGAACAGGAGGGGCCCCAGTATTGACCCTTGGGGCACACCCACATCATAGCTAAGAGTGGGCGACAGCTCATTGCTCACTCTGACACACTGAGTTCTGCCTTCAAGGTATGATTTCATCCATCTCAAGGCATCGGGGGAAAAGTTGAACTTGGACAATTTTGTGATGAGAATCTCATGGTTAACAGTATCAAAAGCCTTCCTTAGGTCCAGAAACACAGCCCCAACAACGCCCCCTTTGTCCATCTTGGACTTCACATTTTCCAGAAAAAGCAGTTGGCCATTTCTGTGGAGTGTTTCGCTCTGAAGCCAAACTGCATGCAATGTAATGTGAAGGGGCTGTTGTTGAGGTGGGCAATCAGTTGTTCTGCTACACACTTTTCAACAACCTTTGACACCACAGGTAGTATACTAATGGGCCTGTAGTTACTCACGTCAGCAGGGTCGCCTGATTTAAAGATGGCCGTTATTATGGCCGACTTCCATACCCTTGGAAACACCCCGAGACCAATAGATGTGTTGGTGACCTTAGTAATGGGGCCAATGAGTGACTCTTTGTAGTTTTTAAGAAAGGTAGAGTCCATCCCAAACACATCTTTGGCTTTAGAGTTCTTTAGTGAGCTAATCACCTTGTCTACCTTTGACTCAGAAACCTCCCTTATGATGAAGACAGGTTGAGCATCATTTACTAGCACTGAGCCCAAGAAACCAGTGGAGGGGTTCTGTGTCAGTACCCTGACAGAGTCAATAAAGTAGGAATTGAAGGCTATTTCTATTTCGACTGCATCCTGTGTTAGATTGTTATTCACCATGATTTCTAGTCTTTTTGCAGTGTTACTATGGTCTTTCCCTATTAACTTTTTTAGATTCTCCCAGATCAGTTTAGAATTTCCCTTTGCTTCACCAATTATGTTAATAAAAAAGTTTGCCTTGGCCTGTCTGATTTCTTTCATCACCTTATTTCTCAACATGGTAAACCTACGTCTGTCATGCTCTAATTTGGATCTTAGGGCTATTTTTAGATAATAATCTTGTTCTTTCATCAATTTCCAGATTTCTCCATTTAGCCAAGGAAGAGTGTTCTTTTGGCCAGGTTTGGATTTGATTTTCTTTAGGAAACCATTTAATGTAGTCTGGGTTGTGGATAGAAAAACTTGACTATCAGCTTCCACGTCTGCATAGGACAAGAGATCATTCCAGTTAATTCCCTTAATTGCATTTTCAAAATAGCTTAATTCACTCTTAGGTATTCTTAGTTGATCAGGCTTTCTAACAGTAGAGAGGTTAAACCTGCTCTTAGACAGCTTTCTGGCTATAAGTGTCAGATTATGATCAGATAGCCCAGTAACCATATTGAATGATTTAGTCACTCTCTCTGGTTTATTACTGAACACCAAATCAATCTGTGTTTTAGAGCAACAAGTCACCCTGGTTGGCCCTTTAACTAGCTGTGTAAGGTCAAAGGTATTAGTGATCCGTTTGAGGGTTTTCCTACAACACTTGTCTTCATAATTAATGTTAAAATCTCCCATTAAGATGACCTCTTTCACAAAATCACATTCCCTAAGCATGTTATTAAACTGATCAAAAAACACACTTTTGGTGGAAGGTGGCCTATACATTCCAATGAGGGTAAAAGACATTTGGAAAGACAGTGTAATGTTCAGGCCAATACATTCTAGTTCATTATCACCTGACCACTCAATTTGTTTACATCGGATATGTTCTTTAATATAAATCATCACACCCCTTCCTCTTCCTTCAGTCCTGTCTCTCCTGAAAACATTGTAGCGAGGCACAATCAAAGCAGCAGATGGAGAGTTTCTATGGAGCCATGTCTCTGAGAGGCAGAGAAAGTCAAGGTTGGAGTCTGTGAGTAGATGTTGAATTTGATCACTTTTTGGAATGACACTACGAATGTTCAAGTGCCCCCCTAGTAGTCCCTTGGGCTTAGCTCGTGGGTCCCAGATGACTCGAGAGTGATTGACACATTGAAAAAAGTTAAATTTTCTGTGTTTTCTGACGGCTGGGTTTAGGCCGTTTTGTTTCGTTTTGATTAGGGGCAGTTCGGTAGCGCAATTAACAATCCCTCCCGCCTGCACTGGATGCGGGAAACTAATTAAAACAGCTTGCATACCAGAAGCAGAGTCAGGGATCGCATATAGCGACTTTGGTATGTTTGAAGAGTCAAAATCCATCCTGGAGCCGGGTGAGTCGAGAGAAACCACAGGACCATAGCACTCACCCACCTCCACAGCGGCGACGATCAGTGGACGAGGCCATCCACCACCCTCCACTCCGGTGCGTATCGCTGGCTCGGTGATGTTGGGCCCAGGATTGAGTTGCACATCCCCGGAGAGCAGGAGGGTAGTGAACAGGTAGTTTAACAGTTTCCGATAAATGTTGGACTTGTGTTTGTTGCGCCTAAGCGGTTCAGTAGAATAAGGAGCGAGGTAGACTTGGCCATTATTCAGAACATTATGGTATGCTGTGTACTGTCCGCTCCCGTGGAACGGTGAACCAATGTGTTTGTGTTTGGTGTTAATCAACACAATATACATTTGTTTTTATTACCAGTGTGTTATCCAATTACCACAGCTGGTAACTGTATAGTTCATCAAAATGATATGATATATGCCATTTAGCTATTGCTTCCTTAATATATCAATACATATATACTAAATCAAACAATGCAAAGCGTCCTTTAACTGAGATCCACTCCCCGTGTGGTGACAAAGTTCAATAGAACTGACTAAGGAGGGAGAGAGAATATACTTCACATTCTAATATATCATATTGCATTGTATTTCTCACAAACATCCAAATGCACATACAAAACAATCGTTCCAAACATGTACAAAATGTGAATTTCAGATCAGCCAGTTCAACAGAACGATCTGATCATGTGATGAAACAAACCAAAATTGTGTTTTTTGTATATTGCTCCAGTACCCTTACCAAAATAACTATACTTTTTTGTTTTGTATTCCCTCCCCCCTCCAACTCTCACTGGACAACAATTGTTATCTGCTGGTGTGTTCCTTTCCCTGGTCCAGCCATAGTCCTCACTATAGTACACCAAGAGACTTCCATCAGGGCCCCGTTGAAGTCCAAAGCCATAGCTAAAGAGCATTGACCCTCACAGTGACTTTGACCTGATCTGATGTAAAGAGGTATGGGACTGATTGCATACTCCTGGCCAGTAGCTGTTCGTCATTCATCAACCTGCCTGTCTCTGAGTCACCACTTTGCGGTACATGATAGAGATGTAGATGAAGAGCAGGGTTGGGTAGGTTACTTTCTAAATGTAATCCGTTACAGTTACAAGTTACCTGTCAAAAATTGTAATCAGCAATGTAACTTTTGGATTACCCAACCTCAGTAACGTAATTTGATTACTTTCAGTTACTTTTAGATTACTTTACCCTTAAGAGGCATTAGAAGAAGGCAAAAATGTTTTGCAGATGTTATCGCGGGTGTAGCCGAAATGCTTATGTTCCTAGCTCCAACAGAGCAGTAATACCTAACAATACAAAACAATACACACAAATACAAAAACTAAAAAGAAAGGAAATTAGAAATATTAGAATGAAATATGAATATATATGTATATGATGGTGTGTATAGACATTATGGACAGTATATGAATAGAAAAGGTGTGTACAGCAGTAGTTATATAGGATGAGCCTTGACTAGAATACAGTACAGTATACACTACCAGTCAAAAGTTTGGACACACCTACTCATTCAAGGGTTTTTCTTTATTTTAACTATTTTTTACATTGTAGAATAATAGTGAAGACATAAAAACTATGAAAAAACACATATGGAATAATGTAGTAACCAAAAAAGTATACAGAAGATAGCCCTATTTGGTAAAAGACCAAGTCCATATTATGGCCAGAACAGCTCAAATAAGCAAAGAGAAACGACAGTCCATCATTACTTTAGGTCAGTCAATACAGAACATTTCAAGAACTTTGAAAGTTTCTTCAAGTGCAGTCGCAAAAAACATGAAGCGCTATAATTGAAACTGACTCTCATGAGGACCGCCACAGGAATGGAAGACCCAGGGTTACCTCTGCTGCAGAGGACAAGTTCATTAGAGTTAACTGCACCTCAGATTGCAGCCCAAATACATTTTTCACAGAGTTCAAGTAACAGACACATCTCAACGTCAACTGTTCAGAGGGGACTGTGTGAATCAGGCCTTTATGGTTGAATTGCTGCAAAGAAACCACTACTAAAGGACACCAATAAGAAGAAGAGACCTGCTTGGGCCAAGAAACACGAGCAATGGACATTAGACCGGTGGAAATTTGTCCTTTTTGAGATTTTTGGTTCAAACCGCCGTGTCTTTGTGAGACGCGGTGTGGGTGAACGGATGATCTCCGCATGTGTAGTTCCCACTGTATAGCATGGAGGAGGAGGTGTTATGGTGCGGGGGTGCTTTGCTGGTGACTCTGTCTGTGATTTATTTAGAATTCAAGGCACACTTAACCAGCATGGCTACCACAGCATTCTGCAGCAATACGCCATCCAATCTGGGACTATCATTTCTTTTTTCAATAGGACAATGACCCACACACCTCCAGGCTGTGTAAGGGCTATTTTACCAAGAATGAGAGTGATGAAGTGATGAATCAGATGACTTGGCCTCCACAATCCCCCGACCTCAACACAATTGAGATGGTTTGGGATGAGTCGGAGGGCAGAGTGAAGGAAAAGCAGCCAACAAATGCTCAGCATATGTGGGAACTCCTTTAAGACTGTTGGAAAAGCATTCCAGGTGAAGCTGGTTGAGAGAATGCAAAGAGTGTGCAAAGCTGTCATCAAGGCAAAGGGTGGCTTTTTGAAGAATCTCAAATATATACAATATTTAGATTTTTTGGTTACTACATGATTCCATATGTGTTATTTGAACGTGTTGATGTCTTCACTATTATTCTACAATGTCAAAAATAGTAAAAATAAAGAAAGACCCTTGAATGAGTAGGTGTGTCCAGACTTTTGACTGGTACTGTATACATTGAACCAAAATATAAACGCAACATGCAACAATTTCAAAGATTTTACTGAGTTACAGTTCATATAAGGAAACCCGTCAATTGAAATAAATAAATTAGGCCCTAATCTATGGATTTCACATGACTGGGAATACAGATATGCATCTGTTGGTCACAGATACCTTCAAAAAAAGGTAGGGGCATAGATCAGAAAACCAGCCAGTATCTGGTGTGACCACCATTTTCCTCATGCACATGAGGACACATCTCCTTCACATAGAGTTGATCAGGCTGTTGATTGTGGACTGTGGAATGTTGTGCCACTCCTCTTCAATGGCTATACAAAGTTGCTGGATATTGGCAGGAACTGGAACACACTGTAGTACACATTGATACAGAGCATCCCAAACATGCTCAATGGGTGACATGTCTGGTGAGTATGCAGGCCATGGAAGAACTGGAACGTTTTCAGATTTCAGGAATTGTGTACAGATCCTTGCGACATGGGGATGTGCATTATCATGCTGAAACATGAGGTGATGGTGGTAGATGAATGGCACGACAATGGGCCTCAGGATCTCGTCACGGTATCTCTGTGCATTCAAAGTGCCATAGATAAAATGCAATTGTGTTCATTGTCCATAGCTTATACCTGCCCATACCATAACCCCACCTCCACCAGTGGGCACTCTGTTCATAACGTTAACATTAGCAAACCGCTCGCCCACACTTCGACATACACGCTGTTCTCCAGCGTGCCAGTGGACATCGAAGGTGAGCATTTGCCCACTGAAGTCG
Source organism: Coregonus clupeaformis (assembly GCF_020615455.1). Lineage (NCBI taxonomy): Eukaryota > Metazoa > Chordata > Actinopteri > Salmoniformes > Salmonidae > Coregonus > Coregonus clupeaformis. Next base: position 55,807,088 of record NC_059215.1, read on the forward strand.
GTTACTATGCCAAACTGTAGTCAGCTCAAGACCCTGGTGAGGACGACGAGCACGCAGATGAGTTTCCCTGAGACGGTTTCTGGCAGTTTGTGCAGAAATTCTTTGGTTGTGCAAACCCACAGTTTCATCAGCTGTCCGGGTGGCTGGTCTCAGACGATCCGGCAGGTGAAGAGGCCGGATGTGGAGGTCCTGGGCTGGCGTAGTTACACATGGTGTGCGGTTGTGAGGCCAGTTGGACTTACTGCCAAATTCTCTAAAACGATGTTGGAGGCGGCTTATGGTAGAGAAATTAGAACTAAATTATCTGGCAACAGCTCTGGTGGACATTCCTGCAGTCAGCATGCCAATTGCACGCTCCCTCAATACTTGAGACATCTTTGGCATTGTGTTGCGTGACAAAACTGCACATTTTTGAGTGGCCTTTTATTGTCCCCAGCACATGGTGCACCTGTGTAAAGATCATGCTGTTTAATCAGCTTCTTGATATGCCACACCTGTCAGGTGGATGGAGTATTCTGGCAAAGGAGAAATGCTCACTAACAGGGACGTAAGCAAATTTGTGCACAACATTTCAGGGAAATAAGCTTTTTTGTGCGTAAGGAAAATGTCAGGGATCTTTTATTTCAGCTTATGAAACATGGGACCAACACTTTACATGTTGTGTTCATATTTTTATTCAGTGTACATATGAAGTGGGGAAAATAGTATGTAAACATTATTAAAGTGACCAGTGTTCAGTGACTATGCACATAGGGCAGCAGTCTCTAAGGTGCAGGGTTGAGTACCGGGTGATAGCCGGCTAGTAACAGTGACTGAAGTTCAGGGCAAGGTACTGGGCAGAAGCAGGCTAGTGGTGACTATTTAACAGTCTGATGGCCTGGAGATAGAAGCTGTTTTTCAGTGTCTCGGTCCCAACTTTGATGGACCTGTACCGTCTCCGCCTTCTACATCTATTGCAAGATAAATGAATGTTAGAGTTTACATATCTGGCAAAAATGGATGTTGCATTTTACTTTATGGGTTGGTTATGTAGCCCATTGCTTGCTACTACAGATTTCCAGTCATTCCAATGAATGTAATACCCCTTGATCTTCAAGAATAGGACTTGGAAATATGGAAGTCTAGATTAGCCTAAATGTTTTACCTGAGCATAACCCAAAAACAAAGTACTTATTAGCCAGCCCTACTCTTTTGTTTATGATTTTGTTGTCATGGAGGACAGATTGGGCTCATTGCTTCGAGTTGAAAAATAAATGCTCCTCTCATTGAATGGCATGGTTGAGCACTACCGAAAAGTGCTATTTGCGTGTGAAAAATGAATGCCATATGCTGCGTTTCCTATCGGCCTATTGTTTACGCTTTTGTTGGTGACACTTTGATATCTTGATAATTTGTTTAAAGGGCGAATCCACAGCTGAAACAATTATATAGATTCACCCCGACTCTGTTTGGTAAAAAGCTGAGGGATGGGCCTGGAGAAATGTAACCACTCTCAGATTAATAGACAGAGATATGGATGCTGTACTGACCATCCATGATATCAAAATTATTGTTTTAACCATGTTATGGGGCTATACAGTGTTTGTTTACCTTTACAATGTTTACAAACATTGGAGAAAAACAAGCTTCTATTTTGGGTTCTCGTGGGGTGTGAGAGTTTAACTAAGTTCATGAGACATTTCTAAGTAATATTCTTCAAGAATCAATGGGTATATATCATGAATGTATAAGTCCAAAAATGGATGTAGCAAGTACAGATTGCCCCTTTAAGTCTATCAAAAGTGTGCGAGTTTGAGCATGTGTCCGTTCGATCTACGGATATTTTTTTTTATCAGCAAAAATTTGATTGAGCAATAAAAGCCCCACTCGTGGTCTTTTTAAATTAAACTAGCTTTTTACAGTATGGAGCACAATACCATGGAGGAGTTTAGAAGGTAGGAACTTTTATTCCGTAGGCTGGGATCCGCACTATGCAGCTGTTGCAAGAGCACATTTTTCACTGGCTGTCCACTGATCGCAAAAACAATGATTGACCATTATTGGATTAAAATACACATATACAGTACATTTGTGAATAGCCATCCACAACAACCACAATCCGTAAGGCGCAAATTGCTAATTGAGAGAGCAGAATTGTGATTCACATCAATGCGCTATGTAGATATCAACAAGTGATAGCCGTATCGCCCGTAGGCTAAACCACTGCTGTCGTCCTTACCGCCAAGCTTTTATTCAAGTTGGATAATCTTTGGATGTCAACAGCAGTCACACCATTGGAAGACAGCTTGGACTGTAGCCTACAAAAGCCTATTCCTGGGCTTTTCCCGCGATTTGCCCAAATGTACCCAAGCGGCCTCCAAGTGGCAGAATTGGTAGATTGATACATTTCCAAGTACATAACTATAGAGAACATACAAAAATACTATGGTAATAAAAAATACAAGTTTACACACTCCCAGGAATGTCATACACGATGGATCATTAGCTTCCCTACATAAAAGGTACTAACAGAAGATACGACGAGAATGCTGATCCAATGCCTCCCAACACAGCAGTGAACTATTTAAGATAAGGGCCAAGTTAGCAGCCAACACTGATCTAATGTCATAAGTGAACACACCACAAACCACACACAAAGTGAAAAACAAAATATATATATTTACACACTATTTACAATTACAGTATTTAGAACACCCTCAGTCCTCTACACAAGATTGTGCTGCTGATGCCAAGTCCCATAGCAGTCTCTTTCTGCTGTAAAGCAGAGGGTAACAGAAAAAGTAGTGCAGGTGATGGGAGATTTCTTGTGAAGGCACCTGGGTGACTTCATACTAAATGTTATGTAGCTCCCTCATTCATACACCTTATGGAACAGTGGGGACTGTGAAGCATCACAAACATAGGCACAGACACATGCATACTCACATGATAACATACGCGCTATACACACACGTACACATGGATATTGTACTGTAGATATGTGGTAGTGGTGGAGTAGGGGCCTGAGGGCACACAGTGTGTTGTGAAATCTGTGAATGTATTGTAATGTTTTTTAAATTGTATAACTGGCTTAATTTTGCTGGACCCCAGGAAGAGTGGCAGCAGCTAATGGGGATCCATAATAAATACAAATACAAATACAACGAAGCCTCAGTGCTGTGCTCTTCTGTCCCTGAGGCACATTCATGTCAGCAGTTATGTATTTTGGCAGGTGAACACAACTGGTGGCAGGAGTAGAGGGGTGAAGATGAAGGGGACTGTACTTTCCAGTCATGTCCAGCTGAGGTCCTGGCTGGCTTTTCGGTCGAAATGTTGGTGGAAGTGGCGCCACATCATCTTCTGGGCTGGCCTCTTCACACCTCTAGATGGCCGGGCGGGGGTAGGTGTGGAGCCAGAGACTGCAGCAGGGGTTCGGACTGAATAAATAAATACAATTATTTTACGGATGAGCCCTGCATCAATACATCAAATAAACAACACATATCTATAAACATATTATATATTATATAGAGTAGGGGGAACACAATCACTGTGGTGAAGTGTGTGTACCAATGGTAAGTAAGGCTGGTGAGGGGAGGACGTCTCGTAGTGGTGGGCGGGGTGGTGTGAATGGAATGGTATCAAGCACATGATTTTCTTCTGTTTGGTGCTGTTCCATTCAATCCATTCCGGCCATTCAACTCCATTCCGGCCATTGTTGTGGGCCGTCCTCCCATCACTAGCCCCCACTGGCTTTTATATATATATATATATTTATATTAACCCACAATGTATAGCCAATGTGTATTTTATGTTGACTTTGACATGGAGTGGCTGTGGTTTTCGAGTGCCTTGTTTGCTATTCATACACATATTTAATTAGTGATTATATACACACTACCAGTCAAAAGTTTGGACACACCTACTCATTCAAGGGATTTTCACAAAAACTATCAAGCGCTATGATGAAACTGGCTCTCATGAGGACCACCACATGAATGGAAGACCAGCCTGAGTTACCAGCCTGAGAAATTGCAGCCCAAATAAATGCTTAAAAAAGTTCAGGTCACAAGACACATCTCAACATCAACTGTTCAGAGGGGACTGTGTGAATCAGGCCTTCATGGTCGAATTGCTGCAAAGAATCCATTACTAAAGGACACCAATAATAAGAAGAGACCTGCTTGGGCTAAGAAACACAGGCAATGGAGTATATATTATACTGGTAGAAATTTGTCCATTGGTCTGGAGTCCAATTTGGAGATTTTTGGTTCCAACCGCTGTGTCTTTGTAAGACGCGGTGTGGGTGAATGGATGATCTCCGCATGTGTAGTTCCCACTGTAAAGCATGGAGGAGGAGGTGTTATGGTGTGGGTGTGCTTTGCTGGTGACACTGTCTGTGATTTATTCAATGCACACTTAACCAGCATGGCTACAACAGCATTCTGCAGTGATACGCCATCCCATCTGGTTTGGGCTTAGTGGGACTTTCATTTGTTTTTCAACAGGACAATGACCCAACAGATCTCCAGGCTGTGTAAGGGCTATTTTACCAAGAAGGAGAGTGATGGAGTGCTGCATCAGATGACCGGCCTCCACAATCCCCGACCTCAACCCAATTGAGATGGTTTGGGATGAGTCAGACGGCAGAGTGAAGGAAAAGCAGCCAACAAGTGCTAAGTATTTGTGGGAACTCCTGCAAGACTGTTGGAAAAGCATTCCAGGTGAAGCTGGTTGAGAGAATGCAAAGAGTGTGCAAAGCTGTCATCAAGGCAAAGGGTGGCTATTTGAAGAATCTCAAATATATTTTGATATGTTTAACACTTTTTTGGTTACTACATGATTCCATATGTGTTATTTCATAGTTTTGATGTCTTCACTATTATTCTACAATGTAGAAAATAGCTAAAAAAAGAAAAGCCCTTGAATGAATAGGTGTGTCCAAACGTTTGACTGGTACTGTATATACAGCTCTGGAAAAAATTAAGAGACCACTGCAAAATTATCAGTTTCTCTGGTTTTACTATTTATAAGTATGTGTTTGGGTAAAGAAAAACATTTTTGTTTTATTCTATAAAGTACTGACAACATTTCTCCCAAATTCCAAATAAAAATATTGTCATTTAGAGCATTTATTTGCAGAAAATGACAACTGGTCAAAATAACAAAAAATATGCAGTGTTGTCAGACCTTGAATAATGCAAAGAAAATAAGTTCATGTTCATTTTTAAACCACACATTACTAATGTTTTAACTTAGGAAGAGTTCAGAAATCAATATTTGGTGGAATAACCCTGATTTTCAATCACAGCTTTCATGCGTCATGGCATGCTCTCCACCAGTCTCTCACATTGATGTTGGGTGACTTTATACCACTCCTGGCGCAGAAATTCAAGCAGCTCGGCTTTGTTTGATGGCTTGTGACCATCCATCTTCCTCTTGATCACATTCCAGAGGTTTTCAATGGGGTTCAGGTCTGGAGATTGGGCTGGCCATGACAGGGTCTTTATCTGGTGGTCCTCCATCCACACCTTGATGTCAGAGAAAAGGGAAGCAAGTTTTCTTCCAGGACAACCTTGTACATGGCTTGATTCATGCGTCCTTCACAAAGACAAATCTGCCCGATTCCAGCCTTGCTGAAGCACCCCCAGATCATCACCGATCCTCCACCAAATTTCACAGTGGGTGCGAGACACTGTGGCTTGTAGGCCTCTCCAGGTCTCCGTCTAACCATTAGATGACCAGGTGTTGGGCAAAGCTGAAAATTGGACTCATCAGAGAAGATGACCTTACTCCAGTCCTCTACGGTCCTATCCTTATGGTCTTTTGCAAACCTCAGCCTGGCTCTTCTTTGCTTCTCATTGATGAAGGGCTTTTTTCTAGCTTTGCACGACTTCAGCCCTGCCCCTAGGAGCCTGTTTCGAACCGTCCTCGCAGTGCACTTCACCCCAGCTGCCGTTTGCCATTGTTTTTGTAGGTCACTTGATGTTATCCTACAGTTGTTGAGTGACATTCGAATGAGTTGGCGGTCATCCCGGTCAGTAGAGAGTCGTTTTCGCCCTCTGCCGGTCTGTAGCTTTGTTGTCCCCAATGTCTGCTGCTTGTACTTGTTCTTATGATCCGCCGTCTTTGAAATTTTAAGGATGGAAGCAACCTGACGCTCACTGTATCCCTCTGCCAGTAAAGCCATAATTAAACCCTTCTTTTCCTTTTGGCATGGTCAATAGTTATTTTTTGATTAATATTACTTTTGAGGTACTATTAGCACTGTTTTTGCCATCCAGCTGGTCCTATTGCAAGAGGATAGTGATGACCCCAGCAGTGGTTTTTATACTTTTCCTCGTTAAATAATATTTGGTTCAGGTGATCACCTAATCAGTACCTAATTCAGTAGAATGAGGTGTGCCTGTGTTGGAATTCAACAGACACTGGAATGGAATGGCTGTCATACATGTAGAGATGCTGATTTAAGAAAAATGTGCAGTGGTCTCTTAATTTTGTCCAGAGCTGTATATATATATATATATATGTCCCGGATCCCCCCGGAACTGCTGCTCATTCCGTTCACCAGCTGTGGAGATCTACGTCACCGGTCTTCTAGGCATCACTGACCTGGATCATTACCACCAACCCCGGACTGTCTTGTCTCATTACGCACACCTGGTTCCCATTTCCCCTGATTAGTATGTGTATATATGTGCCCTCTGTTCCCCATTGTCCTAGTCAATTATTGTCCAATGTCCGTTGGTCTCGTGAGCACTGTGTATTGTGCTCTTGTTATTACGGGTCTCGTCCCGTGTATTGGTTAGAGGTTTACACCTCAGTCTTTTGTTTGGGTTACATCCCTGTGGTATATATATATATAGTTGAAGTCGGAAGTTTACATACAGTTAGGTTGGAGTCATTAAAACTTGTTTTTCAACCACACTTTGGGAGCAATTTCCAAACGCCTGAAGATACTACGTTCATCTATACAAACAATAGTACGCAAGTACACTGAGGGAAAAAAGTATTTGATCCCCTGCTGATTTTGTATGTTTGCCCACTGACAAATAAATGATCAGTCTATAATTTTAATGGTAGGTTTATTTGAACAGTGAGAGAGAATAACAACAAAAAAATCCAGAAAAACGCATGTAAAAAATGTTATGAATTGATTTGCATTTTAATGAGGAAAATAAGTATTTGACCCCTCTGCAAAACATGACTTAGTACTTGGTGGCAAAACCCTTGTTGGCAATCACAGAGGTCAGACGTTTCTTGTAGTTGGCCACCAGGTTTGAACGCATCTCAGGAGGGATTTTGTCCCACTCCTCTTTGCAGATCTTCTCCAAGTCATTAAGGTTTCGAGGCTGACGTTTGGCAACTCGAACCTTCAGCTCCCTCCACAGATTTTCTATGGGATTAAGGTCTGGAGACTGACTAGGCCACTCCAGGACCTTAATGTGCTTCTTCTTGAGCCACTCCTTTGTTGCCTTGGCCGTGTGTTTTGGGTCATTGTCATGCTGGAATACCCATCCACAACCCATTTTCAATGCCCTGGCTGAGGGAAGGAGGTTCTCACCCAACATTTGACAGTACATGGCCCCGTCCATCGTCCCTTTGATGCAGTGAAGTTGTCCTGTCCCCTTAGCAGAAAAACACCCCCAAAGCATAATGTTTCCACCTCCATGTTTGACGGTCGGGATGGTGTTCTTGGGGTCATAGGCAGCATTCCTCCTCCTCCAAACACGGCGAGTTGAGTTGATGCCAAAGAGCTCCATTTTGGTCTCATCTGACCACAACACTTTCACCCAGTTCTCCTCTGAATCATTCAGATGTTCATTGGCAAACTTCAGACAGGCCTGTATATGTGCTTTCTTGAGCAGGGGGACCTTGCGGGCGCTGCAGGATTTCAGTCCTTCACGGCGTAGTGTGTTACCAATTGTTTTCTTGCTGACTATGGTCCCAGCTGCCTTGAGATCATTGACAAGATCCTCCCGTGTAGTTCTGGGCTGATTACTCACCGTTCTCATGATCATTGCAACTCCACGAGGTGAGATCTTGCATGGAGCCCCAGGCCGAGGGAGATTGACAGTTATTTTGTGTTTCTTCCATTTGCGAATAATCGTACCAACTGTTGTCACCTTCTCACCAAGCTGCTTGGCGATGGTCTTGTAGCTCATTCCAGCCTTATGTAGGTCTACAATCTTGTCCCTGACATCCTTGGAGAGCTCTTTGGTCTTGGCCATGGTGGAGAGTTCGGAATCTGATTGATTGATTGCTTCTGTGGACAGGTGTCTTTTATACAGGTAACTAGCTGAGATTAGGAGCACTCCCTTTAAGAATGTGCTCCTAATCTCAGCTCGTTACCTGTATAAAAGACACCTGGGAGCCAGAAATCTTTCTGATTGAGAGGGGGTCAAATTCTTATTTCCCTCATTAAAATGCAAATCAATTTATAACATTTTTGACATGCGTTTTTCTGGAATTTTTTGTTGTTATTCTGTCTCTCACTGTTCAAATAAACATACCATTAAAATTATAGACTGATCATTTCTTTGTCAATGGGCAAACGTACAAAATCAGCAGGGGATCAAATACTTTTTTCCCTCACTGTATAAACACCATGGGACCACGCAGCTGTCATACCGCTCAGGATGGAGACGTGTTCTGTCTCCTAGAGATGAACGTACTTTGGTGCAAAAAGTGCAAATCAATCCCAGAACAACAGCAAAGGACCTTGTGAAGATGCTGAAGGAAACAGTTACAAAAGTATCTATATCCACAGTAAAACGAGTCCTATATCGACATAACCTGAAAGGCCGCTCAGCAAGGAAGAAGCCACTGCTCCAAAGCCGCCATAAAAAAGCCAGACTACGGTTTGCAACTGCACATGGGGACAAAGATCGTACTTTTTGGAGAAATGTCCTCTGGTCTGATGAAACAAAAATAGAACTGTTTGGCCATAATGACCATCATTATGTTTGGAGGAAAAAGGGGAAGGCTTGCAAGCCGAAGAACACCATCCCAACCGTGAAGCACGGGGGTGGCAGCATCATGCTGTGGAGGTGCTTTGCTGCAGGAGGGATTGGTGCACTTCACAAAATAGATGGCATCATGAGGAAGGAAAATTATGTGGATATATTGAAGCAACATCTCAAGACATCAGTCAGGCTAAGCTCGAGGAACGTGAAGTCGGACGCCCTGTCTCGCCTCTATGACGCAGAGGAGAGGCAGGGAGAGGAGACCCCCATCATCCCTCCGTTCCGTATCATCGCGCCAGTGGTGTGGGACGTGGACGCCGACATACAGCAGGCCCTGCGTATGGAACCCGCAGCTGCACAGTGCCCGGAGAACCACGCCTACGTGCCCACGGGTATGCGGGACCGCCTCCTTCCTAGGCGCACACGGTGCCTATGTCGGATCATCCTGATATAGGCCGTACCATCGCCTGCCTGACTGAGAAGTCCCAGTGGCCCACCTTGGCTAGGGACGTCCGGGTTTACGTCTCTTCTTGCTCCATCTGTGCTCAGTTAAAGACACCCAGACACCTCCCTTATTGAAAGCTCCTTCCCCTGCCGGTTCCACAACAACCCTGGTCTCACATCTCGGTGGACTTTGTCACTGACCTTCCCCCCTCCCAGGGGAACACCACCGTTCTCGTCGTTGTGGACCTGTTTTCCAAAGCTTGTCGCCTCCTTCCTCTGCCTGGGCTCCCGTCGGCCATGCAAACCGCGGAGGCTCTTTTTACGCACGTCTTCCAGCACTACGGGATCCCGGAGGACATTTTGTCAGACCGTGGTCCTCAGTTCACCTCACGCGTATGGAAAGCGTTCATGGAACGCCTGGGGGTAACGGTCAGTCTCACCTCCGGGTACCGTCCTCAAGCTAATGGACAGGTGGAGAGGGTCAATCAGGAAGTGGGCAAGTTCCTGAGGTGTTACTGTCAGGACCGGCAGGGGAAGTGGGCAAATTTTCTACCTTGGGCTGAGTACGTTCAGAATTCCCCCCGCCACTCCTCCACTAACCTCACTCCTTTCCAGTGCGTGTTGTTGTATCAGCTGGCCCTGGCACCTTGGCATCCGAGCCAGACCGAGGCCCCTACGGTGAACGAGTGGTTTCGGCGCGCTGAGGAGATCTGTAACGCTGCACACACTCGTCTCCAGCGGGCCGTGCGTCGGCACAAGGAACAGGCCGACCTGTTTTCTCTCCAGGCAACCGGGTCTGGCTCTCCATCCGGAACCTGCCCCTCTGCTTGCCCTGCAGGAAGCTGAGCCAGTGGTTTGTGGGGCCGTTTAAAGTCCTGAGGAGGGTTAATGAGGTAACGTACCGTTTGCAACTCTCTGCTGATTACCGCATTAACCCAACATTTTTCATATGTCTCTCCTCAGGCCAGTGGTGCCTGGTCCCCTCGCTAAGGCTAGACCCAGTGACGCCCTCGCCTCCTCCTCTGGACATCGAGGGAGGTCCGGCGTATTCGGTCCGTGAAGTCCTGGATTCGAGGCGTCGGGCGGGACGTCTCCAGTACCTCATTGACTAGTAGCTACTGTATTTTAATTCTCTTTTGCATATTATTTGTTTTTAAAGGTGAGGGTATGTGCAAACCAGCTGGGAGGCATCTTCACTGACATTTTCAACCTCTGCTTGTCCTAGTCTGTAATCCCCACCTTTCAAGCTGACTACCATCATTCCTGTTCCCAAAAACTCTAAGGCATGCTGCCACAATGACTACCGCCCTGTAGCACTCACATCTGTAATAATGAAGTGCTTTGAAAGGCTGGTCATGGCACACATCAACTCCACCATCCCAGACACCCTGGACCCACTCCAGTTTGCATACCATCCCAACAGATCCACAGATGACGCAATCTCAATTGCACTCCACATTGCCCTCTCCCACCTAGAAAAGAGGAGTACATATGTGAGGATGCTGTTCATCAACTACAGCTCAGCGTTTAACACCATAGTGCCCTCCAAGCTTGGCACCAAGTTCGGGACCCTGGGACTGAACACCTCCCTCTGCAACTGGATCCTGGACTTCCTGACAGGCCGACCCCATGTGGTAAGAGTAGGCAACAGCACCTCTGGCATGTGGACCATCAACACGGGGGCTCCCCAGGGGTGTGTGCTTAGCCCCATCCTGTACTCCCTGTTCACCCACGACTCCAACCCCATCATCAAGTTTGCTGATGACACAGCGATGACAGCCTACAGAGAGGTCAGATACCTGGCAGTGTGGTGCAGGACAACAACCTCTCCCTCAATGTCAACAAGTCCAAGGAGCTAGTCTAAGGAGCTGATCGTGGACTAAAGGAAACGGGGGGGCGGTGGTGCACACCCCCATCCACATCGATGGGACTGCAGTGGAGAGGGTCCACATCACTGAGGACTTAACATGGTCCTCTCACACCGGTACAGTCGGGAAGAATGCACGGCAGTGCCTCTTCTCCCTCAGGAGGCTGGAACTTTTACAGCTTCACCATCGAGAGCATCTTGGCTGGTTGTATCACCATCTGGTATGGCAACTGCACCACCCTCGAACGGAAGGCCCTACAGAGGGTGGTGCGGACTGCCCAGCACATCACTGGGGGTTATCTCCCAGCCATCCAGGATGTACATGCCAGGCGGTTTTTGAGAAAGGCCAGACAAATTGCCAAAGACTCCAGCTACCAGAGACATAGACTGTTCTCCATGCTCCTGTCCGGCAGGCGGTACCAGTGCATCAAGGGTCAGACCAACAGACTTCTAAACAGCTTCTATCCCCTGGCCATAAGACTGTTAAAACCCTTTCCTGAAGTCAAATGACCAAATTGCCCTCTAGTGGCCTCATGGGTGGAACGTTATTAATATGTTTCATAATTTCATAATTAATAAACATTATGATTTGTTTAAATACTGAAAATCTGGTGTTTCTATGTCAAACAGTTTTGTTATATTTCAGTCTTCTGTTATGTATATAAAGTGGAACATTGGGACGCAAAAAAAAACCACATTTCAACTCTATATATGACATGGTACATAACCATGTGTGTGAGGTGTATACTTTTGTTTCAAAGTAGATTTATTTAAGACACCCAAGAAACACTCTGTGTGACCCTGATTTAGCCCACTGCAGTAAAAGGTTAAATGGCAATAAACTATTGCTCCCCTCACACCTACACCACTGCTAAAATGATTATTAATTAGATTTAACACTACCACTACGCTGCTGTTCATTGATTATTCATGGTCGTTACCATTAGTATCTATCTATTTATCCTGCTACTGGTCACTATTACTCCTTTCTACATGTCTATATTACCATAAGTATTTATACAGTCCTGCTACCAGTCACTTTTCAGCCCTATTTACATATATATCCACCTATCATGCTTGACACTCTTGCACACACACAGACTTACATACACACACACCACCACGCACAAACCCATCCACCACTTATGCTGCTGCCATACTGTTTACTATTATTTATCCTGCTACCAGTCATTTTCTCCTAATCCCTGCCTACATACATACAGTATCTACCTCAATACTCCACATTGTAAATTTGGTACTGGCACAGACCCTGTATATAGCTTCCTCTCTTATTTCTTATTTCTCTTGTTTTTTTTCTTATTAGTAATACTTTTTTTATATTGATGACTTCACTGTTCGGTAGGGCTTGCTCATGTGAAAAATGTAACTTGAACACTAAAATAGTGTGGTGTACAAAACCACTAAAATAACACCCTTATATTACATAGGCTACAACATACAATTCTCTCTTTATACAGCCTACTAGTAAAACGAATTATAGATAAGGCATACATATTCAATGTAACAAAGACCCATAGACAGCTAGCTAACTAACAGGAGCTAAAAATAGCTAGAGTGAATTGGCAGGATAGGGGCGGCAGGTAGCTTAGTGGTTAAGAGCGTTGTGCCAGTAACCGAAAGGTCGCTGGTTCTAATCCCCGAGCCAACTAGGTGAACAATCTGTCGATGTGCCCTTGAGCAAGGCACTTAACCCTAATTGCTCCTGTAAGTCGCTCTGGATAAGAGCATCTGCTAAAATGACTAAAATGTAAAAAAATAGCTCAAAGCTAGTTAGCTATTAGCATTCGAGAGTAAACTAGAAATTGTAGAAAATATTACTGGTTAAAATACATATAAGTGGCATATGTGTTCATGCAATTAAAGTCATTAGAAGCTAAAAACATGTACAGTATTATAAAAAAAAATTATCACAGCGGCTGCCATTTTGGCTTGCAGGTTTACATGCAAAACAAGCCAGCTAGCCTGTTTTCACTCAGTTATATACTCTGTGAATTTCTGCACTTCTGTATGATTATGCAAAATAATTATCTAACCAAACCTTCTGATTATGTCAGAGCACTAGATTTGTTGATCGCTGGAGTAGTAGATGTGTTTACAAAGGAGGGAGCCATTGAGAAGAAAGAAGGGGCTGAATGCTCCTTTGTCAGGGAATGGCCCCTGGCCGCATTCAGACCCTTCTCACCATGGCAGTCATTCTAAATGCAGGTTACATGTGATTAAAAGTTCCCATTTTTGGATTTCCTAACTCTGTCTGGATTCCAATTGGAATTACATATCACTTTGTAATCCAGCATAATATGACTTTCCTTATGTGGCCTCCAACCAGGAGTTTCAGACAACTGTGTAGGGGTAAAAACAGGCTGTCAAAGTACGGCCTGATGATATACAGTGCCTTGCAAAAGTTTTCATCCCCCTTGGCGTTTTTCCTATTTTGTTGCATTACAACCTGCAATTTAAATGGATTTTTATTTCGATTTCATGTAATGGACATACACAAAATCGTCCAAATTGGTGAAATGAAATGAAAAACATTACTAGTTTCAAACAATTCTAAAAAATAAATAACGGAAAAGAGGTGCGTGCATATGTATTCACCCCTTTTGCTATGAAGCCCCTGAATAAGATCTGGTGCAACCAATTACCTTTAGAAGTCACATAATTTGTTAAATAAAGTCCACCTGTGTGCAATCTAAGTGTCACATAATCTCAGTATATATATACACCTGTTCTGAAAGGCCCCAGGAGGGGGTCGCAGTTCCGGAGCGACCCACTAGGTGTCATCCTCCAACAACCTTAGGCACCTCCTCACTCACAGTCTGGACTAATCATGATCCTATTGGTGTCACCTGTGTCTACCTGTTAACCTGTGTATTTATGCCCTCACTTCCCTGTGTTCCCTTGCTCAGTTTTCTCTGCTAGTTTCTCTATGCTCAGCAGTACTAATCAGTGTCTGATCGGAGAAGTATGTACAGGTACTCGAGAAGCGTTCTCCCTGTTTATTTATTATTTCAGTCATAGTTACTATTTGTATTTTGTCTTTCAGCCTGTTTTTGGAGACTTATTTGCTCCACCTTTCTTTTATCATGTTAAATCCGTCGTTTTGTATCCTGGCTTAGGGACCACCAGTAAAGATCCTTCTTTCACCATCTCTGCCTACTGCCTACTGTCTATCCTGCACCGCACCTGGGTCACACCTCACACCAATCCATACAGAAAACTGAGCCAATATGGACCCAGCGGAGGCAGCACAGTATCGGAGCGCAATGGCAAAGCAGGGAGCCATGCTGAACCAACACGACAGCAGCCTGCAGCAGATCACAGAGAATCTCCGCCAGCTGACGATCGCCGTGAAGAGCCGGGTGGACACCCGACCAGCCCCGGCAGCCGGCAGAGCGGAAGCCGCAGCAGCGGCGTCTCCAGTCTCGCCTGCGACATCGCGGGAACCCCGCCTACCACCTCCGGAGAGGTAAGACGGACGTCCAGAGGGCTGCAGGGAATTCCTCACACAGTGTTCCCTGGTATTCAGCCTACACCCCTCCTCCTTCCCGACGAGCAAGGCCGGGTGGCCTACATCATCACTCTGTTGATGGGTGGGGCCCTTTCCTGGGCTACCCCGGAGTGGGAGAGCCAAACACCAGCGTGCTCCAACTCATACCAACTCACCTGGGAGCTACGCAAGGTGTTCGACACCTCTCGGGTGGTGTCGGGGCACAAGGCCAGGAGGCGGCTCACGGCCTGTCGGCAGGGTGACCGTTCGGTGGTGGACTACTCCATGGAGTTCCGGACCCGGGCTCGAGAGGCAGGATGGGAGGAGGCTGCCCTGGTCGTCCTTTACGCGCAGGGGCTATCGGTGGGGATGAAGGACGAACTCTCCATCAGGGAGCTGCCTGAGCGACTGGATGGCCTCGTCGACTTCTCGGTGTGGGTAGACAATCGGCATCGTGAGAGGGCGCACGAGAGAGGGATGACGCAATTCTTGAGGAAACCTGTTTCAGTCTTCCAGAGATTTGAGACTGGAACGGTTCACCTTCCAGCAGGACAATGACCCTAACCATACTGCTAAAGCAACACTGGAATGGTTTAAGGGGAAACATTTAAATATCTTGGAATGGCCTAGTCAAAGCCCAGACCTCAATCCAATTGAGATTCTGTGGTATGACTTAAAGATTGCTGTACACCAGTGGAACCCATCCAACTTGAAGGAGCTGGAGCAGTTTTGCCTTGAAGAATGGGCAAAAATCCCAGTGGCTAGATGTGCCAAGCTTATAGAGACATACCCCAAGAGACTTGCAGCTGTAATTGCTGCAAAAGGTGAATAGTTATGCACCCTCAAGTTCTCTGTTTTTTTGTCATATTTTTTGTTTGTTTCACAATAAAAAATATTTTGCATCTTCAAAGTGGTAGGCATGTTGTGTAAATCAAATGATACAAACTCCCAAAAAAATCCATTTTAATTCCAGGTTGTAAGGCAACAAAATAGGAAAAATGCCAAGGGGGTGAATACTTTCGCAAGCCACTGTATGTAATGTATTGTCATAATACATTATTCAATAATAAAATATTAACTTAGGCACTCACTTGGTGAATGCTACAGGACTGAAAGCCATGAAAGCAACAACCATGTCTCTCACTATACACTGTGAAAAAAACATTCTGTGGTGAATTGAAATTGACAACAAAAAAATTACGTACTTAATAAAAATGAATGCAAGTCATTTCAATGATTTCTTAATTTCCTTTTACCAACATTTTGAAGAATAAATCCATTAACATGTTGCTCAAAATGTAAGTATCTTTATGAGGAAAACCAAAGAGAGAGAAAATGTAGTGATTTACTTTACTCAATTTTAATAAGATTTACTTATACTTATAAGTTATATTATCGTGCTCTGTTTTTAAAGGATTGTGGGTAATTCAACATTTGTGACTTTATGATTATTTTACACAATGTTGTATGCATGTTTGAAGAAAGAAAAGTATATTTATATATAAGTATTAAGCATATTGATGTGCCGTAATGGATCATGATGAACGGGTATCAAAACTATCAGGCAAATTGATGTTAAATGATAAAACCATATGCTATCCATGTTTTTTGTATGTTTTTATCTGTGAATTGGCCAATGCTATTAGGCCACACCCGGCCATGATTACAGACACCTGCGTGTGTCCTTTCACACTATATAAACCAGTGACTCGCAGTGTTTGTCATTATACCCTGATGTAGACAGCTTGTCTGTCGAAACGTTGGTTATTAAGATATTAAATTATTGCATCTGAGCTCCTAGAGTGTGCGGCTTTCCTTTTCTTTTTGAAGTGTTCTCGCCTAAATAGGTGTGCGTTTCATTTGCTTTTATCTTAAATGATAAAACCACCCATTCCCACCCTCACCACTTTTCTTCTTTAACTTTGTGTAGAAAAAAACATTTATGTAAGGAGATGTATAACAGGCCATGCGAGGGGAAAGTCAAGAAAGGCATTAATTAACATATACTATGCACTCATCAGATCTAAAATAGACTCCAGATGCATTGCATATGGCTCAACCACACAACACAACAAACTGGACACAATACAAGCAACAGCATTGAGACTATGTAGTGGAGCATTTATAACCACACCTATCCCTACTCTGTCATTGAAACTGGTGAAATGCCCCTGAACCTTCGCGGACAAAAGCTTTCAATGACATACTGGGTCTCAATAAAAGGACACCACAGATCACTCAAGAAAGTTCATATTAGAAGACTGCTGGGAATATTCAACACCAGTAAAGAGAATAATTTGTGGATGGAAGGTCGACCACTGGGCCAGAGAACTCGGAATAAAGGGCATTTACATTTTAGTCATTTAGCAGACACTCTTATCCAGAGCAATTTACGGGAGCAATTAGGGTTAAATACCTTGCTCAAGGAACCATCAACAGATTTTTCAACTAGTCGGCTTGGGGATTTAAATCAGCAAACTTTCAGTTACTGGCCCAACACTCTTAACCGCTAGGCTACCTGCCTAGACCCAGGACTTAGACCTCAGTCCAACACTCCCACTGCCTATCACCCCACCGTGGCTTCTACCGTCTCCAAGAGTCGACTTCTCACTACTAGAGATGATTAAGGAAGGAAAGGACAAAGTGACCATGGGACAAATGACAGAGGGATATCTAAACTCCCACTACCCATCAGCCACACTGATATACAGTATACAGATGGCTCCAAAGACCCCAAAACAGGTCATGCTGCTGCAGCCTACTCAATCCCAAAGCTTCACATAACCAGGGAAGAAGAATAATGGACCATGTATCATTTCACAACAGAGCTAATGGCCTGCGTCCTGCTCTAACATGAGAGGAATCCAAACCGGAGGGAGTCATCATTTGCTCAGACTCAAAATCAACACTACAAAGCCTGGAGGAAGTAAACAACAGTGACAGGCAGGACTTAACATACGACATCAAACAAGGATTAATTTTGGATGTGTATCAGCACACGTGAAAATGAAACAGCTAATGAAAGAGCAGAAAACGCCCTACATCAAGATCTAAACAGCATAGTCCCAATGAGCAAGACTGAAGTAAAATCCATAATCAAACTCAAGATAACTAAAAATGGCAGAACGACTGGACAGAAAGAGAGAAAGGGAGAATCCTACATTCCATCCACCCATTAGTAAGTTCACATCAAAGAATCCAGGGGAGAAACAGAAATCATCATCACAAGACAAAGACTAGGAGACTGACCACTGTGCACAGACATCAATTCAACATCTATTCCATATTGGTTCAAATTTCATTGAAATGACGTGGAAACAACGTTGATTCAACCAGTGTGTCCCCAGTGGGTGCAGACTTAACCAATACCTTTGTTGCATAGAGAAACACAACACTGGGCAATGTGAGAAATGCACAGAACAAGAAACCATTGCACACATCCTGCTCTTCTGTACAAGTTAAACAAATCAGAGAAGAACCCTACAAAACACAATAACCAGCAAAGGAAAAAATGCTGGAGATCTCAAGAGCCTCCTCCAACTCCAACAGCCTGACGAGGACATCCTCAAAGCTTTAATACTATTCCTAACCACCTGTGTTATCAAGTCCAGAATATAAACAATAAGAACCTAGTCCCATTCGCCACCATACCCAATCCAGCAGGTGGTGGTAATGCACCATCCAGTTGGCACTCCGCCATAAAACCCAACTGAAGAAGAAGAAACCACTCATCGTAGAGAGCATTAGACCAGTTTCTAAACCCAGAAGCGAAACATTGCGAGATTTCTGGGAACGCTTGCGAAACAGACCATACAGACCTAGCCGGGGTTTGGGGTTTGAGAAGTCAATGAGAGAAGTGAAATTTGTTTCCTTAGTTGTTACTTTTCTCTAAATCTAAAGACACAGCCTAGATTTGAGCCAATGTCTTAAGTAGTTGAACATGTTATTACTCCAACCTTCTGAAGGTGACAAACTGAAACGTTTTAATTTTCGTCATAACAACTTTATATCGAAGGAGTGTCTTTGATTTGACGACCTGCACATGCGCAGTTTGGCGCGACACAACCATTATACCCATTGATGTGTTTCTGTGCATGAATTTAGCTAGCCAACGTCACCATGACATCGCCTACAATTGTGATCAGGGATTTCTATTGGAGATGCAGTTTCTGCCTATCTTCATACTGGCAATAGTAATGGCGTCTTTTTGTAGGCACAACTCCGCCATGGATCGTTGGCCAAAGCCTATGGGGAAATGAATGGTTTTTCTGGAGGGTTTTGGGATAAACGCCGAAAATATGGTCTGTGGTAAACACAGGCTTAGGATATCCTATACATTTTGTTCTATACTTTTTGTGAATTCTGAAACATTTACAGTATATTTGGAAAGTATTCAGACCTCTTGACTTTATCCACATTTTGCTATATTACATCCTTATTTTGAAATGGATTGAATAAAAAAAAAATCCTCATCAATCTACACACAATATCCCATAATGACAAAGCAAAAACTGGTTTTTAGAAATGTTTGCAAATTTATTAAAAATAAAACAGAATTTATTTACATACAGTACCAGTCAAAAGTTTGGACACACCTACTCATTCCAGGGTTTTTCTTAATTTTTTACTATTTTCTACATTGTAGAATATAAGTGAAGACATCAAAACTATGAAATAACACATATGGAATCATGTAGTAACCAAAAAAGTGTTAAACAAATCAAAATATATTTTATATTTGAGATTCTTCAATAGCCACCCTTTGCCTTGATGACAGCTTTGCACACTCCTGGCATACTCTCAACCAGCTTCACATGGAATGCTTTTCCAACAGTCTTGAAGGAGTTCCCACATATGCTGAGCACTTGTTGACTGCTTTTCCTTCACTCTGCGGTCCGACTCATCCCAAACCATCTCAATTGGGTTGAGGTTGGGGGATTGTGGAGGCAAGGTCATATGATGCAGCACTCCATCACTCTCCTTCTTGGTAAAATAGCCCTTACACAGCCTGGAGGTGTGTTGGGTCATTGTCCTGTTGAAAAACAAATGATAGTCCCTAAGCCCAAACAAGATGAGATGGAGTATCGCAGCAGAATGCTGTGGTAGCCATGATGGTTAAGTGTGCCTTCAATTCTAAATAAATCACAGACAGTGTCACCAGCAAAGCACCCCCACACCATAACACCTCCTCCATGCTTTATGGTGGGAAATACACATGCGGAGATCATCCGTTCACCAACAACGCGTCTCACAAAGACACGGTGGTTGGAAACAAAATTCTCAAATTCAGACTCCAGACCAAAGAACACATTTCCACCGGTCTAATGTCCATTGCTCGTGTTTCTTGGCCCAAGCAAGTCTCTTCTTATTATTGGTGTCCTTTAGTATTGGTTTCTTTGCAGCAATTCGACCATGAAGACCTGATTCACACAGTCTCCTCTGAACAGTTGATGTTGAGATGTGTCTGTTACTTGAACTCTGTGAAGCATTTATTTGAGCTGCAGTTTCTGAGGCTGGTAACTCTAATGAACTTATCCTCTGCGGCAGAGGTAACTCTGGGTCTTCCATTCCTGTGGCGGTCTTCATGAGAGCCACTTTCATCATAGTGCTTGATGTTTTTTGCGACTGCACTTGAAGAAACTTTCAAAGTTCTTGAAATTTTCCGTATTGACTGACCTTCATGTCTTAAAGTAATGATGGACTGTTGTTTCTCTTTGCTTATTTGAACTGTTATTGCCATAATATGGACTGGGATTTTACCAAATAGGGCTATCTTCTGTATACCACCCCTACCTTGTCACAACACAACTGATTGGCTCAAATGCATTAAGAAGGAAAGAAATTCCACAAATGGACTTTTAAGAAGGCACACCTGTTAATTGAACTGCATTCCAGGTGACTACCTCATGAAGCTGGTTGAGAGAATGCCAAGAGTGTTTAAAGCTGTCATCAAGGCAAACGGTGGCTATTTGATATAAAATACATTTTGATTTGTTTAACACTTTTTTGGTTACTACATGATTCCATATGTGTTATTTCATAGTTTTGATGACTTCACTATTATTCTTCAATGTAAAAAATAGTAAAAATAAAGAAAAACCTTTGGTATGTCCAAACTTTTGACTGGTAGTGTAAGTATTCAGACCCTTTGCTATGAGACTCGAAATAGAGCTCAGGTGCATCCTGTTTCCATTGATCATCCTTGAGATGTTTGTACAACTTGATTTGGAAAGGTACACACCTGTTTATATGAGGTCCCACAGTTGACAGTGCATGTCAGACCAAAAACCAAGCCATGAGGTCGAAGGAATTGTCCGTAGAGCTCTGAGACAGGATTGTGTCGAGGCACAGATCTGGGAAAGGGTACCAAAACATTTCTGCAGCATTGAAGGTCCTCAAGAACACAGTGGCCTCCATCATTGTTAAATGGAAGAAGTTTGGAACCCCCAAGATTCTTCTTAGAGCTGGCCGCCCGGACAAACTGAGCAATCGGGGGAGAAGGGTCTTCGTCAGGGAGGTGAGCAAGAACCCGATGGCCACTCTGACAGAGCTCCAGAATTCCTCTGTGGAGATGGAAGAACCTTCCAGAAGGACAACCGCCTCTGCAGCACTCCACCAAACAGGCCTTTATGGTAGAATGGCCAGACGGAAGCGACTCCTCAGTTTGCCAAAAGGCACCTGAAGGACTCTCAGACCATGAGAAACAAGATTCTCTGTTCTGATGAAACCAATATTGAACTCTTTGGCCTGAATGCCAAGCGTCACGTCTGGAGGAAACCTGGCACCATCCCTACGGTGAAGCATGGTGGTGGCAGCATCGTGCTGTGGGGATGTTTTTCAGCAGCAGGGACTGGGAGAATAGTCAGGATCGTGGGAAAGATGAACAAAGCAAAGTACAGAGAGATCTTTGATGAAAACCTGCTCCAGAGCTTGAGAGGATCTGCAGACAAGAATGACAGAAACTCCCCAAATACAGGTGTGCCAAGCTTGTAGCATCATCCCAAGAAGACTCAAGGCTGTAATCGCTGCCGAAGGTGCTTCAATAAAGTACTGAGTAAAGGGTCTGAATACTTTTTTTTTGCTTTGTCATTATGGGGTATTGTGTGTAGAATGATGAGGAAAAAAACAACTTAATCAATTTTAGAATAAGGCTGTAACGTAACAAAACTTCAAAAAAGTCAAGTGGTCTGAATACTTTCCGAATGCACTGTATGTAATCAAAAGCACATGAAGCACATAAAGTCTTCATAATTCATAAAGGTCATGTTAATTGACTGATATTAGCTCATAGAATAACATGTATAAGATCTCCTAAGCCTGTGTTAACATCAGACCGTATTTCCCAAAACCCCATTCTTTCCCCATTCATTTCCCCCATAGGAATGGCTGAACGAACCAGAGGTAACACATTTCCCTTTTTAGGAGTGCAAGCTGGCTAGCTCTATGACAGAGGCAAATGCAGCATCCTGCAATGCTTGCAGTTCTACCTGTTACTGCTGGTGGATTGAGTACTGTGCTCAACAATGCATGCCAAAGTGGGTTAAATTGGCAAAATATCAAATATATTAAACAATGTTTGTGAAACACTAACATCTTGGCTTTACTAAATAGTTGTGTTACATCAACTTATATTTAATCATTATCAGTAAATCCAACACATTTGCATGGCTATTATTAATTCCCTGGACTAACTTTATTTCTGTAAATTCAAACAACTTATTCATGTTGTTGTTTTTTAACCAAAAACACAGGAACTTACATCTACTCAATAATATGAAGTTTGTTCTTGTTGCCACATTTTTTAAAGTAGATTCAACATCTCATGTTTTACAGTGTAGCAAACACAGTCATGGGTGGTACTGATAACAGATAATGAAGCTCTGAGTAATTAACCGTTTTTCGGCACAATTTGGTGAAAGCGCGGAAGCCTTAAAAATCCTCGGTTTCCCATCACTACTTTTTACAGGTCAATGTTTGCCACTTAAAGGGAACAAATGGCTTTGTCACTGTGGTGGTACCCTAAACAGGCACATTTTTACCTTTTCCAAAGGTACGCTTTTGTATCTGTACTCTTGTCCCCTAAGGTACACTATTTGCTCTTTTAAGGTACAAACTGCAAGGGTACAATTATGTACCTATAACTAAAGGGATAAAGGATGTACCTTACAGGGTACGACTAGAGTGACAAGCGTTTGCATCAATTTTCCCTCTAAGCTGCGTGCATGTGTGGGCACTCAGCTGCCCCAGGACTGCTGCGCAGAAGAAATATCAGCCTGCGCAGAGACGGACGAGATTGAACTTCACTCAACTTTACTAGAGTTTACCCCGTTAGTTTACACTATCAACGTTTCCCTCTACTGTGGGAATAGTGATTGAATCAACATAATACCCCTTTCAATGCAACAACAGAGAAAATAAACCTATGCAAGACCAGGGGGGTAGGCACGGGTGAGCAAAACATTTTTTGTTCTTTACTTGTCAATGTTCCAAACGGGACATTATTTGTCTTTTTACCTAAACATGCAAACACCATCAGATAGAATTCATAGCAAGCAGTGCACTGGGTTAGTCAGTTTTGATTAAATATAACAGAACAGATTAACTGGAATGACATTCACTCTAACGGGATGGGTTGCCAAAATAACTAACTGAAAGCTACAACCCCAATAAGCCACAGATATGACTGCATTGAGGCATGTCACTGTGCTTCTATGGCTAAACGCACCATGCCACTGCCTATTTCATTTGTGTATTCAGCAAACAAGATAGCTCATAATCCAGTGCCTTTATCACAGTCAACACATCTATATTTGAGCTTTAATTAGCTTTACAAATGCTACAAAATGTATAGAATAGCATGAGATGAGCTATAAAACAGCACATTTTCCTCTGTGTCCCATGGCAAAATGTGTAAAATTGCAGGGAGTTAGCTATTTCCCATCTAAGCCACTGTGTTTCAGGCAGAGCACATCGGATGAGGATTCTATTGCATTGACAGGCACGAGTGGTCGCGAGTAAATCAAATCAAATCAAATCAAATTGTATTGGCCACATGCGCCGAATACAACAGGTGCAGACATTACAGTGAAATGCTTACTTACAGCCCTTAACCAACAGTGCATTTATTTTTAATAAAAAAGTAAAATAAAACAACAACAAAAATGTGTTGAGAAAAACAAAAAGAGCAGAAGTAAAATTAAATAACAGTAGGGAGGCTATATATACAGGGGGGGTACCGGTGCAGAGTCAATGTGCGGGGGCACCGGCTAGTAGAGCTCAAAGCGAAGAACCACATGTACTCGCATGTGCACATTTGTTCATAGGCCTATTCTTAGCTAGTTAGTGAGTTATTAGCCCAGTTATAGCACATTACTGGTCAACAATGGGGGAGTGATTGCTTCCTACAAGAGCACAAAAAGTGTACATTTCTAGCCATCTTTGAAAAAGGAGTCAGTTAAAGAGCTTTTTTTTATGTCTTAAAGGGGCAGTGTTGTATTTTGAAACAGGCTTGAATAAGCTAAGTAGCCAATAGGCAGAGGGTAGCATACATTGTTGCCGTACGGCCCAGTACATCACTGGGGCCAAGCTTCCTGCCATCCAGGACCTCTATACCAGGCGGTGTCAGAGGAAGGCCCTCAAAATTGTCAAAGACTCCAGCCACCCTAGTCATAGACTGTTCTCTCTGCTACCGCACGGCAAGCGGTACCGAAGTGCCAAGTCTAGGTCCAAAAGACTTCTCAACAGCTTCTACCCCCAAGCCATAAGACTCCTGAACAGCTAATCATGGCTACCCGGACTATTTGCACTGCCCCCCCACCCCCACCCCCCACCCCATCTTTTTACGCTGCTGCTACTCTGTTAATTATTTATGCATAGTCACTTTAACTCTACCCACATGTAGATATTACTTCAACTACCTCAACTAGCCGGTGCCCCCGCACATTGACTCTGCACCGGTACCCCCCTGTGTATATAGCCTCCCTACTGTTATTTTATTTACTTCTGCTCTTTTTTTCTCAACACTTTTTTGTTGTTGTTTTATTTTACTTTTTTATTAAAAAAGAAATGCACTGTTGGTTAAGGGCTGTAAGTAAGCATTTCACTGTAATGTCTGTACCTGTTGTATTAGGTGCATGTGGCCAATACAATTTGATTTGATTTGATTTGATTCTCTGTAATAATAATAATGGTATTGGAATAACAATGAATTTTATTTTGTAAAGTGTTTTTTTGCATCAAACAACACAATACAACATTTTCAGTCACCTTGTCTGAAGGACAAGTGGCTAGACAGGTTAATGTCAAGCCCTGTATGTTTTAAAAGTCTCATGGAATGTACCACACATTGGCTGCTACTGTAGGCTGTATCATAGAACAGCTATTTCAATAGTTATTTCCATGTTAAAATGTTATGGGATGCATTTTCTCCATTGTTTTTTATGGTAGGCCACTCTGCTAGGCATACATTATGATCCAACAGTCACTGTAGCATACTTGGCCACTGTTGAAACTAACTTAAAGCGGGTACAGCCTCAGTGTTCACAATAAACGCGCGCCGGAAGTTGCACAGAATTTTCACATTGTTCAAGTTTGCGTTCAGCAGACCTAGGATTTGCTCAGTGCCAAAATGTTTTTGAGGGGACATTGGTTTGTACCCCTTTAAGAACAAATCAAAACCTTTATTTCTGAGAGTGCAGCTAAACACCACACAACTCCTCGGTCAGTCTTTTATTCATACATAATGCCCTACTTTGTTTATCTCTCTCCTGCCATTTCTCCCTCTCTTTCTCTCCCTCCATCCCACTACTTCCCTCCCTCTACTCTCTCTGTCTGCATCAGTGGTGATAGAGGATTGTCATCCATCCGTCCATCCATCCATCCATCACTCCACCTCCAAAGTCATCTCCTCCATTAACACACACCAGTGTAATTACAGTGCCCTCCATAATTATTGGGACAGTGAAGCATATATACATATTTTTTGGGCTCTATACCACAAAGGTTTGGATTTGAAATCAAACAAAGACTATAAAGATAAAGGTTTAATTTGAGGGTATTTCCATCCATATCGGGTGAACCGTTTAGAAATGACAGCACTTTTTGTACGTAGTCCCCCCATTTTAGGGGACCAAAAGTATTGGGACAAATTCAATTCTATGTGTATTAAAGTAGTAAAAAGTTAAGTATTTGGTCCCATATTCATAGCACGCAATGACTACATCAAGCTTGTGACTCTACACATTTGTTGGATGCATTTGCTGTTTGTTTTGGTTGTGTTTCAGGTTATTTTGTGCCTAATAACTGTAAGTCGCTCTGGATAAGAGCGTCTGCTAAATGACAAAAAATGTAAAAAAAATATTAAATAATAGAAATGAATGGAAAATAATGTATTGTGTCATTTCGGGGTCACCTTCATTGTAAATAAGAACATAATATGTTTCTAAACACTTCTCCATTACCAGGGTGTTTACAAACATTACAGGAACAAGATCATCCACATGTATTGATCACATTTTTACTAATACTGCAGAACTTTGTTCTAAAGCTGTATCCGTACTCATTGGATGCAGTGATCACAATATAGTGGCTATTTCCAGGAAAGCTAAAGTTCCAAAAGCTGGGCCTAAAATAGTGAATAAGAGATCATACAAAAGATTTTGCTGTGACTCTTATGTGGATAATGTTAAACATATTTGTTGGTCTGATGTGATTAATAAGGAGCATCCAGACGATGCACTTGATGAATTTCTGAAATTGCTTATTCCAATTATTGATAAACATGCTCCTGTTAAGAAACGGACTGTTAGAACTGTTAAGGCTCCATGGATTGATGAGGAATTGAAAAAATGTATGGTTGAAAGAGATGGGAGAAAAGGCGTGGCTAATAAGTCTGGCTGCACATCTGACTGGCTGATTTACTGCAAATTGAGAAATTATGTTACTAAACTCAACAAAAAGAAGAAGAAACTGTATTATGAACCCAAGATAAATGATTTAAAGAACTATGAAAAAATACTTTGGAGTACTTTAAATGAAATTATGGGCAGAAAGACAAATTCAACTCAGTCTTTCATCGAATCAGATGGCTTATTCATCACAAAACCATTTAATGTTGCCAATTATTTTAATGATTACTTCATTGGCAAAGTGGGCAAACCTAGGAAGGAAATGCCAACAACGAACAGTGAGCCATTGTACTTATGCATAAAAAACTAATAATAAAAGAAAAGCATTGTAAATTTGAATTCTGTCAAGTTAGTGTGGGAGAGGTGGAAAAAGTATTGTTATCGATCAACAATGACAAACCTGGCATTGACAACTTAGATGGAAAGCTACTGAGGATGGTAGCCACTCCTATCTGTCATATATTTTATCTGAGCCTAGAGGGAAAGTCTTTGTCCCCAGGCCTGGAGGGAAGCCAAAGTCATTCCGCTAGCCGAGAGTGCTAAAAGCAGCCTTTACTGGTTCTAACAACAGACCTACAGTGCCTTGCAAAAGTATTCATCCCCCTTGGCGTTTTTCCTATTTTGTCGCATTACAACCTGTCATTTAAATGTATTTTTATTTGGATTTCATGTAATGGAAATATACAAAATAGTCCAAATTGGTGAAGTGAAATGAAAAAAATAACGGAAAAGTGGTGCGTGCATATGTATTCACCCCCTTTTCTATGAAGCCCCTAAATAAGATCTGATGCAACCAATTACCTTCAGAAGTCACATAATTAGTTCAATAAAGTCCACCTGTGTGCATTCTAAGTGTCACATGATCTCAGTATATATACACCTGTTCTGAAAGGCCCCAGAGTCTGCAACACCACTCAGCAAGGGGCACCACCAAGCAAGCGGCACCATGAAGACCAAGAAGCTCTCCACACAGGTCAAGGACAAAGTTGTGGAGATGTACAGATCAGGGATGGGTTATAAAAAAATATCAAACTTTGAACATCCCACGGAGCACCATTAAATCCATTATAAAAAAATGGAAAGAATATGGCACCACAACAAACCTGCCGCCCACCAAAACTCACGGATCAGGCAAGGAGGGCATTAATCAGAGAGGCAAAAAAGAGACCAAAGATAACCCTGAAGGAGCTGCAAAGCTCCACTGCTGAGATTGGAGTATCTGTCCATAGGACCACTTTAAGCCGTACACTCCACAGAACTAGGCTTTACAGTAGAGTGGCCAGAAAAAAGCCATTGCTTAAAGAGAAAAATAAGCAAACACGTTTGGTGTTCGCCAAAAGGCATGTGGGAGACTCCTCAAACATATGGAAGAAGGTACTCTGGTCAGATGAGACTAAAATTGAGCTTTTTGGCCATCAAGGAAAACGCTATGTCTGGCGCAAACCCAACACCTCTCATAACCCGAATAACACCATCCCCACAGTGAAGCATGGTGGTGGCAGCATCATGCTGTGGGGATGTTTTTCATCGGCAGGGACTGGGTAACTGGTCAGAATTGAAGGAATGATGGATGACGCTAAATACAGGGAAATTCTTGAGGGAAACCTGTTTCATTTACATTTACATTTTAGTCATTTAGCAGACGCTCTTATCCAGAGCAATTTACAGTTAGTGAGTGCATTTATTTTTCATACTGATGATACAACCCCCCAAAAAATCAAATTTTATTCCAGGTTGTAAGGCAACAAAATACAAAAAATGCCAAGGGGGGTGAAAAGTTTCGCAAGCCACTCTATCAGCTTGCTGGCAGCTCTTAGCAAACTGTTTGGGAAAATTATGTTTGACCAAACACAATGCTATTTCTCTGTAAACAAATTAACAACAGACTTTCAGCATGCTTATATAGAAGGGCACTCAACATGTACTGCACTGACACAAATTACTGATGATTGGTTGAAATAAATTGATAATAAGAAGACTGTGGGAACTGTGCTGTTAGATTTCAGTGCAGCCTTTGTTATTATTGACCATAACCTGTTGTTGAGAAAACGTATGTGTTATGGCTTTTCAACCTCTGCCATATTATGGATTCAGAGCTATCTATCTAATATAACTCTTTAAGGTTTTCTTTAATGGTAACTTCTCTAATGCCAAACATGTAAAGTGTGATGTACCGCAGGGCAGCTCCCTAGGCCCTCTACTCTTTTCTATTTTTACCAATGACCTGCTACTGGCATGAAACAAAACATGCGTGTCCATTTATGCTGATGATTCAACCATATACGCATCAGCAACCACAGGTAATGAAGTCACTGAAACCTTTAACAAAGAGTTGCAGTCTGTTTTGGAATGGGTGGCAAGTAATAAACTGGTCCTGAACATCTCTAAAACTAAGAGCATTGTATTTGGTACAAATATTTCTAGACCTCAGCTGAACAGCTATTTTCAGGTCTCTCCAGAGATGTTCAATCGAGTTCAAGTCCGGGCTCTGGCTGGGCCACTCAAGGACATTCAGGGACTTGTACCGAAGCCACTCCTGCTTTGTCTTGGCTGTGTGCTTAGGGTCGTTGTGCTGTTGGAAGGTGAACCTTCACCCCAGTCTGAGGTCCTGTGTGCTCTGGAGCAGGTTTTCATCAAGGATCTCTCTGTACTTTGCCCCATTCATCTTTCCCTCGATCCTGATTAGTCTCCCAGTCCCTGTCGCTGAAAAACATCCCCACAGCATGATGCTGCCACCACCATGCTTCACCAAAGGGATGGTGCCAGGTTTCCTCCAGACGTGAGGCTTGGAATTCAGGCCAAAGAGTTCAAATCTTGGTTTTATCAGACCAGAGAGTCCTTTAGGTGCCTTTTGGCAAACTTACTGATGATTGGTTGAAATAAATTGATAATAAGTAGATTGTGGGAACTGTGCTGTTAGATTTAAGTGCAGCCTTTGATATTATTGACCATAACCTGTTGTTGAGAAAACACACTCCACAAAACAAGTCCTGCAGGCTCTAGTTTTATCTTATCTTGATTATTGTCCAGTCATATGGTCAAGTGCTGCAAAGAAAGACTTAGTTAAGCTGCAGCTGACCCAGAACAGAGCCACACGTCTTGCTCTTCATTGTAATCAGTGGGCTAATATTAATACTATGCATGCCAGTCTCTGACTGACTGTGTCACTTCTTGTTTTCATAAGAAACATTAATGTGTTGGAAATTCCAAATTATTTGCATAGTTAACTTACACACAGCACTGACACACACACACTTACCCCACAAGACATGCCACCTTTTCACAGTCCCCAGGTCCAGAACAAATTCAAGGAATTGTACAGAACCATTGGTGCATGGAACTCCCTTCCATCTTATATAGTGCAAGTGAACAGCAAACCTGGTTTCAAAAATAAAATAAAGCAACACCTCACAGCACAACGCGTCTCCCCCATGTGACCTACTTGTTGTATGTACAGTGAGGGAAAAAGGTATTTGATCCCCTGCTGATTTTGTACGTTTGCCCACTGACAAAGAAATGATCAGTCTATAATTTTAATGGTAGGTTTATTTGAACAGTGAGAGAGAATAACAACAACAAAATCCAGAAAAACTAATGTCAAAAATGTTATAAATTGATTTGCATTTGAATGAGGGAAATAAGTATTTGACCCCCTCTCAATCAGAAAGATTTCTGGCTCTCAGGTGTCTTTTATACAGGTAACGAACTGAGATTAGGAGCACACTCTTAAAGTGAGTGCTCCTAATCTCAGCTTGTTACCTGTATAAAAGACACCTGTCCACAGAAGCAATCAATCAATCAGATTCCAAACTCTCCACTCTCCACCATGGCCAAGACCAAAGAGCTCTCCAAGGATGTCAGGGACAAGAGTGTAGACCTACACATGGCTGGAATGGGCTACAAGACCATCGCCAAGCAGCTTGGTGAGAAGGTGACAACAGTTGGTGCGATTTTTCGCAAATGGAAGATCTCCCTCGGCCTGGGGCTCCATGCAAGATCTCACCTCGTGGAGTTGCAATGATCATGAGAATGGTGAGGAATCAGCCCAGAACTACACAGGAGGATCTTGTCAATGATCTCAAGGCAGCTGGGACCATAGTCACCAAGAAAACAATTGGTGACACACTACGCCATGAAGGACTGCAATCCTGCAGCGCCCGTCAAGGTCCCCCTGCACAAGAATGCACATATACAGGGCCGTCTGAAGTTTGCCAATGAACATCTGAATGATTCAGAGGAGAACTGGGTGAGTGTTGTGGTCAGATGAGACCAAAATCGAGCTCTTTGGCATCAATTCAACTCGCTGTGTTTGGAGGAGGAGGAATGCTGCCTATGACCCCAAGAACACCATCCCCACCGTCAAACATGGAGGTGGAAACATTATGCTTTTGGGGGTGTTTTTCTGCTAAGGGGACAGGACAACTTCACCGCATCAAAGGGACGATGGACGGGGCCATGTACCGTCAAATCTTGGGTGAGAACCTCCTTCCCTCAGCCATGGCATTGAAAATGGGTCGTGATGGGTATTCCAGCATGACAATGACCCAAAACACACTGCCAAGGCAACAAAGGAGTGGCTCAAGAATAAGCACATTAAGGTCCTGGAGTGGCTTAGCCAGTCTCCAGACCTTAATCCCATAGAAAATCTGTGGAGGGAGCTGAAGGTTCGAGTTGCCAAACGTCAGCCTCGAAACCTTAATGACTTGGAGAAGATCTGCAAAGAGGAGTGGGACAAAATCCCTCCTGAGATGTGTGCAAACCTGGTGGCCAACTACAAGAAACGTCTGACCTCTGTGATTGCCAACAAGGGTTTTGCCACCAAGTACTAAGTCATGTTTTGCAGAGGGGTCAAATAAAAATGCAAATCAATTCATAACATTTTTGACATGCGTTTTTCTGGATTTTTTTATTGTTATTCTGTCTCTCACTGTTCAAATAAACCTACCATTCAAATTATACACTGATCATTTCTTTGTCAGTGGGCAAACGTACAAAATCAGCAGGGGATCAAATACTTTTTTCCCTCACTGTATGTATTGACATGTATGTGTAACTGATAGATGCGCGCACACACACACACACACACACACACACACTACATGTTCATGTTTTTAAATGTATGTAAATTGTAACGTATTTTGTCTGTAATGTATTTTTCGTTATGTGTCGGACCCCAGTAAGACTAGCTGTCGCCATTGACGTCGGCTAATGGGGATCCTAATAAATCACATGAAGAAAAAACAGCAAACGCATCCAACAAATCTGTAGAGTCACAAGCTTGATGTAGTTAACTTTTTACTACTTTAATACAATATACATAAGTTAATTTGTCCCAATCCTTTTGGTCCCCAAAAATGGGGGGACTATGTAAAAAAAGGGCTGTCATTTCTAAATGGTTCACCCTATATGGATGAAAATACTGTTAAATTAAAGCTGACATTCTGCACTTTAACCACATAGTCATTGTGTGATTTAAACTTTTGGAGCATGGAGCCAAAAGAAGACAAAATGCTTCAATTATGGAGGGCACTGTATGACGCACACAAACACCCCTGTGATGTAATTGGCTAGCCCTTGACTGGGAGACTAATGGGTGGCGCTTTCATACACACACACACAAACACACACACACACACACAAGGGTGTGATGATATTGATATTTAATCTACTGTACATTCGATTGTATGTCTTTCCATTTGCTAATAATTTGCTAATAATCAATCAATCAATTAATCAATCAATCATGGCCATGTGCTGGTTAGAACATTAATTATATATGAAATAGATTTAAATAGCTCCTCTATTAGCTATGACATAGGCTAGCTATCAAAAACTGTGTTAGGATCCTTTGTCACCATTCATAACAACAGTTGCACAATTCCTTGAAAACAAACCAGAAGTGATTGTTTTTCTGTTATTTCCTACCAGAGACAAACAATGAATCACAACAATAACGGTTACAGATTAGACAGGAATGGATTGCCTCTGTATTATTGTCCTCTTATTTGCATTCTATGAAAAATCATAACAAGGTAGTGGAGCTGAGGCTTATCCAGAGCATTAGCTGGAGTGGCATTAACTTGTGTTAGCTGTTAGCTTAGCTAGTGTACTGTCCTGTAATCTACTATAGCCTATACTCTAGTACTGCAGGACAACCACTTCTGATATTCCTTCCTTAAAAAGGGGGTCTCTCTCTCTCTCTCTCTCTCTCTCTCTCTCTCTCTCTCTCTCTCTCTCTCTCTCTCTCTCTCTCTCTCTTTCTCTCTCTCTTTCTCTCTCTCTCTCTCTTCTAATCTCTTTCTCTCTCTCTCCCTGCTTCTGCTGTGGTCATACAGTAAGACAGATTCTCAATTGCGGGTGTCCTCGAGAAACCTCAATCTTCTATATTAAAATATTTCAAAGGAATTATCCCCCGCACAAAACTCGCTAAATCCCCTCTTACTCCTACTAATCCTTCAAAGTCGCTTTGATATCACCTGATACTCAGTTGGACAGTGTCAATGCTATCAACAAGTCAAACCCAAATAATGTAAGTAGGCCCCCACTGTGATGATTAAAATGAGATCCCTCCTTCCCTCTCTCCTCCTCTGTGTATCTAAAACTAGCCTCTCCCTCCCTGTCCCTCTCCCTCCTCCCATCTTCTCTTGTTCTACCCTCCCATCTTCTCTTGTTCTACAATCAATCAAACATTAGCCATTCAGGCCACTTCTTTGGATTAAGAACTACTTGCTTCATCCCTAATATAATACTACTTATACACCAAAAGTATTTAGACTTGCATGTACTGAGACAGAAAAGGGGACAATAGCAAAGGTGAGATAGAAATACAACAACACCAACTGTTGATGTTGGTCTAGAGGCGACATGGGATCATGGCGAACACTTCACAGAATGGGAATAGATGATTCAGCAATGATTTTGTTGTGATCTCAACTAAAGGTGTTTGGTTTTTGCAGCAATATGTAGCTATCTTTACCAATATCATCAATAAGAGATCAAACCTTGTTACAAACAAACCAAATTACCCTGTCCTATATTTTCTTGGATTGATTGATTTATTTATTGGCTGTTTAAAAGATTGATTGGTTGATTGATTGATTGACTGATTGTGACCTGCTACTAGTTTAACAGTGGCAGTGAGCTTCATGTCACCAACAAGCCATCACAGTGTTGGCCCCTGTAATTGGTCCTGCAAAGAAAAACCCAGAGATTTAGAGACAATGCCCCTCAAGTCCACCATTTTCTTGGATGGCTCCAGATACAGAACAGTGGAGTCCAGGCCTAAGCAGATTATCACAATGGGATGTTGAGCCCATAAGAACCTTTAGTAACTGTAGCTCTGTGGTAGAGAACAGTGGGTCTGAGTGGTGGAAGTTACTAGCGGATTGTGCCCAACCACTACCATACAACTCCAATCCACTCTTCTCTCAAGCCTGATTTTCCTGTTAAATCATGACCTTCAAAGCTCTCAAGTGACCCTGTGTTTGTGCGCTTCAAGGAAAAACGATTTGATAACAAATCAGAATCCAATTGCAATGGATGGCTGCAAGGAGAGTCATCATATCAATCAAAACACAATATACAGTAGGCAGTTACTTCACAACCTAAACTTAAAAGATTTCCTTTTACGAAGCCCTCTAACATGAAAAGCCTTCTTGTGTCCTCCTCATACACAACACAATAAATGTGTGTTTG
This sequence comes from Coregonus clupeaformis, assembly GCF_020615455.1. NCBI lineage: Eukaryota > Metazoa > Chordata > Actinopteri > Salmoniformes > Salmonidae > Coregonus > Coregonus clupeaformis. Next base: position 55,841,453 of record NC_059215.1, read on the forward strand.
AGTGTCTCTGTGTGTCTCTCTGTGTGTGTGTGTGTGTGTGTGTGTGTGTGTGTGTGTGTGTGTGTGTGTGTGCATATGTGCGTGTGTGTGTGTGCATATGTGCGTGTCTGTGCGTGCATATGTCTGTGTGTGCGTGTGCACGCGTTTGTGCATTTGTCTATGCGTGTGTGTGTGTGTGTGTGTGTGTGTGTGTGTGTGTGTGTGTGTGTGTGTGTGTGTGTGTGTGTGTGTGTGTGTGTGTGTGTGTGTGAGTCTGGGAGAGCAACTGGAGCATTGAAATGACATGAAGAGTTATTTGGGTCGTAATGAAGCCGCTTAATGAAATCAGTGCCCTTGAAAGTTCTTCATCAATTTTAACCCCCCACCACCCCCTCCCCTCTCTCTGCTCCATTCCAGCCTGTCAGCTAATCCATGTGCACGCCGCAATATTAATTAAACACAGCGGTTCCTGAAGTACTTAAGTGAAGCGCTATTATTGATAATGAGCAGGTTTACAGGAGTCACATCCTCCAAAATGACTTTTTAAACCAGCCTTATTAAGCAGAAAATGAGACCCAAATCAGCCTACAAGCTCCTCATTAAAAGCCACTGATCCTTGGACGTGCGCATGTTCCACTGCTTTTAATTAGGCGAGCGCGAGACGGGGAAACGCCCTTAATCTTGCCTTTCATTTGGATGAGTATCGCACCCCCCCACCCGCACTCCCCTGTCCGACTCACTACCAAGACCCAGCCACTGGACTCTGTCTGAAAAATCTTCATCCTCTAACATCGTGTTTTATAACACACATAGGTACAAATGAAGAGGAAAGGAAATGAGAAAGGAAAAGACCAAACAGAGACTGAATTAGAAGAAGCTACAGTTAGACAGTGGTTGACAATAAGATGCAGGATTGGCTGTGTGTGGGGCTTGGTATCACTAACAGAGGTTAATATGTCCTATGTAGGCTTACTGAGTCCTACCCCTCACACACACACACACACACACACACACACACACACCACTAACACCCCCAACACACAGCTAACACTACTCCCCCCCGACCCCCTCCCCCCTTTCCCCCACACATCCAGTCCCGAACACACAGTGAGGATGTGAGTGAAATGCATCTTTATTTCCAGTGCGTGGGTTTATGAGGTGCTGTGGAGAATTGGGCCGGCCCTGCCTGCCTGTCACTGTGTCTCCGCATGGAGGATTATGGATGGCCAATTAGATCGCTTTTGGCATTAATTAATGAGGAAAACGAGCTCCCCCACTCCCCCTAAAACCACGTCTCTCCTCAGCTGGTACCGAGCAGGGTGATGGGTGAGGTGCTCGTGTGTGTGTGTGTGTTCAGCTGGTACGGAGCAGGGAGCTAGACGTGGACGTTGGAGGAGTAGGTGTGTGTGTCTGTGCCCCCATTTTCCTTCCATTTCCCCCCAAAGTTCCCCACCAGTCAGTCGTGTGTCTGAGGACCATTACAGAGATTAGGCTGTGCCAAGGTAACGGATGCCCCCGTTTGTCAACTCACATCCTCTGTCAAGACCACAGTGGGAGGGAGGGAGGGACGGACAGAATGGCATCTATGAAAGAGGGAGGGAGGGATAGAAGGAAAGAGAAGGAGAGAGACCGAGATAAAGAGTAGGAGAGACTGGGAAATCAAACGGAAGGACGGTATTGAGGCAGCGAAAGGGGTCAGGGGGAGTGTCAGAGAGAAAGAGCTATTTGATTCGAAGGTGATTAAGAATATCAATGTGTTCCCGCCGTTAGATATAGTAACATTGGTATAGGCAACTATCTTGAGATCAGCCCCAAGAGACAATGTACTGTATAATTCAAACAATACTATAGACATATTAGCTCCTCCATGTTGATGTTGTCCTGTAGTCTCCCCACCCTGCTCCTCTCATCTCCCATCTCTCCAGGCCCACCCCATACCTCAGCCCCAGCCCGTCTACACAGTCTGGGTTTACAATGCGTGGTGTCAGGTGCCTTGTGGCGATAGACAAAACACTTTGCTTGACTGCCATGTTCTGAAGGTTTGCGGCCAAATGAGCACATACTTAACCCCCCTCCACCCAAAACGACATCCCCCCCTTCCCCTCCCTTACCCGTCTGATGAGGGTAACGTAAGAAGGCCCGTACCCATCCCACCGCACTTGCAGCAACGTCGCCCCAAATCACATGGCTCCTCGGAACCAACTGACTCACCCGCTCATCGCTTCCGACAAGGCGGGACTGGGAGGGACGAGAACCATGATGTCATAGAGAAAGGGAACACTGGGAGGTCCTTCCAGTGCCACCACGGGCACAATAATACAGAGGCATCAGCGCTTCCCTCTCTTTCTCTTCCTCTGTCTCCCTCTTTCTTTCTCTTCCTCTATGCTGCCCTTCTTCACCACATACAGACAACCACATACAGACACATCCATAAACATACACCCCCCCCCCCCCAACACACACACGTCCGGCCCACATACACACATCCGGCCCTATTGTTTATGCAACCTTTTCACCCCTTCCCCCCCTTGATCCTGCCCAAACACCCCTGTTTCCAGTGTCAGTTGGCATCTAACAGAAAATGTTTGCCTCCCTGAGCAGAGTTGAACAAGAACCTGCATAGCATTTTTATCTAACGCACAGCCCACCCCCACATCCCCAACCCCAACCCCTCAACAACCCTCGGCAGTATTGTTTGTTTGTGTTCCACATAGGCCTCCAGTATGTGTGTGTGTGTGTGTGTGTGTGTGTGTGTGTGTGTGTGTGTGTGTGTGTGTGTGTGTGTGTGTGTGTGTGTGTGTGTGTGTGTGTGTGTGTGTGTGTGTGTGTGTGTGTGTGTGTGTGTGTGTGTGTGTGTGTGTGTGTGTGTGTGTGTGTGTGTGTGTGTGTGTGTGTGTGTCTGCGTGTGTGTGTGTGTGTGTGAGAGTGTGTGCACGCATGTATTTGTTTGTCCTCTATGTATACGAGTGTGATAAAGAGTGTCACAATGTGCATCAGACATGTAGGCTAGGCTCTGTAAGAGCTTAATTAGAGAAAGCAGCGCTGTCAGAAGCATTAGAGAGAGGTTGGCACTTAAGGGCATATGTTTTTACTACTATACCATCGGGTTGTGGAAAAGCACAAAAACATACCTCAAAGCTCCCGGCCCTGCTAATGAAATCACTCCCTTCTGATCCCACTGAGAACAAACACAAATGTTTACAGACACAAGAGATGCAGCTTAGTACTTTGCACTAGATTGGACACAGTTGTGCAGGCAGGCAGGATTGTCCTGGGATGTGTGTTGGTCTACATAACGTCACTGTGGGCATATGTGTGCGTGTGTGTGTGTGTGTGTGTTGTGTGTGTGTGACCATGAGAGTCAGTATATGAGTAGGCTATGTACAGTGAGGGAAAAAAGTATTTGATCCCCTGCTGATTTTGTACGTTTGCCCACTGACAAATAAATGATCAGCCTATAATTTTAATGGTAGGTTTATTTGAACAGTGAGAGACAGAATAACAACAACAAAATCCAGAAAAACGCATGTCAAAAATGTTATAAATTGATTTGCATTTTAATGAGGGAAGTAAGTATTTGACCCCCTCTCAATCAGAAAGATTTCTGGCTCCCAGGTGTCTTTTATACAGGTAACGAGCTGAGATTAGGAGCACACTCTTAGGCCACTCCAGGACCTTAATGTGCTTCTTCTTGAGCCACTCCTTTGTTGCCTTGGCCTTGTGTTTTGGGTCATTGTCATGCTGGAATACCCATCCACGACCCATTTTCAATGCCCTGGCTGAGGGAAGGAGGTTCTCACCCAAGATTTGACGGTACATGGCCACGTCCATCGTCCCTTTGATGCAGTGAAGTTGTCCTGTCCCCTTAGCAGAAAAACGCCCCCAAAGCATAATGTTTCCACCTCCATGTTTGACGGTGGAGATGGTGTTCTTGGGGTCATAGGCAGCATTCCTCCTCCTCCAAACACGGCGAGTTGAGTTGATGCCAAAGAGCTCAATTTTGGTCTCATCTGACCACGACACTTTCACCCAGTTCTCCTCTGAATCATTCAGATGTTCATTGGCAAACTTCAGATGGGCATGTACAGTGGGGAGAACAAGTATTTGATACACTGTCGATTTTGCAGGTTTTCCTACTTACAAAGCATGTAGAGGTCTGTAATTTTTATCATAGGTACACTTCAACTGTGAGAGACGGAATCTAAAACAAAAATCCAGAAAATCACATTGTATGATTAATAAGTAATTCATTTGCATTTTATTGCATGACATAAGTATTTGATCACCTACCAACCAGTAAGAATTCCGGCTCTCACAGACCTGTTAGTTTTTCTTTAAGAAGCCCTCCTGTTCTCCACTCATTACCTGTATTAACTGCACCTGTTTGAACTCGTTACCTGTATAAAAGACACATTTACATTTTAGTCATTTAGCAGATGCTCTTATCCAGAGCGACTTACAGTTAGTGCATACATTATTATTTTTATTTTTTCATACTGGCCCCCCGCAGGAATCGAACCCACAACCCTGGTGTTGCAAACACCATGCTCTACCAACTGAGCTACATCCCTGCCGGCCATTCCCTCCCCTACCCTGGACGACGCTGAGCCAATTGTGCGCCACCCCATGGGTCTCCTGGTCGCAGCCAGCTACGACAGAGCCTGGATTTGAACCAGGATCTCTAGTGGCACAGCTAGCACTGCGATGCAGTGCCTTAGACCACTGCGCCACTCGGGAGACGTGTCCACACACTCAATCAAACAGACTCCAACCTCTCCACAATGGCCAAGACCAGAGAGCTGTGTAAGGACATCAAGGATAAAATTGTAGACCTGCACAAGGCTGGGATGGGCTACAGGACAATAGCCAAGCAGCTTGGTGAGAAGGCAACAACTGTTGGCGCAATTATTAGAAAATGGAAGAAGTTCAAGATGACGGTCAATCACCCTCGGTCTGGGGCTCCATGCAAGATCTCACCTCGTGGGGCATCAATGATCATGAGGAAGGTGAGGGATCAGCCCAGAACTACATGGCAGGACCTGGTCAATGACCTGAAGAGAGCTGGGACCACAGTCTCAAAGAAAACCATTAGTAACACACTACGCCGTCATGGATTAAAATCCTGCAGCGCACGCAAGGTCCCCCTGCTCAAGCCAGCGCATGTCCATGCCCGTCTGAAGTTTGCCAATGACCATCTGGATGATCCAGAGGAGGAATGGGAGAAGGTCATGTGGTCTGATGAGACAGAAATAGAGCTTTTTGGTCTAAACTCCACTCGCCGTGTTTGGAGGAAGAAGAAGGATGAGTATAACCCCAAGAACACCATCCCAACTGTGAAGCATGGAGGTGGAAACATCATTCTTTGGGGATGCTTTTCTGCAAAGGGGACAGGACGACTGCACCGTATTGAGGGGAGGATGGATGGGGCCATGTATCGCAAGATCTTGGCCAACAACCTCCTTCCCTCAGTAAGAGCATTGAAAATGGGTCGTGGCTGGGTCTTCCAGCATGACAACGACCCGAAACACACAGCCAGGGCAACTAAGGAGTGGCTCCGTAAGAAGCATCTCAAGGTCCTGGAGTGGACAGCCCCGAAACCTGAAGGATCTGGAGAAGGTCTGTATGGAGGAGTAGGCCAAAATCCCTGCTGCAGTGTGTGCAAACCTGGTCAAGACCTACAGGAAACGTATGATCTCTGTAATTGCAAACAAAGGTTTCTGTACCAAATATTAAGTTTTGCTTTTCTGATGTATCAAATACTTATGTCATGCAATAAAATGCAAATTAATTACTTAAAAATCATACAATGTGATTTTCTGGATTTTTGTTTTAGATTCCGTCTCTCACAGTTGAAGTGTACCTATGATAAAAATTACAGACCTCTACATGCTTTGTAAGTAGGAAAACCTGCAAAATCGGCAGTGTATCAAATACTTGTTCTCCCCACTGTATATGTGCTTTCTTGAGCAGGGGGACCTTGCGGGCGCTGCAGTATTTCAGTCCTTCACAGCGTAGTGTGTTACCAATTGTTTTCTTGATGACTATGGTCCCAGCTCCCTTGAGATCATTGACAAGATCCTACCGTGTAGTTCTAGGCTGATTCTTCACCGTTCTCATGATCATTGCAACTCCACGAGGTGAGATCTTGCATGGAGCCCCAGGCCGAGGGAGATTGACAGTTATTTTGTGTTTCTTCCATTTGCGAATAGTCGCACCAACTGTTGTCACCTTCTCACCAAGCTGCTTGGCGATAGTCTTGTAGCCCATTCCAGCCTTGTGTAGGTCTATAATCTTGTCCCTGACATCCTTGGAGAGCTCTTTGGTCTTGGCCATGGTGGAGAGTTTGGAATCTGATTGATTGCTTCTGTGGACAGGTGTCTTTTCTACAGGTAACAAACTGAGATTAGGAGCACTCCCTTTAATAGTGTGCTCCTAATCTCAGCTCGTTACCTGTATAAAAGACACCTGGGAGCCAGAAATCTTTCTGATTGAGAGGGGGTCGAATACTTATTTCCCTCAATAAAATGCAAATCAATTTATAACATTTTTGACATGCGTTTTTCTGGATTTTTTTGTTGTTATTCTGTCTCTCACTGTTCAAATAAACCTACCATTCAAATTATACACTGATCATTTCTTTGTCAGTGGGCAAACGTACAAAATCAGCAGGGGATCAAATACTTTTTTCCCATGAGTTAGTATACAGTAACTGTATCCAGACACAGATTAGAAGATTGAGATTACGACATTTCATTGTGGTTCCATTATCATAAATACGTATAATATTTTGGTATACCACATGATTAAGCTAATAATCAGCAGTGTATAAACTATTTATAAATAATTGACAATTGAAAACCCTTTCTAAAGTGGCATGTTTTTGTTGTTGGTTCTGTTATTGTTTTCAATACAAATTAAAATTCAAGGGCAACAAAGTATTCTATTCTACAAAATATATTATGGAAAGTTGAAAAATATTTAAATAATTAATTCAGGGTGAATGTTTCCTTTTAGGCCTCTGGTCTGAATGTGTCACACACCACATAAGGTCAAGAATGCACCAATAGGCCTTTGTTGATATTATAATAATAAATACGTTTCACCCTGCAATTTACAAGCTACGGCTATATTGAACGTTGTCTCCATGAACACATACTGTATCAAGTGATAAACCATGCAGTTTACCAGACGTCCGTGCAAAAAGGCAACGGTTTCATCCAAGCCATTTAGCCGAATTGGAGAGTGATTGAGTATGTGACCAAGGCTATGGCCTAGCATCAACAGCGCCGTTTGTCACAACGAATCCCCGGTCCTCTGCCTGTCACGCGGAGTTGCTGAGGGAGTCATATGTCGTCAGAACGCCAATTTGAGATGCCGGGGTGGCATGCTGTTATGACGTCCATCTCAACTGTGAGAGAATGACTGGGGCAATACCCTTAGCGACTGGCAGACAGACAGAGAGACGGAATGATTGAGTGACTAACGAGTAGACCGATCTTATTCCTATTATATGAAGTTCACCCCATATTTTATTTGAATGCATAGCCTGGTGTCCCACATGGGCACAGCTAAGGGATAGGCTGGTTTTACGCACAGACAGACTAGTGCGTAAAAGGTGGCAAAGTGCAAAGTTATGCTTCACACTGACTGAAAAGCAGCTCTCTCACACCATTTAATTCCAGCCGAACATTTCTTTAGAGGTAGCCTATTGTGAAAAACAAATAGATATTGACATAAAATATGCCACGTAAATGTAAGCCTACATTGACGACAGTTGTGATTATAGATGTACATCTCATGAAACTGTGGTTTGAATAATAATTACTGAACTTAATCATAACACAGCCTACATGTGAAACTCATTGATATTGGTGAAAAAGACATTAAATAAATATTTTAACAAAATGAAATTAATCAATTTCTGAAGAATTATTTAGCAAGTTGATACGGAGTTTGGTGTTTAAGGGTTCCTTTTTTTGTACTGAAAAAAAGGCCTACAGTAAATGTGTTTGAATTGTTAAGCCACTATCGGTACTATCTCTTTTAATTTGAAATATACAGCGAGTGCTAGACAATCCTATCTCAGATAAGGATTAAGATATTCCACCTAAAAGTTTTCCGTGCAATGGCCTGCTCTGCGAATTAAAACTGCCCATCTATAACGTTCATCGAATTAAGACGTCGAGGGAGACAGGAGCTGGAATCGTCTTAATATTACCGGGCCGGGTTGGAGAAAGCTTGCCGAGGCCTTGCAATCACCCAAATACCGGGAGACAGGTCCTGGTCGCCGCGGGCGGCACTTGTGCCCTTCCCTTCATTGCCACCGAGCCCTTAGCACGCCAGCGGGCCCCACTAGCCAGACCCGGCTCTTTACTGGGATATAAATGTAGCTCTTCATGTCAAAGGGTTTCTAAAGGGGGAGAAATAGAGCGGAGCACTCAACGATGTTTCAAACTCATTTTGTAGAACCCATTCATTACGCAGAAATTAGTGATGGATAGGTTTGTCAGTGTCATCTAGCCTAGAAAGGCTATGAGTGAGATTAGGTGCTAATTGCTATGATTTTCAAACAATAATTTTTGAAAGGCCTGGCCTACTGTACAAATTATATTAATAAAGATGTGTGAAAAGACTGCATTTCCTAAATTGTTATGAGATTATTTATGTTATTCATTTGGAAATCAATCAGTTTATTTATGTTTTGGTCGTATTGCATTCAGTCAAATCAACACATTTTAGAGCGAGGGATGCCTAAAGTCAGACGTCTGTAAACTACAATCATTTTAACAAATTGTAGGCCGAAAACTGAAGAATGTGTGGCAAATTGGCAATTATAATGCTAATGACAAAAATTAATGAGGGCATTTGTGTCTGAATCACCTGAACACTGTCCCAAAAATCAATAAAATCAATAAATCAGTTCTGTGTAAATAAAATGTCTCATTTTTATTTTGTGCATGATTTGAGCATGGTTTAGTTTTGTGAAATTAAGCCTAAGAAAAAAACCACGAATCATATTCGAGCATAGATATGTTTTATTTATAAAGACATATAAACAATATATGAAATTCATGTTGCAACACAACCAAATGCTTCGTCTGTTTAGGCTGTTGTTTTGACAACGAATACCATTGCAGTACTTTGATCAAGTAGTTTTCCACAGTTGTACAATCATGTGAATTGTGCAATAACGAAACCAAAATCCTCAATACATATTTTCCAAAAATATATCACATCATCCACTACTGTTTCCCCACATAGCATCAGTTAAAATGAGGGAAAGTTAATTCATAAACGACAGTGCTGCAAAAACACTCTTGAAGTTGGAACGCATTCTCGTAATCTTTCTCGTTATTTTCTGGTTCGCTGAATGTTGCATAGTAGGCCTATAGGCTACACAAGAATACGAAATAGATCATTCAAAACTTTTGCAAGGGTGACGTTTTTATAGCCACACATAAAATGTCAAACTGTCGATTAAAACATGGTCAGACACTGCCACAGCAATTCACTGTGGGGAGAGTGTAGCAAAAGAGAAACACTTTTAAGTGCAAACAGCTATTTGTCAGCTCCAACCCTAATCTAGCCTGAGTAAACACCAGTGTTGTTTTTTATGTTTTTGTTAAATCTGGAGGAAACATCGCAGCAGTTATTTAGTTTAGGATTTACGCATTAGACTTTAGACAGAGAGAGAGACCAACATATGGATGCAAGTGGGTGAAGTTCAGGTATAGGCTATACAAAGAAAACGTTATCAAGGCTTGTCGTTATGGTGCTTGAAGAGACTTGCAGGTGTCCCCGAGTATTTCTCGGCGCAGGTGGCGAGTGCCGAGCCCGTGAAGGGGTATACCGCAGCCTGTCCAAAGGGTGCAATAGGTGTGGGGATGGGCGAGGTGATGCTCTGTCCCTGGTTCAGATAAGCCACCAGCCGCCTCATCTCCTCCAGAGCCTGTGCCTGCATGAGGATGTAGTTCTTTGCCAGGAGGAGAGTGGCTATTTTGGACAGTTTCCTCACCGACGGGCTGTGCGCATATGGGATCACAGAGCGGAGGCCGTCCAGTGCGTCGTTCAGGTCGTGCATCCGTCTCCTCTCGCGCGCATTGATGCTCAGGCGCAGAGACCGCTGCTCTTTGGGCTTCTTGGAAAGAGGACCCCCGTGTTTGTCATCGTCGAATGCCGAGCCCCTCTTCCGGGGGTCCAGAGGGTCAAAACGGTCGTCGTCGTCATCGCTGGTCTGCTCCCCGCCACTCTCGTTGGACTTGCCTGTCTGACCGGAGAGGAAGTCGGCGGCCGGTGTGAGAGGATATCGCCCTCCAGGACTTCCAGTAACCTGGCCAGGTCCAAAGCCGAAGGCGGACTGGCCGTATCGCTGTGTCAGGTCCAGTAAAGTGTCGTTGCTGATGGACTTCAGCAGATTCTCTTCCCCGGCATTCATTTTATCTTCCAAAATAAGAAGGACTAATACAACATGCAGTTCGGTCAAAACTTAACTTATCCTCTTCTGCTCTGTCGTTATTGTGTTTTGGAGAGGGTTCGCACACTCTCCCCGAGTCCTTCTTGTCAACACACTTTCTCTGTGGCTCTTCAGAACAGTTGCAGTGAATGGACTCGGCCTCTTGCTATATCCAGCACCTCTTGACGTTCCCCCGGCGCGCATATACGTTTAAAACACTTCTCTAATTGTGTGTTTTGCGAAGCGACATTAAACCCAAGTAAATACAGGCCTGGATGAGAGACTGGAGCGCGTGCCTCCTTGCCGGGTTCCTTGCGTGCTTCTTGCCCTCGCCCTGGGCAGATTGTGACTCGCGCTCCATCCCACTCGCACGTTAGTAGGAGCGCAAGGCCCGCCGGGATTATCTAACTGTCCAATCAGGGAGGCGTTTTAATTACTACAGTATAGGGTAGAAAGCTGGTATGGTCCTAATTTCTATCAGAATAATGATAATTGCAAGACAAATAGCTTTCGTCTATAATTTCGAGTTAGTCTATGTTTGACAAATTGTGGTGGGCTTCCTTTCATTGTCCCCATAAAACACCCATAAACCCAGAGTGAAGACAATCCTTAGAGAATGTCGGAAACTGCACCTTTAGGCTACTTTAGGCAGGCTGCAAACAGGCTATGACTGTAACACCTTCTTGTTGTTTTGACAGTAACAGGCTATACTGTAAAACTAACACTAAAGTACTGTATTAATGATTTACAGTAAATTGCCATGAATGGCAATGAACTCTGGATGATGTTTGGCCTAAACACTAAATCATACCCTCAATTCCAAAGAAATGTTGGTTTAACAGTACATTACTGTAACTGCACAGCATTGTGGGATTGGCAACTGGCAACTTTTTCAAACCGTTCTGATTGATAGGATTGAGAGACATTAAGGATTACAGTATTGCACTGTACTGTTGTTTTATGGTAATTTACAGGCAGCCAGTTGCCTATAAATTACCCTAAAAACAATGGTTAAAAAAATTACAGTAACAGTATTAGATACTGTAAAATACGGTATGGTAACATCCAATACCTTATTTTAGGTAATTTACAGGCAACCGGCTGCCTGTAAGTAACTGTAAAAACAACAAGAAAGGTTTTACAATGTAGGCTACATTTTATTTATACAATATCAGAAGTTTATATGATCACAATGTTATGCAAATCCAACTCCTCAAAAACCCTGCAGGTGAAGTGTTCCAATTCAGATTTGATGCATTTTATGGAATACAATTCAACTCCAAATGTGGAAAGTTCAGCTCCAGATATGAAGATAAGAACGTTTTATTCATGTTAATGAAGCAGAGCGATAGAGGCTGATTCTTCCTGGTTGGCATGTGCATTGTTTGTATAGACTCAGAGGGGTAATAGCATACAGCTCCTACATGCATGCCAAATAGCCTACAGTTGAATACCACAAATACATTGTGTAGTAGGCTATATTTGACAATATATCTCTGTAGGTATACTGCACGGTGGTCCACAATGAAATACAGTGACATTTTATGTCTTGAGCTACAATAAACTAAATGAGAAGTGGATGAGTACCCAACAATAGCTTACATGAGGCCCATGCAAGCTGGCAGAAGAAAAACAACACTCGTACAGTCAATTTTCACAATGAAAGATTAGTGTTTTTCAGGACCATGAAGAGCTCCAGTGACGCGTACTTCAGCCCAGAAAGAGGAAGACGGAGCGAGCGAGAGAGAGAGAGAGAGAGAGAGCCGCACCCGGTGGGTAGTAGCCTAATAATTGCGTAGCCTGGCCGGGCTCCAGAATCAAGGCTTATCAGAGGAAGGGAGGCCCAAGGCGGGGTGGTTCACCTTGCACATTAGCAGTATCAATACCAAATGCGCTCACGGACAGGGGCGACGGGAAAACATGGCATAGCACTATTGGATTTCTGGAATATATTCAGTTTCTTGCTAACTTTGTTGCATCATCACAATAAATAGCCTAGTTTTTCCCAAACATTTATTACAGGGACATAATGATTAGCTATATAAAAAAAACATATATCGAACTAAGTAACAGAAGCGTTGTGAAAGTGCCATCTCAAATATACTCTCCATGTTTGTAATTTATGCTTTCTAAGACAGTTGACTAAAACATACCAGTAGGTTAAAGTAACAGATGATAACCCAAACAGTGAGCCCAACATCCGAAGCAGTAAAGCTAAAAGCTCACCATTAGCAGATCCCAATCATATCGTTTTTCTAGTTTATGGTTTCAAGATAAGTTACCTGGTCACCTTTGCTTGGTCTTTTGTGGATTTAAGTCCTGGTTGAAGTTAAATTTACTTGATACAAAGCATTTCAATCGAATTGTTGATCGCTTTATCCTCTACAAGTCTCCTATCCCATCACACCAGGCCTGCTGAAGCACCACTTCTACTGACCAGATCCTAGTAGGAGATGGAAACACTGCCACCTTCTGTTGCGAATGACTCATTACACTATGGTTGTCTGAGCGCAACAAGCACATTGGAAAAAGGGGGTTTCGTGGTCAAACTACTTGAGTTTATGGAATGTTCATAATGTTTATAACAGGTGTAAATTGCCAACCGTGGCTTTATACCTGTTCAAACAACAGACTACAGGTGACAGTATGTACCCTTTCAGTTTGTATACCAACTCATAGAAGTAGTAGAAGGAGAAAATTGACTACTTCAAAATGGAGATGGCCTTAATGGCCCAGCCAATGCGCTCACAGACGCCATAATGGGACAGACAACGTTGCGATCTCTAAAGCTGCAATACAAATTTAAACTTCCTCAAAAAATATTTTAAACTAAGTTCGATAGTTGGTCAAGTTTGTACGGATACTGTCAAAATAATCACTGGACTTTAGTTACTCAGAACTGGAATTATTTCCTCAAATCTCACCACATTTGTTTCTATTTGCTGTAACATAGCCAATGAAGTTGTATTGTATTCTATTGGCTCAGACGCGGACTGATTACCAGCTGTGAACAAACCCACCTGTGGCTTGAAGGGGATAAATAAGAAATATCAGAGTTGGAAATGCAGATATTATTGCAAAAATACAAAATTGTCGCTGGAAATGAAAATTTACAGGTTCTTCTCAGGTATCGATGCTACCAAACTTAGTTTGGAGTTTTGTTAGGAAGTTTCAGCTGCAGTGCAGCTTTGCTAACTGGGATATTGAATTACATTCATTTTTTAGGACGATGCTAAATCATGCTAACTACTGCCTGTAGCAAAAATAGGCCTGAACAATGGATTATCGTGGATACTGTCACTACACAGTAAATTTGAAAGTGCTAAATCAACACTTTAAGTGTTACATTTAACACTGTCAGCGAGTCAATATGGTCCTGCTCTACACAGAGTAAAAAGTACACTAATCAAAGTGTTACATTTATAGTGTTGATTTAACACTAAGGAGTGCAAAAAGTTAACACTGGCCGGTTTTGATCAAATGTAACACTAAGAGGTAATCAACACTTTGAGTGTTATAGTGACACTCACTAGTGTTGATCTAGGGTGACTGCTATTAGAGGAAACGTGTTTACTCTATTCAGTGTTAATTGATTTACTATTCCCCCATGTAAATGGAAAATATATTTTGTAAAAGCACATTGGAATTTCACAATGAACTCAAGCAAAGCTGTTTCAACATTCAAATATGTTTTATTATGACCAAACCATAAGTCTCAGCCCTGGCTTAAACTGTTATCAAGTGACAGTACAATGTAGTCAAAATAATCCCTTGCTCCATATGACATGAGCAAATCAATAGGTTTGTTGGAAAAGGATGCCATTTACATTAAAAACAAATATGTTTCTCACAACCTAACCATAAGTCTCAGCCCTGGCTTAAACTGTTATCAAGTGACAGTAGGGGACAATGTAGTCCAACAAATCCCTTGCTCCATATGACATGAGAAATCAAAAGGTTTGTGGTACATGATGTCATTTAAAGTGGGGAAAAAAAGTATTAGTCAGCCACCAATTGTGCAAGTTCTCCCACTTAAAAAGATGAGAGAGGCCTGTAATTTTCATCATAGGTACACGTCAACTATGACAGACAAAATGAGAATTTCTTTTCCAGAAAATCACATTGTAGGATTTTTTATGAATTTATTTGCAAATTAGGGTGGAAAATAAGTATTTGGTCAATAACAAAAGTTTCTCAATACTTTGTTATATACCCTTTGTTGGCAATGACACAGGTCAAACGTTTTCTGTAAGTCTTCACATGGTTTTCACACACTGTTGCTGGTATTTTGGCCCATTCCTCCATGCAGATCTCCTCTAGAGCAGTGATGTTTTGGGGCTGTCGCTGGGCAACACGGACTTTCAACTCCCTCCAAAGATTTTCTATGGGGTTGAGATCTGGAGACTGGCTAGGCCACTCCAGGACCTTGAAATGCTTCTTACGAAGCCACTCCTTCGTTGCCCGGGCGGTGTGTTTGGGATCATTGTCATGCTGAAAGACCCAGCCACGTTTCATCTTCAATGCCCTTACTGATGGAAGGAGGTTTTCACTCAAAATCTCACGATACATGGCCCCATTCATTCTTTCCTTTACACGGATCAGTCGTCCTGGTCCCTTTGCAGAAAAACAGCCCCAAAGCATGATGTTTCCACCCCCATGCTTCACAGTAGGTATGGTGTTCTTTGGATGCAACTCAGCATTCTTTGTCCTCCAAACACGACGAGTTGAGTTTTTACCAAAAAGTTCTATTTTGGTTTCATCTGACCATATGACATTCTCCCAATCCTCTTCTGGATCATCCAAATGCACTCTAGCAAACTTCAGACGGTCCTGGACATATACTGGCTTAAGCAGGGGGACACGTCTTGCACTGCAGGATTTGAGTCCCTGGCGGCGTAGTGTGTTACTGATGGTAGGCTTTGTTACTTTGGTCCCAGCTCTCTGCAGGTCATTCACTAGGTCTCCCCGTGTGGTTCTGGGATTTTTGCTCACCGTTCTTGTGATCATTTTGACCCCACGGGGTGAGATCTTGCGTGGAGCCCCAGATTGAGGGAGATTATCAGTGGTCTTGTATGTCTTCCATTTCCTAATAATTGCTCCCACAGTTGATTTCTTCAAACCAAGCTGCTTACCTATTGCATATTCAGTCTTCCCAGCCTGGTGCAGGTCTACAATTTTGTTTCTGGTGTCCTTTGACAGCTCTTTGGTCTTTGCCATAGTGGAGTTTGGAGTGTGACTGTTTGAGGTTGTGGACAGGTGTCTTTTATACTGATAACAAGTTCAAACAGTTGCCATTAATACAGGTAACGAGTGGAGGACAGAGGAGCCTCTTAAAGAAGAAGTTACAGGTCTGTGAGAGCCAGAAATCTTGCTTGTTTGTAGGTGACCAAATACTTATTTTCCACCATAATTTGCAAATAAATTCATAAAAAATCCTACAATGTGATTTTCTGGATTTTTTCCCCTCAATTTGTCTGTCATAGTTGACGTGTACCTATGATGAAAATTACAGGCCTCTCTCATCTTTTTAAGTGGGAGAACTTGCACAATTGGTGGCTGACTAAATACTTTTTTTCCCCACTGTACATGAAATACCTTGCATGGTGGACTTTGCTTCAAAACAACTTTAAATGCATGCAAATGATCATCAAAACATAAGGTTTCAAGAGCTGACCCAACCAATATTCTGTGCCATGGTGCTTTACCCATTTAACTGACAAAACATTTATGTGCACTGAGAGATTCAACTTGGCAGCAATCTCATGGCCTTCGGTCAGGTCATTGAGCCTTGAAATCTTTCCTGGATCTATAGCTAGTCTATCCTGGCATACACCACGAGTGAAGAATGGGCCCAATATTCCTTATATAACGAGGATAATGTATCATGAAGTGGTGTTTCAGTAACAGATTTCTATCTGGAAACAAATACTTGAAAAGCCTATGATGTTTAGCAATTAAGTGCTTTAGATAGATAGTCATGCCCTCTGTTAGTATAGGAGAAAACACAATATTTACAATTTGTAGTAGTAACAGAAGCAGCTGCCAGTATTTATCATCTTTCTGGATCAGATCACCATATATCAATGGCAAATTACAGAGGCGACATCAGGACTGAATAGTATTTAGACCCAAGTCATTGCTCCCATCATCCAATTTGACTGCAGGTGGACGATTCCTCCTCTCTGTGTAGCCATAGTTAAATGATTGAATTCTACTGTACACATCTTTAGCAGTCACAAAGTTGGCTTGTTTATACACTGTAACAAGTTTTACCTCAAATTGTGCAACTCCTTCTAAAATGTCATGCATTATATAAACAGAAAAATTGTCTGTAGTATTGAGGTACTGCAGAGAGTTCAATAAGCAAGCATGCTTCACACCGTACACATGAGGTAGTGTTGGGTTTGACTGAATAGTTTGACAATGGTCTGAGTGCATGTGTTTTGTTCGTAAAGTCACTCTTGGGTCATCCTCAGAGAACACAGTTTGAAAATCCACTTTTTCAGTGAGGCAAAAACGGCAACAATAACAAGCACTAAATGATTCCACAAAACCAAACAAGCAATGTATACCAAGATTATCTCCAGTTACTTGGACAATACTGTCATGTATACGACCACTGAAGAAGGGAACTTCATTACCCTTAGTCTCAAGCACTTTCAAATCGCTTACTATTGGCTCAAGAATGGAATCAAATCCATACGTTTTAAGGTCCTGGGTATGGAAGAGTGCACATAAGTGAATATTTACCAACATTTTATTAAAATGGGGGAACATTTCTCAAAGTAAAGTATATACCTCCCAATTTGTGAATACTCTTTTTTGATCCCAATTGATTAGCAGTCTCAAAGTCGTCATAAAAAAGTTGAATTTGCAATTCATTTTTCTCTTTAGAAAAGAGAGGCTGTCTCTTCATATATAGTCGATCTTCCAAATCAAAGTAAACTCCATCTTTAAAATTGTGCCCTGAGTTAAACATGCCACTTGTGTTTGGGTTCTTCAAAATTGACTGCAATGTTTTGAGAATTGGAATGTAAGAAAATGTATCAGTTATGACTATTTGATCATAAGTTCCAGTAGTTTTGTTTCTTCTATTGTCAAATCTAACACCAAGGACTTTCTCAACTGGTTGAACTGTTCCCCATTTTCGTATGAAATAAGCACTTCGTTTAGACACCAAATTCAACAATGTGAAAGGATTTTCAATATCCTGAAAAGAATGTTGGATTTTCCTGACAGTTTCTGTGTCTTTTGAAGATATACATGTAAGAGCGGTCGCTTTAGCTTGACCCTGTATCTCTTGAACTGCTTCTTCCACAGAAGATACAAAACTATTTACAGTCGTTTGACCTACACCTGCAGCCTGCAGTTGTGCAATAGCAGAAGCACACATATCAAGTGTGTTCTTGTTAGATATTGGTAGAACATGGTTACAACTAGAAGGAACTATTTGAAAGAAAATCAGCATTACTTGGCTGATTATCAACAGCTGTATTAGCATCCAAGTTAGCGTTTAACAAAATTTGACAGTCTCTGGAATGTGCCCTGTTCAAATGCTTCCTAAAGCCTGAAAACGTACCAAATACACGACAACAATCTGCTTGACCACATTTTAGTCTAAAAGTTCTACCAGGGCACATTCCATGCATCAACTTGAGATACCTCACGAGCAAGTTGGTACTTCCATGAGTAGCATGGCAAACAAAACATATCATCATAAGCGCAGGAGTCTAGCTCTGAGCTCAGCAACCATTGGAGTCTCCTTTCCAATGTCTATGTTGTACACAGATGTCTGTATGAAGGTGTACATGTTGCGCAGCATTGTATTGTAAGCAGTACCAAAAACAAAGTGAGTCTTGAAAAGCTCATCGAAGGCACCAAGAGCACTCGTTGACTTGCACGGCAAGGCTTGCTTGTCCAGGATGATGAAGTAAGCATGGATGCTGCTCTTCCTGGTCCCGACTGCAAGAAGATATGGTTGGCGCCTCTGGTCAATCGCATCAAGGTGC
This sequence comes from Coregonus clupeaformis, assembly GCF_020615455.1. Taxonomy (NCBI): domain Eukaryota; kingdom Metazoa; phylum Chordata; class Actinopteri; order Salmoniformes; family Salmonidae; genus Coregonus; species Coregonus clupeaformis. Next base: position 55,859,894 of record NC_059215.1, read on the forward strand.
TCCTGGATACTGGTTCCTGCCTGAAGACGACAAAAACATCATAATGGCTGCAGCACTGTCCAAGAATAAGAATGCCAATACAAACCTTTTGGAATATCACAAGATGCTGTTCAGCTTGGGATGCAGACATCTTGCCTGGTCTTTTGCGGCCTTGTGATGAAGGAGGAATCAAATGGAGCAGGAGAAGGATGGAAGAAAGGTCACCGTCCCATCCTAAACAAAGAAGAGATCCTGATTAAAATGGTAAATTCCTTCATCAGTGACATTTACATTTCATAGTTATTTGAAATATAAATGATAAATGATGATGATCTAACCGTCAGCATTTGTGTCAGCTCCCTCATCAACTGCAGATTCTGCCATCTGGATCAGCTCCTGAAGTTCAGCTCCCTGAGTGGCCTTGCTTAGGGTCTTGTTTAGCATGATGATATTTTGCTTGAATGTAGTTGGCCACACCTCCAAAACTTGACTGATATTCACTCTCCAAACAGCAGCACAAAATCCTGTTCAATCTGAAACAAATAAGACAAAGAACAAAACATTAGTTTTGTGCAAGTCAATTTCTTTCTCACAAAACATTCCAATTTAACCTCCAAAACAGACTTTGAGTAAATCACCAGCATACACATTAATTGAACTACTATTGCGGAAGTGTTGTTTTTGTTTAAATTTACTGGCCAACCTGAATTGGCAACTAGAGATTAAACGCAATTTATACAACTTTATTTATACAACAATTTATAAAACTGTTCTATAAAAAAAGTCTTACCAAGCCCTTCACATCCAGAAAGCGTGGAAATTTGGTTAGGATGGTGGAGCATTTACTCGGGTCGTGGGTCATCTTCTTCCTGTACTCAAAGGTAAATTTCATCTTCTGTTTGACTGTTTCTTCATCAGAAGAATGCTTCATAAGAGAAATGGCCTCTCTGCACTGGTCTTCATTCACGGTAACCAAAGTGGATGGACTGGACTCCCTCTCAGCAGTTGGAAAGTGCACAACAACAAAAAACGTATCATGGCAACTGGTTTGATACATTCACCTCTGAAGGTAAATAATGTACTTACATTCAGTAATCTTGCTCTGATTTGTCATCCTATGGGTCCCAGAGATAAAATATAGCATAGCTTTGTTTGATAAAATCCATTTTTATATTCAAAATGTAGGAACTGGATTCTACAGTTTGAACCCCTGCTGTCTCTGGCTCCACATCCACCCCGCCCGGCCATCTAGATATGTGAAAGTTAGTGTATAAGTTAATGATCCATCATGTATGACATTCCTGGGAGTATGTAAACTTACATTTTGTATTACCAAAAATATACATTTTTGTATGTTCTCTATAGTTATGTACTTGAAAATGTATCAGTTGACCAATTTGGCACATTTGGGCAGAATTTATACAAAATAGTCCAGTATTGCAACGCTTCACTGGATCAATCTGAATCTTTGCACACACACTGCTGCCATCTAGTGGCCAAAATCTAAATTGCACCTAAACTGCAATATTATATTGTGGCCTTTCTCTTGCATTTCAAAGATGATGGAAAAAAACAAAACAAGAAGTTTGTATTATCTTTTACCAGATCTAATGTGTTAAATTCGCCTACATTAATTTCACATTTCCACAAAGTGTTTCCTTTCAAATGGTATCACAAATATGCATATCTTTGCTTCAGTTCCTGAGTTACAGGCAGTTAGATTTGGGTATGTCATTTTAGGCAAAAATTGAAAAAAAAGGTCTGATCCTTAAGAGGTTAATCAGATTAGTCCTCAATATATAGTAAGCAGCTGAAATAAAGAGAACAAACTAGCATGAGGCTAAAAAAGCTTGGTGCTGAAATGAGACACGCACCCATGGAACCACCAAGTGGAGCAAACTAACTGCACAGGACAGGGGCAAGCTAGTTAGCTAGCATGCTAGCTATCTAGCAAAGATGTGCAAAAAGTAACTCTAACGTTAGCTGCACACACAATCAAAACTGTTAGACTTTTTATGTTACACTGGAGTCTGACAACCAAGTATCAAGTATTTAAATTAAAATAGCTAAATAATATCAGTGAAATAATTGTTTAAAACTCACCTTTGCGTGGAACAAATTAGGATTTTGTTGATCAACAATGGCGTCGAGAAAAGAGGAAATTTGAACGCAGAAACTGAATTTATGGGCGGGGTTGTGATGTTGTTTACACTTACTGAGTAAAAGTCTACACTAATAGGGTTAAATGTTATACCTTAGCAATTAACACCAATTATCAGCACTGACGCTAGGGGTCATTTGGCACTGCCAGTTGTTAAAACAACTCTATGGGAGTCAATCACTTTTGACACTGTGAATTTAACACTGGTGATTTTACTGTGTAGGATAGTGGCCTACAAAGTCAAATTTTTTCACCCAAACACGTCGATTGGATTAGCCATCTCTTTAACCTTTAAACTACAGAGGGGGTCATTTTGACCCCAGAGGCATATTTTATTATCATAGCCCAAAGGTGGTTTATTCAATTCCTCCAATTGTCCATGACTTTGTCAATCAACTTGTTCTTAACCAATGTAAACAATTGTTTAGTGTTTCTGTATTAATATGGACTTTTTAATTTGATAGATGGCACCTTTATTTGAATCTAGGATTCTCAGGAGACATAATAACAAGTTATCAATGCCACTGGAGGGTAGAGGGGGACCTGTATCAGTGATTTTTACCATATAGACAGATCATCTGCCGAGATATATTGTAGCTCCGCATGTACTCGCCTAAGATTGTAATTTTGTTATACCACATATTTTATGACTGTGTACAAAACCAAAATGACATTATTTTTGTGCATATACAAATCTGCCAATAGTATACAAAGTCTGCCAATGGTATAAATACTTGATAGAATTGCAATACATAACTCAGATACACTCTGAATCTACACAGAGTTGTATTGGTGTGTATTCTCTGAAAATTTGTTATTTTAGGGCGAATCTAAAAAAGTATTTATTTGAATCCAGGTTTCTCTGGAGACATAATATTGGGGACCTGTTGGAGTGATCTTGACATGATAGACAGATCACCTGCAGAGATGGAGTACCTCATGTACTTACCTGTGGTTATAATTGGTTATAACCTATGTATGACCATGTACAAAATCAAAATGACCTTAGATAATATCACACCCCTTGATTTTTCCCCCACATTTTGTTGTGTTACAGCTAGGGCTGTGGCGGTCATGATATTTTGTCAGCCTGTGATTGTCATTCAAATAACTGCCGGTCTTATGGTAATTGGCCGTTAATTAACATAAACACGTTTAGCATCTCTGGCTAAAATCCATTATTTATTTTAGGCAGGTCTAAAGAAACATGATATGAAGAAAATGTATCCTATTTCAGAAGAACAGAATAGCATATTCTGAGTCATCCTTATGTTAGGCTCTGATCTGGCTATGGCATATGGCTGTGGGCTACACTAGTTCATTTAGCAGGCAAGATTTGCTTATAATTCCCATGGCATTCTTTTATGTTATTACAACTGAACATAGCTGAATAAAATAGAAAGGATATTTTTTCCCAAACAATTTGAGGGAGTGCTAACATTCGGCTATTCTGTATTGAGCAGTTAACAAAGAAACAGCTCCTCCTATATGTAACTTTAGTTTTTATACAAACGTTAGTCTATATGATGCAACAAGGCTGCATGATGCAACAAATTATGATTTGAAAAAGTCGCATGAAAGGAAAGCACTGTGCTCTCTTTCTTGTGCAGGCTGCACACACTTAATCAGTCTCTTGTTCACAATTTGACAAACACTTGATAATATTCTCAAGCAGTATTCTCAATTTAATCTGATCTTTACATACAGTGAGGGAAAAAAGTATTTGATCCCCTGCTGATTTTGTACGTTTGCCAACTGACAAAGACATGATCAGTCTATAATTTTAATGGTAGGTTTATTTGAACAGTGAGAGACAGAATAACAGAAAAAAAATCCAGAAAAAAATGCATGTCAAAAATGTTATAAATGTATTTATATTTTAATGAGGGAAATAAGTATTTGACCCCTCTGCAAAACATGACTTACTACTTAGTGGCAAAACCCTTGTTGGCAATCACAGAGGTCAGACGTTTCTTGTAGTTGGCAACCAGGTTTGCACACATCTCAGGAGGGATTTTGTTCCACTCCTCTTTGCAGATCTTCTCCAAGTCATTAAGGTTTCGAGGCTGACGTTTGGCAACTCGAACCTTCAGCTCCCTCCACAGATTTTCTATGGGATTAAGGTCTGGAGACTGGCTAGGCCACTCCAGGACCTTGATGTGCTTCTTCCTGAGCCACTCCTTTGTTGCCTTGGCCGTGTGTTTTGGGTCATTGTCATGCTGGAATACCCATCCATGACCCATTTTCAATGCCCTGGCTGAGGGAAGGAGGTCCTCACCCAAGATTTGACGGTACATGGCCCCGTCCATCGTCCCTTTGATGCGGTGAAGTTGTCCTGTCCCCTTAGCAGAAAAACACCCCCAAAGCATAATGTTTCCACCTCCATGTTTGACGGTGGGGATGGTGTTCTTGGGGTCATAGGCAGCATTCCTCCTCCTCCAAACACGGCGAGTTGAGTTGATGCCAAAGAGCTCAATTCTGGTCTCATCTAACCACAACACTTTCACCCTGTTCTCCTCTGAATCATTCAGATGTTCATTGGCAAACTTCAGACGGGCCTGTATATGTGCTTTCTTGAGCAGGGGGACCTTGCGGGCGCTGCAGGATTTCAGTCCTTCACGGCATAGTGTGTTACCAATTGTTTTCTTGGTGACTATGGTCCCAGCTCCCTTGAGATCATTGACAAGATCCTCCCGCATAGTTCTGGGCTGATTCCTCACCGTTCTCATGATCATTGCAAATCCACGAGGTGAGATCTTGCATGGAGCCCCAGGCAGAGGGAAATTGACAGTTATTTTGTGTTTCTTCCATTTGTGAATAATCGCACCAATTGTTGTCACCTTCTCACCAAGCTGCTTGGCGATGGTCTTGTAGCCCATTCCTGCCTTGTGTAGGTCTACAATCTTGTCCCTGACATCATTGGAGAGCTCTTTGGTCTTGGCCATGGTGGAGTGTTTGGAATCTGATTGATTGATTGCTTCTGTGAACTCCCTTTAAGAGTGTGCTCCTAATCTCAGCTCGTTACCTGTATAAAAGACACCTTGGAGCCAGAAATCTTTCTGATTGAGAGGGGGTCAAATACTTATTTCCCTCATTAAAATGCAAATCAATTTATAACATTTTTGACATGCGTTTTTCTGGATTTTTTTGTTTTTATTCTGTCTCTCACTGTTCAAATAAACCTACCATTCAAATTATAGACTGATCATTTCTTTGTCAGTGGGCAAACGTACAAAATCAGCAGGGGATCAAATACTTTTTTCCTCACTGTATGGGAATGAGTTTTAATCAGAAGTTTGGATAATAACATATAGAAATATGTATAATAAAATGATTGAGATTTGGATAATAAGCTTTTGATATAACGTTATCTTGGGGTTCCGTACATTACTGCCCATCATAGAATATCACGGGGAGGTATTGAGAGTGGGATGTTATGTTAGAAAGTGGGTTCGGTTAACTAAAAGTTGTTTTTGGTTCCGCTGGGAGTAGAATTTGATAAGTGGATGTGTGGCAATGGAGAATCATTATAAACACGAATTGACTGATTGATTTGAGTAAGTTATTAATATGTTAATAACTAAAGATGTTGACACTGCAATTAATGTATTAGATATTGATATTGATTCTTTTGATTGTTATACTACTTGTGATATGGGTAACAAAGTTATGTAAGCTAAAGATGTTGACACTATTCTCAACATGCCCTGGTATTGCGTATACAATCGCAAAATAACTGTCTTAAATAGATCTCATGGTTAAAACAACGCTACGTTAGTTTTAATGTCTTAGGATACACATATATGATTTATTTGAAGTATAAACTTTATAATCTTACTGTTTTGGAAATACAGTGGGGAAAAAAAGTATTTAGTCAACCACCAATTGTACAAGTTCTCCACTTAAAAAGATGAGAGATGCCTGTAATTTTCATCATAGGTACACGTCAACTATGACAGACAAATTGAGGAAAAAAAATCCAGAAAATCACATTGTAGGATTTTTAATGAATTTATTTGCAAATTATGGTGGAAAATAAGTATTTGGTCACCTACAAACAAGCAAGATTTCTGTCTCTCACAGACCTGTAACTTCTTCTTTAAGAGGCTCCTCTGTCCTCCCCTCGTTTCCTGTATTAATGGCACCTGTTTGAACTTGTTATCAGTATAAAATACACCTGTCCACAACCTCAACCAGTCACACTCCAAACTCCACTATGGCCAAGACCAAAGAGCTGTCAAAGGACACCAGAAACAAAATTGTAGACCTGCACCAGGCTGGGAAGACTGAATCTGCAATAGGTAAGCAACTTGGTTTGAAGAAATCAACTGTGGGAGCAATTATTAGGAAATGGAAGACATACAACACCACTGATAATCTCCCTCGATCTGGGGCTCCACGCAAGATCTCACGCCGTGGGGTCAAAATGATCACAAGAACGGTGAGCAAAAATCCCAGAACCACACGGGGGGGACCTAGTGAATGACCTGCAGAGAGCTGGGACCAAAGTAACAAAGCCTACCATCAGTAACACACTACGCCGCCAGGGACTCAAATCCTGCTGTGTCCCCCTGCTTAAGCCAGTACATGTCCAGGCCCATCTAAAGTTTGCTAGAGTGCATTTGGATGATCCAGAAGAGGATTGGGAGAATGTCATATGGTCAGATGAAACCAAAATATAACTTTTTGGTAAAAACTCAACTCGTCGTGTTTGGAGTACAAAGAATGCTGAGTTGCATCCAAAGAACACCATACCTACTGTGAAGCATGGGGGTGGAAACATCATGCTTTGGGGCTGTTTTTCAGCAAAGGGACCAGGACGACTGATCCGTGTAAAGGAAAGAATGAATGGGGCCATGTATCGTGAGATTTTGAGTGAAAACCTCCTTCCATCAGCAAGGGCATTGAAGATGAAACGTGGCTGGGTCTTTCAGCATGACAATGATCCCAAACACACCGCCCGGGCAACGAAGGAGTGGCTTCGTAAGAAGCATTTCAAGGTCCTGGAGTGGCCTAGCCAGTCTCCAGATCTCAACCCCATAGAAAATCTTTGGAGGGAGTTGAAAATCCATGTTGCCCAGCGACAGCCCCAAAACATCACTGCTCTAGAGGAGATCTGCATGGAGGAATGGGCCAAAATACCAGCAACAGTGTGTGAAAACCTTGTGAAGACTTACAGAAAACGTTTGACCTGTGTCATTGCCAACAAAGGATATATAACAAAGTATTGAGAAACTTTTTTGTTATTGACCAAATACTTATTTTCCACCATAATTTGCAAATAAATTCATTAAAAATCCTACAATGTGATTTTCTGGAATTTCTTTTCTCATTTTGTCTGTCATAGTTGACGTGTACCTATGATGAAAATTACAGGCCTCTCTCATCTTTTTAAGTGGGAGAACTTGCACAATTGGTGGCTGACTAAATAATTTTTTCCCCCACTGTATTGATATGGGACTATTGAGTATCAGAGGGAGGATATGATGAGGATTTTTCAGTAAACTATGAGATAGACAAAGTTAATCACAAACATGACGAACATGGAGCCAGGGTTAAACATGGGGACATCTCTGTTGTTAGGCAAGAATTTAATTGGTTCCTCTCACTGGGTTTGTGTGTGTGTGAATTGGTGATCTGACCTCAGGTCGAATTCCTCGCTCTTACCTAATCCACGGCTGTCCTACCTTATCAGAGACTGAAATCAGACTGTTGCCTTTTGCCTCACTCCTCAGAAAAAATATTCAAACCCCTTGACTTTTTCCACATTTTGTTACATTACATCCTTATTCTAAAATTGATAAAAATGTTTTTTCCCCCTCATCAATCTACACTTACTACCCCATAATGACAAAGAAAAACTGGTTTTAAAATGTTTGCAAATTTATTAAATAACAAAACGGAAATATTACATTTACAAAAGTATTCAGACCCTTTACTCAGTACTTTGTTGAAGCACCTTTGGGAGTGATTACAGCCTTGAGTCTTTTTGGGTATGACGCTACAAGCTTGGCACACCTGTTTTTGGGGAGTTTCTCCCATTGGATGGGGAGCATTGCTGCACAGCTATTTTCAGGTCTCTCAAGAGATGTTTGATCGGGTTCAACTCCGGGCTCTGGCTGGGCCACTCAAGGACATTGAGATTTGTCACGAAGCCACTCCTGCGATGTTTTGGCTGTGTGCTTAGGGTCGTTGTCCTGTTGGAATGTGAACCTTTTCCCCAGTCTGAGGTCCTGAGCACTCTGGAGAAGGTTTTCATCAAGGATCTCTCTGTACTTTGCTCCGTTCATCTTTCCCTCAATCCTGACTAGACTCCCAGTCCCTGCTGCTGAAATGGTAACTCGTTAAACAACTTCTTCCGTGGTGCCCCAAATCCTAATGACTTAATTGTTCATGATTAATTTAATCGGGTAACAATAAACATAGTTAGTAAGAGAAATAACAGTCATCATATTAATGTTAAGTCACGTCACTACAGTCACCTCCCTGACCAAGGCCCTTCTCCCATGATTGCTCAGTTTGGCCGGACGGCCAGCTCCAGGAAGAGTCTTGGTGGTTCCAAACTTCTTCCATTTAAGAATGATGGAGGCCACTGTGTTCTTGGAGACCTTCAATGCTGCAGGAATGTTTTGGTAACCTTATCCAGATCTGTGCCTCGACACAATCCTGTCTCGGAGCTCTATGGACAATTCCTTTGACCTCATGGCTTGGATTTTGCTATGACATGCACTGTCAACTGTGGGACCTTATATAGACCGGTGTGTGCCTTTCCAAATCATGTCCAATCAATTGAATTTACCACACGTGGACTCCAATTCAAGTTGTAGAAACATCTCAAGGATTATATATGGAAAAAGGATGCACCTGAGCTCAATTTCTAGTCTCATAGCAAAGGGTCTGAATACTTATCTAAATGAGTTATTTTTTATATTTTTAATACATTTGTAAAAATCTCTAAAAACCTGTTTTGTCTTTGTCATTATGGGGCATTGTGTGTAGATTGATGAGGATTTTTTTTATTTTAATTCATTTTAGAATACGGCTGTAAGGTAACAAAATATCGAAAAAGAGAAGGGGTCTGAATACTTTCCGAATGCACTGTATGTAGCTGTTGCTCTCGGAAGTTCTAGGGTGGGAGGAATCAACAGGGAGAAGATGGCGGCAGTGGATGCTGAGTTCGAATCAAGCAGCGCGTCAAACATATTTGGGGAAGACGACTGTTCTGAATGGATCAAAAACTGGAAAAAAAGGAAATTGTCTAAAATTGGAGTGGAGGATACGTGTATGAATAATAATGAATCACTTCATGTTGGGATGTGTTTTTTGAGTAAGGATGCATATGTGGGAGACCCGTTTTGAGGTGTCAAATGGTTAAGTATGCACTGGAGTTGGTAAAGTGGAGTTGGTCAGAGTGACCAGGAGTTGTCTTATTTTGATTAATTGTATTTCTGAAGAACAGAGGAAGATTTCAGTGGGCCTAAAAAAAATCAGTACAACAGAAGTTTTGTGTTTTGAACTTCGGTGTAGAGCACCTGTCAAAGGAGTCATCTTAGGGGTGATGACGGATGTTCAGGTTGAATACCTGAAGTGAATTCCTGGTGTGGTTGGTGTCCGGTGTCTGACTCGCTGGGTGAATGGAGAAAAATAAGAAAGTCTGTCGGTCCTGTTGTTTTTTGATAAAGAGCAGGGACCTATGCATGTGAAGCTTGGTTATCTAAGATACGCTGTAAGAGCTTTCATCCCCAAATCACTGCAATGTAAGAATTGTAAAGGATTTGGCCATGTTTCAAGTGTGTGCAGACGGACAAAGTATACTCAAAAACGGTGTGTAGAAGGATGGCTGTCTCACAATTGTGGTGGGGATCATGATCCTGAGTTCCTGGAGTGCCCTGTAAGGGTGAAAGAGATTGAGGAGGCAAAAGGTAGGAGATTCGATTGACTGCTCTAAGCAGAGGCGATTTAAAATAGAGAAAACAAGTGATGCTAGTGAAGATATGGTAACGGATGCACCACAGCCTGTAGTAAATGTTTGCTGCCAGTCAGAAGATACCCTGTGTGTTACAAATGTTGATTTTGTGTCACGCCCTGGTTCTGGGGACTCTTAAATGTTGAGCCAGGGTGTGTAGTGTCTATGTTTTGTTTTCTATGTGTTTCTTTCTAGATCGTTTATTTCTATGTTGGCCAGGGTGGTTCCCAATTAGAGACAGCTGTGTCTCGTTGTCTCTGATTGGGACCCATACTTAGGCAGCCTGTTTTGCACTTGTCATTTGTGGGATCTTGTTCCGGAGAGGTTTGTGTTTTGTTAACCTTAGGACTTCACCAGGGTGGTTCACAATCAGAGGCAGCTGTGGCTTGTTGTCTCTGATTGGGAACCATACTTAGGCAGCCTGTTGGCACTAGTTATTTGTGGGATCTTGTTCCGGAGGGTTTGTTTTGGTGTTATTTACCTAGGACTTCACGTATCGTTTGTTTTGTTAGTGTGTGTACAAGTAATAAAGAATGTACGCATATCACGCTGCGCCTTGGTCCGTCTCTTACGACGATCGTGACATCTCTCTACTATTATTCGGACATTTCAAATTCTTAAAATAAAGTGGTGATCCTAACTGACCTAAGACAGGGAATTTCTACTAGGATTAAATGTCAGGAATTGTGAAAAACTGAGTTTAAATGTATTTGGCTAAGGTGTATGTAAACTTCCGACTTCAACTGTAGATATTACAGACTCGGTCAAGGAGAGGTTGAAAATGTCAGTGAACACACATGCCAGTTGGTCAGCGCATGCTTTGAGTACACGTTCTGGTAATCCGTCTGGCCCCGCTGCTTTGTGAATGTTGACCTGTTTAAAAGGTCTTGCTCACATCGGCTATCGAGAGCATGATCACACAGTCATCCGGAACAGATGGTGCTCTCATGCATGCTTCAGTGTTGCTTGCCTCGACGCGAGCATAAAATGCATTTAGCTCGTCTGGTAGGCTCACATCACTGGGCCGCTCGCGGCTGGGTTTCCCTTTGTAGTCCGTAATAGTTTTCAAGCCCTGCCAAATCCGATGAGCTTCAGAGCCGGTGAAGTAGGATTCAATCTTAATCCTGTATTGACGCTTTGCCTGTTTGATGGTTCGTCTGAGGGCATAGCGGAATTTCTTATAAGCGTCCGGATTAGTGTCCCGCTCCTTGAAAGCGTAAGCTCTAGCCTTTAGCTCGATGCGGATGTTGCCTGTAATCCATGGCTTCTGGTTGGGATATGTACGTACAGTCACTGTGGGCATGATGCCGTCGATTCACTTATTGATGAGGTGGTATTCTCCTCAATGCCATTGGATGAATCCCAGAACAAATTCCAGTCTGTGCTAGCAAAACAGTCCTGTAGCGTTGCATCCGCGTCGTCTGACCACTTCCGTATTGAGCGAGTCACTGGTACTTCCTGCTTTAGTTTTTGCTCTTAAGCAGGAATCGGGAGGATAGAATTATGGTCAGATTTGCCAAATGGAGGGCGAGGGAGAGCTTTGTTTGTGTCTCTGTGTGTGGAGAAAAGGTGGTCTAGAGTTTTTTTTCCTCTTGTTGCACATGTGACATGCTGGTAGAAATGAGGTAAAACGGATTTAAGTTTGCCTGCACTAGGAGTGCCGCATCTGGATGAGCATTCTTACTCAATTATTGAAATCACTGGTGAGTTCACCCGTGATGTGATTAATTGTAAATAGTATTGCAATTAGCTAATTAATATTCAGTTTTTTATCAGCCGAGAGTTAGCTAAACATGAACGCTTGTGTTAGGTCACTCTTTCCTCAGTTAGCGCTACGACTAACGTAGCCTACATTTTCCGGTTTGGATGAGAATTGTGTTATGCTGTCGCTACTTTTGTGAATGTTTGAACATTACATCCAAAAATAAACTACTCACATTGAGGACAATGTTGTAAAAACTGTTTGTGCAAAATGTTTCTGTGAAAAAACATTGTGGACAGCTCAAACGACTAGTGTTCTAATCACACCGGTTTGAGCGTACACTGCAGAGACCACTGTAGAATGATCACATCTGTGTGTTCGTACGTGTCAAAGGGTTAAGCATAAGCGCAATATACATTTTTTTTTTCTTCAGGAGGGAAGTACAAACAGCAAAAAATCATACAGGGGAGTTACATGCAGCTTAGCCTATACGCAGCCGATAGTGAGCGCTAGAGCTGTACTATCATCTACGATTAATGTGCCCAGCTGGTAATACACTCGTGTCCCCCGTGGACCGAATCGTACATAAAGCATCCACCATTCAGGCTACAAATGCATTTTCCTCCTTAACTAGTTTTAAACTAGAAAAAAACACCCAACCTTTTTTGGATTATCTGACAATTTAGGATGTCCTAGACCAGTGGTCAAGATCACTTTCGCAGTCAAAAAGCAAACGGAGATCTACTTCTCCGATTTTCTTTTTCAACATTACTTAAAAAATGTAACATTAACCTAATAAAAACACTTCTGTAGGAATGAGGTTTGTGCAGTTGGCCTAATACATTATCACAGCATATTGGCTATGCCTGGTGTTACAGATTTTGGTTTTTCCATTTATGTTTTGAGGTTGGACTTTAGCATGTATAGCTCATTAGCACGTAGGGCACACTGATTGGTGTCACCTCGTTAGTCAGTATGTGTTACACCTGTGCTGGTTGCCAACTCGTTAGTGGGAAGGTGCTTCACCTGTGCTGGCCCAGTGTTCCAGTTGTCTTGAGCGATGCGGAGAGTTAACACCTTTAGGTGGTGCTCCCTATCTTGAGTTATAGACAAACAATCCTTTATCTGATCTTTCCTGTTTTCGTTTTGCTCCTTTTTTGTTTGGTGTGGGTTTTTCTTTTGTTTGCCTCTTCTTGGGCAAATTTAGTGGGTGCTCAATGTGTCTTTTAGGTTCCAGTCAATGTTCAGTGGACACCCATGAGTGTCTTTTCAGAACCCCACCTGTTTCGCTTTGCTTGTTGGTCAGTGACTCTGTTAGTTCCCCCTTCTGTTTGAGCGACTTTTGGTTTTCTTGCTGGGGTACGTAACAAAATGGGGGCTCGTCTGGGATCTTGTTTCCCATTAGTGTGGTAGTCGCTGTAGTCATCTACTCTGAACCTCTGCTGTGCCCAGATATTTGAGTGTTTGAAATGCACTTTTGTGGTAGAGTTTGTCACTGACATCCACCCAGAGGGAATAGATTGGTGGAATCATTTTAAAAGTTGCATAAACACAGAGGCTAATAAAATAAAGCCATGGACTTTAAGTTGGAAACAGTTGTGGAAAACCCTACATGGGAGATAAATACAAATCTGCTCTTTGTTGCAAAGCATGCGTCTGGCGACCCAAAGAGTTGATTGATACTACTTTGTTGGAGGAGGAAATCCTTCCAGAGAGGGAGGAGGATGAAAAGGGTTCTACGGGTGGTAGAGGACACCCCATAGACGTGCAACTGCGAGAGGTAGAACTAAAGGCAAAATTGGAACAACAGAAATTAGAGCTCGAGCACAAGGAAAGACAAGATCTGCGTTCAGCCAAACCACAAGAACGAGAACGTGCAGCCAGACTAGAACAAGAAGAACGTGCACATGCCATTTGATTGAAAGAGCTGGAAACGCGACAAATGGAGATAGATCTGGAAGTACTCAGAATCCAGTCAGGCCATCCTACACCCTCAACAGAGTTTGATCTTGGTCGGAACAGCTGGCTTGTACTGCCTTTCAGCGAAAAGGAGGTGGATGTATATTTTACTCTGTTTGAGCGGATTGCCACATCCCTAAAATGGCCGCGAGATATTTGGTCACTGCTCATCCAAAGTGTTCTTGTTGGAAAGGCTCAGAAAGTGTACGACGCTTTATCTCTTGACCAGAGTTAAGATTATGATGCTGTTAAAGCTGCTATCCTTCGGGCTCACGAGTTGGTCCCAGAGGCATACAGACAACAGTTCTGTAAATTACGAAAGACAGAATCACAAAGCCATGCTGAGTTTGAAAGGGAACAAACATGTATTTTTGATTCTTGGTGTGGTTCTCAAGAGGTCAAGGTCCTTGAGGATTTAAAGACACTCATATTTCTCGAACAGTTCAAGAATTGCCTTCACGAAAGGGTTGCAACCTACATTTATGAACACAAGGATCTCACTCTTGAGAAGGCTGCAGTTCTTTCAGATGAGTTTGTGTTGAAACATACAATTGCCTTCACAAACAAAGCACCCAGTAGTTATCCTTACGCAAAAAGCAATCCAGAGAAGTCACCTACTATGAAGTTTCAGTCTTTTTCTAAAGTGATCGGCAGAGAAATCGGCAGAGAAAGGACACATTTTGTGTTTCCTAAGTTGAAACAGAAAAATTGAGAGTTAGGCGTTTCTTCTAGTAGGAGCACTCCAGCCGATTCAAGTCTCTGGTTGGGACTGATTTTGGATCAGATGTGTATGAACCCTTTGTTTCAGACTGGTTCGGGTCTCTGCAGAGTGGCGATGCTTTTAAGCAGCCGACAAAGATACTGTGAGGCACTAGGGCAGCCTAGTCCTTAATTTTGGAGGGTTTTTTGCCTTTGTCTGACACTTCAGCAACTGCTTACAGTGTGATAGTACAAGGGGTGGAGATTGGTTGCATGGAAATTCCTTTGTATAATGTGGAACTCGAGTCTGGTTTTGTTACTGGGTCAGTTATTGTTGGAGTGAGGCCTAGCCTACCGGTGAAAGGAGTCTCATTCATTTTGGGAAACAATTTGGCTGGTGGGAAGGTCGTTCCAAATCCTGTCGTTTGTAAGAAACCCAGAGTAGAGGAACCTGATGGGCAGTTTTGTGTTCGAGACCACCTAAAGCGAGACCGATTCAAGACCAAGATTATACCGAGTACGGGAGGGGGACAAGGGGTCAGAGACAGAGTCAAGACCACGACCAGAAAAATGTGAGTCCAATTCAAGACCATGATTGTAATTTTGTCAAATCACCACCATATTAAGAGTTCAAAAAGTCCAGTATTTACATTTTAGTCATTTAGCAGACGCTCTTATCCAGAGCGACTTACAGTTAGTGAATACATTTTTTTTATTTTTTATACTGGCCCCCCGAGGGAATCGAACCCACAACCATGGCATTGCAAACGCCATGCTCTATCAACTGAGCTATATCCCTGCCGGCCATTCCCTCCCCTACCCTGGACGACGCTGGGCCAATTGTGCACCGCCTATGAGTCTCCCGGTCGCGGCTGGCTGCGACAGAGCCTGGATTCGAACCAGGATCTCTAGTGGCACAGTTAGCACTGCAATGCAGTGCCTTAGACCACTGCGCCACTCAGGAGTATATTTCTGTGTTCATATTTCAAAACAATGAAAAAATGCATGCTGAGGGATAGAGCCACTCTACAAATTATTACTAACCCAAACACAGTGGGAAACAATGGGCCTTCTACACCTTCAGAGAAGGGCAAAGGATTTATATTACTTTCAATAATGTTCTGATTTAATCTCTTCAGTTTTTGTTGGAAAGGAAAGGGTTAACACTGAAGAGAAAAAAATATCCAATCAGGATTTTTCTTTGCTTGTCTCTGGGGAGATAAATCTAGCTAGCTAAATTAGCCATTGGCTAGGCCATCAGTAACTAGATAAAGGCATCTGCCATTCAACTGTATTAAAGCAACATTTTGGAACCAAACAATCACATTTTGACTTTATGAGTGGGACCGGTTTTACAAAAACGTATGGAAACCTCTGCCTTCTTGAAGGCCAACAGGTCACTGCACAATAGCTAGCTGTAGCTTTCCCACGGTCTAGCTAGCTAGCTTTTGTTGTCGGCTAGTTTGCAGCGGCTGCAATCAAAGAGGATGTTATTAATTTGTTAGCTTCTCCCTTTTCAAGAATAACTTAACAGGTAAGTTTCAAATTAGGATTCACGTCTCCATCTCAACCAAAAATCAAAGTTAAAGAATAGGAACCCACTGGGCACAGACATCAATTTAATGTCTAATCCACATTGGTTCAACGTAATTTCATTGAAATGACATGGAAACAACATTGATTTGCCCAGTGGGAATAAATCAAATCAAACTTTAAAGTTTGATTAGATTTAGTCCTAGAGATGGAGACATGAATTCAACATATTAATTTGTAGACAAAACTGGATATTGAGTTGTTTGGTTGTCAACGCAACCAAATATCAACATTTTGAAAGATGTATCTTCTGTTTGGATAGTTCCATCTGTGCCACTGACTTAGTCTGGCTTTAATTCCTGTTTGTCTATAAATTAAGAATGTATATGTTGGATTGACGTCTCCATCTCAACCAAAAATCTAAGTTAAAGAATAGGATTAAATCAAATCAGCACTTTAACCTCATTCTAAGCCATTGGGTTAGATTTAGGGTTAGAATGCTTTTCTATAGCCCATAGAAACACATTGAATAACACATAAAAGGCAAAAAAGACAGTCACAAAATAAATCATAAGGTTTTGAAGTGTGTCCTGTATCTAGGAGATCTAAGAAAGCTCAGGATATATTAGATTTTTTTTGGACACGTATGTAATAACCCCTTATTTTGTTGGCACAAAACGACCTCCATACTTACATTCGTTTGTATGGGTTACTGTTCTGATAGCTGTACTTCTGTACAAAGTATTATATTGCCCTATGTTGTCATCTAGTGGTGAATTTGGGTATTGTAGCTTTTAATTTGCTAACTTTCGGTTCAGAACCATCCGAGTGACGACAACAGACAGACAAGCCCTACTTTTCCATCTTACTAGGCCTTGGTTAAAGATCATTTTGTAAGTAGTTTGAGTTATTAGAACAGGCTTTTGCTAATTCAAATTGTGTTTCTAGAATATTTACGTTTATTCTAGTTTTCGATGATGCTAAACTAATTGGGCCCATTCACTTAACATTGTGTGTTAGCATGCTAGCTATTGTTTCATGACGGAATTCAGCTTCTTTGGTTTTTGGATGTATCTAGCTACAGTGGCTTGCGAAAGTATTCACCCTCCTTGGCATTTTTCCTATTTTGTTGCCTTACAACCTGGAATTAAAATTGTTTTTTGGGGGGTTTGTATCATTTGATTTACACAACATGCTTACTACTTTGAAGATGCAAAATATGTTTTATTGTGAAACAAACAAATAAGACAAAACAGAACTTGAGCGTGCATAACTATTCAACCCCCAAAGGCAATACTTGTAGAGCCACCTTTTGCAGCAATTACAGCTGCAAGTCTCTTGGGGTATGTCTCCATAAGCTTGGCACATCTAGCCACTGGGATTTTTGCCCATTCTGCAAGGCAAACTGCTCCAGCTCCTTCAAGTTGGATGGGTTCCGCTGGTGTACAGCAATCTTTAAGTCATACCACATATTCTCAATTGGATTGAGGTCTGGGCTTTGACTAGGCCATTACAAGACATTTAAATGTTTCCCCTTAAACCACTCGAGTGTTGCTTTAGCAGTATGCTTAGGGTCATTGTCTTGTTGGAAGGTGAAGCTCCGTCCCAGTCCTCTGGAAGACTGAAACAGGTTTCCCTCAAGAATTTCCCTGTATTTAGCGCCATCCATCATTCCTTCAATTCTGACCAGTTTCCCAGTCCCTGCCGATGAAAAACATCCTCACAGCATGATGCTGCCACCACCATGCTTCACTGTGGGGGTGATGAGAGGTGTTGGGTTTGCGCCAGACATAGCGTTTTCCTTGATGGCCAAAAAGCTTAATTTTAGTCTCATCTGACCAGAGAACCTTCTTCCATATGTTTGGGGAGTCTCCCACATGCCTTTTGGCGAACACCAAATGTGTTTGCTTATTTGATTCTTTAAGCAATGGATATTTTCTGGCCACTCTTCCGTAAAGCCCAGCTCTGTGGAGTGTACAGCTTAAAGTGGTCCTATGGACAGATACTCCAATCTCCACTGTGGAGCTTTACAGCTCCTTCAGGGTTATCTTTGGTATCTTTGTTGCCTCTCTGATTTAATGCTCTCCTTACCTGGTCTGTGAGTTTTGGTGGGCGGCCCTCTCTTGGCAGGTTTGTTGTGGTGCCATATTCTTTAAATTTTTTAATAATGGATTTTATGTTGCTCCATGGGATGTTCAAAGTTTCGGATAGTTTTTTATAACACAACCCTGATCTGTACTTTTCCACAACTTTGTCCCTGACCTGTTTGGAGAGCTCCTTGGTCTTCATGGTGCCGCTTGCTTGGTGGTGCCCTTTGCTTAGTGGTGTTGCAGAGTCTGGGGCCTTTCAGAATAGGTGTGTGTGTGTGTGTGTGTGTGTGTGTGTGTGTGTGTGTGTGTGTGTGTGTGTGTGTGTGTGTGTGTGTGTGTGTGTGTGTGTGTGTGTGTGTGTGTGTGTGTGTGTGTGTATATATATGAGATCATGTGACGGATCATGTAACACTTAGATTGCACACAGGTGGACTTTTTAAAACTAATTATGTGACTTCTGAAGGTAATTGGTTGCACCAGATCTTATTTAGGGGCTTCATAGCAAAGGGGGTGAATACATAATCATGCACCACTTTTCCGTTAATTTTTTTGAATTTATTGGAACAAGTAATTTTTTTCACTTTTTGGACTATTTTGTGTATGTCCATTACATGAAATACAAATGCAAACCATTTAAATTACAGGTTGTAATGCAACAAAATAGGAAAAACGCCAAGGGGGATGAATATTTTTGCATGGCACTTTATTTTAAGTGTTCAGACATCTCTTGTGACAGAGCTAAAGTATAGTTAATAAACTATATGGACACTTAGATTGTGTATATAGTGACTTTTTCTCATACATTTTGTCATTTCTGTATCTGTTACAGTTTTACAAACAAAATATATTCTACTAAAGATTATTAACGGTACCAATGCCTCCTGATTCTTTATTGGAAGAGTGTAAGCTATCTGCCAAGCTTTGTAGCATACACCTTGTATGCACAAACAGTGAAAAAACTGACTGACTACAGGAGGAAGACTCTTCAGACATCATCACAGGGAGGTAACCCAAGCTCATCATGCAACAACCAAAGGATCAAGGTAACACCCCAGCCTTCCTTCAGAAACACAGATGAAACGCACCAGTGAGTATGTACAATCGCACACAACCATGTACACTGCTCAAAGGTCCAGCCAGCAGTGGTCAACGTTGATACAGCCAGATGCTACAAAACTGAACCAGTCCTCCGATTTGACAAACAAAGTGGTCATGAGCACAGAGGTCTATCCGTCAGTCCTTCAGGTAACCAGCAGAACAGAAACCCCTCTCCAGAACACTATTAAAGGCTACAGAGGAGAGATCATGTCTGTAGGAGAACAACCCCACAACATTGGGCGGTCCAACCAAGCCCACCTGCCATCTCCCCAGCCACAACCATGGCCTGCAACTGTCTTCAGAGATTATCCACCTGATACATCAGGAACTACAGATGTAACTAAATACGTGATACATCGTGAAATGGTTCCGGCCTATTGAAGTTTGAAAACTATTGGGCCTGGAAATTGTCCTTTCTTAGCAGCACCCAAGTCCTAAATCTGACAGCCAGAGAAGAGCTGGACCTACTCTCCAAATGTCTTGGACCCGAGTCATCTGAGCAGGCCAAGAGGATCAGATCGGTGCACGTCCACAACGCAACCGCAGGGCTCACGATGGTATGGCAAAGACTTGAAGACTGATATGGTTCACCTGAAGTGATTGAAAATGTACAGTACCAGTCAAAAGTTTGGACACACCTACTCATTCCATGGTGTTTCTTTATTTTTAATATTTTCTACATTGTAGAATAATAGTGAAGACATCTAAACTGTGAAATAACACATGGAATCATTCAGTAACCAAAAAAGTGTTAAACAAATCAAAATATTTTTGAGATTCTTCAAAGTAGCCACCCTTTGCCTTGATGAAAGCTTTGCACACTCTTGGCATTCTCTCAAGCAGGTAGTCACCTGGAATGCATTTAAATTAACAGGTGTGCCTTGTTAAGTTAGTTTGTGGAATTTATTTCCTCCTTAATGCATTTGAGTTACCTCTGCTGCAGAGGATAAGTTAATTAGAGTTACCAGTCTCAGAAATTGCAGCCCAAATAAATGCTTCAGACACATCTCAACATCAACTGTTCAGAGGAGACTGCGTGAATCAGGCTTCATTGTCAAATTGCTGCAAAGAAACCACAACTAAAGTGGAAATCTGTCCTTTTGGTCTGATGAGTCCAAATGTGAGATTTTTGGTTCCAACCACCGTGTCTTTGTGACACAGAGTAGGTGAACGGATGATCTCCGCATGTGTGGTTCCAACTGTGAAGCATGGAGGAGGTGGTGTGATGGTGCTTTGCTGGTGACACTGTCTGTGATTTATTTAGAATTCATGGCACCTTTAACCAGCATGGCTACCACAGTATTCTGCAGCGAATACGCTATCCCATCTGGTTTGTGCTTAGTCCCACTATCACTTGTTTTTCAACAGGACAATGACCCAACACACCTCCAGGCTGTGTAAGGGCTATTTGACCAAGAAGGAGAGTGATGGAGTGCTGCATCAGATGACCTGGCCTCCACAATCACCCAACCTCAACCCAATTGAGATGGTTTGGGATGAGTTGGATCGCAGAGTGAAGGAAAAGCAGCCAAGAAGTGCTCAGCATATGTGGGATCTCCTTCAAGACTGTTGGAAAAGCATTCCAGGTGAAGCTGGTTGAGAGAATGCCAAGAGTGCAAAGCTGTCATCAAGGCAAAGGGTGGATACTTTGAAGAATATAAAATATATTTTAACACTTTTTTTTGTTACTACATGATTCCATGTGTTATTTCATAGTTTGTCTTCAATATTATTCTACAATGTAGAAAATAGTAAAAATAAAGAAAAACCCTTGAATGAGTAGATGTGTCCAAACTTTTGACTGGTACTGTAAATGTGCAGAATCTCAAACAGCATTGATCACTTGCACTATGTACTTTTAATGTAATAACTACAATCTAGATCATTTGGTTGTGCTATTAGATTAATCAGTGATACCACGTTGTGTAAATAGCAAATATCTGACATTGTATTCCCATTTGAACTTTGTTACGCTTTTAAATGATTGAAAGTGCAGTGATCACACATTTAAATGACAACTATACCAAAAATCTGACAGTAGTGAAGTTAAAGTTCAGTACCTTCCTGTACAATAGATTAGTTTAGTCCACACTAGAGTACACTAATGTACTGTACTTAACTATACATTTAAAATGTGTCATTTAGCAGATGCTTTTATCCAGAGCGACTTAGATGAGCAATTAGGGTTAAGCGCCTTGCTCAAGGGCACATGTACACATTTTTCACCTAGTCGGCTCGGGGATTGGAACCTGTGACTTTTCGGTTACTGGCCCAACGCTCTCAGCCGCTAGGCGACCTACCATCAATCTACTCTACTCTACTTTTCTGTGCTGTGTAGGGTTGCAAAATTCCAGTAACTTTGATACAATTACTAGGTTTTCCAGAAATCCTGGTTGGAGGATTCTGGATTTCCTGCTTCTCCCTTCCTGATTCTAGAATTCTTCAAACCAGGAATTCTGGAAAACCAGGGAATTTGTTGGAAATTACTGGAATTGTGCAACTTTAGTACTGTACTGTAGTGTACTCTGCTTTACTTTGATGTCCAAACTTCTGAAACACACATCTGAGGGGCGGAGCTCATTAAAATAATAGCCAGTGTGTAGAATAAAAGGAGGCTATTGGATATTTCTACCTTTGTTTACATTTACATTTTAGCAGACACTCTTATCCAGAGCGACTTACAGTTAGTAAATACATATCTTTTTATACTGGCCCCCCGTGGGAATCAAACCCACAACCCTGGCGTTACAAACGCCATGCTCTATCAACTGAGCTACATCCCTGCCGGCCATTCCCTCCCCTACCGTGGACGACGCTGGGCCAATTGTGCGCCGCCCATGAGTCTCCCGGTCGCAGCCGGCTGCGACAGAGCCTGGATTCGAACCAGGATCTCTAGTGGCACAGTTAGCACTGCGATGCAGTGCCTTAGACCACTGTGCCACTCAGGAGTCCTATTCAGGATACATCACCATGAAGAGAATGACTTTCATATCCATAATTATGCATTTCTGTGTAGTACAGATGAGGTACCTATGATGAAATTATGTTACCAAGCGTTTTGCAAAGTCAAGGTGTCATGTCATAGCTGACACCCCATTGTTTCTGCAGACATCTTTGAATCTTAATTCTGAGTTTTTGGAAAACATGATCATATAAACTGAGGGAGATTTTACTGAAATTCTGTTACCAAACTTTGCATCTGCACAGTTCTTCCAGTAAATGTGTTTATCTAAAATGTTCCGTTTAAATTGTTAGAAGTAGTCCTTGTGCATAGAGTTGTAAACTGTTGGAGGGTTCTACTAAGCTAACATATGGAATTGTTTTAAGATGGTCATACCATAGAACATTTAGCTATTTGATTTAGGATTTTAGGAACCCTGTAGGTATAAAAAAAATATATATTGAATTTGCCCTTTATTGCTATAGCCCATAGAAACGCATTGAATAACATTCATAAATGGCAAAACATACAGTCAAAAAATGAATCATAAGGTTTTGAAATGTCTGTCCTCTATGTAGGAGACATAAAGCTCAGGAATTATTTATTTTTTGACACATACAGCTGCGGAAAAAATTAAGAGACCACTGCAAAATTATCAGTTTCTCTGGTTTTACTATTTATAGGTATGTGTTTGGGTAAAAATTACATTTTTGTTTTATTCTATAAACTAATGACAACATTTCTCCCAAATTCCAAATAAAAATATTGTCATTTAGAGCATTTATTTGCAGAAAATGACAACTGGTCAAAATAACAAAAAAGATGCAGTGTTGTCAGACCTCGAATAATGCAAAGAAAATAAGTTCATGTTCATTTTTAAACAACACAATACTAATGTTTTAACTTAGGAAGAGTTCCGAAATCAATATTGGGTGGAATAACCCTGATTTTCAATCACAGCTTTAATGCGTCTTGGCATGCTCTCCACCAGTCTTTCACATTGATGTTGGGTGACTTTATGCCACTCCTGGTGCAAATATTCAAGCAGCTCAGCTTTGTTTGATGGCTTGTGACCATCCATCTTCCTCTTGATCACATTCCAGAAGTTTTCAATGGGGTTCAGGTCTGGAGATTGGGCTGGCCATGACAGGGTCTTGATCTGGTGGTCCTCCATCCACACCTTGATTGACCTGGCTGTGTGGCATGGCGCATTGTCCTGCTGGAAAAACCAATCCTCAGAGTTGGGGAACAATGTCAGAGCAAAAGGAAGCAAGTTTTCTTCCAGGACAACCTTGTACATGGCTTGATTCATGCCTCCTTCACAAAGACAAATCTGCCCGATTCCAGCCTTGCTGAAGCACCCCCAGATCATCACCAATCCTCCACCAAATTTCATAGTGGGTGCGAGACACTGTGGCTTGTAGGCCTCTCCAGGTCTCCGTCTAACCATTAGACGACCAGGTGTTGGGCAAAGCTGAAAATTGGACTCATCGGAGAAGATGACCTTACCATAGTCCTCTACGGCCCAATCCTAAAGGTATTTTGCAAACCTCAGCCTGGCTCTTCTTCGCTTCACATTGATGAAGGGCTTTTTTCTAGCTTTGCACGACTTCAGCCCTACCCCTAGGAGCATGTTTCGAACCGTCATCGCCATGCACTTCACCCCAGCTGCCGTTTGCCATTCTTTTTGTAGGTCACTTGATGTGTGTCTGCTGCTTGACCTTGTTCTTATGAACCGCCGTCTTTGAAATTTTAAGGATGGAAGCAACCTGACGCTCACTGTATCCCTCTGCCAGTAAAGCCAGAATTGAACCCTTCTTTTCCTCACTCAAAATTTTCCTTTTCAACTCTTTTGGCATGTTCAATAGTTATTTTTTTATTAATATTACTTTTGAGGTACTATTAGCACTGTTTTTGCCATCCAGCTGGCCCTATTGCAAGAGGATAGTGATGACCCCAGCAGTGGTTTTTATACTTTTCCTCGTTAAATAATATTTGGTTCAGGTGATCACCTAATCAGTACCTAATTCAGTAGAATGAGGTGTGTCTGTGTTGGAATTCAACAGACACTGGAATGGAATGGCTGTCATACATGTAGAGATGCTTATTTAAGAAAAAAAAATTCCACAGCTGTATTTAACCCCTTTTTTGGGGGGCACAAAACTACTTCAATACTTCCATTCATTAAACCTATACCTGGTTAACTTCAGACGAGTCCCGTAACACTGGATGGAGAACACCATCATGTTTGAGTGAGTCTCCTCATTACATAATGGGGTCATATTAGTTTGTAGACCAAATGGTTTGGACGCTACAGACAGGTACAAACTTCAGACGAGTCCCATGGGGGTCTTAGAACGGAGAACACCATGTTCATGAGTCTCATTAAATTTGTACAGCCAGGTCACCCGTAATAGAAGACAGTATTCAATGTCCAACTATGTCGGGTGATGACGTGGAAACCAGCCACTAGGGGCAACAGTGATCACTTATCTTCAAGTAGGTTTAGGTTTTGACAGGGTGATGAGGATGGTGGATGTTTAAGCATTTAACTCTGATTCCAGCGATAGAAAGTTGTTTGAGATTTTAGTTAAGCCTGTCACAAAACCTTTAAAATGTGTAATTAATGCCTAAACTGGACCTTAAACACTTTGAAATGTGAGGTTTAATTCTAACGTGAGAAAGAGCTAGTTGAGTTTGTAAGCCAAACCGTTCAGACGCTAGACGTTTTCGTAAGACAGATTTTCAGGATGTCTCCTGGTCTGACAAACAGTGCCCTAGCTCTGCCACTTTTCACCGCAGTTGCGGAAGGCTGACATACAGTGCCTTGCAAAAGTATTCATCTCCCTTGGCATTTTCCCTATTTTGTTGCATCACAACCTGTAATTTAAATGGATTTTTATTTGGATATCATGTAATAGACATACACAAAATAGTCCAAATTGGTGAAGTGAAATGAAGAAAATACCTTTGTTTCAAAAAATTCAAAAAAATCAATAACGGAAAAGTGGTGCGTGCATATGTATTCACCCTCTTTTCTATGAAGCCCCTAAATAAGATCTGGTGCAACCAATTACCTTCAGAAGTCACATAATTAGTTAAAGTCCACCTGTGTGCAATCTAAGTGTCACATGATCTCTCACATGATCTCAGTATATATACACCTGTTCTGAAAGGCCCCAGAGTCTGTAACACCACTAAGCAAGGGGCACCACCAAGCAAGCGGCACCATGAAGACCAAGGAGCTCTCCAAACAGGTCAGAGACAAAGTTGTAGAGAAGTACAGATCAGGGTTGGGTTATAAAACAATATCAGAAACTTTGAACATCCCACAGAGCACCATTTTAAATCCATTATTAAAAAATTGAAAGAATATGGCACCACAACAAACCTGCCAAGAGAGGGCCGCACACCAAAACCCACGGACCAGGCAAGGACGGCATTAATCAGAGAGGCAACAAAGAGACCAAAGATAACCCTGAAGGAGCTGCAAAGCTCTACAGCGGAGATTGGAGTATCTGTCCATAGGACCACTTTAAGCCTTACACTCCACAGAGCTGGGCTTTACAGAAGAGTGGCCAGGAAAAAGCCATTGCTTAAAGAAAAAAATGAATAGTTATGCACGCTCAGGTTTTCTGTTTTTTTTTTGTCTCATTTCTTGTTTGTTTCACAATAAAACATATTTTGCATCTTCAAAGTGGTAGGCATGTTGTGTAAATCAAATGATACAAACCCCCCATAAATCCATTTTAATTCCAGGTTGTAAGGCAACAAAATAGGAAAAATGCCAAGGGGGATGAATACTTTCGCAAGCCACTGTAGCATGCGGATGTGGTGGATTGCGACGCAGCCCATACAAAAAAACTTTTTTTAATGTTAATTAGATGGATGCATGGCTGTGTCAATCGACTCTAGGGGTTTAAGCTTTGAAATCAATGTTTTTTTTATTTGGCCTACATTAAGTGAAGTCTGAGTCTCAGCCCAATTTTGTTATCGTGGAATTGCCCATTTTCGTTTGACATAATATGCAAATTAACTGTACTTTTGCTCAAATAAGTATTTAGGTAAATCTTTATTTCAGATTTACATATCTAATGATGTTTGTCAAGAATTAAGTTGATATTTTGCTATGATTGTTGCTTTTTTTCCCAATAGTTTCTTCTAGGGGTCAAATTGACCCAGTTAGTATGTAAAATATGTTGGTAGTTTGAGGGTTAAACGCTCGAGTTTGGCCTATCTCTAGGGCCTAAATTCTGCATAAAATGGAAAGTGCATAGAGTTCAGAAAGGCTTAATGTACGTTCGGAAAGTATTCAGACCCCTTGACTTTTTCCACTTTGTTGCATTACAGCCTTATTCTAAAAAGGATTAAGTTGTTTTAATCTACACACAATACCCCATAATGACAAAGCAAAAACAGGTTTTTAGAAATGTTAGCAAAAAAAATATGAAATATCACATTTACCTATTCAGACCCTTTACTCAGTACTTTGTTGAAGAACCTTTGCCAGTGATTACATCCTTGAGTCTTCTTTGGTATGGCACACCTGTATTTGGGGAGTTTCTCCCATTCTTCTTGCTGCAGAGCTATTTTCAGGTCTCTCCAGAGATGCTTGACCGGGTTCATGTCCGGGCTCTGGCTGGGCCACTCAAGGACATTCAGAGACTTGTCCCGAAGCCACTCCTGCGTTGTCTTGGCTGTTTGCTTTGGGAAGTTGTCCTGTTGGAAGGTGAATCTTCGCCCCAGTCTGAGGTCCTAAGCATTCTGGAGTAGGTTTTCATCAAGGATCTCTCTGTACTTTGCTCTGTTCATCTTTCTCTCAATCCTGACTAGTCTCCCAATCCCTGCTGCTGAAAAACATCCCCACAGCATGATGCTGCCACCACCATGCTTCACCGTAGGGATGGTACCCGGTTTCCTCCAGACGTGACACTTGGCGCATTCAGGCTAAAGAGTTCAATCTTGGATTCATTAGACCAGAGAATCTTGTTTATCATGGTCTGAGAGTCCTTTAGGTGCATTTTGGCAGCAAACTCTAAGCAGGCTGTCATGTGCATTTTACTGAGAAGTAGCTTCCATCTGGGCACTCTACCATAAAGACCTGATTGGTGGAGTGCTGCAGAGATGGTTGTCCTTCTGGAAGTTTCTCCCATCTTCACAGAGGAACTCTAGATTTCTGTCAGTGACCACCGGGTTCTTGATCACCTCCCTGACCAAGGCCCTTCTACCCCAATTGCTCAGTTTGGCCGGGCGGCAAAGCTCTAAGAAAAGTATTGGTGATTCCAAACTTCTTCCATTTAACAATGAGGGAGGCCACTGTGTTCTTGGTGACCTTCAGTGCTGCAGAAATGTTTTTCTAACTTTCCCCAGATCTGTGCCTCGACACAATCCTGTCTCGGAGCTCTACGGACAATTCCTTCGGCCTCATGGCTTGGATTTTGCTCTGACATGCACTGTCAACTGTGGGGCCTTTCCAAATCATGTCCAATCAATTGAATTTACCACAGGTGGACTCCAATCAAGTTGTAGAAACATCTGAAGGATGATCAATGGAAATAGGATGCACCTGAGCTCAATTTAAAATCTCATAGCAAAAGGGTCTGAATACTTATGTAAGTAAGGTATTTCTGTTTTTTATTTTTATAAATTTGCAAAAATGTCTAGACCTGTTCGCTTTGTCATTATGGCGTATTGTGTGTAGATTGATGAGGAAAAAAATTCAATGGGTCTGAATACTTTCCGAATGCACTGTAAGTGCAAGTCATTATAATACTATGTACTGGCAAACATCATCTCAACTTTACCAGAACATGTAGGTCCATAATTGGCCAGAAGATGGCAGGATTGTCTATGATTATGATTTGCTAGTCTATCTCCTTGCTTTAGGTGGCAATTCCTTGTCACGTCTTCATTGCTATAGGTCTGAAAATACAGGATGAGTTGAAGTAATATAGTGGAGGCCTCGTGGGGAGGTGTTTTTCTAAACCAGTTCGTCAGTTGTTCACGTGCAGATGAAGGAAAGGAAAGAGGAAGCAACTGTAGACTATTGAGATGCAGTATGTTCAGTTGCCAAATAAAGTTGAAGTCAGAAGTTTACATACACTTAGGTTGGAGTCATTAAAACTCGTTTTTCAACTACTCCAGACATTTCTTGTTAACAAACTATAGTTTTGGCAAGTCGGTTACGACATCTATTTTGTGCATGACACAAGTAATTTTTCCAACAATTGTTTACAGACAGATTATTTCACTTATAATTCACTGTATCACAATTCCAGTGGGTCAGAAGTTTACATACACTAAGTTGACTGTGCCTTTGAACAGCTTGGAAAATTCCAGAAAATGATGTCATGGCTTTAGAAGCTTCTGATAGGCTAATTGACATAATTTGAGTAAATTGGAGGTGTACCTGTGGATGTATTTCAAGGCCTACCTTCAAGCTCAGTGCCTCTTTGCTTGACATCAGGGGAAAATCAAAAGAAATCAGCCAAGACCTCAGAAAAAGAATTGTAGACCTCCACAAGTCTGGTTCATCCTTGGGAGCAATTTCCAAACACCTGAAGGTACCACGTTCATCTGTACAAACAATAGCACGCAAGTATAAACACCATGGGAACACGCAGCCGTCATACCACTCAGGAAGGAGAGGCGTTCTGTCTCCTAGAGATGAACGTACTTTGGTGCGAAAAGTGCAAATCAATCCCAGAACAACAGCAAAGGACCTTGTGAAGATGCTGGAGGAAACAGGTACAAAATTATCTATATCCACAGTAAAACGAGTCCTATATCGACATAACCTGAAAGGCCGCTCAGCAAGGAAGAAGCCACTGCTCCAAAACCGCCATAAAAAAGACAGACTACGGTTTGCAACTGCACATGGGGAGAAAGATCTTACTTTTTGGAGAAATGTCCTCTGGTCTGGTGAAACAAAAATAGAACTGTTTGGCCATAATGACCATCGTTATGTTTGGAGGAAAAAGGGGGTCACTTGCAAGCCGAAGAACACCATGCCAACTGTGAAGCACGGGGTGGCAGCATCATGCTGTTGGGGTGCTTTGCTGCAGGAGGGACTGGTGCACTTCACAAATAGATGGTATCATGAGGAAGGAAAATTTTGTGGATATATTGAAGCAACATCTCAAAACATCAGTCAGGAAGTTAAAGCTTGGTCGCAAATGGTCTTCCAAATGGACAATGACCACAAGCATACTTCCAAAGTTATGGCTTAAGGACAACAAAGTCAAGGTATTGGAGTGGCCATCACAAAGCACTGACCTCAATCCTATAGAAAACGTGTGGGCAGAACTGAAAAGGCGTGTGCAAGCAAGGAGGCCTACAAACCTGATTAAGTTATACCAGCTCTGTCTGCTTAGCCCCCTTAGTTTAAACTTTAGCTCCCTCAGTTTTAGTTTTATGTCCATATATAAAAATAGCAAAAAGGAAAATTTTTATTGACAGGTTGGAGCAGAAATATGTATCTCGCTGCACTCTGTTGCTGTGTGTAGGCAGCCTGGTCTCATAGACTAGACATAACATAGTAAATGTAAATCCAGGACACTCAAATTAGTATGATATGTTACGTTTGGTATGGTTACATAACACAGAAGGTTAACCCATAGCGGCCGTCAACGGCCTTTATTTAAATTACTATAACGGCTGCGAATGGCCTTGTTTTTCTAACAATAATATCTGTGTCAATATCACAAAATGTACCTGTTAACAACCTGTCGTATTAGAATGGCTGTTGTCATCAACCAGAAACCGGAAACAGGGTATGCTGTCATTTTTCATTTTTTTTCTCAACATTAGTCAGAATGAAAGTGCCAAAGCAGACTTTACTTTTCACTGTGGAAGAGGCTTTATCTATGTTGGTTGGTGATACGGATTTGCACACGTCCTTGCACTTTGAAAAGCAATGATGTTGAGGTGAGTGAAATAAGTAAACAGCAAATATGTTTGGTGTTGTCAATGTTTAGTGCTGTGAAACTTGGGGAATAGCTCACAGATGAGAAAATCCTGTCATGTCATGATAACTTGGTTGGTACAGGCGAACACATCAGCAGTGGAGCTCGAATGATTGCTCTCTGTCTCATGGAAATAGTTGGTGTGTTTAGCTGTATATAGTCCGCTAACTAGTTGGTTGTTTTGTCTTGTTTCTACCGATGGAATTAATATGGAAACGGCCCAAGCTGCTTGCTATAGCTCATAGGTGTCAAACTCATTCCACGGAGGGCCGAGTGTCTGCAGGTTTTTGCTCCTCCCTCGTACTTGATTGATGAATTAAGGTCACTGATTAGTAAGGAACTCCCCTCACCTGGTTGTCTAAGTCTTAATTGAAAGGAAAAACTAAAAACGTGCAGACACTCGGCCCTCCGTGGAATGAGTTTGACACCCCTGCTATAGCTAGTCTGTCAGGCAAGACAAGTTGTGTGTAGCGGTAAATCTGGGCGGCGCTCACGAAACGTCAACCTCAGCTGTCACTTTCACTAGCTAGGCATACAGACAACCAGCTAACTAGCCACCGAAAAGAAGGGTAGTCATTTGTATTTATCTGTTGGGCTTAGGTTATGGTTTGTGGTGTTTGCTAGGTGCAGATATTCATAGGCTATCAATTACCTTGTTTTCCTATTATTTAACAGCTTAGCTGTCGTGTTAGGGTAGTAGATGCCCATGCACTGGAGCTCAGATGATGAGTTGGATATTTGTTTACATAGCCAGCTAACAAGTTGCTTGTTTTGTCCTGTTTCTACCGATACAATTCATTTGGAAACTGGCCCAGCTTCGTAACTAATCGGCTAACATTGAACTCTGTGGTTAGTCTGTAGAGGGAGACCCAGAGAGAAAGCGTGTAGCTAACTGTATAACACTTTATTATGGAAACCCCTTATTAGGAAGAGAGTATGTGTATGGTTGTGAAAAAAAGAGGACAGAAGAGAGAATGTTCCTGACTACAATTGTATCCTATTTGTTGTTCTATTCCTCTTCCACTGTTACTCTGTTCCTCTAGGTCAGTAAAAGCGAAGGAAGTGATGTGGAGAGTCAGGGCTCAGCAGTAAAAGGCAGGGAGGAATAGTAGTTAGAGATGATTGGATGGATAGAGATGTGGAGGGGGAGAGGAACATGAGGAGGGAGAGGACGAAGCAGAGGGACAGGAAAAGGGAGAGCAAACCCGAGAGGGGAGCCTACGTTTCCATGGCGTCTGCCCTAAGTCCCACTATTCACCCTTGTACCACACAGCCTGGGCCTAAAGTGACAGTGGCAGGGGTTTTGGAGTTGTTTTTAAAAGTGGTAGGAACTTCTATGTGTTCCAGAGCTTGTAATGGATTACAACAGTTGAAGTGTACCAATGATAAAAATGACAGACCTCTACATGCTTTGTAAGTAGGAAAACCTGCAAAATCGGCAGTGTATCAAATACTTGTTCTCCCCACTGTACATGCAAGAACTAATTTTCCACTTTGACAAATGTGTTCAGTCAGCACAGAAGAAGCATGCTACACCCGAGGAACGCTCAACTAATCCAACTGGCATTTGATGGGGCTCTTAGGAAAATATTTCCTGGAGAATGGAATGATCGATTACTCAGGAAGTTTCACAGAGCATCAAGGCAGCTCTTTTGAAAAGTTAAGATTGAAACAATGTAGCTGGTTGGTTTTCATCAAAATCTTTCTTTAGTGTGTAGGGCTGTCCATGGTGCTGATAGAGCACAGTGAGATTTTGTGCCATTGAAACTGTCACTTGGTCAAAAGCATTTTCTAAACTTTTATGTTAATTGTGGTACACCGTGATATGAAGACCTGCTTCACGCAGTCTTCTCTGAACAGTTGATGTTGATGTGTCTGTTACTTGAACTCTGTGAAGCATTTATTTGGGCTGCAATTTCTGAGGCTGGTAACTCTGCAGCAGAGGTAACTCTGGGTCTTCCTTTCCTGTGGCAGTCCTCATGAGAGCCAGTTTCATCATAGCGCTTGATGGTTCTTGTGACTGCACATGAAGAAACTTTCAAAGTTCTTGACATTTTCCGTATTGACTGACCTTCATGTCTTAAAGTAATGATGGACTGTCATTTCTCTTTGCATATTTGAGCTGTTCCTGCCATAATATGGACTTGGTCTTTTACCAAATAGGTATATCTTCTGTATACCACCCCTAACTTGTCACAACACAACTGATTGGCTCAAATGCATTAAGAAGGAAAGAAATTCCACAAATTAACTTTTAACAAGGCACACTTGTTAATTGAAATGCATTCCAGGTGACTACCTCATGAAGCTGGTTGAGAGAATGCCAAGAGTGTGCAAAGCTGTCAAAGGCAAGGGGTGGCTACTTTGAAGAATCTCAAATATAAAATATATTTTGATTTGTTTAACACATGATTCCATATGTTATTTCATAGTTTTGATGTCTTCACTAATATTCTACAATATAGAAAATAGTAAAAATAAAGAAAAACCCTGGAATGAGTAGATGTCCAAACGTTTGACTGGTATGTTTGTAGGGAAGCTTTAAGATAAATCATCCACTTGTTTGGAGATAAGAATGTTGATTGTTTATGAGTAAAGTAGTAATGTTAAGTTGGTATGTTGGGGGCAAGATCCCTCCCCTCCAATGGGGCAACTCACCCTTTTTATGGTTGACAATTTGTTTCTAGCTGTAATTTAGGCACTGGATAGCCAACTAGCAACCTCACTAGCAGAAAGTCTGAGGTGAAATACATGCTAGCCAGCTAGTTAGCATAAGCTAATGTCTGCTAGCATAGCTAGCTAGCCCCCAGCTAGCAGGGTTAGGGTTAGGGGTCAGCGTTAGAATAGGGGTTAGGGTTAGGATCAGAATAGGAGTAAGGGTTAGATTAGGGGTCAGTTCTCCACCGTTCTTAAGATACCTTTCATTTTTTTATTTTCAGATGAGCGTTTACAAGAAAATATATGATTGTGGTGGCTATGGTGAAGATGCGCTTTGTTGTGCACTGAATGCTATTGAAGCTGCCCGTGCTTTTAATTTGCCACCCAAAACCCTGAGGCGCCAACGAGACCAGCAGGCCAAAACCCCAGGCCTGTCTTCGCTGGCTCTTTCGAATGTGACATTGTGAGTCATATCCCAAAAATGGAAAGAGCCCTTTTCGGACTTACATCATGGGATGTCCGAAAACTTGCCTTTGACCTGGCGGAGAGGATGGGAATCCAAAACACATTTAATAAAGGCGAGTGGTTATATATAATGAATTTGCTAAAAAAATACAGTGAGGGGAAAAAAGTATTTGATCCCCTGCTGATTTTGTACGTTTGCCCACTGACAAAGACATGATCAGTCTATAATTTTAATGGTAGGTTTATTAGAACAGTGAGAGACAGAATAACAACAACAAAAATCCTGAAAAACGCATGTCAAAAAAGTTATAAATTGATTTGAATTTTAATGTGGGAAATAAGTATTTGACCCCCTCTCAATCAGAAATATTTCTGTCTCCCAGGTGTCTTTTATACAGGTAACGAGCTGAGATTAAGAGCACATTCTTAAAGGGAGTGCTCCTAATCTCAGCTTGTTACCTGTATAAAAGACACCTGTCCACAGAAGCAATCAATCAATCAGATTCCAAACTCTCCACCATGGCCAAGACCAAAGAGCTCTCCAAGGATGTCAGGGACAAGATTGTAGACCTACACAAGGCTGGAATGGGCTACAAGACCATCGCCAAGCAGCTTGGTGAGAAGGTGACAACAGTTGGTGCGATTATTCGCAAATGGATAAACACAAAAGAACTGTCAATATTCCTCGGCCTGGGGCTCCATGCAAGAGCTCACCTCGTGGAGTTGCAATGATCATGAGAACGGTGAGGAATCAGCCCAGAACTTCACGGGAGGATCTTATCAATGATCTCAAGGCTGCTGGGACCATAGTCACCAAGAAAACAATTGGTAACACACTACGCCGTGAAGGACTGAAAACCTGCAGCGCCCGCAAGGTCCCCCTGCTCAACAAAGCACATATACATGCCCGTCTGAAGTTTGCCAATGAACATGTGAATGATTCAGAGGAGAACTGGGTGAAAGTGTTGTGGTCAGATGAGACCAAAATGGAGCTATTTGGCATCAACTCAACTCGCCGTGTTTGGAGGAGGAGGAATGCTGCCTATGACCCCAAGAACACCATCCCCACTGTCAAACATGGAGTTGGAAACATTATGCTTTGGGGGTGTTTTTCTGCTAAGGGGACAGGACAACTTCACCGCATCAAAGGGACCATGGATGGGGCCATGTACCATCAAATCTTGGGTGAGAACCTCCTTCCCTCAGCCAGGGCATTGAAAATGGGTCGTGGATGGGTATTCCAGCATGACAATGACCCAAAACACACGGCCAAGGCAACAAAGGAGTGGCTCAAGAAGAAGCACATTAAGGTCCTGGAGTGGCCTAGCCAGTCTCCAGACCTTAATCCCATAGAAAATCTGTGAAGGGAGCTGAAGGTTCGAGTTGCCAAACGTCAGCCTCAAAACCTTAATGACTTGAAGAAGATCTGGAAAGAGGAGTGGGACAAAATCCCTCCTGAGATGTGTGCAAACCTGGTGGCCAACTACAAGAAACGTCTGACCAACAAGGGTTTTGCCACCAAGTACTAAGTCATGTTTTGCAGAGGGTGTCAAATACTTATTTCCCTCATTAAAATGCAAATCAATTTATAACATTTTTTACATGCGTTTTTCTGGATTTTTTTGTTGTTATTCTGTCTCTCACTGTTCAAATAAACCTACCATTAAAATTATAGACTGATCATTTCTTTGTCAGTGGGCAAACGTACAAAATCAGCAGGGGATCAAATACTTTTTTCCCTCACTGTAAATATTAAAAACTATTAAACCGTTTGCTCTTGAATTTAATTTTAAAGACTGCTGGGATTTAAAATCTTGCCGTATTCAAATGATAATGAGTTTAACTTTACATAATGGAGTGTAAGGAAAAGGTCAAAGAAAGATTATGTGCAGGTGAGGTAATAAAAATTGGGACACTTCTGTGAAACCCTATGGCATAATTTTGTATTGGGGTAAATTGTCCCCAGGGGTGGGGGCATCTTACCCCTGTAGCTAGGCAAAATGCACCTTTCCTAAAAAACAAATTTTATTAAATAACTACATCTGTTAACTGTAGCCATTTATTTTCCTTTATAGTTTGTTACCATCATCCACCTACATTTTATTTCCCCAAACGTTGCTTTTTGTGTCAGCAATTATACATTTATCTTAGGGATGCATGAATAACTAGGATAGTACTTTCAGAATTTAATTTGCATTATCTTGGTAAGACAGTATATTTACATGGGCAATTACCCTCTTACAAACAGCCTATCTAAACGGCATTGCTCTAGGGGGCTGTCCATTGTGCTGATACAGCGCAGCAGAGGGAGTCTCAACATTTGAACTTCATGTTTAATATGGTATAGCGTGATTATACAGTGCCTTTGGAAAGTATTCAGACCCCTTGAATGTTTCCACATTTTGTTACGTTACAGCCTTATTCTAAAATGGATTACATAAATAAATAAAAACTCAGCAATCTACATACAATACCCCATAATGACAAAGCGAAAACAGGTTTATAGACATTTTTGCAAATGTTTAAAAAACAACAACTGATACCTTATTTACATAAGTAATCAGACCCTTTGCTCTATGACTCAAAATTTAGCTCAGGTGCATCTTGTTTCCATTGATCATCCTTGATGTTTCTACAACTTGATTGGAGTCCACCTGTGGTAAATTCAATTGATTTGACATTATTTGGAAAGGCACACACCTGTCTATATAATGTCCCACAGTTGACAGTGCATGTCAGAGCAAAAACCAAGCCATGAGGTCAAAGTAATTGTACGTAGAGCTCCGAGACAGGATTGTGTCGAGGCACAGATCTGGGGAAGGGTACCAAAACATTTCTGCAGCATTGAAGGTCCCCAAGAACAAGGTTGCCTCCATCATTGTTAAATGGAAGAAGTTTGGAACCACCAAAACTATTCTTAGAGCTGGCAACCCAGCCAAAATGAGCAATTGGGGGAGAAGGGCCTTGGTCAGGGAGGTGAACAAGAACTCAATGGTCTCTCTGACAAAGCTCTAGAGTTCCTCTGTGGAGATGGGAGAACCTTCCAGAAGGACAACCATCTCTGCAGCACTCCACCAATCAGGTCTTTATGGTAGAGTGGCCAGACGGAAGCCACTCTTCAGGAAAAGCACATGAAAGCCCGCTTGGAGTTTGCCAAAAGGCACCTAAAGACTCTCAGACCATGAGAAACCAAGATTGAACTATTTTGGCCTGAATGCCAAGCGTCACATCTGGAGGAAACCTGGCACCATTCCTACGGTGAAGCATGGTGGTGGCAGCATCATGCTGTGGGGTTGTTTTTCAGCGGCAGGGTCTGGAAGACTAGTCAGGATCGAGGCAAAGATATACAGAGAGATTCTTGATGAAAACCTGCTCCAGAGCGCTCAGGAACTCAGACTGGGTTGAAGGTTCACCTTCCAGCAGGACAATGACCCTAAGCACATAGCCAAGACAACGCAGGAGTGGCTTCGGGACAAGTCTCTGAATGTCCTTGAGTGGCCCTGCCAGAGCCCGGACTTGAACCCGATCGAACATCCCGATCTGAAAATAGCTGTACAGCAATTGCTCCCCATCCAACTTGACAGAGCTTGAGAGGATCTGCAGAGAAGAATGTGAGAAACTCCCCAAATACAGGTGGGCCAAGCTTGTAGCGTCATACCTAAGAAGACTTGATGCTGTAATTGCTGCCAAAGGTGCTCCAACAAAAAACTGAGTAAAGGGTCTGAATACTTATGTAAATGAGAGATTTCCATTTTCTATTTTTAATAATTTAGCAAAAATGTCTAAACCTGTGTTTGCGTGTAGATTGATGAGGGGAAAAAACTATTTAATCAATTTTAGAATAAGGCTGTAACGTAACAAAATGTCAAGGGGTCTGAACACTTTCTTAAGGCGCTGTATGAACAGAATTCAATATAATTCCAATGCGAGAACCCCCCAAAATGTAGTCCTCTTAGTCACTTTATCCTGCTGCCAGAGAATGCACATAATCGATATCTCACTGTTCTCTGCACGCCTCTCACTTCTAATCCAGAATTTCATAAAGAAGTATATATTTTACCTTTATTTACTTGCTGTTTTTATAAGAGCCAACAAAGAGAGCAATGTAAACAGATCAGCAACAAATACACATAACATTCAGAAGGCCTTAGCAGCTGCTCACATTGCCATGGTAACTAGAGACCTGTGGAACTACA
The DNA here is from genome assembly GCF_020615455.1 of Coregonus clupeaformis. NCBI lineage: Eukaryota > Metazoa > Chordata > Actinopteri > Salmoniformes > Salmonidae > Coregonus > Coregonus clupeaformis. Next base: position 55,897,305 of record NC_059215.1, read on the forward strand.
AAGGTTACAGGCCATTTGGCACTGTGCGCCGTGTATTATGGAGGCTGCTGTTATAATGTATGACCACAGAGGCAGTCTAGTGTCTACTCATTATTTTCTTGTAGAGAGAACACAGATAGTTTATGCACACAATCTGAAACCTATGATTACATACTGAATCCAGAAGGAACTTAAGTTGTGAGACAATGCTCAGAAGAATATACCAAGCTGTTAGTATAGTAGTCAAACAAAGGTAGTGTGTGGTTTCATATAACATTGATGCATGTTGTACTCCCACTGAGCATCAGACCATGATGTGATTGATATTTGGTTGTTGTCAACAAACATGTACAATTTTGAATTTTAATTCAACGTCTGTCCTTCTCCATTTTGAAAGTGTTCTCCATTTCCTAAGCACTCTTCAATATCTCTCCTTTCTTTTTCCTTTTCGCCAAGACCTCTGAAATGTAAAAGAACATGAAAGTTGTAAACAGAGCGTACACTAGCATGTATACTCAGATCTGTTGTCATGTTTTTACCAATCATGATATATCTTGTTGTGTGCGTTAACCAATCAGGATGTAGCAGAGAAACTAGGCCTAGGTTTCCTGAGGGAACAGCAGTGAGGCTGAAGACTGCACTGCGCTCATAGAGATAGATAGAGGACTCATCTTTGTGTCTGTGACAGCGTGGGCAGCGCCATCGAGGCTATTGCCATTTTTAGGTAGTCCATTTTCTTATTCACGATTGGCTGATCCCTCCTCATGACCTGATTGGACATGACTCCAACAGGGTCACCAGGAGGGATCAGCCAATGAAGTTGGAAGTCCCACCCAGTTGACTACATTAAAATGGTGGAAGCCCTCAATGGCGCTGCCCATGCTAAAACAGCCTTTGGCTACTAGAGGCCTCTATCATTCTCTATGACTGAGCTTCACACTGGTTAAGCCTTTCTCATCCACACACACACACAGACACACACACATTTAGACACTTCAAAGAGTTGCTCTGAGTAAAGATGGAGTGGGCTCCTTTGATCTCTCCCTTCTGACTCTGATTAGTGTGTAGATGTACAGTTCAGACCTACAGGGATCTGGCAGCCATGACACCTAGATACTGCAGAAGACTCTCACCCGCTCAACCACCAATCAGAACCCTTTCTCTCTCCATCATCATCCAATGAGAGGTCTTACATTCTCTCTGACAATTAGAACCCTCTCATTCTTTCAACATCCAACCTGAATATTTTAACTGACTAATCATCCAATCACCAGTTTCAAATTCTTTCTGCCTCCAATTAGAGGAGTTTGTCTGCAACTTCAGTACGAATCGTATGAAAAGCTTCCTTTCCATGATAAGAGAAAACGATAGAGAGAGGAGTCTGAATAATTGTTGAAGATATTTTTAAGACACTTTGGATTCCCATACCCTTAAAGGTGCCGCACACTTCGGCTGTTTGTTGAAACCAAACATTCGCTAATTAATACCTAATGAAATACAGAATATAAAATGAACTGTGTGACCTTATCTGGGAAATGAATCTACTTGGACGTCTCTACATTTCGGTTTTCATAGAGTGAAACACACACACACAGGTGCTTGTTCGCATACACAAATCACCCTCATCTCTTTCTATACGCAGAAGAGCATGAGCTGTCAGAACAGCTGATTGATGATATCCGTCCGTCGCCATGACGAAGGGTCAGTGAGGTCAGAGGTGACGTAAAGTGTTACAATAGAGGATAGAAAAGCTTATTAATGTTAGCATTTTTTATCGCAGGTTGACATTTTGTCATGAGTCTTGCCCTGGAGGCAGAACTGAGCGGTTCCTCTAGATGGGCCATCTGTAAAGTCATAATTGGCTATATTGTAAAAATTCATGAAAACAAACATTTGCTTTTTGGTCTTAATTTAAGGTTAGGATTAGGGTTAACAGTGTGGTTAAAATGAGGTTTAAAATCAGATTTTATGACTTTGTGGCTGTGCCAGCGTGTGACCACTCTACAAATCAAATCAAATGTTATGTCACATGCGCCGAATACAACAGGTGTAGACCTTACCGTGAAATGCTTACTTACAAGACCTTAACCAACAATGCAATTCAAGAAATATTTACAAAATAAACAAAAGTAAAAACGTAACACAATAAAATAACGAGGCTATATACAGGGGGTACCGAGTCAATGCGCTATGTACAGGTTAGTCAAGGGAATTTGTGCATGTAGGTAGGGGTAAAGTGACTGCATAGATAATAAACAGCGAGCAGCAGCAGTGGAAAAGCAAAGAGGGGGGGCAATGTAAATAGTCCGGGTGGCCATTTGATTAATTATTCAGCAGTCTTATGGCTTGTGGGTAGAAGCTGTTAAGAGCCTTTTGGACCAAGACTTGCCGTGCGGTAGCAGAGAGAACAGTCTGACAATTTTTGGGTCCTTCCTCTGACACCGTCTAGTATATAGGTCAAGGGGGAGGGGGGCAAAGTGCGGGCCGTATCCAGCCCGCCGGGCACTTCAATCCATCCCGCGAGACATTTTTTTAATGTATTCAATATTATATTTGAGTTACGATTTTTGGCCTAAAATTACTCATTCCATGATACACAAACATCCTTCAATACCAGTCAGATTCAGAATGCGCTCAATCATAGCCACTTCATTGCTTGACGACTTTTAAAGTGAAAAATGAGAAGTGGACTATTGTGTGTTTAAAGAAGAATGGACAGCAAAATACTTTTTTACTAATATTGGGCATAAGGCTGATATGCCAAGAAAGTGTTGCCGTTTTTAAGGAATATAATCTCAATCATTTTTCAAGCAAGCATGCTAACTACGCTAGCAATCTGTCCTCTCAGGAAAAGGCAACGAAGGCCTTAAGTTGCTACAAACTTACAAGCCCAACAAAATACGTTTACTAAACGGTGCTCTAGTCAGGACTCCATAACTAAGGCAACCTACGTAGTGGCACATAAAATCGCAACGCATAGCAAGCCTTTTGCTGAAGGGGAATTTTTTTGTTTGAATGATCTTTTACCAGATCTAATGTGTTATATTCTCCTACATTAATTTCACATTTCCACAAACTTCAAAGTGTTTCCTTTCAACTTGTATCAAGAATATGCCTATCCTTGCTTCAGGTCCTGAGCTACAGGCAGGTAGATTTGGGTATGTCGTTTGAAGCGAAAATTGAAAAAAAGGGTCCAATCCTTAAGAGGTTAAAAACCACGCCCAAAGGATGCTTGTTTTTTTCGGGTCTACATATGTGTGTGTGAACAAATGTTCTCAGTCATGATTTAAAACAAATCCCGTCACAGGTCAAATTTAACAAATTACCATTTGTTCTGAGAATCTCTACATCAAAGATGACACCAGACTTTGATGCCCTTGCCAAGAGAGGTGACCAGACCCATTGTTCACTTTAAGACTCGAATAACTGTGACTGGGGTAGGCAAGGATTATGCTTTTTCATGGTGATGGTTATGCAGTGAGAATTATGCAGCAATGCACTTGGATACAGGTAATAACTAATCAGTCAGATTTGGGCTGAGGTGATTGGATAACTGTAAATATGGCTCACAATGGAGATGATCATTGTTCCTTAATATGCTTTCAAAAACAGACCATTCCAAATTAAACTGATGCACTTACCAAATGCTTCACTCAAATTTTAGATTTGTTTATTTTTACACATCTGCTGTCTCCAGTCATATAATTGATCTATTTTTAAGTTTGCATATTGTGATTAAGTTTGATTGTACTTTACAAGGGTAGAGATGCAGGATCTGTGTGTGTTTGTCTGTGATGTTATAAATTATATCAATTTTGTGAAATTTGTTCACAAAAAACAAGGGTAGAATTGTTCTGCAAGCATATGTACAGTACAAGATGCGTGTCCATGTGAAAATGAATAAAGGCTTCACGTGTTTTGTCACTGTCAACTGCATTTATTTTCAGCAAACTTAACAATGTGTCCCTGAACAAAGGAGGGGGGGGGGGTCAAAAGTAACAGTCAGTATCTGGTGTGGCCACCAGCTGCATTAAGTACTGCAGTGCATCTCCTCCTCATGGACTGCACCAGATTTGCCAGTTCTTGCTGTGAGATGTTACCCCACTCTTCCACCAAGGCAACTGTAAATTCCCAGACATTTATGGGGGGAATGGCCCTAGCCCTCACCCTCCGATCCAACAGGTCCCAGACGTGCTCAATGGGATTGAGATCCGGGCTCTTCGCTGGCCATGGCAGAACACTGACATTCCTGTCTTGCAGGAAATCACGCACAGAACAAGCAGTATGGCTGGTGGCATTGTCATGCTGGAGGGTCACTTCAGGATGAGCCTGCAGGAAGGGTACCACATGAGGGAGGAGGATATCTTCCCTGTAACGCACAGCGTTGAGATTGCCTGCAATGACAACAAGCTCAGTCCGATGATGCTGTGTCACACCGCCCCAGACCATGACGGACCCTCCACCTCCAAATCAATCCCGCTCCAGAGTACAGGCCTCGGTGTAACGCTCATTCCTTCTACGATAAACGCGAATCCGACCATCACCCCTGGTGAGACAAAACCGCGACTCGTCACTGAAGAGCACTTTTTGCCTGTCCTGTCTGATCCAGCGACGGTGTTGCCGGGTGAGGACCTGCCTTACAACAGGCCTACAAGCCCTCAGTCCAGCCTCTCTCAGCCTATTGAGGACAGTCTGAGCACTGATGGAGGGATTGTGCGTTCCTGGTGTAACTCGGGCAGTTGTTGTTGCCATCCTGTTCCTGTCCCGCAGGTGTGATGTTCGGATGTACCAAGCCTTTTTTTGCTGAGTTTATATGCCTTTGTCGGGATTCGACACAATTCCCTGTCATCTGTGAGTTTTCTGGTCCCCTTCACCCTGACAACCTGCTAAGCTACCGTTTTAGGTGATGTTCCTTGAAAAAAATCCTAACTCCATCGTAAGTATGGTGTCAATTAGAGGTCTGTGTTTGAAAGCGACTTGGAATCGAAGAAAGAACCGGAACCACGGTGATATCAGTGGGGTCTTGCATTTTGCAACATGGTTTAAAAAACTACATGATCAAACAAAGCTTCGGACGTCATTGATCACGTGATAATGTTACTTTGAAACGAACATCGGTACATTGTGTCGGCTCAGTAGTGCTTTGAAAACTGCATCGGAGCTCCAGTATCAATCATCCCATCACTACTTATATCACATAGTATCAGAAGTTTGTTGCATAAATTCAACTATAAATTGGCCACATACTATCATACTGCAGACTTGCTTTCTCTAGAAATCTTCATGTCCATCCAGCCATGATTGTTCTCTCTCTTTTGTTATTGATCTCTCCATCGTGCCCCTTTTCTTCCACTAAACTACTTCTCCCTCTCTCCGGTCGGGTGACTATGGCTTCCCCTCCTGCCAGGACCACAACCACATCCACCTACCACATGACGATACCACGCACCTGAGGGCCACCATGCCGACATACTCTGCTGCCTTCACTGCCGCATATTCATTCTACCACCACTAACTCTGCCTCCAAGCCTTAGATCAGGGCTCAAAGACCTTGACCAAAGCCCCCAATCCAGCTCCGGACCTGGCTGTTCTCCTAGCATCCACAGATTACGCCTTGGCATCCGACGTAAATCTCTGCACCACTGCAGCATCTCCCCTCCTCTCTCTGCCAGCAACGACCTCTCACATCCCCACCTACTCAGCCCGTTTCGTGCCTGCCGCACCCGCAGCGGTCCGGCCCCTGGCCCTCCCAGCTGTGACACTGCCCGGTTCAGTGAACCGGCTGCCTCTCGCTTCCATTCTACACTGCCAGCTGCTCTGGCCTCCCGGGTATCTAGCCTGTTCTATCTTCACAGCTTCTAGCAGTTCTCCCCCTCTCAGGTCTTGCTGTCCCCGTGTCCGCTGCTACAGCAGCGGCTCACCCCTAGCACTGCCAGTGACGACCTCGCTCTCCAAATCAGACCCTGCAAATCCCGTGACCCGTGCTCCCACGGTGACACACCCTCCCTCTACACCAGTGACAAACTTAATCTTCACCTCTAGTCCCACTGGTCTTGTGACCGCCAACGTTGCAGTGCCTCACCTTCTCTGCCAGCGATGACCGCTCAGCCAGCTATACTGTATGTGCCTGCTGCCTCATCTGTGGCTCGGCCCCTGTTCCTCACAGCTGTTAAGTTCTAACTGTTCAGTGAGCCAATTGCCTCAATGTTATAGTTTTTATCGCTGGCCGCAGCCCAGCCCTGCCCTCCTGCTCACCATTCACTCTCGACGGCCACCCTGGCTCTTCCTCTACCCAACACACTCCACTTCAATTCGTATCCAGTCTCTTCCTCACTTCGCCAGCAGATCCTAAAATGGTCCCGATGGCCCCATGACCGCTGTTACGGCAGCGGCTCACCCCCTCTCTGCCAGTGATGACCGCTCCCCACCTCAGGTCTGTCTAGCCTGGTTCTCGGCTCACCCTTCTCGCCGCTAGAAGTTGGATGACCTGTCTCCTGCCCTTCATCTACACTGATTGAAGTGGATTTAACAAGTGACATCAATAAGGGATCATAGCTTTTACCTGGTCAGTCTGTCATGTTAAGAGCAGGTGTTCTTAATGTTTTGTATACTCAGTGTATATCCCTTCTATGACAGACATCACCATCCTAGACAAAGATACCTTGACCTTCCCCATCAAACAGAGTAAACCAACCAGTTTGGCAAAACCACACCAGTCTACCTGTTACCATCTACCCTCAGCCCTTGTAAACCAGTCACTTACTTCCTACAGCTCAGACAATCTCAACGTGAATCTCCATCCGATCCATTATTCATAATTGAATATGGTTCCATCGGCTCGCCAATGGTTCCATTCCCATCTGAGACAGATTATCCCTGTACAGCTATCCTACCTACCAATTCTCCAGACACTCCTTTCGCATCAGAGCTGCATCCATGGCATCTCGACACAGCATCCCAGACCACACCATACAACTCCTCACACGCTGGTCCTCTCAAGCCTATCATTCCTACATCCGCTCTGCCATCAACAACATCAGGACAGCACACCACAATGCTCATCTCACAGAACCTACATTAACTCAAGCACAGTCCTCCAGTCCCTGCCTCATTTCACGGACACCATCTACCTCACGTACCGGATCCTACCCAACCAGCCGAAAGAGGATTGGCTCCCCAGTTGAGCCTGGTTCCTCAAGGTTTTCGCCAACCATTCAGCACCTGCAGTCCAGAACAGTTAACTTCCTCTCCAGGGTCCAACTAACTTGGAGTTCTCTTTTTGGGGATTGCCATCACCCCAGCAGCCTAACTACCACGGCCTGATGATGTCTACCTGAGACTCCAAGACAAACTCTACAAAGTCTGCAGCCCTTGGCTTCATCCAGTCCATTCTCATTCTCACATCCATTCCATTTCCTCAATAAATATTCTAAACCTATTTCAATATCTGGTCCTTAAACTTGTGACATTTGAAAGTCTCCCATTGCATTCTAACACTCTCCCCATCTCAATTTATATAATTCCCTTCCAGTATCTCGCACACATCTCTCAATGTGTAAAGTCAGAGTTTTACTTCCAGGGTTTTTGTGGACAGGATGTCCATATTTAATGAAGTCAGTCTCTTGTTAAAATGCTTTTAAGTGCTCCTGTGCAGCGCTGCAGGCTGGGAGGGTGGGGGCTTTTATTTATTCATTGGGTGGTTCACTGCCTCTTTTCCTCTCTGGGTCTGTGAAGAAGGGAGCAGATTAGAGGGGTGAGTGCCCCCCTCCTCCTCCTCCCTCTCTGGTTGGCAGTGTTTCTCCCTCGGGGGACACCCCTTTGTCAGTCCACATTAACGTCCATCGGAATACGCTCCTCTAGAGGGGAGACGCGCGCGCAAACACTCACGTATGCATCTACACAAACACACACTAAAACACAAGCACGCACAAACAGACACACACACACATTTACACACTCACTCAAACACAACATATTTGCATACACACACTCATAACAAACACAAGTACATTAGGTCAGTTACACACACACACACACACACATTTGCCTTCATTATGAACTGAAATGGGGAGTCTGCATGTTTGAGAGTTAGACAAGCACACACATACACACACTCCCCCTCTTGATTTGAATCCATCTTAACAGCAAAGTTTGAACAAGCATCTGAAGACTGTCAGAAGAGCGAGAGTGGAGAGAACTTTCTCCAATTGAAGCCTGCAATCATGCCTTGTGCTAATTCTGTCTGTGAAGTTTGGGCCGCCTGCTCCCTCGTTATCTCTCTGCGCTGGGAGGAGGAGAGGAGAGCAACAGTTGAAACATATCATTAACCAAATGTCTTTCTACAACAAAGTGCACACCCCACACATAAGCATGGACACAAGCATGAGCATGCTAACACACTTGTCATCCTTATCATTCGCCTCTAACTGAACTCATATCTGCAGAATTGCTGTCTTTTGAATGAGACAGTCATGTCAGTAAGCACTGCATGTTAACATCTTCTTTCACATCTAAAATTGAAATGGAGTTGTGTGAGGTTGTGTGTGTCTGTCAGTGGAGGCTCCTCAGAGGAGGAAGGGGAGGACCATCCTTCTCAGTGAATTTCAGAAAAATTGTGAAACATCCGCCAACCTATCAGAGCTCTTGCAGCATGAACTGACATGTTGTCCACCCAATCAGATAATCAATCTAGTACTGAAAGCATAAGCTAAAGCTAGCACTGCAGTGCATAAAATGTGGTGATTAGTTGACGAGAGAGAGAAAAACAATTGAACAGTTTTGAACAAATTAATTTCTTCAAAAATGAAGGAGAAGTAAGAGAGCTATATTTCCTTAATTTTTTCACTTAATCAGCTAGCGACAGTGAGGGAAAAAAGTATTTGATCCCCTGCTGATTTTGTACGTTTGCCCACTGACAAAGAAATGATCAGTCTATAATTTTAATGGTAGGTTTATTTGAACAGTGAGAGACAGAATAACAACAAAAAAATCCAGATAAAAACACGTTATAAATGTATTTATATTTTAATGAGGGAAATAAGTATTTGACCCCTCTGCAAAACATGACTTAGTACTTGGTGGCAAAACCCCCTGTTGGCAATCACAGAGGTCAGACGTTTCTTGTAGTTGGCCACCAGGTTTGCACACATCTCAGGAGGGATTTTGGTCCACTCCTCTTTGCAGATCTTCTCCAAGTCATTAAGGTTTCGAGGCTGACGTTTGGCAACTCAAACCTTCAGCTCCCTCCACAGATTTTCTATGGGATTAAGGTCTGGAGACTGGCTAGGCCACTCCAGGACCTTAATGTGCTTCTTCTTGAGCCACACCTTTGTTGCCTTGGCCGTGTGCTTTGGGTCATTGTCATTCTGGAATACCCATCCACGACCCATTTTCAATACCCTGGCGGAGGGAAGGAGGTTCTCACCCAAGATTTGACGGTACATGGCCCCGTCCATCATCCCTTTGATGCGGTGAAGTTGTCCTGTCCCCTTAGCAGAAAAACACGCCCAAAGCATAATGTTTCCACCTCCATGTTTGACGGTGGGGATAGTGTTCTTGGGGTCATAGGCAGCATTCCTCCTCCTCCAAACACGGCGAGTTGAGTTGATGCCAAAGAGCTCGATTTTGGTCTCATCTGACCACAACACTTTCACCCAGTTCTCCTCTGAATCATTCACATGTTCATTGGCAAACTTCAGACGGGCCTGTATATGTGCTTTCTTGAGCAGGGGGACCTTGCGGGTGCTGCAGGATTTCAGTCCTTCACGGCATAGTGTGTTACCAATTGTTTTCTTGGTGACTATGGTCCCAGCTGCCTTGAGATCATTGACAAGATCCTCCCGTGTAGTTCTGGGCTGATTCCTCACCATTCTCATGATAATTGCAACTCCACAAGGTGAGATCTTGCATGGAGCCCCAGGCCGAGGGAGATTGACAGTTATTTTGTGTTTCTTCCATTTGCGAATAATCGCACCAACTGTTGTCACCTTCTCACCAAGCTGCTTGGCGATGGTCTTGTAGCCCATTCCAGCCTTGTGTAGGTCTACAGTCTTGTCCCTGACATCCTTGGAGAGCTCTTTGGTCTTGGCCATGGTGGAGAGTTTGGAATCTGATTGATTGATTGCTTCTGTGGACATGTGTCTTGTATACAGGTAACAAGCTGAGATTATGAGCACTCCCCTTAAGAGTGTGCTCCTAATCTCAGCTCGTTACCTGTATAAAAGACACCTGGGAGCCAGAAATCTTTCTGATTGAGAGGGGGTCAAATACTTATTTCCCTCATAAAAATGCAAATCAATTTATAACATTTGTGACATGCGTTTTTCTGGATTTTTTGTTGTTGTTATTCCGTCTCTCACTGTTTAAATAAACCTACCATTAAAATTATAGACTGGTCATTTCTTTGTCAGTTGGCAAATGTACAAAATCAGCAGGGGATCAAATACTTTTTTCCCTCACTGTAGTTTAGCATACTCAAACAGAGAGGGATACCATGTTAGCTAGTTAGCTATGGCTATCCAACACTGGAACTCTTCCAAGTCAAGGTAAGCTTTTGGTTTTATTAATTTATTGCCACCCGGGGCCCACTGGTGTAACTGCATGATTGTAGCGGGTTCACTAACACGTTAGTTCTATTAGCTATGTTAACTATGACGTTAGTTAATATGGTGACAATGATGTAGGCTGTGTGTAGAAGTTAGCGGTTATGATATGAAGGTTTGGTTTGGAAAGGTTTTTTTTCCTGGTCACGGACAGCTGATGTGTTGTGCACTGAAGTCCACAAGTAAAGGGAAAAGGTGAGAGGAGGAGAGTACGTAGATGCGAGCAAAGTATCAAGCTGTTTGTATGTGGCTGCTATCAAGGTGAATTGTGTTTGCGTGTGATCAGGGGTGTATTAATTCCACCGATTCTTCTGTTGAAAAACATTTCTTAAACGGAAGCAAATGGAGTGAAACAGGGATAAACATACCTGATTTTGTCCAATAGAAACTCTCATTTACAACTGTTGGGCTAATGATTACACCCTATATCAGCTAGATGAAGGCAAGAGTGTGCAATGCGGAATTGAATGTGTCACTGTCTGTCACCTTGATTACTCACATTTTTCTCTAGACCTCTGCACCTATGTTGTAAACTTTCATAGGCTAGGTTTTAGCAACCTCATGATGGGTATAGGGAAAATATGAGTATCATGTAGTAGCCTAAACCTATCGATGTTACATTGAGCTAGGTGAATTGAATATGAATGACAGTCATCCAATATGCTGTAATAGAAATAAGGCCATGCTCATAAAAAAAAGTAATCGTCCTCCCTCATCTTAAACGGCACTGACCGCCACTGGTGTGGTGTGCGTGTGTTCTCACTGGAGGGCCCTGTAACCATGCAGAGTGATGCAGATTTTCTTCCATTACTCGCTGCCTAATTCAGTGCTTTGACCTAAATTCCAAAATCACACATGAGTGTTCACCAAGGCTGTCCTGTTCAATCACGGTCATCTCCGCACGCAAATAGACGCGCACGCACACACACACACTTGTGGGGATGAACTGCAAAGAATAACCATCATCACAATCATGATTTTGCATCTTTTGAAAACTAATTTAGCTGATGTTGGTGGTAAACATTTCCATATCAGAAATTCATACAGATACTTTCACCCTACGATTCCTTCAGAGCTTTAAAACATCTTACAACCAGCAGCTTATTAGTCCAGAACATACCAAATCACTTCTCAGTAATTGTATTTGAAATGTTCCTCTCTCCATCATCTTGAAATTGAACATCAAACTAAAATGCAAATTATTTCTTCCTAACAGTTCTACAGCATCAAACAAACTTATAATTGGATGTAAAAGGCTTATTCATCTGTTAAATCTCCACTCCTACTGATGAAAATTGAATCTGGATTTGAAATCAGCACTATCAGAGAGAGAGAGAGATTGGAGTTGAAGAGTCAGTCGAGCATGTACATGTACACACACACACACACACACACACACACACACACACACACACACAGCCATGGCATGCTTCAAACTACGTGCAAAGTGAAGAGAAGAGCGTCAGTAGCATAGAGAGGGGTTGAATGGAATCACACGGGCCCAGACCCAGCCCAGTTAGCTAGAGTTATCCTGATGAGTTAGGGAATTAATTAGCTATATAATGAGAAAATGCACTTCTGGCTGTTAACGTGCGGTCACCGGACTCCCTCAAGACTCTTCCCTTCCTCTCGCATGGGTCCTCTCTCACGCACTTGTTCTCCTCTGTTTCTCCCTCCCACTGTTCTAAATGTGGCTGACTGTACCATTGGAAGAGTCTTAGCTCGACCAAGATGGAAGTACAGAATTTATAGAGGTATGAAATGAAGGGATGAGAGGAGAAATGAAAAACTGTTAGCACTCAGGGACAAAGAAAAGCAATGGAGGGAGAGTGATATACAGTCAATGAAAATACAGAAAACAGACAGAGAGACAGACAGTGAGAACACCAGATGCCGTGTGGGAGGCTTATTTAATTGATGATATCACACCTCCAGTCTTTCACTCACTCACACACACGCATTGCCAGCTCTCTCTTCCCTGAGGGTATCCTATTCTAATCAATACCTTCTACCAGAGGGACAAAATAAAAATAAATACTACCTACAAACATCACAACAGATTAAGTATCTGAACTTCGCATAAAATATTACAGAACATTTAGCAGAAATGTTAAGATACCAATTGTTAAGTGTTACATGAAACGTGTAGGCTATAACTCCATGCAGGTAGAAATCGTGTGCCTTCTTTGCCTAACGGTAAAGCACCCTACAAACGAGTAATTAATTAGCATTTCATTTGTAAATGCAAATGAGCTTCATAAAAAAATACTCATTTTGTGGGCTTCAAAGGCAGGCACAGTGGAGCCAAATCAGTGGGTTTGTTCAGCTGTGGCACTAACGAGACATATTTGGCATAACAAGGGAGACCTGCCATAATTTGTTTATGCTAATGATATGAAACAGCGCTTGTCCTTTTGGTGTGTATCTGGTAATGGATCTGTGGTACTGAACGCCTCTCTCGGTTGTTCCTTCAGGGTTTGGTTGGCTCCAGAGGCTGGTGAGGTGGAGGGAAGGGTTGGTCTGATTGTTGTACTGGGTTAACTGGTTTGATCAGGGTAACAGAGATCATGGGGTTGGTAGGGCTCAATGTCATGGCATTGGAGGGTCTGTAAAGGCATTTCAGTGGGAGGGTACAAGGCAATCCAACTGAAGAAAAATTAAAAGCTTGATTTTTATATTCCTAGAGTTTTGTATTTTTCAGAGAAGGGGTTAATTGCAGGGGTCAGGAAGTTTGACATGCTCACGCACACACACAGTCTTGTATAATTAACATTGTCGTGACACACAATTCAGTCCCATTCAAAATCCTATTTTCCCTAACCCTAAACACACACACACACACACACACACACACACACACACATACAGGATATGCACCTACAGATGTAGGATCTTCATTTGATCACCCTGTTGCAGGATAACTTTCCTGCAATGCACTTTGACATTTCAGACTTGATTTTCCCTTAAAAACAATGTATCAACCCCTACAAAAATATCCATGAATTATAATCCACATAATTCACATTTCCTGCTGTAGCAAACTGGCTCAAATTAGGATCCTACATCTGTAACAAACCAAACTGCACCCAGAAGAGAACATTAATAATTTTACTCACTGATGACCATTCTCTGTGCTGTAATTGGCTTGTTATGTACACCAGTGTTATACTCTAATCTAAAATCATCTCCTCTGAACAGACCCAGCTGGAACAAAGACTGCCAGAGATGAGATGGGGAAAAGAGGGATGATGGAGGGGAGAGGAGCAGAAAGAAAGAGATGAAAGGAAAATCTGCATTACCAAACTGGGTGTAAGTCATGGAAACGTTGACTTCTTGATTAGTCCGACTGTATGACCCAAAGCAATGGCACTCTGTTATAGGGTGATCTCCAGTTCTATTAAACTAGATCTGACGATTTCCAATAGCCTCGTCTGCAATCCCATCCTGAGGCATGTGTGTGTGTGACAGGGTTCTCTCTACGCTGTTTGTTCACTGATGACGGAGTGTGAGGCCAAGTGAGACGGCAGTGCGGCTGGCCCTAACTGATAACTGCGAGCGCACACACACACCATGCCTCCATCTTCCAAACTGTTCTTAATTAATCTGCAAAATGAAAAACAACCAGAATCATATTCAGCCATCTTGTTACGTGTTGAATAATTGATAGATCACAAAGTGAGTCACACAGGGGGTGTGGTTCAGGTGCTTGTGTGTACGTGTCTAGGTGGGTATATGCATGTGTTTTTGTGTCTTCATGTTAGTGTCCCTGTTTGTTATAGTACAGCATGGGACAGATGGTGTTCTCTCTCTCTGCTCCCTCAGAGTGCTGACTGTCCTGTAGCTAACACAATGCATCAAAGCATGCCTTCCTAAGGCTAAATAAAGAAAGATACGACTTTCATTACCATAACCGTCAGCAGGCATGTTCCCCACACGGCAACTTAGATATATTAACACAACAATATTTTTTCATCTTCTCTTAAAGATAATGTGTTTGAGTTGATCCACTCCTGCTTTAAAGCTTGTTTTAACCCTTTGGCTTTCTCCCCAAGAGTCTTTGGGATTTCCTTAAAGAAGGCTTTGGCATCTGGGCTATGCATCGCGTCACATTAGGGAAGAGGATTGTCCAATGACAGCACAGCAAGTCATGGCTGGTGTGATAGTTAGTAGGATTCTTCATCTCTCAGATAGGGCTGTGGCGGCCATGAAATTTTGTCAGCCGGTGATTGTCAAGCAAGTAACTAACGGTCTCACGGTAATTGACCGTTAATTAACATAAACACGTTTAGCATCTCCTGGCTTCCATGCATAGCCTACAAGCCACTGATGCAGACGTTTGGAACATCCCCATTTTAAAAAGTCTAATAAATCCATTCAATATAGCCTACACCATCACAATAAATTAATTATTTATTTTAGACAGGTCTAAAGAAAGGATATGAAGAAAATGTAGTCTATTTCAGAAGAACAGAATAGCATACTCTGAGTTGTCCTTATGTTAGGCCCTGGTATGGCAATGCCAAATGACTGGGTTACACTAGTTCATTTAGCAGACAAGATTTGCTTAGAATTCTGTGGCATTCTTTTTTATTATTTTATAGTATGACAAATACAAATGAACATAGCTGAACAAAATAGAAAGGATATTTTCTCCAAACATTTTCCTAGGAAGTGCGCACATGCGGCTATTCTGTGTTGAATGGTTAACAAAGAAACAGGTCCTCCTATATGCAACTTCAGTTATGATACAAACGTTGGGCTATATGTTTAGATTTTTAATACATTCTAAGGCTGCATGATGTGACTAATGATGATTTGAAAAATATCGCATGAATGGCATGAGCTCTGTTTTTGTTTGTTGTGCAGGCTGCAATAATTTCATCAGTCTCTCTTTCACAATTTGACAAGCACTTGATAATATTCTCACCAGGCCTCAAATTTCCCGGCGGCATCCCCCTTGTTGGCCGTAATGCCCCCTAAAAAATCCATGCCTTTTGCGACCAGTGGCCGTTGTGGGCTTGGGCTGAACATAATAATTTGAATTCCCTTCTCCCTCTCACTGACATGGCTCTCTGAGATATCTCAATTCTTATTAGCCAATGCCCGTCACGTGATCGGGTCCTTCTCACATGCATCTCAGCTAAGAAGTAGGCTACAAGTGAAGACGGACACATCGGGATGCAACTGCGCGTGTCCCTCTTAACAAATTCCGAGCCACATATTGAAGATGTTAGAAGAGCTGTTCACAATTTGGCCTACTTTTCGTCAGCCAATAAGATGAGTGGGCCTAACGAACAGCAAAAGCACTAGCCTATGTCAATCAACTATCCTCCATAGTACAAAAGTTGATACAACCACTCGCATCAATTTTTTTTTAAAGCAATGAGGATGATGCAACAGATCAGAACGTTTAGCTTAAAATGTTGATAAACTGTTAAGCTATTTCTTCACATTATACAGTGCATTCGGAAAGTATTCAGACCCCTTGACTTTTTCCACATTCTGTTTTACTTTACAGCCTTATTCTAAAATGGATTAAATTGTTGTTTTTTACCTCAATCTACACACTATACCCTGCAATGACAAAGAAAAAACAGGTTTTTAGAAATTGTTGCAAACTATTCAAAATAAATAAAACATACTTTTTTTTTTTTTTTTACTCAGTACTTTGTTGAATCACCTTTGGCAGCGATTACAGCGTCATGTCTTCTTGGGTATGACACACCTGTATTTGGGGAGTATCTCCCATTCTTCTCTGCAGATCCTCTCAAGATCTGTCAGGTTGGATGGGGAGCGTTGCTGGACAGCGATTTTCAGGTCTCTCCAGAGAAGTTAGATCGGGTTGAAGTCTGGGCTCTGGCTGGGCCACTTAAGGACCTTCAGAGACTTGTCCCGAAGCCACTCATGCGTTGCCTTGGCTGTGTGCTTAGGGTTGTTGTCCTGTTGGAAGGTGAACCTTTGCCCCAGTTGGAGCAGGCTTTCATCAAGGATCTCTCTGTACTTTTCTCCGTTCATCTTTCCCTCAATCCTGAGTAGTCTCAATGTCCCTGCCGCTGAAAAACATCCCCACAGCATGATGCTGCCACCACTATGCTTCACAGTAGGGATGGTGCTAGGTTTCCTCCAGACGTGACGCTTGGCATTCAGGCCAAAGAGTTCAATCTTGGTTTCATCAGACCAGGGAATCTTGTTTCTCATAGTCAGTGTCCTTTAGGTGCCTTTTGGCAAACTCCAATTGGGCTGTCATGTGCCTTCCGTCTGGCGGCTTACCATCAAGGCTTGATTGGTGGAGTGCTGCAGAGATGGTTGTCCTTCTGGAAGATTCGCCCATCTCCACAAAGGAACTCTGGAGCTCCGTCAGAGTGACCATCGGTCACCTCCCTGACCAAGGCCCTTCTCCCCCGATTGCGCAGTTTGGCCAGGCGGCCAGCTCTAGCAAGAGTCTTGGTGGTTCCAAACTTCTTCCATTTAAAAATGATTGCGCAGTTTGGCCAGGCGGCCAGCTCTAGCAAGAGTCTTGGTGGTTCCAAACTTCTTCCATTTAAGAATGATGGAGGCAACTGTCACGATCGTTTAAAGACTGGTCGAACCAAGGCGCAGCGTGATAAGCGTACATGTTTATTTACGAATAAACACAACGACAAAACAACAAACAAACGATACGTGAAGTCTTAAGGTACACACAACAAACCTATACGGAACAAGATCCCACAACCCACTAGTGCCAACAGGCTACCTAAGTATGGTCCCCAATCAGAGACAACGAGCAATAACCCCAATCAGGCCAACATAGATCTACACATTCTAGATCTTAAACATAGAACATCGACATACCAAACAGAACACAGAAAATACACACCCTGACTCAAAAAATACAAGTCCTCAGAGTCAGGGCGTGACAGCAACTGTGTTCTTGGGGACCTTCAATGCTGCAGAAATGCTTTGGTACCCTTCCCCACATCTGTGTCTCCACACAATCCTGTCTCTGAGCTTTACGGACAATTCCTCCGACCTTATGGCTTGGTTTTTGCTCTGACATGCACTGTCAACTGTAGACAGGTGTGTGCCTTTCCAAATCATGTCCAATGAATTGAATTTACCACAGGTGGACTCCAATCAAGTTGTAGAAACATCTCAAGGATGATCACTGGAAACAGGATGCACCTGAGCTCAATTTCGAGTCTCATAGCAAAGGGTCTGAATACTTAAGGCTTTTTTTAATATACATTTGCAAACATTTCTAAAAACCTGTTTTTGCTTTGCTGTTATGGGGTATTGTGTGTAGATTGAGGGATAAAAATAATTGAATCCATTTTAGAATAAGGCTGTAACGTAACAAAATGTGGAAAAAGTTAAGGGGTCTGAATACGTTCCGAATGCACTGTAAGTGCAGCAATACGCATACGGCAGTAGGTTATAAGTGCGACTGTTCCAAAATGGAATCAATTAGCGGGAAAACACTGGGTGTTTTTCAATATGCATACTACCATGCTCCACACTCTCATGCTCCAAGTGCATTCTCCAAGGACGTTCTCTTGAGTACGTTCTTGTGAGGACGAGAGTGTGGAGAACGCATAAAACCTTACATTTGAGAAGCACTCGCACTCCCCCTACTCTATTACCTCAAGCTGCATCTCTCCATTCACTGAACCGTCTTCCAGCCAGGAAAATAGAGACGAAAAAATATATACACAAAGCAAATGTTTTACTTCATAATTATCAGCTAGATATGTTCATTGTTGTAATCTAGCTAGCCAACTAGCTAGTTAAACAGGCAAAAATGACCTAAAACTAATGTTATGCAAGGTACAGTAGATGTCAATTCTTCGTGGCTAGCTAGCTAGCCAGTTAGCCCTATTGACTTACTATAGACTTACCCATTCACTAAACCTTCCATCTTCTAGCCAGGACAATGGCAATAGAGGCGAAACAAGATATACACAAAGCAAATATTTGACTTCATAACGATCAGCTAGCTATATGAGAATCATAATAATGTAGCTAACCAGATAGTATAACAGGTAAAAATGACCTAAAATCAATGTTGTCTAAGGTAGATGTCAATTTTTTGTGGGTAGCTATATAAGAATTATTCGTGGCTAGCTAACAGTAGTAGCTAGCCAGTTCTCTATTGACATACTATGGGCTTGCGATCTACTGTTAGGCCTACTGCTGCTAGGTAGCTCTCTCTCTGCTCTCCCCCTCCCCTCTGTCTGTCCTTGATTGCAGGAGTGAAGTCTGGTGTGCGGGAGTCAGGGTTCCAGCTGCAGCTCATTCACCATAATCACCTCAGCCTTTAAGACCCGGTCAAACTTTCCACTCATCGTCAGATCATAGTCAAGACAACCATATATTTGGAACCTGACTCCTGCCTCCGCTTCACTCCTGCCACCACCATCCTGCTCTCCACTATCGGGCCTCTCCTTTGGACTCACCACGGACACTAGGACATTACGGTACCACACCTGCCCTGACCTGGATCTGTACCCTCCCTGTAACCTGGACTTGCTCTTCCCCATTTATTGGAAACCTGGACTATTGAACATTATAATAAACCTGTTAACTTCTCTGGCTTGGTGTACTTGTCTGCATTTGGGTTCTATCCAGTTAAATCATAACAGTATGATCTGACCAACATGAACCCAGCAGACAGTAGCTCGGATACCACCCCAGAGTGCACTCAAATTTGGACTGCCATAGCCAATCAGGGCATTCTACTTGGCCAACATGATACCCTGTTTAAGACGATTGCTGAGGACAGTCAGGTGCTGCTTAATCAGGTTCAATTACTCACCAATCAAGTGTCTGCCCTTACTACCCCTTCAGCCCAGATCAGAGAGCCTTTTGTTCCTGCTCCAGAGCGCTATGACGGGAACATGGGAACCTGTGGCGATTTTTTGACTCAATGCTCGTTAGTGTTTGAACAACAGCCCCTCACCTACGCCTCAGAAAGAGCCCGTATTGCCTACCTTATCAACTCTACTAGCGGTTCCGCTCGTGCCTGGGGATCCGCGGTCTGGGAGAGTCAGTCGGACATTTGCAACGCTTACGTGGCCTTCACCACGGAGATGAGGAAGGTTTTTGACCACCCCGTACGAGGCAAGGAGGCTGCGAAACGGTTGTTTTCTCTTCGGCAGGGGGCTCGTAGTGTGGCGGAGATGGCAGTGGAGTTTCGGACTTTAGCAGCAGTGAGTGGTTGGAATGACGAGGCATTACAAGGAGTGTTCATCAATGCTTTGTCTGAGACTTTAAAAGATGAATTGGTGTCATATGATGAATCGCCTACGCTGGATAATCTTATTTCACTCACTATCAGGTTGGATAATCGGATTCGGGAGCGCCGCCGGGAGAGGAGTGTTAGTTCCAAGCAACCTGTCTGTCATCAACAAACTCCTCCCTGCATCGTCCCTACGGAGAGAGCCGTGTCTTCCCGAGTCGATACGAGGAGCACTGAACCCGAAGCCATGGAGGTGGGTCGTGCACGGTTGTCCTCAGAGGAGCGTGCACGTCGTATTCAGGCTCGGGTCTGCCTGTATTGTGGAGAAGCTGGTCATTTCGTTCCTTCCTGCCCAGTTCGTCCGGGGAAAAGGGCCGGCTCATCATTTATGGGAGAAGTTTTGGTGAGCCGAGCAGCGGATTCTTCCTCTTCTCCCCCGCATTCTGCTCCAGGCATCCCTCCAGTGGCAGTCCCAGAATTTCTCTGTTAGTGCGCTGATTGACTCTGGTGCCGACGAAAGCTTTTGGATAGAGAGTGGGCTCAACAAATGGATTTGGAGACTGTTCCTATGGACTGTCCGCTGCAGGCTAAGGGTCTAAATGGACAATTGTTGACCCGCATTACCCATCAGACTGTTCCTGTTTGTCTTAGAGTGTCGGGAAATCATCAGGAGAACATTCAATTCCATATTATCGACTGCCCACAGACTCCCCTGGTCCTTGGTATCCCCTGGCTCATAAAACACAATCCACACATTGATTGGGTGACAGGTAGCATTGTTTCATGGAGCACATTTTGTCATGTGAATTGTTTGTGTTCTGCTCAGACTCCTGCCAGTACTGTGCCTCAACCTCCACTGGAGTCCATGGATCTTTCTGCTGTTCCTGACGTGTATCATGACCTGGCATCCGTTTTCTGCAAACACAGAGCTACTTCTCTTCCTCCTCACCGGCCTTACGACTGCGCCATTGACCTCCAGCCAGGAGCCCCGCTCCCCCAGCAGTCGCCTGTACAATCTCTCCCGGCCGGAGACGGAGGCTATGGAGAACTACATTCGGGACTCCTTGGCGGCAGGTATTATGCGTCCTTCCTCGTCACCTGTAGGAGCGGGATTCTTTTTGTTGCTAAGAAGGATAAGACCCTCAGACCCTGTATTGATTACCGTGGACTTAACAACATCACCATTAAGAACAAGTATTCTCTGCCTTTGATTAATTCTGCTTTTCCCCTCCTTCATGGTGCTACCATCTTTACGAAACTGGATCTACGAAATGCGTATCACCTGGTGCGCATTCGTAAGGGTGATGAATGGAAGACTGCCTTCAACACACCCTTGGGACATTTTGAGTATCGGGTTATGCCTTTTGGGTTGTCTAATGCCCCTGCTGTTTTTCAGGCACTAGTCAATGATGTCCTTCGGGACATGTTGAATCGGTTTGTTTTTGTCTATCTGGATGATATCTTGATTTTCTCAGAGTCCTCCCAGGAACATGAACTGCATGTGCGCCAGGTGTTGCAAAGGTTGTTGGAGAACAAACTGTTTGTGAAGATGGAGAAATGTGAATTTCATGTGTCTGAGACCTCTTTTTGGGGTTACATCATAGCTCAGGGGGAGCTGCGGATGGACCCAGCTAAGATCTCTGCTGTCACGGACTGGCCAGCTCCCTCTACCCGCAAACAACTTCAACGATTCCTGGGGTTTGCGAACTTCTATAGGAGGTTCATCAAGGACTACAGCCGCATTGCGGCGCCACTCACCGCTCTCACCTCCATCTCACGACCGTTCGCTTGGAATGAAGGGGCCGAATCAGCGTTCGAAGAACTGAAACATCGCTTCGCCTCGGCTCCCATTCTGATGCAGCCGGACCCCGACCGCCAGTTTGTCGTGGAGGTGGATGCATCCGACACTGGGGTAGGTGCAGTGTTGTCACAACGTTCTCCTGAAGATAACAAACTGCATCCCTGTGCTTTTCTCTCAAGGAAACTTTCTCAGGCAGAGAGGAATTATGATGTTGGAAATCGTGAACTGCTCGCCGTTAAGCTGGCTCTCGAGGAGTGGCGACATTGGTTGGAGGGGGCGGAACAACCCTTCATCGTTGGACGGATCATAAGAATCTGGCTTACCTCCAGTCAGCGAAGCAGCTCAACCCCGTCAAGCCAGGTGGGCACTATTTTTTGGGAGATTCAATTTTTCTCTGTCTTACCGTCCTGGGTCACGCAACGTCAAGCCTGACGCCCTGTCTCGTGTTCATTCGGCTGTTGATACTGGTAGTAACCCTGAACCCATTTTGCCTCCTACCTGCAGTATTGCAGTCATCACATGTGACATCGAGGGGATTGTTAGACAGGCTCAACATCATCACGCTGACCCTGGGAGGGGTCCTCCTAACCGGATGTTTGTCCCTGAGTCTGCTCGCTCCCAGGTACTTCAGTGGGCTCACTCGTCTCCCCTTACCTGTCACCCTGGAGTTTCGCGGACCCTTGACTTTGTGCGACGGAAGTTCTGGTGGGCCACGATGGAGGCGGACACTCGAGCCTTCATTGCTGCTTGTACGGTATGTGCACGAAGTAAAAACTCCACCCAGGCCAGCGCTGGTCATCTACGACCTCTACCTATACCCAGCCGGCCCTGGTCGCATATCGCTATGGATTTTGTCACTGGACTTCCCCCTCATCTGGTAAGACTGTCATTCTTACGGTGATTGATCGTTTTTCTAAGTTCGCTCATTTTTTGGCCCTACCTAAACTGCCCACTGCCAGAGAGACGGCTGATATTTTGGTTGAACATGTGTTCCGCTCTCATGGTCTACCCACGGATATTGTCTCTGACAGGGGTCCCCAGTTTGTCTCCCAGGTGTGGAAAGCTTTCTGTAAAGCTTTGGGCATTACATCCAGCCTGTCCTCTGGATATCACCCCCAGACCAACGGGCAAGCCGAGAGAGCGAACCAGGAGATGGAGACCGCACTTCGCTGTGTCACTGGGTCTAACCCTGGGTCATGGAGCTCCATGCTCCCCTGGGTGGAATATGCTCATAACACCTTGACTAACGCTTCCTCTGGTTTGTCTCCTTTTCTGTGTGCTCTGGGTTATCAACCTCCCTGTTCCCTTCCCAAGAGAGGGAACTTGCGGTACCCTCGGTGCAGTCCCACATGCGCCGCTGCTGCAAGGTCTGGAGGAAGGCCAGGGTAGCTCTGTCCCGAGCTTCGGCGTACATGCAGAGGCAAGCCAACCGTCACCGGTCCCAGGCTCCCGGTTACTCTCCTGGTCAAGAGGTATGGCTGAAGTCACGGGACCTTCCATTGAAGGTGGAGTCGAAGAAGATGGCGCCTCGTTTTATAGGACCGTTCAAGATACTGTCTATTGTTAACCCCCTGCGCGGTTAAGCTACAGCTTCCTGCCTCCCTACGGGTTCATTCCACCTTTCATGTTTCCCAGATTAAGCCTGTGTCGGTTAGCCCTTTGTGCCCGCCCTCTCGTCCCCCTCCTCCGCCCAAGATCGTGGGTGGGGGTCCGGTCTACACTGTCCGGCGACTTCTGGATGTTCGCCGCCGGGGTCGTGGTTTCCAGTACCTGGTGGATTGGGAGGGTTATGGTCCTGAGGAACGTTCCTGGGTGCCCAGGAGCTTCATTGTGGATCCTGCTCTGGTTCGTGAGTTTCATAGGTTACATCCTGATAAACCCTGTCGGCCGCCAGGTGGCGTCCGTAGAGGGGGGTACTGTTAGGCCTACTGCTGCTAGGTAGCTCTCTCTCTGCTCTCCCCCTCCCCTCTGTCTGTCCTTGATTGCAGGAGTGAAGTCTGGTGTGCGGGAGTCAGGGTTCCAGCTGCAGCTCATTCACCATAATCACCTCAGCCTTTAAGACCCGGTCAAACTTTCCACTCATCGTCAGATCATAGTCAAGACAACCATATATTTGGAACCTGACTCCTGCCTCCGCTTCACTCCTGCCACCACCATCCTGCTCTCCACTATCGGGCCTCTCCTTTGGACTCACCACGGACACTAGGACATTACGGTACCACACCTGCCCTGACCTGGATCTGTACCCTCCCTGTAACCTGGACTTGCTCTTCCCCATTTATTGGAAACCTGGACTATTGAACATTATAATAAACCTGTTAACTTCTCTGGCTTGGTGTACTTGTCTGCATTTGGGTTCTATCCAGTTAAATCATAACATCTACGCACACTACAGTGGGTATTGTAGGCAGGTAACCATGCCAAAATTAACACAGCGTGTATTTATTAACGTATCAAGATAAAATATTGTAGTCAGGCAACATGAGATGTGAATAGGCAACATTCCATTCTGAAGTCAGAGTGTATTTTCTATCGCTTCAGCTCAAATAATGGTCGGTATTGATGTAAAGAAAATCTGCATAATTGTTTACGTGGTTGCAACATTTCTTTGCATACTTTTTGTTGAAGCTTGCATCGATGCATGTTTCAAAATACATACAAACGGAGTACGCATTTGGACTCATACTCCCGTGCTCCAATTTGAGTGCTCAGAGCAGGGTAGTATGCATTTTGAGAAACACACACTGTTCTCAAAAGTGACCGCAAATGCGATTATGCATGTAATGCTTTATTATAAAGGTGCATTTTTATGGTGAAAATTATCTTCCGCAAACTTGAAACTCATGCACCGCCTATGTATGCCAGTAAGGCTCTACACCGGTTGTAAAGCGGATTTATGTGCTTAATTTTAAGTTATACAACCCATATCAAAACATATAGGCCTATGGGCTAGGCTACATAAATCCGCTTTACAACCAATGTAGAGCCTGATTTAGAAAAAGTCGCAAAAAAAGGCATGCTCTGTTTCTTGCCTTACTGCACACGCTGGGCATCATTCATAAGTGATAGGTCAATATTGTCACCCATCAGACTATTCTTAATGTTGTCTTTACATATACTAAATGTTACCTTTATTTAACTAGGCAAGTCAGTTAAGAACAAATGATTATTTACAATGACGGCCTACACCGGCCAAACCCAGACGACGCTGGGCCAATTGTGCGCCGCCCTATGGGACTCCCAATCACGGCCGGTTGTGATACAGCCTGGAATCGAACCAGGGAGTCTGTAGTGACGCCTCAAGCACTGAGATGCAGCACTGCGCCACTCCGTACCAGTCAAAAGTTTGGACACACCTACTTATTCCAGGGTTTTTAATATTTTCTACATTGTAGAATAATAGTGAAGACATAAACTATGAAATAACACATGGAATCATGTAGTAACCAAAAAAGTGTTAAACAAATCAAAGTAGCCACTCTTTGCCTTGATGACAGTTTTGCACTCTTGACATTCTCTCAACCAGCTTCATGAGGTAGTCACCTGGAATGCATTTCAATTAACAGGTGTGCCTTGTTAAAACTTAATTTGTGTCACGAACGCTGAGTGTGGATGTGGTGTAGGGAATCAAGCACAGGCACACAAGAGTACGTCAACAGTCTTTAGTGGTGCAAAACAACTCCAAACAGGAGAAAATAGCCAACCCAACCGGGAGGCGAGAACGACAAATACGCACACAACACAGTGCGTAAAACAAGGAAAAAGCGCACGCAGTGCGGACTCTCGAAATACACAGGAAGAGAGTCAAAATACCAAGAACACGAACAGCTGACAAAAACAATCACACATAACACCTGACCCAAAATAACGAAACTAAATAGGGAACACAATCAAACACTAACAAGGGACAGGTGTTACAAACAGACAAAACCAAACGAACATGAAACATTGAACGGTGGCAGCTAGTACTCCGGAGACGACGACCGCCGAAGCCTGCCCGAACAAGGAGGAGGAGCAGCCTCGGCCGAAACCGTGACAGTACCCCCCCCCTTGACGCGCGGCTCCAGCCGTGCGCCGACCCCGGGCTCGGGGACGACCCGGACGACGCGGAGCAGGGTGCGTAGGATGACCCCGATGGAACTCGGTCAGCAGGGACTGGTCCAATATGTCCCTCCTTGGCACCCAGCACCGCTCCTCCGGGCCGTACCCCTCCCACTCCACAAGATATTGAAGACCCCCCATCCGGCGTCTCGAATCAAGGATGGACCTCACAGTGTACGCCGGAGCCCCCTCGATGTCCAACGGGGGCGGAGGAGTCTCCTCTATCTCATACTCCTGGAGTGGACCAGCTACCACCGGCCTGAGGAGAGACACATGGAACGAGGGGTTAATATTCCTATAGTCAATAGGCAGTTCTAACCTGTAACACACCTCGTTCAACCTCCTCAGGACTTTAAATGGCCCCACAAACCGCTGACCCAGCTTCCGGCAGGGCAGGCGGAGGGGCAGGTTTCTGGTCGAGAGCCAGACTCGATCTCCAGGTGCGTACACAGGCCCCTCACTGCGGTGGAGATCGGCGCTCGTTTTCTGCCGACGGATGGCCCGCTGCAGATGTACGTGGGCAGCGTTCCATGTTTCCTCCGAGCGCCGCACCCATTCATCCACCGCAGGGGCCTCGATCTGGCTCTCGTGCCAAGGTGCCAGAACCGGCTGGTACCCTAACACACACTGGAAAGGGGTTAGTTGGGTGGAGGAGTGGCGGAGAGAGTTCTGTGCCATCTCGGCCCAAGGAACGTATCTCGCCCACTCCTCCGGCCGGCCCTGGCAATAAGACCTCAGAAACCTACCCACCTCCTGGTTAACACGTTCAACCTGCCCATTACTCTCCGGATGGTAACCCGAGGTAAGGCTTACCGAAACCCCCAACCGTTCCATAAACGCTCTCCACACTCTGGAGGTGAACTGGGGGCCTCGATCAGACACTATATCCTCGGGTACCCCGTAATGCCGGAAGACATGGGTAAACAGAGCCTCAGCGGTCTGTAGGGCAGTGGGTAGACCCGGCATGGGAAGGAGACGACAGGCCTTCGAGAACCGATCCACAACGACCAGGATGGTAGTATTCCCCTGTGAGGGGGGAAGGTCGGTAACAAAATCCACCGAGAGGTGGGACCAGGGTCGTTGTGGAACGGGCAGGGGTTGTAGCTTACCCCTGGGCAAATGTCTGGGCGCCTTACACTGGGCACACACCGAACAGGAGGAGACATAAATCCTCACATCCCTAGCTAACGTTGGCCACCAGTACTTCGTGCTAAGGCAGTGAACTGTCCGGCCGATACCCGGATGTCCAGAGGAGGGGGACGTATGAGCCCAATAAATGAGGCGATCGCGTACCTCGAGCGGAACGTACGTCCGACCCACTGGACACTGTGGAGGACTTGGGTCGGTGCGTAACGCCCGCTCGATCTCGGCATCAACCTCCCACACCACCGGTGCAACCAGACAGGACTCTGGTAGTATGGGAGTGGGCTCAACGGACCTCTCCTCCGCGTCATACCGCCGAGACAGAGCATCTGCCTTCCCGTTCTGGGACCCAGGGATGTAAGTAATTTTAAACACAAACCGGGCTAGAAACATAGTCCAGCGGGCCTGGCGAGGATTCAGTCTCCTAGCTGCCCGGATGTATTCCAGGTTACGGTGGTCAGTTAGAATGAGGAAAGGGTGTTGAGCCCCCTCAAGCCAATGCCGCCACACCTTTAGGGCCTGTACCACGGCTAACAGCTCCCTGTCTCCTACGTCATAATTACCCTCCGCCGGACTGAGCTTTTTAGAATAAAACGCACAGGGACGGAGTTTAGGTGGTGTGCCAGAACGTTGGGAAAGAACGGCCCCTATACCGGCCTCTGACGCGTCCACCTCTACCTGGAAAGGTAAAGAGGGATCCGGATGCGCCAACACCGGCGCCGAGGTAAACAGGTCCTTCAGTTTCCCAAAAGCCCTGTCCGCCTCAGCTGACCACCGCAAGCGCACCGGACCCCCCTTCAACAGAGACGTTATGGGAGCTGCCACCTGTCCAAAACCCCGGATAAACCTCCGGTAATAATTAGCAAAACCCAAGAACTGTTGCACCTCCTTCACAGTGGTTGGGGTCTGCCAATTACGCACAGCTGACACCCGGTCTACCTCCATCTTCACCCCTGACGCAGACAACTGATAACCCAGAAAGGAGACCGACTTCTGAAAGAACAGACATTTCTCTGCCTTGACATATAGGTCATGCTCCAACAGCCTCCTCAATACTCGGCGCACCAGGGTTACATGCTCTGATCGGGTAGGACTGTACACCAGAATATCGTCGATGTATACGACTACTCCCTGTCCCTGCATGTCCCGGAAAATTTCATCGACGAAGGATTGGAAGACTGAGGGAGCATTCATTAACCCATATGGCATGACTAGATACTCGTAGTGTCCGGAAGTCGTGCTAAACGCTGTCTTCCATTCATCGCCCTCTCTAATGCGCACCCAAGTTATATGCGCTCCTGAGATCCAATTTTGTAAAGAACTGCGCACCGTGCAATGACTCCGTCATAGTCGCAATCAGAGGAAGTGGATAGCTGTACTTCACCGTAATCTGATTGAGACCGCGGTAATCAATACACGGACGCAGACCTCCATCCTTTTTCTTCACAAAAAAGAAACTCGAGGAAGCGGGTGAAGTGGAGGCCCGTATGTATCCCTGTCTCAGAGACTCAGCGATGTACGTCTCCATTGCCTTCCTCTCCTCTTGAGACAAGGGATACACATGGCTCTGCGGGAGAGCTGCTCCTGACTGGAGATCTATCGCACAATCCCCCTGTCTATGAGGCGGCAGCTGCGCCGCCCTAGTTTTACTAAACACCACTTTCAAATCCTCATACTCGGGGGGAATATGCAGTGCTGGCATTAGATTCGGACTTTCCACCGAGGTCGCCCTATGGAAACACCCAGACACCGCCCTCACACTGGGCAGACCACCCTTTAAGAGCTTTCTCTCGCCACAAAATAGTAGGGTCATGGGTCATCAACCAGGGAAGGCCCAGCACTACCGGATACGCAGGAGAGTCAATCAGATAGAGCTGAATCGTCTCCTCATGACCCTCCTGCGCCATCATCTTAAGGGGTGCCGTGACCTCCCTAATCAACCCACACCCCTAACGGACGGCTATCTAGGGCATGAACAGGGAAAGGCTTATCAACGGGAAGGAGGGGAATCCCTAACTCTACACAGAACTGGCGATCTACAAAATTCCCAGCTGCGCCTGAATCTACCAGCGCCTTATGCTGGGAACGAGGTGCAACCTGTGGAAAACAAACAGGCAAGGTTAGGTGAACGACAGAAAGCTCTGGGTAAGTAGGGCGCCTACTCACCTGGGGGACCCCCAATGCGTGACCTGCCTTCTCCTCCACCGGGGGACCCTCCCCAACACCTAGCCGCGGTGTGCCCTCCACGGCCACAGTTAGTGCAGGGAACGGCCCCCTCGGGTTCCTACTCCTCCGTTCTCTAGCGCCAGCACCCCGAGCTCCATAGGGCTCGGCTCGGAGGTGCTGGAGGGTGAAATGGGCGAACCCCACCCGGGACGTCCACGGGTGGCGAGCAGGGTATCCAGCCGAATGGCCATGTCGACAAGTTGGTCAAACGTCAACGAGGTGTCCCTGCACGCCAACTCTCTCTGGACGTCCTCCCGGAGGCTGCAACGGAAGTGGTCTATAAGGGCCCCGCTCATTCCACCCTGCATCGGCCGCTAGAGTCCGGAATTCCAAAGCAAAGTCCTGGGCGCTCCTCATCCCCTGTCGGAGGTAGAACAGACGCTCCCCCGCCGCCTTCCCTTCCGGTGGATGGTCAAACACAGCACGGAAGCGGCGGGAGAACTCCGCATAGGTAGTGGTAGCGGCGTCCATTCTCCTCCATTCGGCGTTGGCCCACTCCAACGCCTTGCCGGTGAGACAGGAGATGAGGGCTGAGACGCTCTCGTGTCCCGAGGGCGCCCGGGTGTACGGTGGCGAGGTAGAGCTCCACTTGCAGCAGGAACCCTTGACACCCGGCAGCGGAGCCGTCGTACGCCCTCGGGAGCGAGAGCCGAATCCCACTGGGTTCCGGAAATGGGACAGGAGGACTGACCGATGGGGATGGTTCGGTAGGTGGGGTCGTGGGTACCCCGCTGGTTTCCCATCGGTGGAGAGTGTTCATCACCCCCTCCAGGGCATGACAGACCTGGTTAATCCGGTCCTCCTGCCCACGAAGACGTTCCTCCATGCTTGCTGTTGGCGCGGTCGCTCCTGCTGATTCCATGGGTGATGTGTGATTCTGTCACGAACGCTGAGTGTGGATGTGGTGTAGGGAATCAGCGCAGGCACACAAGAGTACGTCAACAGTCTTTAGTGGTGCAAAACAACTCCAAACAGGAGAAAATAGCCAACCCAACCGGGAGGCGAGAACGACAAATACGCACACAACACAGTGCGTAAAACAAGGAAAAAGCGCCGCAGTGCGGACTCTCGAAATACACAGGAAGAGAGTCAAAATACCAAGAACACGAACAGCTGACAAAAACAATCACACATAACACCTGACCCAAAATAACGAAACTAAATAGGGAACACAATCAAACACTAACAAGGGACAGGTGTTACAAACAGACAAAACCAAACGAACATGAAACATTGAACGGTGGCAGCTAGTACTCCGGAGACGACGACCGCCGAAGCCTGCCCGAACAAGGAGGAGGAGCAGCCTCGGCCGAAACCGTGACAATTTGTGGAATTTCTTTCCTTCTTATTGCGTTTGAGCCAATCAGTTGTGTTGTGACAAGGTAGGGGTGGTATACAGAAGATAGCCCTATTTGGTAAAAGACCAAGTCCATATTATGACATGAACAGCTCAAATAAGCAAAGAGAAACAACAGTCCATCATTACTTTAAGACAAGAAGGTCAGTCAATCCTGAAAGTTTCTTCAAGTGCAGTCGCAAAAACTGGCTCTCATGAGGACCGCCACAGGAAAGGAAGACCCAGAGTTACCTCTGCTGCAGAGGATAAGTTCATTAGAGTTATCAGCCTCAGAAATTGCAGCCCAAATAAATGCTTCAGAGTTCAAGTAACAGACATCTCAACAACAACTGTTCAGAGGAGACTGCATGAATCAGGCCTTCATGGTCGAATTGCTGCAAAGAAGCCACTATTAAAGGACACCAATAATAAGAAGAGACTTGCTTGGGCCAAGAAACACGATCAATGGCATTAGACCGGTGCAAATCTGTCCTTTGGTCTGATGAGTCCAAATTTGAGATTTTTGGTTCCAACCGCTGTGTCTTTGTGAGACGCAGAGTAGGTGAACGGATGATTGCCGCATGCGTGGTTCCCACCGTGAAGCATGGAGGAGGAGGTGTGATTGTGTGGGGGTGCTTTGCTGGTGACACTGTCAGTGATTTTATTTGGAATTCAATGCACACTTAACCAGCATGGCTACCACAGCATTCTGCAGTGATACGCCATCCCATCTGGTTTGCGCTTAGTGGGACTATCATTTGTTTTTCAACAGGACAGTGACCCAACACACATCCAGGCTGTGTAAGGGCTATTTGACCAAGAAGGAGAGTGATGGAGTGCTGCATCAGATGACCTGGCCTCCACAATCACCTGACCTCAACCCAATTGAGATGGTTTGGGATGAGTGGACCGCAGAGTGAAGGAAAAGCAGCCAACAAGTGCTCAGCATGTGGGAACTCCTTCAAGACTGTTGGAAAAGCATTCCAGGTGAAGCTCCTGTAGCTCAGTTGGTAGAGCATGGCACTTGTAACGCCAGGGTTGTGGGTTTGATTCCCACGGGGGGCCAGTATGAAAAATGTATGCACTCACTAACTGTAAGTCACTCTGGATAAGAGCGTCTGCTAAATGACTAAAATGTAAATGTAAAATGTAAGCTGGTTGAGGGAATGCCAAGAGTATGCAAAGCTGTCGTCAAGACAAAGGGTGGCTACTTTGAAAAATCTAAAATATATTCTGATTAGTTTAACACTTTTTGAGTTACTACATGATTCCATATGTGTTATTTCATAGTTTTGATGTCTTCACTACTTTTCTACAATGTAGAAAATAGTAAAAATAAAGAACAACAGTAGGTGTCCAAACTTTTGACTGGTACTGTATGTGTGAAATTAGTTTTAATTTAGAATGTACCATTATCATGCACTTGTCTCGGAACAGGGGCATGATAAGAAATACATGTCATCTATGCACTTAAGTAGCGAATGGAGGACATTTTCTCGTGGTTCATTTTCATGCCAGCCAGGTAGGCTATACTCCTATTGTAAAGAGAAGCAATGTGCTTAATATTAGAAAAGTTTATAAATAAATATAGTAGGTCTAGCCTATAGAAAGCTGTTGGGATCCTCCTCTTTTTAATAGAGGCCATCAAAACTCTTTGGTTTGTCACGCAATTGCATAGCCTATAGAAATGTTGCACACAGCTCTCATTAAGTATTTGATTAGATTTTAGAAAACATTTGCATTGATGTCAGAGTGATTAGAGGGACAATAGAGTGCTGAGTACCAGGCAGTTAGCAAGTTTGGTAGGCTACTAATGACCATCAGCAGCATCAGAGCTTGGAGAACCCTAGTTACCGTGACTAAACGGTCATGACCCGTGTGTGGCGGTAATACGGTCACCGTAACAGCTCTACTCTCAGACACACCCACAGATTTTACTACTGTAACTGCTGAACTGTAACATAAAAATATGACGGCTATTGTACTATCCTCTATGTTAAATGTGAGGAAATCTATTACATTGAGTGTAATTCCACATGCATGGTCACGTTCTATAGCATTTAGTCATTACTAGTCAATGAAAAAAATATTTTAAACATACCATACATCCACTAATGGACAGGTACTCAGAAATAGTAACTACGCTTTTGGATAGATTAATGGTAATTTGTAGAATTGAATAAACAGTATAAAGCAAGGATGGGATGAATAGGCTATAGTTAGTCACATGTATAGCTTTCTTGCATGTTTTGATAGATTGTTGTCATATTCAAAGGCATATGGGGGAAATCCCTCCAAGAATTAGCCATGTTGTTACTGCTCGTATTAAGGCAATACACTGAGGATACCAAACATTAGGAACAACTTCCTAATATTGACTTGCATCCCCCCACCCCACCTCTCTCAGAACAGCTTCAATTCATCGGGGCATTGACTCTACAAGGTGTCGAAAGCGTTCCATAGAGATGCTGGCCCATGTTGACTCCAATGCTTGCCACAGTTGGCTTGATGTCCTTTGAGTGGTGGACCATTCTTGATACACAGGAGAAACTGTTGAGCGTGAAAAACCCAGCAGCATAGCATTTCTTGACACAAACTGGTGCGCCGGGGCACCTACTACCATACCCCGTTCAAAGGCACTTAAATATTTTGTCTTGCCCATTCACCCTCTGAATGGCACACAATCCATGTCTTAATTGTCTCAAGGCTTAAAAACCCTTCTTTAACCTGTCTCCTCCCCTTCATCTACACTGATTGAAGTGAATTTAACAAGTGACATCAATAAGGGACCATAGCTTTCACCTGGATTCCCCTGGTCAGTCTATGTAATGAAAAGAGCAGGTGTTCTTAATGTTTTCTAAAATCTGTGTATAGCCCCTTGGTCTTCAATGTATGGATAAATCCAATGAAGACCTTTAATTGTTCCCCTCACCAATTAATCTCCATTCAATGACACACTGCTTTATTTAGTAAACCATTCAGCCTCTTCTCCCGCTATAATTGTCCCAGTTAATTGCTTTTTAACTCTTTGATTACATGGGTCAACCCTGAATGGCTGGAGAGCCTGGCTTTAAAGTTGTCTGCTCCTCGCACCTCCCTCTTCTCCATACCCTTTTTTAGCAAAGCTACCCCTAGTCCTAAAACTTCCTTATCCCCTGTTCAGTCCTTCACCCCTAGATAGACATTTCGAAGTAAGAAAAGTATTTTAATATTGGAATGTACAGCTGAAGTCAGAAGTTTACATACACTTAGGTTGGAGTCATTAAAACTCGTTTTTCAACCACTCCACAAATGTCTTGTTAACAAACTATAGTTTTGGCAAGTCGGTTAGGACATCCACTTTGTGCATGACACAAGTCATGCATTTGAGTCAATTGGAGGTGTACCTGTGGATGTATTTCAAGGCCTACCTTCAAACGCAGTGCCTCTGCTTGAAATCATGGGAAAATCAAAAGAAATTAGCCAAGACCTCAGAAAAAAAATTTGTAGACCTCCACAAGTCAGGTTCATCCTTGGGAGCAATTTCCAAACGCCTGAAGGTACCACTTTCATCTGTACAAACAATAGTACGCAAGTATAAACACCATGGGACAACGCAGCCGTCATACCGCTCAGGAAGGAGACGCATTCTGTCTCCTAGAGATGAACGTACTTTGGTGCATAAAGTGCAAATCAATCCCAGAACAACAGCAAAGGACCTTGTGAAGATGCTGGAGGAAACCGGTAAAAAGTATCTACAGTGTGGGGAAAAAAGTATTAGATCCCCTGCTGATTTTGTATGTTTGCCCACTGACAAAGAAATGATCAGTCTATAATTTTAATGGTAAGGTTTATTTAAATAGTGAGAGACAGAATAACAAAAAAATACAGAAAAACGCATGTCAAAAATGTTATAAATTGATTTGCATTTTAATGAGGGAAATACGTATTTGACCCCCTCTCAATCAGAAAGATTTCTGGCTCCCAGGTGTCTTTTATACAGGTAACGAGCTGAGATTAGGAGCACACTCTTAAAGGGAGTGCTCCTAATCTCAGTTTGTTACCTGTATAAAAGACACCTGTCCACATAAGCAATCAGTCAATCAGATTCCAAACTCTCCACCATGGCCAAGACCAAAGAGCTCTCCAAGAATGTCAGGGACGAGATTGTAGACCTACACAAGGCTGGAATGGGCTACAAGACCATTGCCAAGCAGCTTGGTGAGAAGGTGACATCAGTTGGTGCAATTATTCGCAAATGGAAGAAACACAAAATAACTGTCAA
Source organism: Coregonus clupeaformis (assembly GCF_020615455.1). Taxonomy (NCBI): domain Eukaryota; kingdom Metazoa; phylum Chordata; class Actinopteri; order Salmoniformes; family Salmonidae; genus Coregonus; species Coregonus clupeaformis. Next base: position 55,931,973 of record NC_059215.1, read on the forward strand.
TCTCCCTCGGCCTGGGGCTCCATGCAAGTTCTCACCTCGTGGAGTTGCAATGATCATGAGAACGGTAAGGAATCAGCACAGAACTACACAGGAGGATCTTGTCAATGATCTCAAGGCAGCTGGGACCATAGTCACCAAGAAAACAATTGGTAACACACTACGCAAGGTCCCCCTGCTCAAGAAAGCACATATACAGGCCCGTCTAAAGTTTGTCAATGTACATCTGAATGATTCAGAGGAGAACTGGGTGAAAGTGTTGTGGTCAGATGAGACCAAAATCGAGCTCTTTGGTATCAACTCAATTCGCCGTGTTTGGAGGAGGAGGAATGCTGCCTATGACCCCAAGAACACCATCCCCACCGTCAAACATGGAGGTGGAAACATTATGCTTTGGGGGTGTTTTTCTGCTAAGGGGACAGGACAACTGCACCGCATCAAAGGGACGATGGACGGGGACCATGTACCGTCAAATCTTGGGTGAGAACATCCTTCCCTCAGCCAGGGCATTGAAAATGGTTCGTGGATGGGTATTCCAGCATGACAATGACCCAAAACACACGGCCAAGGCAACAAAGGAGTGGCTCAAGAAGAAGCACATTAAGGTCCTGGAGTGGCCTAGCAAGTCTCCAGACCTTAATCCCATAGAAAATCTGTGGAGGGAGATGAAGGTTCGAGTTGCCAAACGTCAGCCTCGAAACCTTAATGACTTGAAGAAAATCTGCAAAGAGGAGTGGGACAAAATCCCTCCTGAGATTTGTGTAAACCTGGTGGCCAACTACAAGAAACGTCTGACCTCTGTGATTGCCAACAAGGGTTTTGCCACCAAGTACTAAGTCATGTTTTGCAGAAGGGTCAAATACTTATTTCCCTCATTAAAATGCAAATCAATTTATAACATTTTTGACATGTGTTTTTCTGGATTTCTTTGTTATTATTCTGTCTCTCACTGTTCAAATAAACCTACCATTAAAATTATAGACTGACCATGTCTTTGTCAGTGCGCAAACGTACAAAATCAGCATGGGATCAAATACTTAATTCCCCCACTGTATATCCACAGTAAAACAAGTCCTATATCGACATAACCTGAAAGGCCGTTCAGCAAGGAAGAAGCCAAAACCGCCATAAAAAAGCCAGATTACGGTTTGCAACTGCACATAGGGACAAATATTGTACTTTTTTGGAGAAATGTCCTCTGGTCTGATGAAACAAAAATAGAACTGTTTGGCCATAATGACCATCGTTATGTCTGGAGGAAAAAGTGGAAGGGTTGCATGCCGAAGAACTCCATCCCAACTGTGAAGCACGGGGGTGGCAGCATCATGCTGTTTTGCTGCAGGAGGGACTGGTGCACTTCACAAAATAGATGGCATCATGAGGAAGGAACATTTTGTGGATATATTGAAGCAACATCTCAAGACATCAGTCAGGAAGTTAAAGCTTGGTCGCAAATGGGTCTTCCAAGTGGACAAAGACCCCAAGCATACTTCCAGTTGTGGCAAAATGGCTTAAGGACAACAAAGTCAAGGTATTGGAGTGGCAATCACAATGCCCTGACCTCAATCCTATAGAAAATGTGTGGGCAGAACTGAAAAGGCGTGTGCGAGCAAGGAGTCCTACAAACCTGACTCAGTTACACCAGCTCTGTCAGGAGGAATGGGCCAAATTTCACCCAACTTATTGTGGGAAGCTTGTGGAAGGCTACCCGAAACGTTTGACCCAAGTTAAACAATTTAAAGGCAATGCTACTAAATGAGTGTATGTAAACTTCTGACCCAATGGGAATGTGATGAAAGAAATAAAAGCTGAAAGAAATAATTATCTTTACTATTATTCTGACATTTCACATTCTTAAAATTAAGTGGTGATCATAACTGACCTAAGTCAGGCAATTTTTACTGGGATGAAATGTCAGGAATTGTGAAAAACTTTGTTTAAATTTATTTGGCTAAGGTGTATGTAAACTTCCGACTTCAACTGTATTTGGAAATACACTTGGAAAGTATTGGCATGTATTTGAAAATACTGACTCAAATACACTTTCATGTATTTAACCCCGGTATTTGAAAATAGTATTTGAAATAAGTATTTGAGAATAGGCTATTTAAATGGAAATTATTTTAAAGTACTTTCAAATACTTCCGAAAGAAGTAGGGGATTCAGGCGAAACTATTTCATAATAGTCAAATACACAGAAAATAAGTATTTAAATAACAAATAATGTATTTGAACCCAGGTCTGACACACACACACACCCTCTGTTACCCCTCCACCCAGCACCCCTTCCCTCCTCCCTCTCTCTGAGCCCCCTGCCAGAGTATCACTCTCATAGGAGATTTTCATGCTTGAGCCCATTCATCATGGTGACGTGTGTGTGTATAATGGTGCTAGCTAAGTCTCCTTATCACAGTGCTGACACAGTGCTGTGGTAATGAACAGAGTTGAGACACAGATAGAGAGGGACAGAGGAAATGAAACTGGTTGTGCGGTTCTGACCTTCCTGGGCCACAGAGCATCATGGCTCCATCTCAAAACTCACTGCTAACTGAATACCTTTTTGTTCATAGTGAGTTTCATCGATTGCAATTCTACGTATCATTCAACAACTGTCAAGGGCTGATGTGGATGTGGTGTTGGAGTCAGGCGCAGGACACAGAAGCTTAGTCGATCCGACTTTTAATAGTCACAGGAGCAAAATACAATCCAAACGGGCCTCATAAACAGGAGGCGAGCGAATACGCAAAACAGTGCGTAAAGTGCGAACAGCACTAACAACAAGCAAACGAAATAACCTACACCAACAGACAGGCGTACAACGACACACAACTACAAACAAAACCAAAGGAAACTTATAGGTGACATAATCAAGACGTGATATGGAACAGGTGCACTAATCAGACAAAACCAAACAAACATAGATAACATCAAACGGTGGCAGCTAGTACTCCGGGGACGACGAACGCCGAAGCCTGCCCGAACAAGGAGGAGGAGCAGCCTCGGCGGAATTCGTGACAACAAAGTTTTTTACATTTTCCACATCATAATGATAAGGCAATAAAAAAAGGTTTTTTCAAAAATACAATTCATAGTTATAATCCATTATCATTACATAAAAAATATATATATACCAGGCTCCTAGCATATCAGAGGGTCTGAGATGGTGCGGTTTAAGAGAAATAGCAGCCTGTGATTTTAAAAGGGGTTTGGTTGTCTCCTCTCCTGGAAGAGCCCCACTCATTACTATATAGCATGGCCCGCTAACAAAGGCTGCCGTGCACCCATCTGAATTAGCTCCCCGACCCATCTGCTCGCACACACACATGTACATACACACACACGCTCCCGCAACCTATCCCATGGAACAAAAAGCGATAACGTGATTACTCCACAAACGCAACATTAATCGCGGCGCTGCATCGTCAGCACTCACTTTTGTTCTCCGAGCGGAGAAGACGACCAACACAAACAAATCCTTCCAACATCAAAGATGTATCAAAAAATGTATGCACTCACTAACTGTAAGTCGCTCTGGATAAGAGTGTCTGCTAAAATGACTAAAATGTAAATGTAAAAATATAAAAACAGGCGACGGCACACAGCACTATGCAAATATGCAGCATGCAATTTTTTATGCCTGACTAGTGTAGACTAGTGCCCTCTCCCCATCTCCCCTTTCCCATGTTTCACCCCTGGTTAGCTAAATATATCAGTGACTGCTGGATGCTCACTGAGGAGTGAGCCACAGTGATGAGACAGACAACACACACTGGCCTCTATTTAATCAAACCTGCAATGAAATACAGTTTTCACACAGTAGCTCTTTTTGCCATGGTCAAATAAAATCACTGAATAGGTTTGGCCTACGGGAGATCGAGAGGATTAGGTGGGCGAAATAGAGATTGTGTCTCGTGTGTGTGTGTGCATGCTTTTGTGCGTGAGACGTGTGTCTGTGTGCAAGATATCAACATCAGGCCGCACAATTTCAGACTTGTCTGATTTCTCACACTGATAATGAAGGAGAAACAAGGGAAGAGCAGAGTGAAAAGAGAAAGTAAAAAGAAGGACGAGAAAATAATTGGAGAGCCCTCAAATATGCCTCAGTGTCACGATCGTTTACGAACGAGAAGGACCAAGGCGCAGCGTGATAAGCATACATGTTTATTTAACGAATAATCACCACGACAAAACAAGAAACGAAACGTGAAGTCCAAGGTAGCATACACACAACATACCTTACACGGAACAAGATCCCACAACTAACAGGTGCCAAAAGGCTGCCTAAGTATGGTCCCCAATCAGAGACAACGAGCAACAGCTGCCTCTGATTGGGCACCACACAGGCCAACATAGATCTACCCATTCTAGATCTAAACACAGAACATCGACATAGCAAACACAACCCAGAAAATACACACCCTGACTCAACAAATACAAGTCCTCAGAGTCAGGGCGTGACACTCAGACATACTATCATGTCTAAGAGTGACAGTTGGTCAGTCGAAGGTTCTCTTGAACCACATTCTGTGTGTGCGAGTGTGTTCTTCATAGACCTATGGTTGCACAGACAGTGTTTTTGCGAGACCTCCCTCTCTGTCCAGTTAGCCCTGGGTGAATGAGTGAGAAAGAGATGGAAAAAGGAATTAACCCAGTGAACATTGGCTGTTAGGTTTGAACTGGGATGTGGGTTAGGGTTGAAGAATGGCCTTTCATGTCACATTCTTTATGGAACTACATTTAACCTATGTTTTCCTCCTCTGCTGTACCTGGTTCAAATCCACTCTCCATTGCAGCCAACCCATGGTGTGGTGATAGTGTTTCCCTCCTCTCCTCCGCCATTCCTCACTCATTCACTCTCTCCCCTCATGAATAAACATACAGTACATGGAATGGCCACACAGCACCATGGCACAGGCAGGGGTGGGCAGAGGTAATGCCACATTCATTATTCCACTGCGGTGACCTCAGAGTGGCTGCCACTGTGCCACACAACCATATTTCACTAATCATGTGCCTCTGTCCCCTGGCTTTTGTTTAGATTACTTAAACAAATTATGTTGCTGACAGGAGGGCTGGGGTTCCCCAAATCCCCATGAAAGAAATTCCGCTGTTAACATGGCAACCATTGATATGGAAGCCCCAGAATATGCATAAGCATATGGTTGAGTGGTACTAGCACATCCAAATGGGTCTGGAGACTGTTTCTTTTTTGGGGTGGATGAGTGGGGGTTGTTTATTCCAACCTCTCTCTGCCTCGCTCCCTCCCTTACAATCCCTCAATCTGCCTTTCTTTAAGATTTAGAGATAAATGGGGTAAAATGAAAGAGACACGTGCCATGGCACCAACTGGGCTTGTAAGCGACAGAAGTGATTGAATAGTCTATTTGGCAAAATTGACTTGAGTGACACAAATATAAATGACATGATAAGCAGCCAGTCATAGAAGTAAATAGCATCACATGCATGCATGGACACAAACACATATACAAAGAGCCTGTATTTCAAAGGCATTGCCACAGTAACACATAACTTATGCAATGTCAACAAAGCCATGTTGGATGTCTAAGGGATGCCAAAAAGAGAATGAGACATTCTGAAAGCAACTCCTGTTTCCCTAGCAGTTGACCAATTTATATAAGATTCTATAAAGGTGGTTAACTCGGAATTCAAAATGCTGAAAAGAGGCCTGTGTCTCCCACAGTCAACACAACAATGAAACGTTGTCTGCCACTGTTGCCAAAATGGCCATGTACCTTTTAATAGAAGGATTCAATACTGTGGCAAATGCATTGACAGCAATCCTCATACAAACAGTACGGAAACCAGGTAAATTACATAAAAAACAACAAACCGTAGACCAATGATACCAGCCTGGCTCACTCCACAGCCACTCCACCCACTTGCACTCAGAGACAGAGCGATTAAATTCAGAGCGAAGCTAACGTTCTGTTCAGTCACCTCATCAGTCACCTCTGGGAATGTTGCAGCTCTCTCTCTCTCTCTGTGACTCCTGATAACCTCTGTGTTTCTGACACTCACAGCGCGGGCCACTTGATAATGGGACTGCTCCTCCAGCTAATGCCAAAACAATTGTCACCTTTCTCTCTCTTTCCATGTTCTCTTTGTCACAACTACGATGAAGAAGAAGAAGAAGAAGAAGAAGAAGAAGAAGAAGAAGAAGAAGAAGAAGAAGAAGAAGAAGAAGAAGAAGAAGAAGAAGAAGAAGAAGAAGAAGAAGAAGAAGAAGAAGAAGAAGAAGAGTTCGGTAACACTTTACTTTATCATATTACGTTTATTTGAACAGGAACAAAATATAAGTCTCAGTACAATTGACAAAAGATGCATTGTACAAGATTCAGCCAATAGCTCTATTCCGTCTGCAGTCCCCAGGCAGGTGAACATCAAGAAAAACATTACATACAGTGAGGGAAAAAAGTATTTGATCCCCTGCTGATTTTGTACGTTTGCCCACTGACAAAGAAATGATCAGTCTATAATTTTAATTGTAGGTTTATTTGAACAGTGAGAGACAGAATAACAACAACAAAAATCCAGAAAAACGCATGTCAAAAATGTTATAAATTGATTTGCATTTTAATGAGGGAACTAAGTATTTGACCCCCTCTCAATCAGAAAGATTTCTGGCTCCCAGGTGTCTTTTATACAGGTAACGAGCTGAGATTAGGAGCACACTCTTAAAGGGAGTGCTCCTAATCTCATCTTGTTACCTGTATAAAAGACAATGAGGCTCAACGAGTGAGAGAATGGTGCTGAAGCGCGAAATCGGGGGTGTATGATAGGCAGCCTAGTCTTTGCAAGTCTGAACTGCGATGGATTTGTTATTATAACGTTTATTTTTACATTTTAGTCATTTAGCAGACGCTCTTATCCAGTGCGACTTACAGTTAGTGAATACATTTTCATACTGGCCCCCCGTGGGAAACGAACCCACAACCCTGGCGTTGCAAGCACCATGCTCTACCAAATGAGCTACACGGGGCATACTTGTCACAAACAGTGTGGTAGTCTTTTCAACATGTTATTGAGCAACGACTGTGTGCATTAAGGAAATAGACAATTAGAAGTAAATGCAATTACTTTTTCCTCTTAGTACACATTGTCTAACTCATTCTAATTAAATCAAATCAAATGTATTTATCGATCCCTTTTTACATCACCAGATGTCACAAAGTGCTTATACAGAAACCCAGCCTAAAACCCTAAACAGCAAGCAATGCAGACGTAGAAGCACAGTGGCTAGGAAAAACTCCCTAGAGAGGAACCAGGCTCTGAGGGGGTGGCCAGTCCTCTTCTGGCTGTGCCAGGTGAAGATTATATGGCCAGTAAGCCCAGATCGTTCTTCAAGATGTTCAAACGTTCATAGGTGACCAGCAGGGTCAAATAATAATCACAGTGGTTGTAGAGGGTGCAACAGGTCAGCACCTCAAGAGTAAATGTCAGTTGGCTTTTCATAGCCGAGCATTCAGAGGTCGAGACAGCATATGCGGTGTAGAGCGAGAGAGAGAGAGAGTCGGTCGAAAACAGCAGGTCCGGTACAAAGTAGCATGTCCGGTGAACAGGTCAGGGTTCCATAGCCGGAGGCAGAACAGTTGAAACTGGAGCAGCAGCACGACAAGGTGGACTGGGGACAGCCAGGAGTCATCAGGCCAGGTAGTCCTGAGGCATGGTCCTAGGCCTCAGATCCTCAGAGAAAGAGATGGGAGAATTAGAGGGAACATACTTAAAGTTCACACAGGACACCAGATAAGACAGGAGAATTTCACCAGATAGGACAGACTGATCCTAGCCCCCCGGCACAGCCTATTGCAGCATAGATACTGGAGGCTGAGATGGGTGGGGGGGCGTCGGGGAAACTGTGGCCCCATCCGACGTTGCCCCCGGACAGGGCCAACCAGGCAGGATATAACCCCACCCACTTTGCCAAAGCACATCCCCCACACCACTAGAGGGATATCAACTTACTACCCTGAGACCAGGCTGAGTATAGCACACAAATATCTCCTCCACCGCATGAGCACGAGGGGGCGCAAAACCCGGACAGGAAGATCATGTGAGTGACTCAATCCACTCAAGTGATGCACACCCTCCTAGGGATAGCATGGAAGAGCACTAGTAAGCCAGTGACTCAGCCCCCGTAATAGGGTCAGAGGCAGAGAATCCCAGTGGAGAGAGGGGAGCCGGCCAGGCAGAGACAGCAAGGGCGGTTCGTCACTCCAGTGCCTTACCGTTCACCTTCACACCCCTGGGCCAGACTACACTCAATCATAGGACATACTGAAGAGTTGAGTCTTCAGTAAAGACTTAAAGGTTGAGACCGAGTCTGTGTCTCTCACATGGATAGTCAGACCATTCCATAAAAATGTAGCTCTATAGGAGAAAGCCCTGCCTCCAGCTGTTTGCTTAGAAATTCTAGGGACAATATGGAGGCCTGCGTCTTGTGACTGTAGCGTACGTGTAGGTATGTACGGCATGACCAAATCTGAGAGATGGGTAGGATCCAGTGCATGTAAAGCTTTGTAGGTTAGCTGTAAACCTTAAATCAGCCCTAGCCTTAACAGGAAGCCAGAGGCTAGCACTGGAGTAATATGATGGAATTCTTTGGTTCTAGTCAAGATTCTAGCAGCCGTATTTACCACTAACTGAAGTTTATTTAGTGCTTTATCCGGGTAGCCGGAGAGTAGAGTATTGCAGTAGTCTAATATAGAAGTAACAAAAGCATGGATTAGGTTTTCTGCATCATCTTTGGACAAAGAGTTTCAGATTTTTGCCATGTTACAAAGCTGGACAAAAGCTTCCCTAGAAATGTTTTGTTGATATGTTCATCAAAAGAGAGATCAGGGTCCAGAGTAACGCTGAGGTCCTTATTTGAGACAACTGTACAACCATCAAGTTTAATTGTCAGATCAAACAGCAGATCTTTGTTTCTTGGACCTAGAACTAACATCTCTGTTTTGTCTGAGTTTAAAAGTAAAAAGTTTGCCACCATCCACTTCCTTATGTCAGAAACACAGGCTTCCAGGGTAGGCCATTTTTGGGCTTCACCATGTTTCATCTGTGTCGTCCGCATAGCAGTGAAAGTTGACATTGTGTTTCCGAATGACATCACCAAGAGGTAGAATATATAGTGAAAACAATAGTGGTCCTAAAACGGAACCTTGAGGAACACCGCAACTTACAATTGATTTGTCAGAGGACAAACCATCCACAGAGACAAACTGATATCTCTCCGACAGATAAGATCTAAACCAGGCAAGAACTTGTCCGTGTAGACCAATTAGGGTTTCCAATCTCTCCAAAACAATGTGTTGATCAATGGTGTCAAAGGCGGCACTAAGGTCTGGAAGCACGAGGACAGATAAAGAGCCTTGGTCTGACGTCATTGAAAGGTAATTTACCAACTTCACGAGTGCAGTCTCAGTACTATGATGGGGTCTAAAACCAGACTTGTTTCAGTCAGGCCAATCACGTCAAGGTTATGATCAGTGATTAGTTAATTTACTTTGACTGCCTTGGACTTGAGGGATCTAACATTAAGTAGTCCTATTTTTTGAGTTGTGAGGTATTATCACAGTCTCTTTAAAAAATGACAGGGATGGAGTAGGTCTTTATTCCAGTGAGATTGCTAAGGCGAACACCGCCATGTTTAGATTGTCCTGACCTAGATTGAGGCAGAGACACTGTCTCAATGGGGAAAACTAAAGTGACTGTGCTAGCGGCAGACTCCACTAAGCTGGCTAACAGCCTGCACTATCTCATTGTGGAGCTGAAAGGAGTTAGAGCCCTGTCTATGTTGATAGATAAGATGAGCACCCCTCCAGCTAGGATGAGTCCGTCACACCTCAGCAGGCCAGGCTTGGTCCTGTTTGTGGGTGAGTCCCAGAAAGATCACTCCCCCTAACTGGGAGGGGGCCAGAGACAATTACTTGATGCCGACATGTTTCTAGCTCATTTACACTCTGAAGCTATGTTGCGCTTGGTGACCTCTGACTGTTTCATCCTAACATCGTTGGTGCCGACGTGGATAAAAATATCCCTATACTCTCTACACTCGCCAGTTTTAGCCTTAGCCAGCACCATCTTCAGATTACCCCTTTTCATCAGTAGCCCTGCCCCCTGGTAAACAGTGTACGATAGCTGGATGATTATTTTTAAGTCTAATATTGCGTGTAATGGAGTCACCAATGACTAGGGTTTTCAATTTGTCAGAGCTAATGGTGGGAGGCTTCGGCGGCTCAGACCCCGTAACGGGTGGAGGAGAGACCTGAGAAGGCTCGGCCTCTGACTCCGACTCGTTGCTTAATGAGCGACACCGGTTCAGCATGCCGACAGCATTCCTTTCCAGAAGGCTTCGGCAGAAAAGTTTCAAACTCTTGAGGGAGTTTGACATAAGGTTTTCAATTACGCAATCCAAAAGCTTCATGAAAGGCATCAGGTAGAAGTAAATGAATCCACAAATTGTTAAATGACCACGTTTTCATTCATTTGTGATATACCCTTGAAGCCCATTCAAAAACAATACGGGACATGCACCAGGAAGTCCTATTTGTTTGAACGTTCGAGGACTGATGCCGTACTGGAGGTTCTACTCCATGCATTGTCAATGGGATTAAGATTGTCTAAAGTGCAATATTGTGGCTTGGAAACACAATTATATTTCAAAAGGAGACAATTTGTAGTAAAACCTTATGTAATAAATCTGATGTCGCCAGATTGATGTTAAACGTAGTATAACTTTAGTGAGCTAGTTAAGATTGAGGGGACAGTACCGAACGTTAGCATTGCTAGCTAATGGCAATATTGCCATATCTCTAAAGTACATTTGATGACATCGTCATGATGAAAAAGTAGTATAAAGAAATATATATACAATACCAGTCAAAAGTTTGGGCACACCTACTCATTCCAGGGTTTCTTAATTGTTACTATTTTCTACATTGTAGAATAACCAAAACAGTGTTAAACAAATCCAAATGTATTTTATATTTGAATTTCTTCAAAGTGGCCACCCTTTGCCTTGATGATAGCTTTGCACACTCTTGGCATTCTCTCAACCAGCTTCATGAGGTAGTCACCTGGAATGCATTTCAATTAACAGGTGTGCCTTGTTAAAACTTAATTTGTGGAATTGCTTTCTTTCCTTAATGCATTTGAGCCAATCAGTTGTGTTGTGACAAGGTAGGGGTGGTATACAGAAGATAGCCCTATTCGGTAAAAGACCAAGTCCATATTATGGCAAGAACAGCTCAAATAAGCAAAGAGAAACAACAGTCCATCATTAGTGCAGTCGCAAAAACCATCAAGCGCTATGATGAAACTGGCTCTCATGAGGACCGCCACAGGAAAGGAAGATCCAGAGTCACCTCTGCTGCAGAGGATATGTTCATTAGAGTTAACTGCATCTCAGAAATTGCAGCCCAAATAAATGCTTCACAGAGTTCAAGTAACAGACACATCTCAACATCAACTGTTCAGAGGAGACTGCGTGAATCAGGCCTTTGTGGTCGAATTGCTGTAAAGAAACAACTACTAAAGGACACCAATAAGAAGAAGAGACTTGCTTGGGCCAAGAAACACGAGCAATGATCTCTGCATGTGTGGTTCCTACCGTGAAGCATGGAAGAGGTGGTGTGATTGTGTGGGGGGTGCTTTGCTGGTGACACTGTTGGTGATTTATTTAGAATTCAAGGCACACTTAACCAGCATGACTACCACAGAATTCTGCAGCGATACGCCATCCCATTTGGTTTGCGCTTAGTGGGACTGTCATTTGTTTTTCAACAGGACAATGACCCAACACACCTCCAGGCTGTGTAAGGGCTATTTTACCAGGAAGGAAAGTGATGGAGTGCTGGCTGCATCAGATGACCTGGCCTTCACAATCCCCCGACCCCAACCCAATTGAGATGGTTTGGGATGAGTCGGACCGCAGAGTGAAGGAAAAGCAGCCAACAAGTGCTCAGTATATGTGGGAACTCCTTCAAGAATGTTGGAAAAGCATTCCAGGTGAAGCTGGTTGAGAGAATGCCAAGAGTGTGCAAAGCTGTCATCAAGGCAAAGGGTGGCTATTTGAAGAATCTCAAATATAAAATATATTTTGATTTGTTTAACATTTTTTAGTTACTACATGATTCCATTTGTGTTATTTCATAGTGTTGATGTCTTCACTATTATTCTACAATGTAGAAAATAGTAAAAATAAAGAAAAACCCTTGAATGAGTAGGTGTGTCCAAACTTTTGACTGGTACTGTATATATATTAATTTTAAGGCAGCAAAATGTGAAGACTGTGCAAGGGGTGTGTAGACTTTCACGAGCAACTGTAACTCAAGCAAACTAACATTATTACACTGAACAAAAATATAACCGCAACTTATGAGCTGAAATAAAAGATACCATAAATTCTTATAAAAAGCTATTTCTCTCAATTTTTGCACAAATTTGGTTACATCCCTGTTAGTGAGCATTTCTCCTTTGCCAAGATAATCTATCCACCTAACAGGTGTGGCATATCAAGAAACGGATTAAACAGCATGATCATTACACAGGTGCACCTTGTGCTGGGGACAATAAAGGGCCACTCTAAAATGTGCAGTGTTTTCACACAAAACAATGCCACAGATGTCTCAAGTTTTGAGGTAGCGTGCAATTGGCATGCTGACTGCAGGAATGTCCACCAGAGAATTAAATGTTAATTTCTCTACCATGAGCTGCCTCAAACATTCATTTTAGAACATTTGGCAGGACGTCCAACCAGCCTCACAACCACAGACCATGTGTAACCACCCCAGCCCAGGACCTCCATATCCGGCTTCTTCACCTGTGGGATCATCTGAGACCAGCCACCCCGACAGCTGATGAAACTACGGCTTTGCACAACCAAAGAAGTTCTGCACAAACTGTCAGAAACCGTCTCAGGGAAGCTCGTCCTCACCAGGTTCCTGACCTGACTGCAGTTCGGCATCGTAATCTACTTCAGTGGGAAAATGCTCACCTTCGATGGCTACTGGCACGCTGGAGAAGTGTGCTCTTCACTGATGAATCTTGGTTTCAACTGTACCGGGCAGATGGCGTAGTGTGGGCTAACGGTTTGCTGATGTCAGCGTTGTGAATAGAGTGCCCCATGGTAGCGGTGGGGTTATGGTATGGGCAGGCATAAGCTACGGACAATGAATACAATTGCATTTTATCGATGGCAATTTGAATGCACAGAGATGCCATGACAAGATCCTGAGGCCTATTGTCGTGCCATTCATCCCCTGCCATCACCTCATGTTTCAGCATGATAATGCACGGCCCCATGTCGCAAGGATCTGTACACAATTCCTGGAAGCTGAAAATGTCTCGGTTCTTCCATGGCCTGCAAACTCACCAGACATGTCACTCATTGAGCATGTTGGGATGCTCTGGATCGATTTGTACAACAGCGTGTTCCAGTTCCCGACAATTTCCAACAACTTCGCACAGCCATTGAAGAAGATTGGGACAACATTCCACAGGCCACAATCAACAGCCTGATTAACTCTATGCGAAGGAGATGTGTCGCGCTGCATGAGGCAAATGGTGGTCACACCAGATAATGACTGGTTTTCTGATCCATGCCCAACATACAGGTCCATAAATATTTGGACATTGACCAAGTTATTATTATTTTAGCTGTCTACCACAGCATATTGAGTTGAAATTAAATAATGAATATTAGCTGAAAGTGCAGATCTTCAGCTTTAATTTGAGGGTATTTACATCCAAATCGGGCGAATGTTGTAGGAATTACAGCACTTTTTATATGTGGACCCCCTCTTTTTAAGGGACCAAAAGTAATTGGACAATTGGCTTCTCAGCTGTTCCATGGCCAGGTGTGTGTTATTAGTTCATTTACAAGTAAGCAGATCAAATGTCTAGAGTTGATTTCAAGTGTGGCATTTGCATTTGGAATCTGTTGCTGTTTACCCTCAATATGTAGTCCAAAGAGCTGTCACTGCCAGTGAAGCAAGCCATCATTAGGCTGAAAAATCAAAACAAACCCATCAGAGAGAGAGCAAAAAATTAGGTGTGGCCAAATCAACTATTTGGTACATTCTTAAAAAGAAAGAACGGACTGGTGAGCTCAGGAACACCAAAAGGCCCGGAAGACCATGGAAAACAACTGTGGTGGGTGACAGAATAATTATTTCCCTGGTGAAGAAAAACCCTTTCACAACAGTTTGCCAGATCAAGAACACCTTCCAGGAGGTAGGTGTATCTGTGTCAAAATCAACAATCAAGAGAAGACTACACCAGAGTAAATACAGAGGGTTTACCACAAGATGTAAACCATTGGTAAGCCTCAAAAACTGGAAGACTAGATTTTGCCAAAAAACATCTAAAAAAAGCCTGTACAGTTCTGGAACAACATCCTATGGACAGATGAGACAAAGATCAACTTGTACCAGAATGATGGGAAGAGAAGAGTATGGAGAAGGGAAGGAACTGCTCATGATCCAAAGCATACCACCTCATCTGTGAAGCATGGTGGAGGTAGTTTTATGGCGTGGGTATGTATGGCTGCCAATGGAACTTAATGATGTGACTGCTGACAAAAGCAGCAGGATGAATTCTGAAGTGTTTAGGGCTATATTATCTGCTCAGATTCAGCCAAATGCTTCAAAACGCATTGGACGGCGCTGCACAGTGCAGATGGACAATGACCCGAAGCATACTGCGAAAGCAACCCAATACTTTTTTAAGGCAAATTAGTGGCATGTTCTGCAATGGCCAAGTCAATCACCTGACCTGAATCCAATTGAGCATGGATTTCACTTGCTGAAGGCAAAACGCCCCAAGAACAAGCAGGAACTGAAGACAGCTGCAGTAAAGGCCTGGCAGAGCATCAACAGGGAAGAAACCCAGCATCTGGTGATGTCTATGGGTTCCAGACTTCAGGCAGTCATTGATTGCAAAGGATTTGCAACCAAGTATTAAAACTCACAATTAAATTTATGTTTATGCCACTCTGACATTGCTCGTCCTAATATTTATGTATTTCTTAATTCCATTATTTTACTTTTTAAATGTGTGTATTGTTGTGAATTGTTAGATATTACTGCACTGTTGGAGCTAGGAACAGAAGCATTTCGCTACACCCGCAATAATATCTGCTAAATATGTGTATGTGACCAATAATTTTATTTTGATTCCCAGTCATGTGAAATCCTTAGATTAGGGCCTAATAAATGCATTTCAATTTCTTTATATGAACTGTAACGCAGTAAAATCTTTGAAATTGCTGCATGTTGCGTGTAGGTGAGTCAGACAGACAATAGTTTTTATGCATCTAATTAGCCTATTTCTCAGTGCCGCTGGTGTCCTCACCTAATTAGCTATCAAGTTCAAAAAAGTTTGGTGAATCAGGTCAGACTCTGATGGAGAGTGAGTGCGTTGTTCAAGATGGATAAACAAAAGGTAAGACTAAGTGGTGCACAAAACCGCAGAAAAAAAGCTTTATCTGATCAAGCTCGTGCCAAATTACCTTAGATAACCACATCAGCAAAGCTACCACCTCGTTCTTGACTGACAAAACACCATCGCAGGTGGGAGCTAGTAGGTCTACTTATGTAGCAGCTAGCTCTAGCAGCCTCCCAGTCCCGACAGAGACCTCACTGCCCGGGCATGACAGTGTCCTTGCTCCTCCTCCTCTTCCTCCCCTCGAGAATAGTGAGTTCCTCCTTCTCCTCCTCTTCTCCCAGAAAACCAAGCTGTTGGGAAATCTGTTTTAACCGAATGGCCTACTCAAACTCTAATTTCTGTTGCTCCAATTTTGCCATCTGCTCACATTCTCTTTCCCTTTCCTTGTGCTCGAGCTGTAATTTCTGTTGTTCCCATTGTGCCTGTAGTTCCATCTCTCACAGTTGCACGTCCACGGGGTCTACTCTTCCACCTGTAGGACCCTTTGCATCATCTTCCCTTTCCGGGAGGATTTCCACCTCCAACAAAACAGTGTTGATTAACTCTTTGACTACTGCTTTTGAATTGGCATATGCCACTTTGATGTCAATGCTTTGCAATGATGTGCAGATTCACCTTCGTACATGTATCCAGTATCTTTTTAAAAACCCGGTTAGCGTTTATGCAACTTTCCACTGCTTCATAGTGATGTGAGCGGCTACAACAAACCTGGGACACTAAATGTTTTGTTCCCCAACAAGAAACCAAACATTGTTGCTCAAACAGAAAGAGGAACTAACAACAACCAAAACAGGTAGTCTTTTCGAAGGGGTTCTCAAAGACACCTATGGGGGTGTCCACTAAAAGTTGCAAGCAACAAGAAAGATGGATCCTAAAAGACACCCACCATAAGTTCCCACTAAATTTGCCCAAGAAAAGGCTACTAAAAATCCACACCAACCTATAATAGGGAGTAAAAAGACACAGGAGCAAACGAAATATGGCAACACAAACTTAGCGGGAGTGCTAAACAGCAGTCTAGCTCTTCCAACATCGCTCATGCAACTGGAGCACTGGGCCAGCCGCTCTGAAACATCACCTGTGCCAGCACAGGTAAAACATTAATGACTGACTAACGAGGCAACAGGTGTAACATATCCTGACCAACAAGGGTGATTCCAATCAGGGAAAGTCACACCCAAACTGAAACAACCTCGAAATCAAAAAACGAAATCGAGCAAAAGCCAATAACAACGCCCATTATCTGGTACAGTTGAAACCTAGATGAATCAGTGAAGAGCACACTTCAACAGCGTGCCAGTGGCCATCGAAGGTGAGCATTTGCCCACTGAAATTGATTACGATGCCGAACTGCAGTCAGGTCAAGACCCTGGTGAGGACAACGAGCACGCAGATGAGCTTCCCTGAGAAGGTTTCTGACAGTTTGTGCAGAAATTCTTCGGATGGGCAAACCCACAGTTTCATCAGCTGTCCGGGTGGCTGGTCTCAGATGATCCCACAGGTGAAGAAGCCGGATGTGGAGGTCCTGGGCTGGCATGGTTACACGTGGTCTGCGGTTGTGAGGCTGGTTGGACATGGTGCCAAATTCTCTAAAACAACGTTGAAGGCAGCTTATGGTAGAGAAATTACCATTCAATTCTCTGGCAACAGCTCTGGTGGACATTCCTGCTGTCAGCATGCCAATTGCATGCTCCCTCAAAACTTGAGACATCTGTGGCATTGTGTTGTGTGACAAAACTGCACATTTTAGAGTAGCCTTTTATTGTCCCCAGCACAAGGTGCACCTGTGTAATGACCCTGCTGTTTAATCAGCTTCTTGATATTTCACTCCTGTCATGTGGATGGAATATCTTGGCAAAGGAGAAATGCTCACCAACAGGGATGTAAACAAATTTGTCCACAACATTTTAGAGAAATAAGCTTTTTGTGCGTATGGAAAATATTTAATTTCAGCTCATGAAACATGGGACCAACACCTCATGTTGCGTTCATATTTTTGTTCAGTGTACTTATGACAGCTTATGACAAATGTTAATGTGTTATATAGTTATAAAGGCTTCATGAATATATTCATAAGGTCACCTACAGTTCAATTTGAGTTTATTTTCACTTCTACTTTTGGGTTTTTGTCAGTGGTAATTAAATGTAGAAGAGTTTCATTCAAAGCAGTTAATCATGCTGCCCAAAGGGACATTCCCATCTTATTTTATCTGTCCATCTCTCTCTCTCTTTCCACCATCTATCTCTCTTTCATTCTCTACTTTATCTCTCTCTTCTTTAATCACAGCACATCAATATGAGTGATATATCTCATAAGAGTTCTATATTTGGTTCCCTTTCCTTTGTGAGAAAGTTATATTTGAATTCCATGAATTCTGTTCCCTTGGCCTGACATTGAGACTTGACTCCTACAGTTTAGACCATACGGCCTCACAAAGAAGGACTAAACTCACATCTGAGATGTATTAACATTGGGTTTTGAGGCAATAACATAATGCCAGAAATATATGCAAGATCTGTATGATCGTTTGCACTAGCTTCCAAACAAAAACAAATGAATTGACTGTGTGTGTTTGCGCATGAGTGTGAACATACTTGCACGTGTGCTGCGGTGAGGTCTGTAGATGGTTGTGGTATGTGTCTGTGTGAGGGTTAGACTTCACAGTGATGGATACGTGAAGTTGTCTCCATAGAGATGTGGGGGATGTCGGCTGCCAAGGTCATGGAGCAAGGACAAGACGCTAGTGATGGCAGCCACCCGGACAGTAAATTGAAGAGTACAATTTCACAGCCCAAATAAGCGTAAAAATAATAACACCAATAACAGGACCAGGGTCTATGGAGGAGGCGGGGGCAGGAGGAGGGAGAGGAGGAGACACACCCCTCAAACAACAATCATGAAGATGAAGATACTTTTTTTTTTTTTTTTGCAGAGAAGTTACGAATTGACTATCGAAAACAGAATTTATTCTGTAATGAAACTTTGAAGAGTAGTCAAAATGGTTTCTGTTGCTGTGTAAGGACCTGCACACACACAGATGCACATGGACAGGCATCACCTATTCCACAGTATAGGTCGTTATCATTAAAACGTCACAAAATGGCTGCCGGGGGGCAAGGAGACCTCCAGCTCCGCTAAAACCATTGACAACTATGTGCTGTTTTCAAGGGATTGTTAAATAAATGTTATTTGGTTTTAATCTTGAAGAGCGAAGTCAGAACTAGGGCTGTTGCTGAGACCGCCACACCGGCAGTCATGACCGCAGTCAAATACCACGTGACCGTTGAGTCACGGTAATCTCTTTTTATGCACTCTGGACATGCGTTGGTTGTACCCAACTCGCTAACGACGTCGCAAATGGCCTGGTATTCAGCACTATTGTCCCTCTAACCACTCTGATATCATTGCAAATGGAATCAAAAATCAAATCAAACATATCATCAAAACAGTATCATGCTTTTAAAACTCAACTTACTGTGATGATCAATTTGAAGAAAGAAGTTCAACAACAGGTGAAACTGAGTGGAAAACATGGTCATTGTGGATGTTGTTTGTGGATGCTGTCAACAGTTTAATGAAATATGTTTCGTTGTGAAAACATGTTAATATCAATGTTCCCGAACAGATTTCAGTTGGTTTCCCAAATGAAGTACGGGTAGCTGCAGGAACAGTGTTGACAAGCCCATGGTGTACAGAGTTTGGACGGAATATCACCTGTCGCACAGAGAGAGGCTGCATGCGCCTCAAACAGTGGTTGAAATAATCAAATTAAAGTTTATTGGTTGCATACACAAATTTGCAGGTGCAGCGAAATGCTTGTGTTTCTATCTCCAACAGTGTAGTAATACCTAGCAATAATAATAAAAAAAAACAATACACACATAATCCAGAACAAAATACAATCAAGTAATACATATAGCCGAAGTATTCTTATAAACCCAGACATTTCTATATGCAATCCCGTGTGAAAGCAGAGTTTTGATGGCTGGCACTAAAAAGAGGAGGATTCTAGATGCTACTATAGGTTATTTATTTATCAGATGCACTATAAAAGCGGAGTAGCCTACCCAAACTGCGGGAAAGCGGCGCATTCGCTATTCAAGTGCATATGGATCACTTGATGAGAGAACTGTGTGTGCAGCCTAAGGCAAGGAACAGAGCGCAAGCTTTTTTCCCCAGACTTTTTCAAATCATCATAGCCTGCAGCCCATATATGTTTTGATTTCTGAGACATTCTAAGGTTTGTATCTAAAGTTACAAAATAACTCTAGTGTATAGGACCTGTTTCAAATGATCACTGTTATGATCAACATGGCCACTTCATATGCCCACTCACTCCGGAATGGGAAAAATATCCTTTCTATTTTATTCAGCTAAGTTCAATTAGTTTATTCTTACTATAAAATCATATAATATAAACTAATGGCACTGGACTTATAAGAATGTATTCTTTGCTAAATGAACTAGCCTACAGTCAATGGCATGGCGCATAGCAAGATAACATACAGTAGGCCGACTCATATTCTGTTCTACTGAAATACATTTTCTCCATAATGTTTCTTTAGACCTGCTTAAAATAAAAAATTGATGTATTGTGATGGTGAATATTAAATAGATTTTAATATACTTTTTTAAATGATGTTCCAAATGCGCACATCAGCAGCTTGTACAGTGGGGGAAAAAAGTATTTAGTCAGCCACCAATTGTGCAAGTTCTCCCACTTAAAAAGATGAGAGAGGCCTGTAATTTCATCATAGGTACACATCAACTATGACAGACAAATTGAGATTTTTTTTCCAGAAAATCACATTGTAGGATTTTTAATGAATTTATTTGCAAATTATGGTGGAAAATAAGTATTTGGTCACCTACAAACAAGCAAGATTTCTGGCTCTCACAGACCTGTAACTTCTTCTTTTAGAGGCTCCTGTGTCCTCCACTCGTTACCTGTATTAATGGCACCTGTTTGAACTTGTTATCAGTATAAAAGACACCTGTCCACAACCTCAAACAGTCACACTTAAAACTCCACTATGGCCAAGACCAAAGAGCTGTCAAAGGACACCAGAAACAAAATTGTAGACCTGCACCAGGCTGGGAAGACTGAATCTGCAATAGGTAAGCAGCTTGGTTTGAAGAAATCAACTGTGGGAGCAATTATTAGGAAATGCAAGACACAAGACCACTGATAATCTCCCTCGATCTGGGGCTCCACGCAAGATCTCACCCCGTGGGGTCAAAATGATCACAAGAACGGTGAGCAAAAATCCCAGAACCACACGGGGGGACCTAGTGAATGACCTGCAGAGAGCTGGGACCAAAGTAACAAAGCCTACCATCAGTAACACACTACGCCGCCAGGGACTCAAATCCTGCAGTGCCAGACGTGTCCCCCTGCTTAAGCCAGTACATGTCCAGGCCCGTCTGAAGTTTGCTAGAGTGCATTTGGATGATCGAGAAGAGGATTGGGAGAATGTCAGATGGTCAGATGAAACCAAAATATAACTTTTTGGTAAAAACTCAACTCGTCGTGTTTGGAGGACAAATAATGCTGAGTTGCATCCAAAGAACACCATACCTACTGTGAAGCATGGTGTCACGATCGTTGTAAGAAGCGGACCAAGGCGCAGCGTGATATGCGTACATCTTTTAATGAGTACTTAACACAAATAACAAAACAACAAAACGATACGTGAAGTCTACAGGTTCACCAACACAAACCTATACAGAACAAGATCCCACAATAAACTAGTGCCAACCGGCTGCCTAAGTATGGTCCCCAATCAGAGACAACGAGAATCAGCTGCCTCTGATTGGGAACCACCCTGGCCAACATAGAAAACACGAACTAGAACGAAACATAGAAAATACAACATAGACACTACACACCCTGGCTCAACATTAAAGAGTCCCCAGAGCCAGGGCGTGACAGTACCCCCCCCCCAAAGGCGCGGACTGCGACCGCGCCAACCAAACTCAAGAGGGTAGGGGCCGGGTGGGCATTCCGCCTCGGAGGCGGATCCGGCTCCGGGCGTGACCACCACTCTCTCGCTACCCCCCCGTAGCGCCCCTGGTCTGTTCTGGCCCCGCTGGCCGGAGCTGGACTGGACACCTGTGGAGCGGATTGCTACGGCTCCGGTGTGGAGCAGCTGACCGGTACCTGACCAGGCACCGGTGGAACAGGCACGGGCTGTGCCGGACTGACGACGAGCACCACTGGCTTGGTGCGGGGAGCAGGAACGGGCCGGACCGGGCTGACGACGCGCACCCCTGGCTTGGTGTGGGGAGCAGGAACAGGCCGGACCGGGCTGACGACGCGCACCCCTGGCTTGGTGCGGGGAGCAGGAACAGGCCGTACCGGGCTGACGACGCGCACCACTGGCTTGGTGCGGGGAGCAGGAACAGGCCGGAGCGGGCTGGCGACATGCACCACTGGCTTGGTGCGGGGAGCAGGAACAGGCCGGAGCGGGCTGGTGACGCGCACCACTGGCTTGGTGCGGGGAGCAGGAACAGGCCGGAGCGGGCTGGCGACATGCACCACTGGCTTGGTGCGGGGAGCAGGAACAGGCCGGAGCGGGCTGGCGACATGCACCACTGGCTTGGTGCGGGGAGCAGGAACAGGCCGGAGCGGGCTGGTGACGCGCACCACTGGCTTGGTGCGGGGAGCAGGAACAGGCCGGACCGGGATGGCGATGCGCACCACTGGCTTGGTGCGGGGAGCAGGAACAGGCCAGACCGGGCTGGCGACGTGCACCATTGGCTTGGTGCGGGGAGCCGGAACGGGCCGGGCCGGACTGTGGATACGCACCACTAGCCTGGTGCGGGGAGCAGGAATGGGCCGGGCCGGACTGGGAACACAAACCACTGGCTTAGTGCGAGGAGCAGGAACGGGTCGGGCCGTACTGGGAACACGCACCACTAACTTAGTGCGGGGAGCAGGAACGGGCCGGACCGTACTGGGAACACACACCACTGGCCTTGTGCGGGAAGCAGGAATGGGTCGAGCCGTACTGGGAACACGCACCACTGGCTTAGTGCGGGGATCAGGAACGGGCCGGACCGGACTGGTGACACACACCACTTTCTTGGTGCGAGGAGCGGGACTGGGTTTCCTCATAAACCTCCGCTCCCTCTGCTGCCTACTCAGTTCCTCTCGCCGTGCCGCTACACTCTCCTTCTCCCTTAACGCCTCCTGTAGCTCCTCCCTCTGACCAATTAACTCCTGCTCCCTCTGGACCAATAGCCCCCGTAACCTGGTGGCCTCCTCTCCTAGTCTGCAGATACGCCCTGTCGCTGCCTCCTGCTGCCTAGCCTGAGTACGGGGAGTTGGCTCTGCTCTACCTCTAGGCTCCGCCAACCTCCCTTCCAGCCCCCCAAACCTGGTGGCCTCCTCTCCTAATCCGCCGATACGTCCTGTAGCTGCCTCCAGCATCCCCGTCGTCCATGCCGTGTGCCCCCCCAAAAAAATTATTGGGGTTGCCTCTCGCCTGTCCGACGACGGCACGGTTGGCGCCGTACCTCCTCTCTCGCCAGGGCCTTAACTTTTGCCCATGGCCCTCTGCCCGCAAACATGTCCTCCCAAGACCACCATTCGCCCACCTGGGACATCGCCAACTTCTCCAGTTCCTTACCCAGTGTTTGCTCCTGAACACGCTGCTTGGTCCTGTTTTGGTGGGATCTTCTGTCACGACCGTTATAGGAACCGGACCAAGGCGCAGCGTGATATACGTACATCTTTTAATGAGTACTTAACACAAATAACAAAACAACAAAACGATACGTGAAGTCTACAGGTTCACCAACACAAACCTATACAGAACAAGATCCCACAATAAACTAGTGCCAACCGGCTGCCTAAGTATGGTCCCAATCAGAGACAACGAGAATCAGCTGCCTCTGATTGGGAACCACCCTGGCCAACATAGAAAACACGAACTAGAACGAAACATAGAAAATACAACATAGACACTACACACCCTGGCTCAACATTAAAGAGTCCCCAGAGCCAGGGCGTGACACATGGGGGTGGAAACATCATGCTTTGGGGCTGTTTTTCTGCAACGGGACCAGGACGACTGATCCATGTAGAGGAAAGAATGAATGGGGCCATGTATCGTGAGATTTTGAGTGACAACCTCCTTCCATCATTAAGGGCATTGAAGATGAAACGTGGCTGGGTCTTTCAGCATGACAATGATCCCAAACACACCGCCCGGGCAACGAAGGAGTGGCTTCGTAAGAAGCATTTCAAGGTCCTGGAGTGGCCTAGCCAGTCTCCAGATTTCAACCCCATAGAAAATCTTTGGAGGGAGTTGAAAGTCCGTGTTGCCCAGCGACAGCCCCAAAACATCACTGCTCTAGAGGAGATCTGCATGGAGGAATGGGCCAAAATACCAGCAACAGTGTGTGAAAACCTTGTGAAGACTTACAAAAAACGTTTGACCTGTGTCATTTTCAACAAAGGGTATACAACAAAGTATTGAGAAACTTTTGTTATTGACCAAATACTTATTTTCCACCATAATTTGCAAATAAATTCACTAAAAATCCTACAATGTGATTTTCTGGATTTTTTTTTCTCATTTTGTCTGTCATAGTTGACGTGTACCTATGATGAAAATTACAGGCCTCTCTCATCTTTTTAAGTGGGAGAACATGCACAATTGGTGGCTGACTAAATACTTTTTTCCCCCACTGTATGTAAGGGGCCTGGAGATGCTAAACGTGTTTGTTAATTAACAGTCAATTACTGTGAGACCGGCAGTAATTTGCATGACAATAACCGGCTGACAATATTTAATGACCACCACTACACATTTCTGATTATTCCACATTCAGAGTTATACAGCAAGTAACTGCATGCTTTTCATGATCAGTAAACATCAATTGATCATGTATTTTGAGATACATGAGGGTATCCTATCAATTTGGCATGTAGCTAGCTAGCTAGCTAGCTAAGAAAACCATGTTAATTTTAGCTTGTTTCATCAGAGATTTGGCTTTTGGAAAGAGCTTGGCATCGGCAAATGCTCATCCTGGTAAAGTTGTCAGTTGGACTAATGTCATCACCACTACTGTAGCCATCTAGTTTATCCCATGAAAGTTAGCTTGTTAACTAGCCATATTGACATGATCTGTTATTAGCTAGCTAGCCAATTTGACATGGTCCATCAATCAATGTAGCCTATCATCTCTGTCAGCAGCAATTGTAATTAAACACTCTTAAAAACACTGTTTAAAAGGGGATAATGTTAGCTAACTTCGCTAGGTAGGCCTACATTGGTTGGAGAAAAGAGTACATTAGGTCTACTTACCACTATGTTTAGCCAACTGTACAAAGTTTCTACCGGTAGCTTGAAAAGTAAACATTATCAGCAAATGCGCCCTTCTGCTGCTTGACAGGCAAAGCCCACAAATGGGCCACAGATGGGAAATGAACCTAAACCACTCATACTTGTAAGGTACAGTTGAAGCTGGAAGTTTGCATACACCTTAGCCAAATACATTTGAACTCAGTTTTTCACAATTCCTGACATTTAATCCCAGTAATAATTCCCTGTTTTAGGTCAGTTAGGATCACTACTTTATTTTAAGAATGTGAAATGTCAGAATAATAGTAGAGATAATTATTTATTTAAGCTTTTATTTCTTTCATCACATTCCCAGTGGGTCAGAAGTATACATACACTCAATTAGTATTTGTTAGCATTGTCTTTCAATTATTTAACTTGGGTCAAACGGGTCGGGTAGCCTTCCACAAGCTTCCCACAATAAGTTGTGTGAATATTGGCCCATTCCTCCTGACAGAGCTTGTGGAACTGAGTCAGGTTTGTAGGCCTCCTTGCTCGCACACGCTTTTTCAGTTCTGCCCACAAATGTTCTATATGATTGAGGTCAGGGCTTTGTGATGGCCACTCCAATACCTTGACTTTGTTGTCCTTAAGCCATTTTGCCACAACTTTGGAAGTATGCTTGGGTTCATTGTCCATTTGGAAGAACCATTTGCGACCAAGCTTTAACTTCCTGACGGATGTCTTGAGATGTTGTTTCAATATATTGCTCATGATGCCATGTATTTTGTGAAGTGCACCAGTCCCTCCTGCAGCAAAGCACCCCCACAGCATGATGCTGCCACCCCCGTGCTTCATGGTTGGGATGGTGTTCCTCGGCTTGCAAGCATCCCCCTTCTTCCTCCAAACATAACTATCGTCATTATGTCCAAACAGTTCTATTTTTGTTTCATCAGACCAGAGGACATTTCTCCAAAAAGTACAATCTTTGTCACCATGTGCAGTTGCAAACCGTAGTCTGGCTTTTTTATGGTGGTTTTGGAGCAGTGGCTTCTTCCTTGCTGAGCAGCCTTTCAGGTTATGTCGATATAGGACTCGTTTTACTGTGGATATAGATACTTTGGTACCTGTTTCCTTCAACATCTTCAGAAGGTCCTTTGCTGTTGTTCTGGGATTGATTTGCACTTTTCGCACCAAAGTACGTTCATCTCTAGGAGACAGAACGCGTCTCCTTCCTGAGCGGTATGACGGCTGCGTGGTCCCATGGTGTTTATACTTACGTACTATTGTTTGTACAGATGAACGTGGTACCTTCAGGTGTTTTGAAATTGCTCCCAAGGATGAACCAGACTTGTGGAGGTCTACAATTATTTTCCTGAGGTCTTGGCTGATTTCTTTTGATTTTCCCATGATGTCAAGCAAAGAGGCACTGAGTTTGAAGGTAGGCCTTGAAATACATCCACAGGTTTATTTTATTTTATTTCCCCTTTATTTAACCAGGTAAGCCAGTTGAGAACAAGTTCTCATTTACAACTGCGACCTGGCCAAGATAAAGCAAAGCAGTGCGATAAAAACAACAACACAGAGTTACATATGGGGTAAAAAAACATAAAGTCAAAAAATACAACAGAAAATATATATACAGTGTGTGCAAATGTAGCAAGTTATGGAGGTAAGGCAATAAATAGGCTATAGTGCAAAATAATTACAATTAGTATTAACACTGGAATGCTAGATGTGCAAGAGATTATGTGCAAATAGAGATACTGGGGTGCAAAATAGCAAAATAAATAACAATATAGGGATGAGGTAGTTGGGTGGGCTAATTTCAGATGGGCTGTGTACATGTGCAGTGATCGGTAAGGTGCTCTGACAACTGATGCTTAAAGTTAGTGAGGGAGATAAGAGTCTCCAGCTTCAGAGATTTTTGCAATTCGTTCCAGTCATTGGCAGCAGAGAACTGGAAGGAATGGTGGCCAAAGGAGGTGTTGGCTTTGGGGATGAACAGTGAGATATACCTGCTGGAGCGCAGACTACGGGTGGGTGCTGCTATGGTGACCAATGAGCTAAGATAAGGCAGGGATTTGCCTAGCAGTGATTTATAGATGGCCTGGAGCCAGTGGGTTTGACGACGAACATGTAGTGAGGACCAGCCAACAAGAGTGTACAGGTCACAGTGGTGGGTAGTGTATGGGGCTTTGGAGACAAGACGGATGGCACTGTGATAGACTACATCCAATTTGCTGAGTAGAGTGTTGGAGGCTATTTTGTAAATGACATCGCTGAAGTCAAGGATCGGTAGGATAGTCAGTTTTACGAGGGCATGCTTGGCAGCATGAGTGATAGAGGCTTTGTTGCGAAATAGGAAGCCGATTCTAGATTTAACTTTGGATTAGAGATTCTTAATGTGAGTCTGGAAGGAGAGGTACACCGCCAATTGACTCAAATTAATACAATTAGCCTATCAGAAGCTTCTAAAGCCATGACATCATTTTCTGGAATTTCCCAAGCTGTTTAAAGGCACAGTCAACTTAGTGTATGTAATCTTATGACCTACTGGAATTGTGATACAGTGTTTTATAAGTGAAATAATCTGTCTGTAAACAATTGTTGGAAAAATTACTTGTCATGCACAAAGTAGATGTCCTAACCGACTTGCCAAAACTATAGTTTGTTAATAATTAATTTGTGGAGTGGTTGAAAAACGAGTTTTAATGACTCCAACCTAAGTGTACAGTGGGGAAAAAAGTATTTAGTCAGCCACCAATTGTGCAAGTTCTCCCACTTAAAAAGATGAGAGAGGCCTGTAATTTTCATCATAGGTACATGTCAACTATGACATACAAAATGAGATTTTTTTTCTCCAGAAAATCACATTGTAGGATTTTTAATGAATTTATTTGCAAATTATGGTGGAAAATAAGTATTTGGTCAATAACAAGTTTCTCAATACTTTGTTATATACCCTTTGTTGGCAATGACACAGGTCAAACATTTCTGTAAGTCTTCACAAGGTTTTCACACACTGTTGCTGGTATTTTGGCCCATTCCTCCATGCAGATCTCCTCTAGAGCAGTGATGTTTTGGGGCTGTCGCTGGGCAACACGGACTTTCAACTCCCTCCAAAGATTTTCTATGGGGTTGAGATCTGGAGACTGGCTAGGCCACTCCAGGACCTTGAAATGCTTCTTACAAAGCCACTCCTTCGTTGCCCGGGCGGTGTGTTTGGGATCATTGTCATGCTGAAAGACCCAGCCACGTTTCATCTTCAATGCCCTTGCTGATGGAAGGAGGTTTTCACTCAAAATCTCACGATACATGGCCCCATTCATTCTTTCCTCTACACGGATCAGTCGTCCTGGTCCCTTTGCAGAAAAACAGCCCCAAAGCATGATGTTTCCACCCCCCATGCTTCACAGTAGGTATGGTGTTCTTTGGATACAACTCAGCATTCTTTGTCCTCCAAACACGACGAGTTGAGTTTTTACCAAAAAGTTCTATTTTGGTTTCATCTGACCATATGACATTCTCCCAATCCTCTTCTGGATCATCCAAATGCACTCTAGCAAACTTCAGACGGGCCTGGACATGTACTGGCTTAAGCAGGGGGACACGTCTGGCACTGCAGGATTTGAGTCCCTGGCGGTGTAGTGTGTTACTGATGGTAGGCTTTGTTACTTTGGTCCCAGCTCTCTGCAGGTCATTCACTAGGTCCCCCCGTGTGGTTCTGGGATTTTTGCTCACCGTTCTTGTGATAATTTTGACCCCACGGGGTGAGATCTTGCGTGGAGCCCCAGATCGAGGGGAGATTATCAGTGGTCTTGTATGTCTTCCATTTCCTAATAATTGCTCCCACAGTTGATTTCTTCAAACCAAGCTGCTTACCTATTGCAGATTCAGTCTTCCCAGCCTGGTGCAGGTCTACAATGTTGTTTCTGGTGTCCTTTGACAGCTCTTTGGTCTTGGCCATAGTGGAGTTTGGAGTGTGACTGTTTGAGGTTGTGGACAGGTGTCTTTTATACTGATAACAAGTTCAAACAGGGGCCATTAATAGAGGTAACGAGTGGAGGACAGAGGAGCCTCTTAAAGTAGAAGTTACAGGTCTGTGAGAGCCAGAAATCTTCCTTGTTTGTAGGTGACCAAATACTTATTTTCCACCATAATTTTCAAATAAATTCATTAAAAATCCTACAATGTTATTTTCTGGAGAAACAAAATCTCAATTTGTCTGTCATAGTTGACGTGTACCTATGATGAAAATTACAGGCCTCTCTCATCTTTTTAAGTGGGAGAACATGCACAACTGGTGGCTGACTAAATACTTTTTTTCCCCACTGTATGTAAACTTCCGACTTCAACTGTATAGTTCACTTATTTTATATCACTCAAATATCCAATTAATGGTATCTGAAATTACATGATCAATTGATGTTTACTGGTCATGAAAGGCTTGCAGTTACTTGCTGTATAACTCTGATGATAGAGCTACAGTTCCTACAGAAAGTATTCATACCCCTTGACTTATTCCACATATTGTTATGTTACAGCCTGAATTTAAAATTGATTAAATACCTTTTTTTCTCACCCATCTACAGAGAATACCCCATAATAACAAAGTGAAAACATGGTTTTAGAAATGTTTGCAAATGTATTGAAAATAAGTCAATCCTTTGTAGATGCACCTTTGGCAGTGATTACAGCAGTGAGACTTTCCGGGTAAGTCTCTAAGAGCTTTCCACACCTGGATTGTGCAACATTAGCCCAATATGTTTTTGCAGAATTCTTCAAGCTCTGTCAAATTGGTTGTTGATCATGGCTAGACAACCATTTTCAGGTCTTGCCATAGATTTTCATGTAGATTTAAGTCAAAACTGTAACTTGGCCACTCAGGAACATTCACTGTTTTCTTGGTAAGCAACTCCAGTGTGTTTTAGGTTATTTTCCTGCTGAAAGGTTAATTTATTTCCCACTGTCTGGTGGAAAGCAGACTGAACCAGGTTTTCCTCTAGGATTTTGTCTGTTCTTAACTCCAGTCCGTTTCTTTTTTATCCAGAAAAACTCCTCAACGATTACAAGCATGCCCATAGCATGATGCAGCCACCACTATGCTTGAAATATGGAGAGTGGCACTCAGTAATGTGTTGTATTGGATTTGCCCCAAATACAATACTTTGTATTCAGGAAAAAAATTTAATTTCCTTGCTCCATTTTTTGCAGAATTACTTTAGTGCCTTGTTGTAACAAGATGCATGTTCCTTCTTTCACTCTGTCAATTAGGTTAGTATTGTGGAGTAACTACAATGTTGTTGATCCATCCTCAGTTTTCTCCTATCACAGCCATTAAACTGTGTAATTGTTTTAAAGTCACCATTGGCCTCATGGTGAAATCCCGAGCGGTTTCCTTCCTCTCCGACAACAGAGTTAGGAAGGACGCCTGTATCTTAGTAGTGACTGGGTGTATTGATACACCATCCAAAATGTAATTAATAACTTCACCATGCTCAAAGGGATATGCAATGTCTGCTTTTTTTACCCATCTACAAATAGGTGCCCTTCTTTGCGAGGCATTGGAAAACCTCCCTGGTCTTTGTGGTTGAATCTGTGTTTGAAATTCATTGCTTGACAGAGGGACCTTACAGATAATTGTATGTGTGGGGTACAGAGATGAGGTAGTCATTCAAAAACTATTATTGCACGCGGAGTGAGTCCATACAACTTATTATGTGACTTTTTAATCACATTTTTACTCTTCAACTTATGTAGGCTTGCCATAACAAAGGGGTTGAATACTTATTGATTCTAGACATTTCAGCTTTTCATTTTTAATACATTTGTAAAAAAAAAATATATAAAAAAGAACATAATTCCACTTTTACATTATGGGGTATTGTGATGCAATTTCTCTTTAAGTAGAACTGTTGAAGGGTGATTGGATGGTAGAGGGCTTTGGAAGTGGATGTGGGATGTTTAGCTAATAAAAAATTATCAAAGCAATTTATAACATTTTGACATGTGTTTTTCTGGATTATTTTGTTGTTATTCTGTCTCTCACTGTTCAAATAAACCTACCATTAAAATTATAGACTGATCATTTCTTTGTCAGTGGGCAAACGTACAAAATCAGCAGGGGATCAAATACTTTTTTTCCCTCACTGTAAGTTGTCTTAACAACAGGTTATGGTCAATAGGCTACACTGAAATCTAACAGTAGCGCCCACAATCTTCTTATTATCAATTTCTTTCAACCAATCATCAGTCATGTTGAGTGCCGTTCTCTATAAGCATGCTGAAAGTCTGTGAGTGGCCCAGCAAAAGCCCAGGCTTGAATCCCATTGACAATCTGTGGAAAGACTTGAAGATTGCTGTTCACCGCCTCTCCCCATCTAACTTAACAGAGCTTGAGAAAATCTGCAAGGAAGAATGGGAGTAAATCCCCAAATCCAGATGTGCAAAGCTGATACAGACACACCCTAGACAACTCAAAGCTGTTAACGCCGCCAAAGGTGCTTCTACAAATTATTGACTCAGGGGATTAAATACTTATGTAAATGAGATATTTCTGTATTACATTTTCTATACATTTGCAAAATTGTCTAAAAACGTGTTTTCACTTTGTCATTATGGGTTACTGTGTGTAGATGGGTGACAAAACAATATATTGAATCCATTTTGAATTAAGGCTGTAACACAACAAAATGTGGAATAATTCAAGGGGTGTGAAAACTTTCTGAAGGTACTGTTAATACACTTATTATGTTTGTAATAATACAACTTTTGCATACAAAAGTGAGCTAGCTAGCTAGCTACTTAGCTTGGCTACACTGATATAAATGGGAAAATCTCACTTGTTTTTAACTTGGTCAAAACAATTAAATCATAGATCAAAATGACCAGAAAACTCAACACAGTTTCGTTAAACATGTTATCTCTACATTTTGAAATCGTAACCATGCGTACAAACCGGAATACAGGATAAAAAAGGAGAGCTAGCTTCTCTGTTCTTTTCACTGGGCTTCTTCTAACAGTCATGGACCAATGTCTAAAGAAGAGAGGCGCGCGCCTGCAGCAGTAACACTCTGAATGCCTCTCCCTAGTGGTAGCGCTAAGTATACAGTGCCTTACAAAAGTATTCATCCCCCTTGGCATCTACAACACAAACTTTGAACATCCCACGGAGCGCCATTAAATCCATTATTAAAAAATGGAAAGAATGTGCCAAGACCAGAGTAGGCGCGTAAACAAGATGGCGTATTGAATAGAAATCGGTACAAAACACCTCAAGATAAAAACATAATATTCAAAATCAGTAAGTTAGACTAAATATTAGCATTTCATATATTCGCAGTTAATATAATTCAATCTGGATAATAACAGAAATAAGATCATAAGGCTAGAGAAATATATCGACAAATATTACTACAACAAGCAACACCCAAACATGACTGAAGACAAGCGTGGAGAGCCGATCCCCAAAAGAAAACGCGACTCATCGACAGATACAGATGATATATGCTTTTCACCACTAGGTATGGTAAGTGTGGAAAGCGACCTGTTGAAGTCGATAAATGACAAATTGGGCATTTTAGAACTGGTCAGTAAAGACGTAAAAGAGTTGAAAGCGAGTCTTCAAATGAGTGACGAAAAACCTTTGGTAATGGAGAAAGAAACCAAAGAAATAAAAGTGACAGTCTCTAAAATGGAAACGGACGTTAGGGAATTAAAAAAGGAGAACAATCTTCTGAGAGAAGCCTTACTAGACATCCAAACTAGATCGATGAGGGAAAATCTAGTACTTACGGGTATTCAGGAAAAGGAGGGAGAAATAACAGAGAATATTATGAAGGACTTCCTGCATACAGCGCTACAAATCCCACTCGAGGCTGTCGATAAAATCCAACTCGAACGTGTACATCGTTTCGGAAAAAGAGGACAGAAATATGAGCGCCCAATCGTTGCCAAATTTGCTTTTTTTAAGGACAAAGCTATGGTGAAAAGCCTGGGAAAAAGACTTGCTGGCACGAAAATAGGCATGAATGATCAGTTCCCGAAGGAGATTGTAGAAAGGCGCAAAGTTCTGTATCCAATCTTCAAGGAAAACAGATTAAAAGG
Source organism: Coregonus clupeaformis (assembly GCF_020615455.1). Taxonomy (NCBI): domain Eukaryota; kingdom Metazoa; phylum Chordata; class Actinopteri; order Salmoniformes; family Salmonidae; genus Coregonus; species Coregonus clupeaformis. The sequence continues at coordinate 55,964,832 of NC_059215.1, forward strand.
GAAACGTGTTGCACTAGTGGTGGATAAATTATATATTGACAACCAAATGTTCAGAGACACAAAGACTACTCCATGGCTATTCTAAAAGTTGTAATGGAGGAGTCAAATATTGGAGCACCTGATACTAGCAATGATAGGGATTGTAATATTAAATAATATTTATAGTAAGTATAGTATTTTATAAATGGATAAAACTATATAACAAGCAGAATAATACATCTTTATATACAAATAATTAGAACATGGATTTTTTTGGCGGGAGGTTGTTGTTTTGGCGGATGGTTGTTGTGGTTGGTCCTGTGTTCTCTCTGGCGTCCTTTCCCCCTTGCAGCAGATGTGGATGCGGGTGCGTTTGCACGCTCGGCCCATTTCTTCCGCAGTCAACCATGTGGTGTGCATTTTTGTGTTTGAAAAGGTACGGCGTTAAGTGAGTGAGAGGGGAAATGGTTGCATATCCCAGAGCCGACCGGGGGTCTATGAACAGGGGTAGTGAGAGAGAGAGCTTTCAATTTTGTGTAGATGAGGGATATACATTTTTAAATATAGTATACATCTAATCTAATTATTCATTGTCCTATCATGATGGAAAGATCCCTAACCCTATAACCTGGACACCCACCTGAGCGACCCATACACCAAAGAGAAGTTCCCATCTATTTTATGGACCTGCTGTGAATATGCAGCCTAAATAGAGAAATAAATGCGGTCAGAGACCTACTTGAGCAGCACCGCCCCCTCAAGATTCTGAGCCTGCCTGGTAGGGTTGGTCCTACAAAGCCAGAGCCCCCTGATGGGAGAGCATAATATACAAGGAAATTCTCAAAGCTGCTAATGAGAACCTTGACGACCTTTTACCTAGCCGGTGGGGATTCCGGTGGGGTACGCCCACCCAGGTAGTGGCAGTGCTGGCAACACTGGCTGCAGTAACCCATGGGGAGGGGGTCACACTCGGACAATCAGAGAGGGGGTTTATCATGGTGGCCCAGGTGGCACAAAATAATCAAAGGTCTGACCGCATGGAGATGCTTGGGAAAATGGTTACAACAGGGGATCAGAGTGTTTGTGTCTCAGGTGAAGAGGGTGGATCTGATCTCCATCACCTAGGACTTGACATAGATTAAGTAGATTAATCAAATCTCACATTGTTGTCAATTTCTGCTCAATTTGCATGCTTTCTCAATCAGCTTTAACTGTATGTGCACTCGTAGATCAAGTTATTTCTCGAGTTGGGCTCTGGGATATAACAGCCGTTGAGTATCGGATTTTATGGTGGATTGTGGAGGAGGGGGGTTGAGTGTGTTGGAGTATGTGAGTATGTGCGTGTGTGCTGGTCTGGCATCTGTTGTGGGGGGTGGGGATGTTGGGGGGTATGGGATGGACCGCGGGAATTATTTGCTAGGATAATAATTGCTTGTCAATGAATTAAATGTAATACAATGGCAATCCTGGTTATATGTTAGAATCCTATGCGTGAACTGCCGACATTATTACGCATATTAATTGATAATGATGGAAAATAGGATATGCATAATAAAAAATAAAAAAATAGTTATATAGATATATATATATAGAGGTGAAAGCATTGGAAATGCTTTTGGCGGTTAACCTGCTTCTGTTTTGTGGGTGGCACTGTGTGCTGTTTTCGATGGATGGGTCCTGGCCTCTCGGGGCCTTAGGGATACGGAGGGACGTGGGGGGGATGCTGATCACTGGGATGACGGCTCAACTTGGGATGGGGAGGGGCTTTAGCGGGGGAATTAGTGGAGAACAATTGAAGGGTTACTCCGTAGCAATGCAAATATCACGGTACAGCTATATGGACACTCAATCATTACGCTATTTTTTATTGGTAAATTTACAAACATATATAATGATAAATAGACTTGAAACTTGTATCTCATTATGGTGTATGGTGAAATAAGTATAGCCAGTTATAATTGTAATGGCTTAGCTGATAATAACAAAAGAAGAACAATATTTACATGGCTCAAAGAGAAGGAATATAATATCTATTGTATACAGGAAACTCATTCAACAATTCGAGATGAAGTAAGCGTGGAAAAAAGAATGGGGGAAATATACTTCTCCCATGGGCAAAGAAATTCAAAAGGGGTGATGATATTAATTAATAGTAATTTCGATCCGAATGTGCAAATTGTCCAAATAGATACGCAAGGTAGATGGATTATTTTAAATATGGTATTGGACCATAAACAGATATGGCTCATTAACCTTTACGGACCAAATAATGATGATCCACAATTCTTTGACAATATATATAATAAATTATCAAGCCTGCAAGCAACTCAAGACAATATTATTATGGTGGGGGATTATAATACTGTTTTAAATAGCTCAATGGACCGAAAAGGAAATCACACCACAAACAATCACCCACATGCTCTTAAGGAAATTGTGAATGTCATGGATACATTAGAACTAGTAGATATATGGAGGCTTAAATATGCTGATCTAGTGAGATATACATGGCGGAGACTGAATCAAGCTAGTCGTCTTGACTTCTTTCTTATCTCATTCTCGTTGGCACCAAAAGTAAAAAAAGTGTTGATAGGGGACAGAATGCGGTCGGACCATCATATAATAGGCATATACATTACTCTGACTGAATTTCCACGTGGGCGAGGATATTGGAAATTTAATCAAAGCCTATTAGATGATAATTTATTTATAATTAGAACAAAGGAATTTATAACTGACTTTTTCCAACATAACATAGGTACAGCGAATCCCCTCATTGTATGGGACACCTTTAAATGTGCCTTTAGAGGCCATGCAATTCAGTACTCATCTCGAAAACAAAAGCAATTTAGGTCAAAAGAGTTTATACTAAGAAAGGAAATAGAAAGTCTAACAGAACAGATAGATGGCAATAAAAACTGTAACATAGAGGCTCAGAATAAATTAGAGGAAAAACAAAAAGAAATGGAAAAACTTATTCAAGAAAGATCAAGTGTAATATATTATAAAAATAAAGCAAACTGGATGGAATATGGGGAAAAATGCACAAAATTCTTTTTTAATCTTCAACATAGGAATGCTACCAAAAAGAACTTAATGAAACTGGTTACAATTGACGGAGTCACCCATAATTCACCTAATGATATTTTGAAGGAAGAAACAAAGTATTTTAAGCATATGTTTTCTTTTCAGTCGCCTCCATCTCCTCTAACTGAAGCTAATTGTAGAGATTTTTTTCCTATTGATAATGTCAAATTAACAGCCACACAGAAAGACTCATGTGAAGGTGAAATTACAGAGGAGGAACTTCTGGATGCAATTAAAGACTTTAAGTCCGGGGAAAACTCCAGGGTTGGATGGCATACCAATCGAGGTATACCAAACCTTTTTTGATATACTAAGAGGACCGTTATTAGCATGTTTTAACCACTCCTATGTAAATGGTAGATTATCTGACACTCAAGAAGAAGGTCTGATCTCATTATTACTGAAACAGGATACAAGTGGAAAATATAAAGATCCAGTCCATTTACAAAATTGGAGGCCCCTTACACTTCAGTGTTGTGATGCAAAAATCCTAGCAAAATGTATAGCGCATAGAATTAAAAAGGTATTGTCGGATATTATTCATTCTAATCAGACAGGTTTTTTACATGGAAGATACATTGGAGATAATATAAGGCAAGTATTGGAAATAATAGAACACTATGGAAAATATGGGAAACCAGGCCTGCTATTCATAGCAGACTTCGAAAAGGCATTTGATAAAGTTCGACTGGAATTTATATATAAATGCCTGGAGCATTTCAATTTTGGAGAATCTCTTATAAAATGGGTCAAAATCATGTATAGTAACCCTAGGTGTAAAATAGTAAATAATGGCTATTTCTCAGAAAGTTTCAAACTGTCAAGAGGAGTGAAACAAGGTTGTCCACTATCGGCATATCTATTTATTGTGGCCATCGAGATGTTAGCTATTAAAATCAGATCCAATAATAATATCAGAGGATTAGAAATACAGGGCTTAAAAACAAAGGTGTCATTGTACGCAGATGATTCATGTTTTCTTTTAGATCCACAACTAGAATCCCTCCACAGCCTCATAGAGGATCTAGATACATTTTCTAACCTCTCTGGATTAAAACCAAATTATGACAAATGTACTATATTACGTATTGGATCACTAAAAAATACAATTTTTACATTACCATGTAGTTTACCAATAAAATGGTCTGATGGTGATGTGGATATACTCGGAATACATATCCCAAAGGAAATAAATGATCTCACTTCAATACATTTTAATAGAAAGTTAGCAAAAATAGATAAGATCTTACTACCATGGAAAGGAAAATACCTGTCAATTTGTGGAAAAATCACCCTGATTAACTCTTTAGTATTATCCCAGTTTACCTATTTGCTTATGGTCTTGCCTACGCCTAGCAAACAGTTTTTTAAATTATATGAGAAAAAAATATTCAATTTTATTTGGAACGGCAAGCCAGACAAAATTAAAAGAGCATATTTATATAATGAATATGAATTCGGAGGACAGAAATTATTAAATATTAAAGCATTAGACCTATCACTAAAATCTTCAGTCATCCAAAAGTTATACTTAAATCCGAACTGGTTCTCAAGCAAATTAGTAAGATTGTCTCACCCACTGTTAAAGAAAGGCCTTTTTCCCTTTATTCAGATTACAACCTCTCACTTTCAGTTATTTGAAAAGGAAATAATCTCCCAAATGTCACTATTTCTAAAACAAGCCATAGAAAGTTGGTTGCAATTTCAATTTAATCCTCCAGAAATGACGGAACAAATAATGCAACAAATATTGTGGTTAAATTCAAATATACTAATTGACAAAAAAACTTTATTTTTTGACAGAATGTTTAAAAAAGGTATAATCTTCGTAAATGATATCATCGGTAGGACTGGTGGAGTTATGTCGCACATGCAGCTAACAAAAACATATGGAAATGTCTGCTCTACCCAAAATTACAACCAAATAATTGCAGCCTTACCGCAAAAGTGGAAGAGGAAAGTTGAAGGGGGAGAAAGTAAGGAACTTGTCTGTCGGCCTTGCATTAAAGAACATAATTGGTTAAGGAAAACTGTGATAAATAAAAAAGTATATCAGTTTCACTTAAGGACCAAAGGATTGACAGCAGTCCCATATAGATTGCAAAATAGTTGGGAAGAGATCTTTGACGTACCGATCCCATGGCATAGTGTTTATGAACTGACACGCAAAACGACACCGGATTCAAAAATTTGAATCTTTCAATTTAAATTATTATATAAAATTCTTGCTACCAATAGAATGTTATTTATATGGGGGATACAATCTTCCCAGCTCTGCAGATTTTGCTGTGAAGAGATAGAATCATTAGATCATTTGTTTTGGTTCTGTCCATTTGTAGCTTGTTTTTGGACACAGGTCCAGGAATGGCTAAAGGATTGCAATATTTACCTGGAACTAACCTTGCAGATAGCATTACTGGGTGATCTGAAAAGTCATAGTCAATCAATCAATAATATAATAATACTTTTAGCAAAAATGTTTATTTTTAATTCACAATCTGTAGAAGCAATGAGAATAGAAAGGTTCAGAACTTTTGTAAAACATCACAGTATGGTTGAAATATATATGGCAAATAGAAATCCTATATGGATGGTGTTAAGAGATAGATGGGAGGTATTGAATAGAGTTGAAGGATGGGACTAATAACAAATAACAACAAATAATAACAAAGATAGCTAATAATGTAAGCATACTGTGTCCATAATAAGTATATAGGTTGTATGTTGGGAGCTTTTGGGAAAGAGCACAGTTAGAAAGATATGGCATTTAGAAGCAAACCGGATGGACATCATGAAAATGATCGGAGAGGTTGAGAGTAGAAGAAGTTTAGGAGCAAAAAAATAAATATATATATATATATATATATATATATATAGATAGATATAGAATTATTGTAAAATTAACTCTGTCTATAAGGTGTAGATAGTAAGTATAGACCGGAAGTAGAGGCCTGGGCGTTGTTGTTCACTAATTTACTCCAAGTAGGGAAAGGATGGTGGGGTTGAAAAGTAATAAAGGGGAATATATATATAAAAAAAAAAAAAAAAAAACATGGGGGATTGGAAGTGATGCAGACAATTACATTGATAGAAGATACAATCTATCTGCAATATTAAGCTGATCCATCCCCCCGAAGAAAAAAAAAAAAAAAAAAAAAATAAATAAAAATGTGGCACCACAACAAACCTGCTAAGAGAGGGCCGCCCACCAAAACTCACGGACCAGGCAAGGAGGGCATTAATCAGAGAGGCAACAAAGAGACCAAAGATAACCCTGAAGGAGCTGCAAAGCTCCACAGCGGAGATTGGAGTATCTGTCCATCAGACCACTTTAAGCCGTACACTCCACAGAGCTGGGCTTTACGGAAGAGTGGCCAGAAAAAAGCCATTGCTTAAAGAAAAAAATAAGCAAACACGTTTGGTGTTCACCAAAAGGCATGTGGGAGACACCCCAAACATATGGAAGAAAGTACTCTGGTCAGATGAGACTAAAATTGAGCTTTTTGGCCATCAAGGAAAACGCTATGAACCCATCCAACTTGAAGGAGCTGGAGCAGTTTTGCCTTGAAGAATGGGCAAAAATCCCAGTGGCTAGATGTGCCAAGCTTATAGAGACATACCCCAAGAGACTTGCAGCTGTAATTGCTGCAAAAGGTGGCTCTACAAAGTATTGAATAGTTATGCACACTCAAGTTCAGTTTTTTTTTCTTATTTCTTGTTTGTTTCACAATAAAAAATATTTAGGCATGTTGTGTAAATCAAATGATACAAATCCCACAAAAATCCATTTTATTTCCACGTTGTAAGGCAACAAAATAGGAAAAATGCCAAGGGGGGTGAATACTTACGCAAGCCACTGTACATGTACAATAATGCAACACCATGGAGGACTACTGTGACGAGTACTTTGGATAAGAAGAGGTAGGACGCAGACGCAGGAATCAACAATGTAAAGGTTTACTTAACACTGAGCACGAGAACAACAAAGAACAAGTACATGACAAGACACTAACAATCACACACAAAACACAACACTGAACAGTCCAGGGCTATATAGGGGTGGTGATGAGGTGCAGGTGCGCTGTAGGTGATTAGGTTGCGTTGGGTTTACATTCCGGTGTTGCGCTCAGACCGGTGGCTCAGTAGAACGGTGAATCAGAGTGACGGAGGGGAGCAACGGGAGGAGACGTGATAGTACCCCCCCCCAGGACGTCGCCAATCTGGAGGACGACCCCGACGATGAGGAGCATGCCGGTCAGGGCGGCGACGGTGGAAGTCCCGAATTAGGTTGGGGTCCAGAACGTCACCAGCCGGTACCCAGCTCCTCTCCTCAGGACCATACCCCTCCCAGTCCACCAGGTAACGGAAACGTCCCCCACGGAACCTGAAGTCCAGCAAGTCCCTCACCGCATATGCCGGACTCCCGTCAATGTCCAGGGGCGGAGGGGGACCATCCGCCAGAGGACCAGTAACCACTGGCCTGAGAAGAGACACATGAAAAGTGTGTGAGACACGGTAGTGAGGGGGAAGGGGCAGATCTGTTTGGCCCTGCGGAACCACTCGTCGACAGCGGGCGCATCGGTCTGGCTGGGTGTCCAAGGGGCCAGGGCCGGCTGGTACCCCAGGATGAACTGGAAGGGAGTGAGCCCCGTGGAGGAGTGAACGAGGGAGTTCTGGGCATATTCTGGTGAGGCTGGCCATGGCCCCAATCTTCACCAGGGAAGCCTTCCACACTCGGGAGGTGAATTGGGGGCCACGGTCCGAGACGCTGTCCTCCGGAAGTCCATAATGCCGGAAGACCTGTTGGAATAGGACCTAAGCGACCTGGAGAGCAGAAGGAAGACCAGTTAGTGGTAAAAAAACGGCATGATTTGGAGAACCGATCTACGTCCACCAAGACTGTGGTGATCCCGTCAGAACGTGGGAGGTCGGTGATAAAGTCTATTGACAGGTGTGACCAAGGCCACTGAGGCACTGGGAGAGGAACTAGTTCACCTCTGGGGCCTTCCGAGGTGTCTTCGTTTGGGCACATAAGGACAGGAGTTAATATAGCGGGAGACATCAGTAGCCAAAGTGGGCCACCAGTATTTTTGTGAGAGAGAATGTAGGGTGCGCGTCATACCGGAGTGCCCTGCCGTAAGGGTGGAGTGCGCCCAGATAAGCAGGTGGTCATGGATCCTGGTGGGTACATACACGCGCCTCGGAGGGGCTTTGGCAGGCGCTGGGTCCTCCTGAGCCTCCAGGTGGATGTCTTCATCCATATCCCAAACGACAGGTGCCATGATGAGAGACGGAGACAGGATAGGACCCCCCAGATCCTTCCTTTCTCCGGTATGGTGCATCCTGGAGAGTGTATCGGCTTTCACATTCTGGAATCCTGGGCAGTAGGACAGAATAAACTGAAAGCGAGTAAGAAATTGGGCCCAACTGGCATGACGAGAGTTCATCTGTTTCGCTGCCCGTACAGTGGGGAAAAAAAGTATTTAGTCAGGCACCAATTGTGCAAGTTCTCCCACTTAAAAAGATGAGAGAGGCCTGTAATTTTCATCATAGGTACACGTCAACTGTGACAGACAAAATGAGAAAAAAAACATCCAGAAAATCACATTGTAGGATTTTAAATGCATTTATTTGCAAATTAAGGTGGAAAATAAGTATTTGGTCAATAACAAAAGTTTCTCAATACTTTGTTATATACCCTTTGTTGGCAATGACATAGGTCAAACATTTTCTGTAAGTCTTCACAAGGTTTTCACACACTGTTGCTGGTATTTTGGCCCATTCCTCCATGCAGATCTCCTCTAGAGCAGTGATGTTTTTGGGCTGTCGCTGGGCAACACGGACTTTCAACTCCCTCCAAAGACTTTCTATGGGGTTGAGATCTGTAGACTGGCTAGGCCACTCCAGGACCTTGAAATGCTTCTTACGAAGCCACTCCTTCATTGCCCGGGCGGTGTGTTTGGGATCATTGTCATGCTGAAAGACCCAGCCACGTTTCATCTTCAATGCCCTTGCTGATGGAAGGAGGTTTTCACTCAAAATCTCACGATACATGGCCCCATTAATTATTTCCTTTACACGGATCAGTCGTCCTGGTCCCTTTGCAGAAAAACAGCCCCAAAGCATGATGTTTCCACCCCCATGCTTCACAGTAGGTATGGTGTTCTTTGGATGCAACTCAGCATTCTTTGTCCTCCAAACACGACGAGTTGAGTTTTTACCAAAAAGTTATATTTTGGTTTCATCTGACCATATGACATTCTCCCAATCCTCTTCTGGATCATCCAAATGCACTCTAGCAAACTTCAGACGGGCCTGGACATGTACTGGCTTAAGCAGGGGGACACGTCTGGCACTGCAGGATTTGAGTCCCTGGCGGCGTAGTGTGTTACTGATGGTAGGCTTTGTTACTTTGGTCCCAGCTCTCTGCAGGTCATTCACTAGGTCCCCCCGTGTGGTTCTGGGATTTTTGCTCACCGTTCTTGTGATCATTTTGACCCCACGGGGTGAGATCTTGCATGGAGCCCCAGATCGAGGGAGATTATCAGTGGTCTTGTATGTCTTCCATTTCCTAATAATTGCTCCCACAGTTGATTTCTTCAAACCAAGCTGCTTACCTATTGCAGATTCAGTCTTCCCAGCCTGGTGCAGGTCTACAATTTTGTTTCTGGTGTCCTTTGACAGCTCATTGGTCTTGGCCATAGTGGAGTTTGGAGTGTGCCTGTTTGAGGTTGTGGACAGGTGTCTTTTATACTGATAACAAGTTCAAACAGGTGCCATTAATACAGGTAACGAGTGGAGGACAGAGGAGCCTCTTAAAGAAGAAGTTACAGGTCTGTGAGAGCCAGAAATCTTGCTTGTTTGTAGGTGACCAAATACTTATTTACCACCATAATTTGCAAATAAATTCATTAAAAATCCTACAATCCTGACTTTCTGGAGAAAAAAAATCTCAATTTGTCTGTCATAGTTGACGTGTACCTATGATGAAAATTACAGGCCTCTCTCATCTTTTTAAGTGGGAGAACTTGCACAATTAGTGGCTGACTAAGTACTTTTTTTCCTCACTGTATGTGCTCCAAATTCCGGTGGTCAGTGAGAATCCTGAATGGATGGACTGTGCCCTCCAGCCAGTGTCTCCATTCCTCCAGAGCGAGGACTACCGCCAACAGCTCCCTGTCTCCAACTCCATAGTTCCTCTCTGCTGGGGTAAGCTTTTTTGAGAAAAAGTCACAGGGATACATTTTCTCTGGCTTACCTTGCCGCTGGGAGAGGACACCACCCACGCCCTCCTCAGATGCGTCCACCTCCAGGATGAAGGACAAGCTGGATCTGGATGTTTGAGGATGGGCGCTGTGTTGAACCTCTCCTTCAGCCTCTTGAAGACAGTGTCAGCCTCAGGGTTCCAGGCCAGCTTCTGAGGTCCCCCCATCCTTAAGGAGAGAGGTGAGCGGGGCGGCTATGGAGCTGAAGGACCTGATGAAACGCCAGTAGAAATTTGCAAAGCTCAGGAAGCTCTGTAGGCCCTTGATGGTGGTGGGGACTAGCCATGACCTGACGGCGTCCGTCTTCGCTCTTTCCATGAACACCCCCTGAGGACTGATCCTGTATCCCAGGAAGGAGATGGCCTGTTGATGGAATTCGCATTTCTCCCCCTTCACAAACAGGCTGTGTTCCCGGAGGCGGAGTAGGACAGCTCTGACGTCCCTGACATGCTCCTCGAACATAGCCAAGTAGATCAGGATATCGTCGATGTACACCATCACCTGTCTACTCAGCATGTCTCGGAACACGTCATTGACGAAGGACTGGAACACGGAAGGTGCGTTGGCGAGGCCGTAGAGCATGACGCAGTATTCATAGTGGCCTGAGGTAGTGCTGAATGCTGTCTTCAACTCGTCTCCTTCCTGGATTCGAATCAGGTTGTAGGCACTCCTCAGATCCAACTTGGTAAAGTACCGGGCCCCTCGCAGCTGCTCGATGGCCGATTGAACCAGAGGGAGGGGGTACCGGTACTTGGTGGTGACTGCATTCATCCCCCGGTAGTTAATGCACAACCTCAGTCCTCCGTCTTTTTTGGCCACGAAGAAGAAGCTGGCGGAGGCAGGAGAGGTAGAGCGTCTGATGAACCCCTGTTTCAGGGTCTCCGCCACATACTTCTCCATGGCCTCAGTCTCCGCTATGGAGATGGAATAAATGCGACTCTTCAGGGGGTGTTGTCCCAGGAACTGTGAGGAGGGAGACACTTAGCCTTGGAGGCAGAGAAGACATCGGGAGATCTGCATGTTCACGTGGTATGTTGGGCTGGAGGGCGGACTCCGGACTCTCCACAAACGTGGAACAACAAACCACCGGCAGGCAGGTCCTCCAGCATGAGGGGGACCAGGCTGTGATCCTCTTGGTGATCCAATTGATGGTGGGGTTGTATAGTCTGAGCCAGGGCAATCCCAAGACGATCCGGTGAAGGGGTGACGTGATGATGTGGAATGACAGCTCCTTGTGGTGCTCCAGTAGTGTGGGAATGGTGATGGGGAGAGTGACGTGTGTAATGGTGCCTGATCCAAGTGGTTTATTGTCCAGCGAGGTGACGTGTAGTGGAGAAGGCAGTGGTACGGTGGGCAACCCCCATTCAGAGACCAGCTCCCTATCTATTAAGTTCCCCGCTGATCCGGAATCTTTCATTGCCTTGGAAAGCGAAGAGAATGAAAAACCATTCACCGTTAGGGGAACTAAAAACAATGGTTTGGTGACAGGTGATGACGGAACACTCACGGAGCGGCGACGGGAGTCATACTGCCTAGATAGGGAGCCGCCAGGAGATCTATGGTCCGTGGTGGTGTAGGGGGTGCTGCCCACCTCCATGGGTGAGGACTCGGAGGCAGGGCGGCTTCCATAGCTCAGATAGGGTGAGCGTCGAGGCTCCGGGAGGTGTTGGGAACGCCGTCGGTCTCTCAACATGTCGTCAAGACGAATGGACGTGGCGATGAGGGTCTCAAGGTCCTTCTCGTCATGCGAGTTCCTTCGTGATGTCCTCCCATAAGCCTCTCCTGAAGGCCGTGCGCAGAGCACGCTCATTCCAGCCGGAAGACGCCGCCACTGTGCGAAAGCTCAGGGCATACTCGAACGCGGCCCCCTCTCCCTGTTGTAGCTGGAGGAGACGCTCACCCCCGTCCTTTCCCTCCATGGGATGATCGAACACCGCCCTTAACCAAGCGAGGAAGGTGGAAAAGGGAAGCGCCGCGGCCTCACCTCCTTCCCAGACTGCCATGGCCCAATCTAGCGCCTTTCCCTTCAGTAGCGAAATCACCAGCGCTATCCTTGCTTGGTCCGATGGAGATGCCCCACGCTGATGCAACAGATACAGTGAAACCTGTAGCAGGAAGCCTCTACATTTCATCGTTTTCCCGTCATAGCGCTCCAGCAGCGCGAAGGGTCCCTCAGATGTTGGTGATAGCACGGGAGGAGGTGGACTGGGTGCACTCGCCGCTCCCTGAGGTGGAACCGGAGCGATGGTCAGTTTATGCAGCGCTTGGAGCACTTCCTGCATGGCGGTGTTCAGCTGGGCAATCTGCTGCTTGTGCTGGTCAATAATAATTTATAATAATAATAATAATAATAATAATAATAATAATAATTAGTCATTTAGCAGACGCTCTTATCCAGAGCGACTTACAGGAGCAATTAGGGTTAAGTGCCTTGCTCAAGGGCACATCGACAGATTTTTCACCTAGTCGGCTCGGGGATTAGAACCAGCGACCTTTCGGTTACTGGCACAACGCTCTTAACCACTAAGCTACCTGCCGCCTGTCAAGGCGCTGGGAAACTCCAGGAGGATTACCTGCTGCATCCATCTTCGTGATTGGTGTGTGATTCTGTGATCAGTACTGAGGATACGAAGAGGCAGGACACAGAAGCAGGAATCAACAATGTAAAGGTTTACTAAACACTGAGCAAGAGAACAACAAAGAGCAAGTACACGACAAGACACTAACAATCACACACACAACACAATACTGAACAGTCCAAGGCTATGTAGGTGTGGTGATGAGATGATGAGGTGCAGGTGCGCTGTAGGTGATAAGGGTGCGTTGGGTTTCCATTCCGGTGTAGTCGAGGTGGTGCGCTCAGACCGGTGGCTCAGTAGACCGGCAAATCAGAGCACCGGAGGGGTGCAACGGGAGGAGACGTGACAACTACAATAACAATGGAGTGGATGGCTCAGAGATAATGAATCATATTCTTTAACGCACTTGAAACATTATGCTCAGGTAGGCTAAGTAACCTTTTAACAATTTGAATTGCTCCTACAACACCTTTCCACATGTGAACTTGCAATTCTTCATGTGAAAGTGAGATTTACACGTGGAGTTTACTTGCATGTGAAACTGCAAATTTGATTATCTCATGTTAATGTTTTTCAAATGTGAACTTTCAATTTGTCACGACTTCCTCCGAAGCTGCCTCCTCTCCTTGTTCGGGCAGGCTTCGGCGTTCGTCGTCACCGGCCTTCTAGTCAATGCCGCTCCTCATCTCATTCCATTTGTTTTGTCTTGTCTATTACACACACCTGGTTCATATCCCCTCATTAGCACATGTATAAGTGTTCCCTCTGCCCCCTTTGTCCTTGTGGGTGATTGTTTAATGTGAGGAGAGTGTAGCTCGGTTGAGCTACGTGTACTTTGTATTGCCGGGGTATATTTTCCCCGTGTGTCTGTTTTGTTCCAGTGCGCCTGTTTGCACACTGGACTGTTTGACGCTATCCAGCGTAACTCTGTACTACTGAATAAACTCTGTATTCTGTGATATTACCCTCCTGTGCCTGACTTCTTCAAATCACCTCTCACACAATTCCACATGTGAAAGTGAGATTTACATGTGGAGTTTTCTTACATGTGAAACTGAAAATGTGATTTTCACATGTGATTGTTTTTCACTTGTGAACTTGCAATTCACATGAGGTGAAAACATGTTATTCACCTCACGTGAAAAGGTGGTGTTACATGTGAATATGGTTTCACTTGTAAAATTGAAGTTCAACATGTGAAAAGTGCAAATTTCAAAAAAAAATTGTAAGGGTAGCCACCCCTTTTCTCGTTCCTTGTTTCCTATTATCCCCTCTCTTTTCACCCCCCCTCATCCTCCCTCCCCTCTGTTGATATGCAGATTATAGTGAGAGTGGTCCATTAGCAGGCCTGGTGTTGCTGTGTTGAATCATTAGGTCCACAGAGTCACTGAGCTGATTGCCTCATCACACACTAATTAGACTGTTTTTGTTTCCTATCAATTAACACAGCAATTAAAACCAGTGCTGCCTCTGTTTACCCACGATCTGCTGATACGGGAATTAACACACAACAAGAGATGTGCATGTGTACACACACACTACTGAGCAAACCAGTATCTACGTTCAAATGCCTCTCAAACAGAATGTATGACAGTGTGATGAGGGAGGACACGGGGGAGAAGTGTTGATAATGATGTGAAAAGACACCAGTATCCCGGGGTTGAATGTAGGAATGGTACTCTGTTGTTTCTATAAACAAGAGAATCACCTCTCTATCATTTCACAATCATCCATTCCCTCATCCCACAGATAAAAGAGAGGACGAGAGCACTTCACACATTTAAATAGTTCTGCTTCACAGAGGCAAACACACTACTGTACAGTAGAGAACATAGAGTTGAGTTAGGATGATATATGATGTAGTGTCCAGGCATATCTGTATTGTTTGAGGGGTTTACACATTCACATTTCTGGGATAAGGGAACAATGCATACTGTATCTATGTGTTTTACTATAGCAAAAATAAGGTACCGAATTGGACTTAAAGGTAACCTGTAAGGGACATCCATTGTACCATTAGTTGTAGCAGGGGCGCAACTTTGGTTTTAGAAGTGGGGGGGACATATATATACTACAGTGGGGGAAAAAAGTATTTAGTGAGCCACCAATTGTGCAAGTTCTCCCACTTAAAAAGATGAGAGAGGCCTGTAATTTTCATCATAGGTACATGTCAACTATGACAGACAAAATGAGAAAAAAATCCAGGAAAATCACATTGTAGAATTTTTAATGCATTTATTTGCAAATTATGGTGGAAAATAAGTATTTGGTCAATAACAAAAGTTTCTCAATACTTTGTTATATACCCTTTGTTGGCAATGACACAGGTCAAACGTTTTCTGTAAGTCTTCACAAGGTTTTCACACACTGTTGCTGGTATTTTGGCCCATTCCTCCATGCAGATCTCCTCTAGATGATGTTTTGGGGCTGTCGCTGGGCAACACAGACTTTCAATTCCCTCCAAAGATTTTCTATGGGGTTGAGATCTGGAGACTGGCTAGGCGACTTCAGGACCTTCAAATGCTTCTTACGAAGCCACTTCTTCGTTGCCCGGGCGGTGTGTTTGGGATCATTGTCATGCTGAAAGACCCAGCCACATTTCCTCTTCAATGCCCTTGCTGATGGAAGGAGGTTTTCACTCAAAATCTCACGATACATGGCCCCATTCATTCTTTCCTCTACACGGATCAGTCGTCCTGGTCCCTTTGCAGAAAAACAGCCCCAAAGCATGATATTTCCACCCCCATGCTTCACAGTAGTTATGGTGTTCTTTGGATGCAACTCAGCATTCTTTGTCCTCCAAACACGACGAGTTGAGTTTTTACCAAAAAGTTCTATTTTGGTTTCATCTGACCATATGACATTCTCCCAATCCTCTTCTGGATCATCCAAATGCACTCTAGCAAACTTCAGACGGGCCTGGACATGTACTGGCTCTGCAAAGGGACCAGGACGACTGATCCGTGTAAAGGAAAGAATGAATGGGGCCATGTATCGTGAGATTTTGAGTGAAAACCTCCTTCCATCAGCAAGGGCATTGAAGATGAAACGTGGCTGGGTCTTTCAGCATGACAATTATCCCAAACACACCGCCCGGGCAACGAAGGAGTGGCTTCGTAAGAAGCATTTGAAGGTCCTGGAGTGGCCTAGCCAGTCTCCAGATCTCAACCCCATAGAAAATCTTTGGAGGGAATTGAAAGTCCGTGTTGCCCAGCGACAGCCCCAAAACATCACTGCTCTAGAGGAGATCTGCATGGAGGAATGGGCCAAAATACCAGCAACAGTGTGTGAAAACCTTGTGAAGACTTACAGAAAACGTTTGACCTGTGTCATTGCCAACAAAGGGTATATAACAAAGTATTGAGAAACTTTTGTTATTGACCAAATACTTATTTTCCACCATAATTTGCAAATAAATTCATTAAAAATCCTACAATGTGATTTTTCTGGATTTTTTTTCTCATTTTGTCTGTCATAGTTGACATGTACCTATGATGAAAATTACAGGCCTCTCTCATATTTTTAAGTGGGAGAACTTGCACAATTGGTGGCTGACTAAATACTTTTTTCCCCCACTGTATATATATATATATATATATTTTTTTAATTCAGTCGGAAAACCACTCCTAACAGGCTACCCGACCGCTCGGAGGCGTCTGCATTGGTCCTAAAGCACAATGTTGCCTCATTTTGTATCACATGCCAATGATAAAACTGGGGGGGACAAAAATACAATTTCAGAATGTGGGGAGGACATGTCCCTTTTATTGTCACATGCGCTTATAAAAGCCTTTATAAAGACAACCTTTAATTAACATAACCATAGACAACGTAAATTGGTACAACACTTCCACTCAAGTGTGGCCAAAAATAACTAACTTAAAGCCACGCCCCCACTAAGCCATGCCTCCAATGAATCTACCTTTATCTTCAAAATATTGGGTACAAAAAAAACATTATACTAGATTATCCGTACATGTACCCTAAAAGGTACTGAACAGTACCATTTGAGCTCATATGTGTACCTCTGAAGGTACATTATCTGTATTTTGATCTTTTTGGACCAAGGGAACAATACTGTACCCTTTTTTCCGAGAGTTATAGCTACAAGGTATTAAAGGCAATATCACATTGTTCTCATATCTCTTTACCATGTCAAAAGTGTTTAAAAACATGAGTCCCATTTCAAAAGGTGTGTCAAATTAAACCCCCACCTCCACAGACACACACACTCATGCACACACGTCCTCCACCCCAAAGAAACACACCATATCCTCTTGTTTCCATGGCAACTGGCTTGAGTGTGGTGGGAGCGTTAAGCGGCAGGTGGTGGTATCGACTAAGGGGAGGAGTGGTCTGTCACCTCACCTTTCCCTGAGAGAGAGAACTATGCTGCTACTGCAAACACACACACACAAGCACACACACACTTCCCTCTCACATACGTATTTGACAAGAAAGGGTTGAATTACGGTAAATAAGGACAGATACGGGTGAAGGGAATAGAATAGAAACCTGAAGTGAAAACATATCTGATCTTCTCATCAGACCTTGAACAAGGAATATACCCTACAGTCAGACCAGACCAGACTAGCCCTTTACATCCTCTGCTCCCATTTCCTTTCTCTGACTCCATCTCTTCCTCTGTCTTCTTCCTGGGTGAATACCCTGGGAGGCCAACCTGTCCTTGGATGCAGTAAAGGATTACAGCAGAACACTATATGACCTTAGTTTCTCTCTGCCTGGCTGTTCCTACTCTACTCAGCCAGCAGTATGTGTGTGTGTGTGTGTGTGTGTGTGTACACACACACACGCTGACACACATAGGTGTGTGTGTGTGTGTGTGTGTTTGAGGGGGTTGTGTGAATCAGCAGATGCTGCTCGGCACGTGCCGCACACTCAGACACCCCCATATCCCCCAGGACCCATCCTCCTTTGAACCCCCCCTCTAACCACCCTGTCTGTCCCCCCACAGCCCCTACACTAAACACTTTCAGCAGACTGGGTTTGTTAGGGGTAGTGATAAGAGGGAGGGGGTGATGGATGGAGAGAGGGGTGGAGGGATAGATGGAGGAAGGGGGAGGGCAGGTGTGGGCAAAACAACCCTATTTTCCTCGTTATTATATATTACTATGAGTAGGAGGGCCGTTCCATGAAATTAGTACCTTTTGCGTCCCTTTCATATTTTAAGTAGAAATTGTGCACAAATATTGTATTTTAAAAGCCTGTTATATTAAATGAAGTGACCTTTAATATAGACCATATGGAACATTCAATCAATCAGGTTTTTAATATGAATAAAGACTTGCTAAAATCCAAAAATTCAGCATTTTGACATGTGCATCCTCTGTGACTTCTATTAAGATTTTAACCCACTTAATCCCAACATTTCTCCAAGTTTTCGCCATCATTTTAAAGCCCTAGTTATTTTGTTGCTTTGACAAAGTAATTTCTGAAGATTATTATTTATTTCATGTTATTAGTGATTTCTTTAAATATATATATATATATATATATATATATATATATATATATATATATATATATATATATGTCTCTCATTCCTTCCTTTTTTTTCAAAAGAGACATTGAACATCTAATAGTCAAACATAGTGTAGATGCAGGTGAGCTGGTTCTACTCTTTTTGGCAATTTTCTGGTGTTTTTTGGTGGAACACTGAGTGTGTCGAGCATAACACGTCCACCCTGTTACCAATAGATAGACAGACTAGAAATGTTTTAACAATTTAAATATTTTTGTGAAGCTTGCATTCAATTGCCATTCCCTATTGCACGCAACAAACTTCCATTCCCCCTGTTACAAGGGGATTTATGGCTGATTTAAAATGAAGTCGTCAACCCTGTTACGGTCAACTCTGTTACTTTATTTGGCACTTAATAGACACTTCCTATAGTAATTCTTGAGATGGGAAAAGGTGTTTCTTTATTAAATTGAACGTGTGTTCTTTATGACAGAATGTAAACATTTGGTGAAATAAAGTATTTTATTTAACAAATTAAACTACTCAAAAGGCACCTAATTGGTGGAATGACCCAGGACCCGACAGAATATGGGGGGGAAGTTTTCTTATCAGTTGTGTTACAGCTTTGTCTTCATATTGAAGTGATACATAAATGGGTTATATGGTTATACAGTGGGGTCCTAAGCAAAATTACTGTATAAAATACATATTTCAAATACTGAGCTAATTAAATTGCTCAGAGAAAGAGATTTTGTTGAATAAGTAATATATTTTTTATTTCAAAAGGGTAGGGGTCAACATTATTGATACCACTGTTTTCATAACGTTTCAGTACATCACCTTCCGAGGATAATGGCACTGAGCCTTTTTCTCAAATGTTTTATGAGTAGGAGAACACATTGGGAGGGATCTTAGACCAGTCCTGCATACATAATCCTTCCAGATCCTTGATATCCTTCGTCTGCGCTTATGGACTGCCCTCTTCAATTCAAACCACAGGTTTTCAATGGGTTTCAAGTCCGGAGACTCAGATGGCCATCGCAAAATGTGGATTTGTATGTGTGCTTGGGGTTATTGTCTTGCTGGAAGATCCACTTGCGGCCAAGTTTCAGCCTCCTGGTAGAGGGACGTTCATGATGACGTTAGCCTTAACAAGGGCCCCAGGACCAGAGGAAGCAAAATAGCCCCATAACATCAAAGATCCACCACCATATATGGTGTTAGTGTAACTTAATTAAACTTTGGGAGGAAAGACCACACCTGAAACAAATTACATCTCTTCCCCTCTCAACAAACAAACAATTTACAACTCCTCCCCTCCTGCTAATCAAATGTGTACTACTCCTCCCTATCCAATTGCTGCATATATACACTACCGTTCAAAAGTTTGGGGTCACTTAGAAATGTCCTTGTTTTCGAAAGAAAAGCAATTTCTTTGTCCATTAAAATAACATAAAATTGATCAGAAATACAGTGTAGACATTGTTAATGTTGTAAATGGCTATTGTAGCTGGAAACGGCTGATTTTTTAAATGGAATATCTACATAGGCGTACAGAGGCCCATTATCAGCAACCATCAGTCCTGTGTTCCAATGGCACGTTGTGTTTGCTAATCCAAGTTTATCATTTTAAAAGGCTAATTGATCATTAGAAAACCCTTTTGCAATTATGTTTAGCACAGCTGAAAACTGTTGTGCTGATTAAAGAAGCAATAAAAACTGGCCTTCTTGAGACTACTTGAGTATCTGGAGCATCATCAATTGCGGGTTCGATTACAGGCTCAAAATGGCCAGAAACAAATAACTTTCTTCTGAAACTCGTCGGTCTATTCTTGTTCTGAGGCTATTCCATGCGAGAAATTGCCAAGAAACTGAAGATCTCATACAACGCTGTGTACTACTCCCTTCACAGAACAGCGCAAACTGGCTCTAACCAGAATAGAAAGAGGAGTGGGAGGCCCCGGTGCACAACTGAGCAAGAGGACAAATACATGAGTGTCTAGTTTGAGAAACAGACGCCTCACAGGTCCTCAACTGGCAGCTTTATTAAATAGTACCCGCAAAACACCAGTCTCAATGTCAACAGTGAAGAGGCAACTCAGGGATGCTGACATTCTAGGCAGAGTTGCAAAGAAAAAGCCATATCTCAGACTGGCCAATAAAAAGAAAATATTAAGATGGGCAAAAGAACACAGACACTGGACAGAGGAAGATTGGAAAAAAGTGTTATGGACAGACAAATCGAGGTTTGAGGTGTTCGGATCACAAAGAAGAACATTTGTGAGACTCAGACCAAATGAAAAGATGCTGGAGGAGTGCTTTATGACATCTGTCAAGCATGGTGGAGACAATATGATGGTCTGGGGATGCTTTGGTGGTGGTAAAGTGGGAGATTTTTACAGGGTAAAAGGGATCTTGAAGACGGAAGGATATCACTCCATTTTGCAACGCCATGCCATACCATGTGGACGGCGCTTGATTAGAGCCAATTTCCTCCAACAGGACAATGACCCAAAGCACAGCTCCAAACTATGCAAGAACTATTTAGGGAAGAAGCAGTCAGCTGATATTCTGTCTATAATGGAGTGGCCAGCACAGTCACCGGATCTCAACCCCATTGAGCTGTTGTGGGAGCAGCTTGACCATATGGTATGTAAGAAGTGCCCATCAAGCCAATCCAACTTGTGGGAGGTGCTTCAGGAAGCATGGGGTGAAATCTCTTCAGATTACCTCAACAAATTGAAAACTAGAATGCCAAAGGTCTATAAGGCTGTAATTGCTGCAAATGGAGGATTCTTTGACGAAAGCAAAGTTTGAAGGACAAAATTATTATTTAAATTAAAAATCATTATTTCTAACCTTATCAATGACTACATTTCCTATTCATTTTGCTATATATCCTATTCAAACTCATTTTATGTATGTTTTCATGGAAAACAAGGACATTTCTAAGTGACCCCAAACTTTTGAACGGTAGTGTATATAACCTACTCACCCTATCCAGTTGGTGTTATCGTAATCTGTTGCATTTCGCATCCCTCCACCTCCCCTGTCTCCTCCCTTCTCCTCTGCTCTTCTCCCTGTTTTTCCAGGATCCATAAGGGGGATTAACTCTGCACCGAGAAGCAGAGACCAACAGGACTCCCACCCCAACACTCAGTCTTCATCTCTTCATCCCAATCCTGCGACAACCAAGCAACCATCCTCCCGAACCATTAATCTCTACCAACCATCTGAACCATCAAGCCCCTTTCACCACCCCAAACCATCAAGCTCCTTCAACCATCCCGAATATAATAGAACAGTGTGTGTGTGTGTGTGTGTGTGTGTGTGTGTGTGTGTGTTTGTGTGTGTAAGGGTTGGATGTGTGGGTAGTCAGTGCAAATAGTCTCTAAACAAATAATCTCTAAAATGCAGATAGTCTCTGAGGCGCAAATAGTCTCTAAGGTGCATGTCTATGCAGGGAGACAGTTAATACATTTGCCCTTTTGCAGGTTTTACTACATAATTTATTTCATCCTAGCTACATTTCCTCATCTGCTTGCATGCACCTCCCTTATCAAGGTGTTTTGGTACTTCCCTTAAGCACTATGCTTTTCTGAACGCTAACTATACCACAGGTAAATATAGTCTACCAGTCTAACTCTCTATCCTGCCCCCTATCCACCATTCATAGTAACAGTAGTGGTAGGTTGATTGTTTGTCAAGATCTGCAATAGGCTAACTATCAATCATACCACACATAAAATCATTCAAAGCTGCAGCAATTTTCTATGTAAATCCACAAGAACAAGGAGGAATAGCTGATAGTCAGCGGAGAGGCCAGGTGTGTTATTGTCCATGAAAGAACAGTGAAGATATTTACATTTACATTTTAGTCATTTAGCAGACGCTCTTATCCAGAGCGACTTACAGTTAGTGAGTGCATACATTTTTCATGAGACGCAGCTCAAAAAGCTCCCCTATTGATCTTGTTTAGGGATAATAAAAGTATCTAGACTAGCCACAATGCAATGAATAATTGCATTATTCTTTTCAAGTGAGCACAAAATTCTACTCTAGGCTGCAAAATGCAGTGAAAATTGTATTTGAATAATGGCGCAAAAGCCCTGTGATTTGAATGTTTAATTCCATTTGGCTCAGTTGTGGGTCGACTCTCAACAGTTTATAAGGTCTAGAAAGGCACAGTAGCAGGCCAGTCTAGCTGTATTTTTACTTCAGATACTGAGATGCGGTGTCTGTTGTAGATCATCATTCTCCCAAGTCGTCCTATAATAATGTCGCCACATTTGCTCCCAGCAGGCCCAGTTATTTAGGAACCCACTCTGCCTCCTCTCCGATCCTAGAACCTAACGCTTCAATACAGCCTAAATAGTTGAGATTGACCTTTTAAAATGTATTACCACAACCAGTCACAATGCATGTGTTTGTAGGACTTATAATTGTTTTACCAAAATGTACTTTGAGGGTAGTATACAATATCATTGACAAACAAACTTAATAGGTACAGTCGAGAGAATTTATAACATGCGTTTATGGTAGCGCACGTGAGATTTCACACTTCAATTATTGAACACACAGCACTAGTGAATAGGTTGGCACAGCAAACATATTTCAAAACATGTAAACACAGCAAACATGAGAGGAAAAAATAAAGCTCTTTGTCACCAGGTGACACTCCTCCCCCTTTTGATGGATTGACGTCGCGGCAATCTAGGTTAGTGCTCTATGATTGGTACCTTAGTGGCCTTTGACCTCTAGTGGACCACGGAGACTGTCAGGTCCTCAGCAACTTCAGGGTGAGCTGGGGGCACTTCTGGTCCTGTACAATGTCTTGCAAAAGTATTCATCCCCCTTGACATTTTTCCTATTTTGTTGCATTACAACCTGTAATTTAAATTGATTTTTATTTGGATTTCATGTAATGGACATACACAAAATAGTCCAAATTGGTGAAGTGAAATGAAAAAAATACCTTGGTTCATAAAATTCTACAAAATAAATAACGGAAAGCCCCTAAATAAGATCTGGTGCAACCAGTTACCTTCAGAAGTCACATAATTAGTTAAATAAAGTCCACCTATGTGCAATTTAAATGTCACATGATCTGTCACATGATCTCAGTATATATACACCTGTTCTGAAAGGCCCCAGAGTCTGCAACACCACTAAGCAAGGGGCACCACCAAGCAAGCGGCACCATGAAGACCAAGGAGCTCTCCAAACAGGTCAGGGACAAAGTTGTGGAGAAGTACAGATCACGGTTGGGTTATAAAAAAATATCAGAAACTTTGAACATCCCACGGAGCACCATTAAATCCATTATTAAAAAATGGAAAGAATATGGCACCACAACAAACCTGCCAAGAGAGGGCCGCCCACCAAAACTCATAGACCAGGCAAGGAGGGCATTAATCAGAGAGGCAACAAAGAGACCAAAGATAACCCTGAAGGAGCTGCAAAGCTCCACAGCGGAGATTGGAGTATCTGTCCATAGGACCACTTTAAGCCATACATCCACAGACTGGGCTTTACGGAAGAGTGGCCAGAAAAAAAGCCATTGCTTAAAGAAAAAAAATATCAAACACGTTTGGTGTTCGCCAAAATGCATGTGGGAGACTCCCCAAACATATGGAAGAAGATACTCTGGTCAGATGAGACTGAAATTGAGCTTTTTGGCCATCAAGGAAAACGCTATGTCTGGCGCAAACCCAACACCTCTCATCACCCCGAGAACACCATCCCCACAGAGAAGAATGGTGGTGGCAGCATCATGCTGTGGGGATGTTTTTCATCGGCAGGGACTGTGAAACTGGTCAGAATTGAAGGAATGATGGATGGCGCTAAATACAGGGAAATTCTTGAAGGAAACCTGTTTCAGTCTTCCAGAGATTTAAGACTGGGATGGAGGTTCACCTTCCAGCAGGACAATGACCCAAAGCATACTGCTAAAGCAACACTCGAGTGGTTTAAGGGGAAACGTTTAAATGTCTAGGAATGTCCTAGTCAAAGCCCAGACCTCAATCCAATTGAGAATCTGTGGTATGACTTAAAGATTGCTGTACACCAGCGGAACCCATCCAACTTGAAGGAGCTGGAGCAGTGTTGCCTTGAAGAATGGGCAAAAATCCCAGTGGCTAGATGTGCCAAGCTTATAGAGACATACCCCAAGAGACTTGTAGCAGTAATTTCTGCAAAAGGTAGCTCTACAAAGTATTGACTTTGGGGGGTAAATAGTTATGCACGCTCAAGTTTTCAGTTTTTTTTTTGTCTTATTTCTTGTTTGTTTCACCCCAAAAAATATTTTGCATCTTCAAAGTGGTAGGCATGTTGTGTAAATGAAATGATACAAACCCCCCAAAAATCAATTTTAATTCCAGGTTGTAAGGCAACAAAATAGGAAAAATGCCAAGGGGGGTGTCTGTCGTAGCCGGCCGCGACCGGGAGACCCATGGGGCGGCGCACAATTGGCCCAGCGTCGTCCAGGGTAGGGGAGGGAATGGCCGGCAGGGATGTAGCTCAGTTGGTAGAGCATGGTGTTTGCAACACCAGGGTTGTGGGTTCGCTCTGGATAAGAGCGTCTGCTAAATGACTAAAATGTAAATGTAAAATGTAATGTAAAAATGGGTGAATACTTTCGCAAGCCACTGTATCTGGGGGAATCCAATAGTTGGGCAACTTGGCGTGCAATCCAAGGTTGGTTAAACCACTCCCATCCAGCCCAGGGCGTGGTTATGTTCTCTCGGAGTGGCTACTCCTCAGCAGGTGTTTTACCACTGTAAAGGGCATGCTCGCAGGTGATTCTGATGGATGGTCCACTCAGGGCCTTCCTCTCCTTCAGGGCGGCTCCGGTAAGTCGGGTGTCCAGGCTGTAGAGGGATTACCACCACAAGAGGCCTGGGGTCCCAACGATCCTCCAACTTTCCATATGATCTCTTGCAGAAACAACGAACAAGCACAAGCTCACCGGGCAGTAGGGTAGGGCCAGTGGCCTGTCATTCCTGCGTTGTTGGTTGTACTCCTGTCATTGTTGGGTCGCCTTCCCCACCTTCTCAAAGGCCTCTAGGAGGATCCATTGATGATGCTGCACCCACTGGTCCACGGATCCACCTGTCTGGGGAAATTTGACTCCAAGGCTACATTCAATGGGCAACTGTGCATGTCTACCAAACATTAGTACATGTGGAGTATACCCGGTCCCGCTGTGGACTGTGTTGTTGTAGGATAGCTGGTAACTGTTCTTCCCAATGGGCCCTCCCTTCTTCGCTCTGTGTGTTTATTAGAGTCAATCGTGTCTGGTTCATTCTTTCACAAGCCCTGTTACCTTGTGGCCAGTATGGGCTGGTTCTGGTTTGTTATCCCCATACAATTCACATAACTGTTTGACCACTGCCGACTCAAAAGTTGCCCCTCAGTCGCTGTGAAGACGCTTGGGGCAACCAAAGTTTTGGAAGAGGTGTTTTAGTAGCATTTGAGCTGTGGTTTGGGCCATCTGGACATTTGTGGGCACCGCTCATGCTTACCTGGAAAACACATCAACCATCACCAGTAAGTAGGGTCATGCATCGGCTGGGCGACCCAGGGAGAGGTAATCAATGGCCACCATTTCCATTGGGGCACTAGTTGACACTGGAAGAATAGGCACATGGGTAGAGTGCCCAGGTTTACTCACCACACATTGTTGAAATTGAGCAGTCCAAATGTGAATATCTGCTCTGATTCTTGACCAAAAGAAACATCTCTGTAGTGTATACAGGACCTTCTCTGCCCCCATGTGTTGTAGTGCTTTGTGGTCGTGTTTCCATACCTCTTGCCGTTTCCCCTCAGGGACAATAATCTGTGTGGAATGCTCCCCCGTCCGTTCATCTGGCACCTGCCTGACTATCACCCCATCTTGTTTTTTGAGCATGTTCCACTTCTGCAGTAAGGTTTTGATGGACTGGGGGCACTGCTTGCCATGCTGGGTTGTCCAAGAGTTGTCCACTGTTTGAAGGGTCTCGTCGGTCTGTTGCCAAACACTCCAGGGCCATGTGTTTGGGGGGTCCCCCTCTACTGAAGTCCCTCCAACGAACTGGGTCTGGGGTGTCTCTAAAACCTCCTTCCTCTGGATGCCTAGAAAGGACATCAGCGTTGATGTTGCGGGCTCCTGGATGGTACTTGATGTTGAACTGGTAGTTTGCCAATTGTGCGGCCCAGCGCTGCTCAACTGCCCTGAGGTTGGCTGTATGCAGATGGGCAAGCAGATTATTGTCTGTGTACACAGTGAGGGTAAGGTTTAAACTTATCTGTTACCGCCCATTTCAGTCCCAGCAGGTCCAGCTTGAAGGAGCTGTAGTTTTGGTATTTTTGCTCGTTCGGAATCAGGCTCCGGCAACAACAAACTGAATTTGGCCTTGCCATTCTTCATAAGAAGCTGCATTGTCCCATGGCGCTCCCATCACCCATGGCATTACCACAGTGCTTGTTTGGGGGGGCTGAATTATTTTGTTATGGTGGCACTGAACACCCTGCCGACACTGTGCCAAATGTCAGATATGGGAAAACTCCGGTTATTTTGTGCCCCAGTGCAATTTGGATGAACAACAACCAGGCAAGTTTCACAATGAACAATACTTTATTTGAAAAGGTAGGAAATGTCTCTTAAAAAGTCTCTCCTCAAAAATAGCAACTCCTCTTGAAAAAATGTCCAACAGTCAATACTCATCCACATGGTAACCAGTGTAGTTGAGTCCACCTGTGGCATCAGTTCCTCCACTTTTAGTTAGGCCTTTTCTCCTTGGCTCTCCATTGAATCTCTTTCTCTCCACAGGTTCCATTCTCCGAGAAGGGAGGGTTCAGGTCCGTCCTCTGGAAGAAGAAGGCATTGTAAGTATCCAAGTCAGGTAGGTATTAGTTTCCCCGTATGAATTCCCTTATACTTCTATATCTTCAGCACAATGTTAGCTAAAATCTGATTTCCCCTAGCTGATCACCGTGTGCAGCCGGCTCTGGTCGTAGTGTAAGGAAACAGACAGGGAGAGTGAGCTCATCCGTGGTGGTTGGCGAACCCTCAACCTTCTGTCCCGTAGCCCTGCATGGTATCGACTGTGCCACAAAACCTTGAAGTGGCAAAGTCTATATCCATGTTTATGAACACAGGGTCAAGGGGGGGATTAGGTATGGAGATGACATGCATAAGTGTAGCAATTAAAACATGAGCAATACATCCTAAGCAGACACCAGACTGCTATGTCTGTCTGTACCAGCCGGATAGGGGGTTTGCGCGCGCTGGTGGGTGTGTGTGTGTGTACCCCTGTCCGTTTGTGTCTGTGACGTAGCAGACAGACATGGCAGACACACCACACCACCTTGCCTTATAAGACACCCGCTGTTGTTGGTGACCCCTGACCTTAACCAACCTTGACCCCAACAGAAGGCAGCTGATTATTCAACAAAGACAGACAGCACAGCATGACTGAGCCTAACCCCAATCCATAACCCCTACCTTCCACCCTCACCACACACACCCCCAAACACAGGCTGCAACATGAACACTCACACAATCACATGAAACGCTGCAGTAATCACTCAAAAGCAGAAAACCAGCACCATGAAATAATGCATATGCAAATAGAACACATATGATTATGCTAATGTGTTTTTTCAGGTAATTAAGCATTTTTTTTGTCATCACAAGGATATTAATTCTAGAAATTGATGGGAGATTTCTGGTGATAAAATAGAATATGAGCACCAGGTAGGCAGTGGGCTGTAGTAGAGAGCATATTCTTTGAAATGTCGGTCTCAGAGAAACATTTTGATCTTTCTCAAGTATATATATGATTTCATACATTTATTCCCTGCTATAACATTCTCAATGCATTAGTTATAAATGTGTAGTAATAATTTAGCGTTTGTGTTGTGCAGTGAATGAAAGGATCTCTCTGTTTAGTCAAGACAGTTTTCTTTCTCTCCTCTATACAATAATACTCAGACATGCTGTCAGCAAATGTATTTTATTCTGTTTCACTGAGGCATTTTAATAGAAAATTCTTGAGATGTTCATTAAATAATGTTTTGACTACTTTTTCGTTGATGGCTTTGTGACATTTTCCAAAAGATTAATTGATTTATAGCATTCAAACATCAATGGTATATATTTTTTTCAAATGGAAGCTGTGTTCTGAATGTTCATATTGACAAAATGTCTCCAGGATTCCCTTGATGTAAATGTTCATATCCTTTTATCATTACTTTACATTGACATATACACTGAGTGTACAAAACATTAGGAACACCTGCTCTTTCCATGACATGGACTGACTAGGTGAATCAGATGAAAGCTACAGTATGATCCCTTATTGGTGTCACATGTTAAATCCACTTCAATCAGTGTAGATTAAGGTGAAAATACTTTTTAAGCCTTGATACAATTCAGACATGGATTGTGTATGTGTGCCATTCAGAGGGTGAATGGGCAAGACAAAAGATTGAAGTGCCTTTGAGCGGGGTATGGTAGTAGGTGCCAGTGTGAGTGTGTCCAGAACTGCAACGCTGCTGAGTTTTTCACACTCAACAGTTTCCCGTATGCATCAAGAATGGTCCACCACCCAAAGGAGATCCAGCCAACTTGCCACAACTGTGGGAAGCATCGGATTTAACATGGGCCAGTATCTCTGTGGAACGCTTTCTTCATCTTGTAGTGTCCATGCCCTGACGAATTGAGGCTGTTCTGAGGGCAAAAGGGGGTGCAACTCAATATTAGGAAGGTGTTCCTAATGTTTTGTACACTCAGTGTATATTAAATGATATATTTCTCTATTTATTTGTTGTGAAATTCCTGGTCCTATATAATAGCATTATTTCCCAGTGTGCTTCGTGTGCTGTAGGTGTCCGGGACCTGCACTAGCACTGCAGTGTGTGACAGATGGTATGTCCTCCACAGTGTCCAGCACAGACAGAAGCCTGTTCTCTCTCTACTACATCATGCCAACTGCTACTGCACTAGCTCTCCTTCTTCTAATCTTCTATTTCACTGGCTCTCTTCACACAACTCTATTGCCTATTTTAACTTTTTTTGTTCAATAGGTGCAATCAAAATTAAGGCCAGGCGCCATAGGCTCAAATGCAATGTTGTGCATGTACTAATACATTTTGAGATCTTTTGGTCCATTAATATTAGTATTTAAAAATAAAAATGTCTAAAAGTATATGTATATTTTCGTTACTTTATCATACTACCGTCATCAAAATGTGTAACCACTTTTAAATGGACATACATCCATAATTTCAAAGCTCACTACATTGAATCACACATCTTTTAAATGCCCATTTCATAGAGAATGTTACAAACTGGACTCTATGTAGTAACTTACTTTGAAGATATGGTGATGGGGTCTAGCTGTTTGGTGTTTGGTAGTCTAAATTCATAATCCTTGTGTTTAACTGCTATTTCCCGAAAGTCAGACTCTTCCCACATGCCACCACATTTTGTGTGGTTATCATTAGATGTATTCTCCAGACTTATACATAGGGAATTGTTGATATGTTGTCCAATTTTTATTCTAGATTACATTTTCTTCTGAACAATGTGCCAAAATTGCATTTTACATACCTTTCTTTAGTATTTTACAGATAGAAAGATGAAAAAAGGTATTTATCCACATTCGGCTATGTGTAAGTCTGGTCCTGGAGTGTCTTAACAAAATGAAACCAAAATATTTAGGCTGACTTTATACAGTGTCCAGAAAAATTGATTTATGTGATATGCAAATATGTGCGTATTTAAAGAGATACCGCCTAATATTTTAATACAATATTTCAGATTTTTTTTTTATACAAAAAGTATTAGATTTGTGTCCACAGTCAACTGGTAAAAGTTGATTATGATATGATTAAGAAAAAGAAAAAAACTATTAGGGTGTGGTGCCTGTCCTTAAATACACATCTTATTTCATAAGTGAAATCAAAATGGAGGGAAACCCATGCACAGTGTGTAATGGCAGACAAGAAGACACTGAATTAAGATTTTAGTAGACATGTACAGTGATATTGGAATATGCTTCCTATTATTATTTCCAATATTATTCAAAAAGACAGAGGATAGAAAAGAGGGGATAGGATTGGAGGGTAGGATGAAAGGAGAGAGGGAGAGAGAGAGAGAGAGGGGCAATTTCTCTGGAGTTCATTCCCTTTCTCTGTTCATCTTACACAGATTGGGCTTCAATGTTATCTCTGCAAAGTTTTGTATTTCATTGAAAATGTGATTGAAATGAAAAGAAAGTGGGGAAGAGAGAGTGCACAAGCGGGAGAGAGAGAGCGACGGCGAGAGAGGGAGAGAGGGAGGAATATTTCAAATTCATCCGTTTTCTTGAGAGAGAAGAAACACCAATATTTTTCCATTGGATAAAAGCCGAAAATGCAATACCCAGCTGGCGAGACGCAGTACTAGTGAATTTTCTTTGGCAATGCTTTAGTATTATCAACAGACAAATTCAAAAAGCCATGGCAAAACTGATTTGACAGACACATACCATGGGTGTTTTGTAAATACGTTGGAAGTTTTCCTCTCTTGACATTAGGCTAGTTGGCTTCTGTCACAGTTCTGCTGTGAAGAATATTCAGACACTTCATGGTCGTTTCAGAAGACGTGGATAAAATGTTCTTTAAATGAAGGAAATAAATTATGTTTCTTCTGTATGGTGTTCCGTCTAAAGTGCTTCTAAGTTGTGTGTGTGTGTGTGTGTGTGTGTGTGTGTGTGTGTGTGTGTGTGTGTGTGTGTGTGTGCGTGCGTGCATGAGTGCCTATCTGCATTTTATGTAACCATATCCTATGATCTATCCATATCTCTGTGTAGCTAGGTGCAGGCCTACATAAATCCAATGAGATTGACTTTGTTTTAGTCATTCACCTTATACTGCCTGTTCCTAAAGTTACTGAACCCTATCAGTAAATGTAAAGTGAAAACAAATGACAGCCCACTAGGTTAGGTGTCAGAGGTGAATGGCAGGGAGATAGGAGGAGATAGAGGAGAGGAGGGATGGATACAAAGCCACAGGGTCCCGGCATCACCTCCTTATAACCACATTACAGTGGAATGAACAAGCGGCAATGAGCGACACTGTCATTAACCTCTGTAGCGGTGATTAATCAATGCCGGCAGACAGACACACACAGACACACTTCGGACATGCAAATTACCCCAATTCAGCCCAATCTCCATCTAAAGGCACTCGCTTGGTCATCACGATGATAAATCACACCAGGGGGTGTTAGTTGCAGTGAGGGAGGAGGGACACACGCACACACCTTTATCGGTGGTGTTTAACAGTAAATGGTCTCAGCTAAAGGAATTTTGCTGGTGTAGCTGGTTAGGTATCACCACATGGTTAATATATTGCCAGAACATCCTTATCCATCCTTAATCACTGTCTCAAGGGGCATAACATTCTGGTAAATTGTCTCATGTTTTTTTGGGGTGTATTTTCGGATTCACTGAGCGTACAAAAGGAGAGGAGAGGATGCATCCAGAATGAGGATGATACAGGTTATGCAATGCCAGATAATTATTCTGCACAGTGCGGTATGGATGCTTTTTTATGTCGATTATCAGTGAAAGTAGTAGCAATATGGTTGCCAGGCTAAAGCTGATGAAACATTAGGCCTATTTCATGTTGTTTATAGCAGTTACACCAGGCCTCTATCATGACCATTTTAAAATGTGGGTGTGTGTTCCGCTCTTCCCCTTCTGTGAGGGATGGACAGATGCAGTGTCTCCGCGGTCAGTCGTAGAGGAGAGGATATATTGTACGTCACACAGAAAGGTAACAAATTTAGCAGGCCAGCTAGGCCATCTGTTACTCTAGCTCTGCAATACGTACTCGGACAATGGGATGGCTAGGCCTGCTATTGTCCTCCTGGCATCTGGGTAAACGCAGGCCCCTTATCACCACCACCACCACCCAACTGACTGTCTTCCTGCCTGTCACATAATGCCTGGCTGAACAGAGGATAGTTCAACACCACAGAACACACGGTTCCTGTTCAGGTCAAGTAAAGGAAAATGTATCCCAAAAATACAACTCTTCTTTTCACTTTCTTTGCCCACTTCCTATGTGACGTTATCTCTTATGGACTCCTTCCAACACACACACACACACGCAAGCGAGCCACGATAAGTTCTATCAGAGCTTTGGGAGAGGGTCGATTTTCCATTATGGAATTTTATAATAAAGATAAACTTTCATGCCAATCAAAGCCGTCCTTAAAGCCCTCTGAAAGCTCAGCCAGGACCTCTGTCTTCATCCTCAACCTCATCCCCATCCCCAAATAAGCCTCTTCCCTATCCTCCTAAACATCTCAACAAAAACATCTTCCCCCATCTCTTCTTCAGAGGAGAGAAAGAGACAAAAAGGAAGGTCAAATGCCTGTCAGACAAGGATAAAGAGGGATAAAGTAAAGGAGAGATTGATGGTGAAATCAAAAAGGGTTTCTCATAGTTACCACCCTAAGAACACTGTTGAAAAGAGTGCTACTCTCTAGAGCTGTTTTTGCTCCTAAAATTCATTAATGTTGTTATTTTTCAGTGCGTAGATGTATGCATTTTGTGCATGTATATATGAAGAGTTTTTATTTTTTTAAATGCTATTTCCACAAATGTTTCACATTTGTGTTTTTTCATCAGAAACGATTGCTTACGGGTACCTTCATGTGTGTAAAATATTACTGTTCTCAAATGTTTTATTAATAGATTTTAGATGTGTAAAATTGTTTAATTCTTTAGCAAAACGCTATATATCCATTGTTTAGCTGGAATGGAATGTTCATATCTTGTATATTTGACTGTGATATGTGGCCATCTCACCTAGCAATCTTAAGATGAATGCACTTACTGTAAGTAAGCTAAATGACTAAAATGTCAAATGTAAATGTTTTATATAGGCTACAGTTCTCATATTACCGTATTGATATATATATATATAGATATATATATATATATATATATTTAAAAATAATAATAATATTGATGTCACAGATGTATAATTTGTGCAGTTCTTTAATAAAAATTTAGTTATTTGTTACATTTCACTGTGTAAAATCTAGCAGTACTACTTATTTCTCTGAGAGTGATGCGGATATATAGCATTTTGCAAAAAACATTATTATTTGTCTCTCTGAAACTAAACCAAGTGATAGATTTTAAACAAATATATGTCTGTCATTGAATAACCCCATGTTATGATTAGATACTGAAAAAACACACCAATCTCTTTTCATAACTTCTTTAAAAAATGTATGATAATTTACCACGATTTCATAAATGGATATATAGCGTTTTGGAATGAAACTCTTCATATATTTATGATTGTGCACTTCATTGATCAAGTAGTGCATCAGTGTCTGCATATTGTATGTGTCTGCATTGTTATTGTGTGTATTCATCCCTGTTTGTGTGATGGAGTGGGTGTATACGTATTTATACCATGCATTGTTGAATACTCGTTTCTTATTGGCTTGAAGGGCATTCTAGAGCGTGCATTATTTCCCTATTAACGCACAGTATATCGGCATGGAATAATTCAATGTCTATAGTTAAGTCTTACATGTTTTGTTTGAGCTGCTTTTTAAAGCAAAAGTTGAATTGAAAACATTGGTATTGTTGAATTCGATTGTCGTAATAGCAAGCTAGGACTAATGGTTTGGTTAGCTAAACTAGCAAATCTGTTTGTTTGGTCACCATGGCAACTACTGTAGATATCTAGTAAACCTGCTAGCTGCTTCAGTTGATGTTGAACACATTTCTACCAGCAAAATGTAATTTAACACAAAACTATTTAAAATGTGTTAAATTATAGCCATGGTATCAAAGGGATAATCAACTTGGGGCTCTACACTCTTAGAAAAAAGGGTTCTTCAGCTGTCCCCATAGGAAACCCTTTTTGGTTTCAGGTAAAACCATTTTGGGTTCCACATATAACCCTCTGTGGAAAGGGAGCTACATGGATCCCAAAAGGGTTCTTTAAAGGTTTTTTCTATGGGGACAGCCAAAGAACCCTTTTAGGTTCCAGATAGCACCTTCTTTTCTAAGAGTGTATGCGTTCTCTGGAAAATAATGCAACTCTGTAGAAGGTTAGTTCCACTCCGGTAACGTATCATCCACATTGTTGATTATTTTCCATAGAATGCATAGCCCCTCAATGATTATCCCTTACATAGTGTGTGCATTCGTTCTTATGTGTGTATGCGTGCATGTGACGTGCGTGTGTGTATGTGAACCTGTACGTGTGCATGTGTGTCTGTGTAAATATGCACGCTCTGACCCCTCTAAGCCGCCTTATTGGACGGTAGCATGGACCAATCAGAGTGTGTGTCAGATTACCACTGTTAATCTGTGTGTAATCCCTGAGCTGCCCCACTGTGGTTAGCAACAACCATTTGGAAGACACACACACACTCCGTTGTTAGTGTGTTTGTAATCCACTGTGGCTAGATATCACCCAAGGGGAGGCCTTGTCTACATTAACCTCAAATCCAAATCCAAAAGGCATCCAGAGGATAATAGTGAAACAGATAACCTCATCAATTGCCATCATTTTGAAAAACAGTTAATGCACTGAAGCGTGGAAATTCCTCTCCTTCCCTGCCTAAACAAGTTGTGTCAGAATCTGCCATCATTACTGTAAAAAATGAAATAAGTGATTCTTTTAATCAGCATTTTATCTCGGGAAGGCTTTTCCTTTTAAATAAATTGTGGATTAATTGACCCTGGACCTGGTCGGTCAGTCGACTGCTCTTCCCTCTCCCAGCCTCCAGTTGGCTCGATGGAAGATCAGTCAATTTCTAGTGATGCCTTGCTTAAGATTGATCCTTTCTTGCTGCAGTTTTCTTCTCTCCTGATTGCGGAATCATCTGACGATTATCTCGGGTGCGATTTCCAGGGTTTGGAAGGCGGCCCATGTGCTCCCTCTCCACAAAGGTGGTGACCCCTCCGACCTAAATAATTATCACCCTACCTCAAAATTGTCTTGCCTAGCAAATTATTTTGAATCATTAGTCACCTGTCAGCTTAGATCCTTCCTAACCACGAGATGTATTCTAAGTGTTCACCAGTCTGGTTTCAGGACCGGTCATAACACCATCTCTGCTACAATCTTGGTGTTAAATGATGTGGTAAAGGGTATGGATAGGAGGAAGCACTGTGCTGCCCTCTTTATTGACTTATCGAAGGCTTTCGATAATGTTGACCGCTCTTTATTGATTCAAAGATTGTCTGCAATCGGTATGGATCAGGCGTCATATAATTGGTTAGAATATTACTTGACAGACAGGACACAATGGGCTCGATTCAATTATATCCACTTTAGCAGACGTCCGAATAGCGGTAGTTTTGGCAGTGCCGGAGGTGGAACTGCTTTAGAACTGTCAAATCCACAAGTGGCTCTCAGCATTATACCTAAAGCGGACATTGCCGTTGGTCGCATGAAGAGAAATCCCATGCAGCCTTGTTTACAAGTTTGAAACAACTGAATGTGAGATGTAATCCACATCTCAATTAGGATGATATGTCACGCTCGTCGGTAAGAGCGGAGGACCAAGGCGCATCGTTGAAGACGAACATACTCTTTATTTAGTGATTACACGATCAAAACAACAAAACGATAACGTGACAGTCCACGGTCTAACACAAACCAACTAGAACAAGATCCCACAACTACTGTGGGAAAACAGCCTGTTTAAATGTGGTTCCCAATCAGAGACAACCAGCCACAGCTGACACTCGTTGCCTCTGATTGAGAACCACACTGGCCAACATAGAAATGAAACACCTAGAACTACAACACAGAAATCTACACACCCTGGCTCAACATAACAGTGTCCCCAGAGCCAGGGCGTGACAGTACCCCCCCCCTAAAGGCGCGGACTCCGACCGCGCCAACCAAATACCACAGGGGAGGGACCGGGTGGGCACTCCGCCTAGGCGGCGGATCCGGCTCCGGGCCTGATCCCCGCTCCCTCTCCAACCCCCCAAAGTACCCCTGGTCCGGTCTGGCCCCGCTGGCCGGAGCTGGACTGCACACTGGTGGAGCGGATTGCTCTTGCTCCGGCGTGAAGCATCTGACCGGTGCCGGATCAGGCACCGGTGGAACAGGCACGGGACTGGCTTGGTGTGGGGAACAGGCACGGGCCGTGCCGGGCTGACGACGCACACCACTGGCTTGGTGTGGGGAGCAGGAGCGGGCCGGACCGGGCTGGCGATGCGCACCATTGGCTTGGTGCGGGGAGCAGGAACAGGACGGGCCGGGCTGGCGACGCGCACCATTGGCCTGGTGCGGGGAGCAGGAACAGGACGGGCCGGGCTGGCGACGCGCACCATTGGCTTGGTGCAGGGTGCAGGAGCAGGCCGGGCCGGGCTGGCGACGCGCACCATTGGCCTGGTGCGGGGAGCAGGAACAGGCCGGACCGTACTGGGGACACACACCACTGGCCCTACGCAGGGATCTGGAACGGGCCGGACCGGACTGGTAACACACCCCAGTACCTCTCGCCATGCCTCTACACCTTCCATCCCCTCTTCGACCAGTGGCCCCCGTAACCTGGCGGCCTCCTCTGACAACCCGCTGGGCCGCTCTGTCGCGGACTCCTGCTGCCCCATCGTCCACGGCGTTAGCCCCCCCCTAAAAATTTTATGGGCTTCACTCCTACCCGTGGACCAGGTCTCCATACTTCTCGCCAGCCTTTCGCCCTTCTGCTTCCACGTCAAGCCCCTCTCTTCCTCACCCGGCTTGACCCAGTCGAGGAGGCGCTGGATATCCGCTAGGGATTTCCCAGGCGATGGCTCCTGGACCCGCTGCTTGGTCCAGTTCTGGTGGGATCTTCTGTCACAATCGTCGGTAAGAGAGGAGGACCAAGGCGCAGCGTTGAAGACGAACATACTCTTTATTTAGTGATTACACGATCAAAACAACAAAACGATAACGTGACAGTCCACGGTCTAACACAAACCAACTAGAACAAGATCCCACAACTACTGTGGGAAAACAGCCTGTTTAAATGTGGTTCCCAATCAGAGACAACCAGCCACAGCTGACACTCGTTGCCTCTGATTGAGAACCACACTGGCCAACATAGAAATGAAACACCTAGAACTACAACACAGAAATCTACACACCCTGGCTCAACATAAGTGTCCCCAGAGCCAGGGCGTGACATGATAGAAATCCTCATTATTTTGTTTAATGATTAAAACATTTGAGCGTCATTATTTCGATATAGCCTACACTTTTTCATTCTGAACTTCTAACGCGAATGGGGCGGATGTGGCTTCGTGATTGTCAGGGCGACGTATATGCTGTGAGCAAAGTCAAGCGCAGGACACCGAGCTACTGGCAGACAAACTTTACTTGCACAGTAATCAAAATACAAACTACACCTCCAAACAGGGAGGAACAAAATACGCATACACCGGAACACTGCCGACCTCACGGAAAAACAATCACCAATGAGAGACAGGGGGTTATAAAGTGAATACAATGTAACATAATGGGAAACAGGTGAAAACAATCAAGACAAACTAGACAAACACCGAAACATTGATCGGTGGCAGCTAGTACTCCGGGGACGTCGAACGCCGAAGCCTGCCCGAGCAAGGAGGACGAGCAGCCTCGGCTGATTCCGTGACAGTACCCCCCCTTGACGCGCGGCTCCAGCCGTGCGCCGACCCCGGCCCCGACCCCGGCCAGGAGGACGCGGAGCAGGGCGAGTCGAATGACTCCGGTGGAAGTCCCTCAACATGGAGGGATCTAGGATGTCCCTCCTAGGGACCCAGCACCGTTCCTCCGGACCGTACCCCTCCCACTCCACG
Source organism: Coregonus clupeaformis (assembly GCF_020615455.1). NCBI lineage: Eukaryota > Metazoa > Chordata > Actinopteri > Salmoniformes > Salmonidae > Coregonus > Coregonus clupeaformis. The sequence continues at coordinate 56,003,065 of NC_059215.1, forward strand.
AGATACTGCAGGCCCCCCATCCGACGCCTCGAATCCAAGATGGAAGGGACTGAGTACGCCTCCGCCCCCTCGATTTCCAACGGGGGCGGAGGAGCCTCTCGTACCTCACTCTCCTGGAGTGGACCAGCCACCACCGGCCTGAGGAGAGACACATGGAACGAGGGGTTAATGCGGTAATTAATGACATTTGTAACCTATAACATACCTTGTTCAATCTCCTCAGGACTTTAAATGGCCCCACAAACCGCCGACCCAGCTTCCGGCAGGGCAGGCGAAGGGGCAGGTTTCTGGTCGAGAGCCAGATCCGATCTCCCGGTGCATACACCGGAGCCTCACTGCGGTGGCAATCGGCACTCGCCTTTTGCCACCTGATAGCCCGCTGCAGATGGACATGCGCAGCGTTCCAGGTTTCTTCCGAGCACCGAAACCACTCGTCCACCGCAGGGGCTTCGATCTGGCTCTGATGCCAAGGAGCCAGGACCGGCTGATAACCCAGCACACACTGAAAAGGCGTAAGGTTAGTGGAGGAGTGGCGGAGTGAGTTTTGGGCTATCTCTGCCCAGGGAATATATACTGACCACTCCTCCTGCCGGTCCTGGCAATAGGACCTCAGAAACCTACCCACATCCTGGTTCACTCTCTCCACCTGCCCATTACTCTCGGGGTGAAAACCTGAGGTAAGGCTAATCGAGACCCCCAGATGTTCCATAAACGCCCTCCAGACTCTAGAGGTGAACTGGGGACCCCGATCAGACACTATATCCTCAGGCACCCCGTAGTGCCGGAAGACATGTGTGAACAGGGCGTCAGTAGTTTGTAGGGCAGTAGGGAGACCTGGCATAGGAATGAGACGGCAGGCCTTCGAAAACCGATCCACAACGACCAAGATCGTCGTGTTCCCCTGGGAGGGGGGAACGTCCGTGACAAAATCCACCGATAGGTGAGACCACGGCCGTTGTGGAATGGGTAGGGGTTGTAACGTCCCTCTGGGCAGGTGTCTAGGCGCCTTACACTGGGCGCACACCGAGCAGGAGGAAAAATAAACCCTCACGTCCTTAGCTAAAGTGGGCCACCAGTACTTCCCACTAAGGCAGTGCACTGTTCGACCAATATCAGGATGACCAGAGGAGGGTGACATGTGAGCCCAATATATCAATCGATCGCGAACCTCGAGCGGCACATACCTCCGACCCTCTGGACACTGTGGGGGAGTAGGATCGGTACATAACGCCCGCTCGATGTCCGCATCAACCTCCCACACCACCGGTGCCACCAGACAAGACTCCGGAAGTATGGGAGTGGGCTCAGTGGTCCTCTCCTCTGTGTCATATAGTCGGGACAGGGCATCTGCCTTAGCGTTCTGTGACCCTGGTCTATAGGTGAGCTTAAATACAAATCGGGAAAAAAACAAAGCCCACCTTGCCTGGCGAGGGTTCAGCCTCCTCGCTGCCCGGATGTACTCCTGGTCACGATGGTCAGTCAGAATGAGAAAAGGGTGTTTAGCCCCCTCAAGCCAATACCTCCACACCTTCAGGGCTTGAACCACAGCTAACAGCTCCCTGTCCCCCACGTCATAATTGTGCCCCGCTGAACTGAGCTTCTTAGAATAGAAAGCATAGGGGCAGAGTTTTGGTGGCGTACCCAAGCGCTGAGACAGCACAGCGCCGATCCCAGCCTCGGACGCATCCACCTCAACTTGGAACGCCAAAGAGGGATCTGGATGTGCCAGCACCGGAGCCGAGGTAAACAGGTCCTTCAGATGTCTAACCGCCCTGTCCGCCTCAGCCAACCACTGCAGACGCACCGGACCCCCCTTTAGCAGGGAGGTGATGGGAGCTGCTACCTGTCCAAAGCCCCGGATAAACCTCCGGTAGTAATTGGCAAAACCCAAGAACCGCTGCACTTCCTTCACCGTGGTGGGAGTCTGCGAATTACGCACGGCAGAAACGCGGTCAATCTCCATCTCCACCGCTGACGCGGACAACCGATGTCCCAGGAAGGAGATGGACTCCTGGAAGAACAGACATTTCTCCGCCTTCGCATACAGGTCATGCTCTAACAGTCTACCAAGCACTCGACGCACCAGGGACACATGCTCGGCTCGTGTAGTGGAGTATATTAGAATGTCATCAATATACACCACTACACCCTGTCCATGCAAGTCCCGGAAAATCTCGTTCACAAATGATTGGAACCGTATGGCATGACGAGGTACTCATAGTGACCCGAGGTGGTACTGAATGCTGTCTTCCACTCATCTCCCTCCCTAATGCGCACCAGGTTGTACACGCTCCTGAGATCCAATTTTGTGAAGAATCGCGCCCCGTGTAATGACTCCGTCATACTAGCAATCAGAGGGAGAGGATAGCTGTATTTGATTGTGATCTGATTGAGACCACGGTAATCAATACACGGGCGTAAACCCCCATCCTTCTTCTTCACAAAAAATAAACTTGAGGACGCAGGGGAAGTGGACGGCCGTATGTATCCCTGTCTCAGAGATTCGATGACGTATGTCTCCATAGCCACCGTCTCCTCCTGAGACAGAGGATACACATGACTACGCGGAAGCGCAGCGCCTACTTGGAGGTCTATCGCACAATCCCCCTGTCGATGAGGTGGTAATTGAGTCGCCTTCTTTTTACAGAAGGCGAGTGCCAAATCGGCATACTCAGGTGGAATGTGCATGGTGGGAACTTGGTTCGGGCTTTCCACCGTCGTTGCCCCTACGGAAACACCTACACACCGCCCGAAACACTGATCAGACCATCCCTTGAGAGCCCTCTGTTGCCATGAAATGTTGGGGTCATGAGATGTTAACCAGGGAAGCCCCAACACCACGGGAAACGCAGGAGAATCAATCAAATACAAATGTAGTATCTCCTCATGGCCCTCCTGCGTTTTCATCCTGAGAGGCGCTGTGACTTCCCTAATCAACCCTGACCCCAAAGGGCGGCTATCTAGGGCATGGATGGGGAAGGGCACATCAACAGGTACAATAGGAATCTCTAACTTATAGGTGAATTGGCAATCGATAAAATTCCCAGCTGCGCCTGAATCTACTAGCGCCTTATGCTGGGAGTGAGGAGAAACCTCGGGAAACACAACTTTAATACACATTTGCGCAACAGAGAGCTCTGGGTGAGTTGGGTGCCTACTCACCTGGAATTACTCATCAGTGCGCTGCCTACTGCCTCGATTCCTAGGAGACCCTCCCCAGCACCGACCAGCAGTGTGTCCTCTGCGGCCACAGTTGGTGCAGGGGACGGCCTCCCTCCTGGTCTCTGTCCTGGTCTCCCTACCACCAGCACCTCCGAGCTCCATAGGGGTCGGCTCGGAAGTGCTGGGGGATGGAATGGACGGCCCTGAATCCGGACGTCCGCGGGTAGCCAACAGGGTATCCAGGCGAATGGACATGTCCACCAGTTGGTCGAAGCTGAGGTTGGTGTCCCTGCAGGCCAATTCCCGACGCACGTCCTCCCTCAGGCTACATCTGTAGTGGTCGATGAGGGCCCTCTCATTCCATCCCGCGTTGGCAGCCAGCGTCCGGAAGTCCAGTGCGAACTCCTGTGCGCTCCTCCTCCCCTGTCTAAGGTGGAATAGACGCTCACCCGCCGCTTTACCCTCTGGTGGATGATCGAATACTGCCCTGAAGCGGCGGGTGAACTCTGCATAGTTGAATGTAGCGGCGTCTATTCCCCCCCACTCGGCGTTGGCCCACTCCAGCGCCTTGCCGGACAGACAGGAGATGAGGGCGGACACGCTCTCGTATCCCGAGGGCACCGGGTGGATGGTTGCTAGGTAGAGTTCAACCTGGAGCAGGAAACCCTGACACCCGGCTGCTGTGCCATCATAAGCCCTCGGGAGCGAGAGCCGAATCCCACTGGACCCCAGAGGTGAAGCGATGGGCATCGCCGATGGTGGTGGTATCGTTGGAGGAGGCGTAGGCAGACCCCCTCTTTCCCATCGCTCAATAGTGCTCACCACCCGTTCCATGGCGGTGCCGAGAGCCTGGATCATGGCCGCTTGGTGTTCGACGCGTTACTCCATTGATCCAGCTGGCACCGCCGCTCCTGCTGACTCCATGAGTGGTGTGTGATTCTGTCAGGGTGACGTGTATGCTGTGAGCGAAGTGAAGCGCAGGACACCGAGCTACTGGCAGACAAACTTTACTTGCACAGTAATCAAAATACAAACAACACCTCCAAACAGGGAGGAACAAAATATGCATACACCCGAACACTGCCGACCTCACGGAAAAACAATCACACACAATAACCAATGAGAGACAGGGGGTTATAAAGAGAATACAATTTAACATAATGGGAAACAGGTGAAAACAATTGCATCCTGTTTGCAACAAGGCACTAAAGTAATACTGCAAAAAATGTTGCAAGGCAATTAACTTTTTGTCCTGAATACAAAGTGTTATGTTTGGGGGAAATCCAATACAACACATTACTGAGTACCACTCTCCATATTTTCAAACATAGTTCGTGGCTGCATCATGTTATGGGTATGCTTGTAATCTTTAAGGACTCATTTGTTTTTCAGGATAAAAAAAGAAAGGGAATGGAAAACCTGGTTCAGTCTGCTTTCCACCATACACTGGGAGATGAATTCACCTTTCAGCAGGACAATAAACGAAAACACAAGGCCAAATCTACACTGGAGTTGTTTACCAAGAAGACAGTGAATGTTCCTGAGTGGCGGAGTTACAGTTTTGACTTAAATCTACTTGAATATCTATGGCAAGACCTAAAAATGGTTGTCTAGCAATGATCAACAACCAATTTGACAGAGCTTGAAGAATTGTTTGTATAATAATGGGCAAATGTTGCACAATCCAGGTATGGAAAGCTCAGAAACTCACCCAGAAAGACTCACAGCTGTAATTGCTGCCAAAGGTGCTTCTACAAAGTATTGACTCTGGGGTATGAATACTTATGTTAATTAGATATTTATGTGTTTCATTTTCAATAAATTAGCTAAAATTTGTAAAAACATGTTTTCACTTAGTCATTATGGCGTATTGTTTGTAGATATATTTAAAAATATATTTAATCCATTTTGAATTTAAGGCTGTAACGCAACAAAATGTAGAATAAGTCAAGGGGTATGAATACTTTCTGAAGGCACTGTACACTATTTATTCTCCAAAACACGTAAAAATGTATCTGATGATTTATGCATATGTATATTGGATGGTGCCCTCATTGATTGTGTCCCCACTAATAAATATCTAGGTATCTGGATTGACGAAAAGCTATCTTTCAAAAAGTTAAGAATTTAAGAATCAAAATTGACTTATTTTATTGGAATAGGTCATGCCTTTCATTAAATAGCACTAAACAAATCATTCAGTCGACATTTACAGTTGAAGTCGGAAGTTTACATACACTTAGGTTGGAGTTATTAAAACTCATTTTTCAACCACTCCACAAATTTCTTTTTAACAAACTATAGTTTTGGTAAGTTGGTTAGGACATCTACTTTGTGCATGACACAAGTAATTTTTCCAACAATTGTTTACAGACAGATTATTTCACTTATAATGAACTGTATCACAATTCCAGTGGGTCAGAAGTTTACATACACTAAGTTGACTGTGCCTTTAAACAGCTTGGAAAATTCCAGAAAATGATCTCATGGCTTTAGAAGCTTCTGATAGGCTAATTGACATCATTTGAGTCAATTGGAGGTGTACCTGTGGATGTATTTCAAGGCCTACCTTCAAACTCAGTGCCTCTTTGCTTGACATCATGGGAAAATCAAAAGAAATCAGCCAAGACCTCAGGAAAATTATTGTAGACCTCCACAAATCTGGTTCATCATTGGGAGCAATTTCAAAAGACCTGAAGGTACCACGTTCATCTGTACAAACAATAGTACGCAAGTATAAACACCATGGGACCACGCAGCCGTCATACCGCTCAGGAAGGAGACGCGTTCTGTCTCCTAGAGATGAACGTACTCTGTTGCGAAAAGTGCCACTGCTGGTTTCCCTCTGAAGTTGATCAGGGTCAGTCCTGGTCGGTCCCTGGATGGGAAACCAAATGTAGCTGGAAGTAGTGAAAAAATTGACATGTTGAAAATTGTGTGGGGGAAAAAAACGTAAATAATGTACATGTGAAATTTCACACGTATCCAAAAACCAAGTCTGACTTGTGAAAATGTTAAACTTTTTTATTTTACGTGAAATTTCTAATGTGACTTGTTCATGGATTTCCGAAAACCAAGTTTTTAAAAAATATTTTCTGTATCATTTTTTGTAAGGATCTTTGAAGTCTCTATGCATTGCACTCTTTTTGTTTATAAAGCCCTCCTGCTCAAACTTCCACCATACCTTACTTCATTGTTAACTTACAGACGTACAAGATACCAGACCCAGTCTCAGGGATGGCTAACTCTGGACATTCCTTCAATCTCCACTGAGTTAGGTAAATCTGCTTTTAGTTTATTTGCACCTTACTTGTGGAATAATCTCCAAGGCTCTTTCAAATTGAATGAATTAGTGCCTCTAGAGCAACTCAAAACGCTGATTGAGGACCTTTTTACTGAAGAATGTGTTTGTTTTCCATGATTGTGTTTTGCTTTTTGTGTATCGGTGTGAATATTGATGTGTATATTGATATGTATATTAATGTGCATAGTGTATATTGACGTGTTTTGATGTGTATTGATGTGTATACAGGGCTCATCTGTAAAAGAGACCTTGGTCTCAGCATGACTCCTTATTAAAATGAAGGTTAAATAAAAAATACTGTCCCTGGGTGCAGATGGAGAAGGTCCCCAAGCGTCTGTGGCCTCTCAAAGGGTTAGCTTGTAGGACATATGCCCTGCTTATGAAACTGTAACAAATACTTTCTGGTAAATGATCATTGTTTTCACTTAATGTGGACAGAATAAATAGACTATCAAGTACAGGCACGTGCACAGATAGGTTTCAACCCTTTTGCCCTCCTATTAGAAAGTCCCCTTCTGCCATCCTATAAGCTCGGTGGATTGACTTTAAAAAATAAAATCAAAAAGTCTTTTTTTAAAATACATATTTTAAATGTAACGAATTGCACATCAAACTAGCTCATTTAATTTCTCTTGAATCTTAGAAAATACCCCCTCCACTGCCCTCCCGCCTCAAGCGCGCACTCGCCTGACATCTGGCGCCAGGTGGTGAGTTTGAATACTGGTAGGCTACATTTGAGTTGGACCTGTCATGAGTGTCTCTCACTGTTATGGGCAGAGAAGAGGGCAATTCAATTGTTTGTTAGTAAGAGGCAGATGTCAGCAGCAGAACAAACTAAAATCAAGTAGTAGCATAGCTAACTAGCTAGCTAGCTAACTACAGATTTACATCATCATTCACTATGATCAGCTGATAGCCACTCTTTTCCCGATGTCACTCATCTCGTCTCGAGTTAGTTGCCTACTAGGAGTCACTGGCACTAGCTTGTTTGCAAAATTGAAATGTTCTGATACAGAGAAAGTTTATATATTATGAATTTCGAATTATGAATATACATTATGGGGGGGGGTCTCTCAAAGTTCTGGTTCCCCCAAAGGTCTGTGCATGGCCGTGATCAAGTAAACATATATACACTGCTCAAAAAAAATAAAGGGAACACTTAAACAACACAATGTAACTCCAAATCAATCACACTTCTGTGAAATCAAACTGTCCTCTTAGGAAGCATCACTGATTGACAATAAATTTCACATGCTGTTGTGCAAATGGATTAGACAACAGGTGGAAATTATAGGCAATTAGCAAGACACTCCCAATAAAGGACTGGTTTTGCAGGTGGTAACCCCAGACCACTTCTCAGTTCCTATGCTTCCTGGCTGATGTTTTGGTCACTTTTGAATGCTGGCGGTGCTTTCACTCTAGTGGTAGCATGAGACGGAGTCTACAACCCACACAAGTGGCTCAGGTAGTGCAGCTCATCCAGGATGGCACATCAATGCGAGCTGTGGCAAGAAGGTTTGCTGTGTCTGTCAGCGTAGTGTCCAGAGCATGGAGGCGCTACCAGGAGACAGGCCAGTACATCAGGAGACGTGGAGGAGGCCGTAGGAGGGCAACAACCCAGCAGCAGGACTGCTACCGCCGCCTTTGTGCAAGGAGGAGCAGGAGGAGCACTGCCAGAGCCCTGCAAAATGACCTCCAGCAGGCCACAAATGTGCATGTGTCTGCTCAAACAGTCAGAAACAGACTCCATGAGGGTGGTATGAGGGCCCGACGTCCACAGGTGGGGGTTGTGCTTACAGCCCAACACTGTGCAGGACATTTGGCATTTGCCAGAGAACACCAATATTGGCAAATTCGCCACTGGCGCCCTGTGCTCTTCACAGATAAAAGCAGGTTCACACTGAGCACGTGACAGACGTGACAGAGTCTGGAGACACCGTGGAGAACGTTCTGCTGCCTGCAACATCCTCCAGCATGACCGGTTTGGCGGTGGGTCAGTCATGGTGTGGGGTGGCATTGTTTTGGGGGGCCGCACAGCCCTCCATGTGCTCGCCAGAGGTAGCCTGACTGCCATTAGGTACCGAGATGAGATCCTCAGACCCCTGGTGAGACCATATGCTGGTGCGGTTGGCCCTGGGTTCCTCCTAATGCAAGACAATGCTAGACCTCATGTGGCCGGAGTGTGTCAGCAGTTCCTGCAAGAGGAAGGCATTGATGCTATGGACTGGCCCGCCCGTTCCCCAGACCTGAATCCAATTGAGCACATCTGGGACATCATGTCTCGCTCCATCCACCAACGCCACGTTGCACCACAGACTGTCCAGGAGTTGGCGGATGCTTTAGTCCAGGTCTGGGAGGAGATCCCTCAGGAGACCATCCGCCACCTCATCAGGAGCATGCCCAGGCGTTGTAGGGAGGTCATACAGGCATGTGGAGGCCACACACATTACTGAGCCTCATTTTGACTTGTTTTAAGGACATTACATCAAAGTTGGATCAGCCTGTAGTGTGGTTTTTCACTTTAATTTTGAGGGTGACTCCAAATCCAGACCTCCATGGGTTGATAAATTTGATTTCCATTGATAATTTTTGTGTGATTTTGTTGTCAGCACATTCAACTATGTAAAGAAAAAAGTATTTAATAAGATTATTTCATTCATTCAGATCTAGGATGTGTTATTTTAGTGTTCCCTTTATTTTTTTGAGCAGTGTATAATAGATGTTTATGATGTAGGCCTATTGTTTTCTCTTGACAAAAAGTGTCTTGCTGATAATTGCATAACCTCCAGGGAAGGCAGGTGCCCAGCTGTAGAGATGTTTGGGGGACGGGGGTTGAAGTGCATGGGGGGGTGATAACGAGATGGACAAGGATACTTTGGAGGTCAGGAGTTAACCCTTCTTTCACTCCTCCACAATGGCAGGGACCGTAGGAGTTTCCAATCAGACAGATTGGTGTAGGGGCCCTGCTAGACGTGAGGGGCCCACCAACACCGTGCTGGCCCCTGGTGGGACAACTGGTAGCCTTTCAGAAAACACATTTCAATTACCCTAAGAGCCTCTGTTCTCTCCCCCTCCCTCTCTCTCTCTATTCTCCACTTCTCCCACTCTCTCTACCTCTTCCTTAATGGACTCTGCATGTACGTACTTGCAAAAATGACTTTATGGCAAGGTCCTTTCCTTTTAGTGGTGTCATACCTTACTCAATGTGTGTGCTGAATACATTTATTCATGAAAAATGCAGGCTGTTGCCCTCAACACTCTTGAATCCATGTCTCTTTTTTTGGCATGTCACTAATAACAAAATGTTATAGAACACTCAGAATCAACCTATTATGGAACACTCAGTGGACAAACATTTTTACCAAAATAAAAATGCATGAAGTTGAAATAAGGAGAAGTAAGAAGGTCGTTCCTGCTCGCTCTGCAGAGGTTTGGATTATATAATAGGTCCCTGGATATAGAGACTGGGAAGGAGAATGAAAAAAGAACAGAGGAAATATACTGAAACTGATGACCCCGAGAGCAGACACATCAGAGGAGAAGAAAAGATAGAGAGGAGAAAGAGACAGAGAGAGAAGAGAGAGAGAAATAATTAGTGAGATGAGGGACAGGGCTGTATGAGAGAGGAAGATAGAAATATACTGAAGGAGAGACAGTGGAGCTGCAAAGGGGAACCTCATCTCCTGTCAGATCATATTACTGGAGGTCAGGGGAGATTTGCTGCTGCTCTCCCCAGGTAAAGGGCTCATCTGAGGGGGATGAGCTGCTAGGATTACCCCTGGACACTGGAGCAGGGCCCAGACCTACACTCCCCTCTCCGCACTGCAGTCTACTAATACACTCATTGACAAGACAAATACAGCTCTGGGACTTCAACTCCTCTCCCCCTCCCTTATCTCTTCCTGCCCCCTTACTACTCATCTCTCTCTCTCAAATTCCTCTCACACTCACCCCTCTTTCCTCCCAGCTCTAAAGTGACAAACCAAAAGAGGCAAAACTACAAATCAATTCTGATCCAAGAAGTTGTATTCTGATAAGGTACGAGTGCTCCCATATCGTTCATGAATAAACATGAGTTCTTAAGTCAGCTCACAGTAAGAGTCGCACAACACACTCTACTGAGGAAAGGATCCCCTTAAAACTCTGTTCTCTACCCTCTCTTTAACCAGGAAGGACAGATAAAAAAATGTAGGGGGTAGATCAGCTTTAATATTGCAGATAGATTGTAGCTTCCATCAATGTTATTGATTGCATCATTTCCAATCACCCATTTCTTTTTTTGTATATACAGCTGTGGAAAAAAATTAAGAGACCACTGCAAATTTTGCTTAAATCAGCATCTCTACATGTATGACAGCCATTCCATTCCAGTGTCTGTTGAATTCCAACACAGGCACACCTCATTCTACTGAATTAGGTACTGATTAGGTGATCACATGAACCAAATCTTATTTAACGAGGAAAAGTATAAAAACCACTGCTGGGGTTATCACTATCCTCTTGCAATAGGACCAGCTGGATGGCAAAAACAGTGCTAATAGTACCTCAAAAGTAATATTAATTTAAAAAATAACTATTGACCATGCCAAAAGAGTTGAAAAGGAAAGTTTTGAGTGAGGAAAAGAAGGGTTCAATTCTGGCTTTACTGGCAGAGGGATACAGTGAGCGTCAGGTTGCTTCCATCCTTAAAATTTCAAAGACGGCGGTTCATAAGAACAAGGTCAAGCAGCAGACATTGGAGACAACAAAGCTACAGACCGGCAGAGGGTCGAAAACTACTCTCTACTGACCGGGATGACCGCCAACTCATTCGAATGTCACTCAACAACCGTAGGATTGTGACCTACAAAAAGAATGGCAAAATGCAGCTGGGGTGAAGTGCACGGCGAGGACGGTTCGAAACAGGCTCCTAGGGGTAGGGCTGAAGTCGTGCAAAGCTAGAAAAAAGCCATTCATCAATGAGAAGCGAAGAAGTGCCAGGCTGAGGTTTGCAAAAGACCATTAGGATTGAGACGTAGAGGACTGGAGTAAGGTCATCTTCTCTGATGAGTCCAATTTTCAGCTTTGCCCAACACATGGTTGTCTAATGGTTAGACGGAGACCTGGAGAGGCCTAAAAGCCACAATGTCTCGCACCCACTGTGAAATTTGGTGGAGGATCGGTGATGATCTGGGGGTGCTTCAGCAGGGCTGGAATCGAGCAGATTTGTCTTTGTGAAGGACGCATGAATCAAGCCACGTACAAGGTTGTCCTGGAAGAAAACTTGCTTCAGATGCCAAGAGTGTGCAATGCTGTCATCAAGGCAAAGGGTGGCTATTTGAAGAATCTCAAATATAAAATATGTTTTGATTTGTTTAACACTTTATTTGGTTACTACATGATTCCATGTGTGTTATGTAATGGTTTTGATGTCTTCACTATTATTCTACAATGTAAAAAATAGTAAAAATAAAGAAAAACCCTTGAATGAGTAGGTGTGTCCAAACTTTTGACTGGTAGTGTACATATATATTTAAAAAATATATATGCTGTATATACATTTATATTTTTTCATATATTTTATTTTATTATGTTCTCCTAACCCTACCGACCCTACCCTAATTGGAGTAATGTGATGTGGGTTTTTGTTTTTGTTTTTGCAAATGTATTAAAAATAAAAAAACATAAACCTTATTTACATTAGTATTCAGACCCTTTGCTATGAGTCTCAAAATTGAGCTCCGGTGCATCCTGTTTCCATTGATCATCTTTGATGTTTCTACAACTTAATTGGAGTCCACCTGTGGTACATTAAATTGATTGGACATAATTTGGAAAGGCACACACCTGTCTATATAAGGTCCCACAGTTGGCAGTGAATGTCAGAGCAAAACCCAAGCCATGAGGTTGAAGGAATTGTCCGTAGAGCTCCGAGACAGGATTGTGTCTAGGCACAGATCTGGGGAAGGGTACCAAAACATTTCTGCAGCATTGAAGGTCCCCAAGAACACAGTGGCCTCCATCATTCTTAAATGGAAGAAGTTTGGAACCACCAAGACTCTTCCTAGAGCTGGCCGCCTGGCCAAACTGAGCAATCAGGGGAGAAGGGCCTTGGTCAGGGAGGTGACCAAGAACCTGATGGTCGCTCTGACAGAGCTCTAGAGTTTCTCTGTGGAGACGGGAGAACCTTCCATAATGACAACCAACACTGCAGCACTCCACCAATCAGGCCTTTATGGTAGAGCGGCCAGATGGAAGCCACTCCTCAGTAATAGGCACATGAGAGCCCGCTTGGAGTTTGCCAAAAGGCACCTAAAGGAATCTCAGACCATGAGAAATAAGATTCTCTGGTCTGATGAAACTAAGATTGAACTCTTTGGCCTTAATGCCAAGCGTCACATCTAGAGGAAACCAGGCACTGCTCATCACCTGGCCAATACCATCCCTACGGTGAAGCATGGTGGTGGCAGACTAGTCAGGATCGAGGGAAAGAGGAACGGAGCAAAGTAAAGAGAGATCCTTGATGAAAGCCTGCTCCAGAGCGCTCAGGACCTCCGACTGGGGCGAAGGTTCACCTTCCAACAGGACAACAACCCTAAGCACACAGCCAAGACAATGCAGGAGTGGCTTCGGGACAAGTCTCTGAATGTCCTTGAGTGGCCCAGCCAGAGCCTGGACTTGAACCCAATCGAACAACTCTGGAGAGACCTCAAAATAGCTGTGCAGCGATGCTCCCCATCCAACCTGACAGAGCTTATGAGGAACTGCAGAGAAGAATGAGAGAAACTCCCCAAATACAGGTGTGCCAAGCTTGTAGCGTCATACCCAAGAAGACTCGAGGCTGTAATCTCTGCCAAAGGTGCTTCAACAAAGTACTGAGTTTGAATACTTATGTAAATGTGATATTTCAGTGTTTTATTTTTTAATACATTTGCAAAAATTACTCAAAGCCAGTTTTTGCTTTGTCATTATGGGTTATTGTGTGTAGATTAATGAGGGGGGGGGGAACAATTCAATCCATTTAAGAATAAGGCTGTAACGTAACAAAATGTGGAAAAAAGTGAAGGGGTCTGAATATTTTCCAAATGCACTAACATTCTATTGGTTGCAAGAATTTTGTATAATAATTTAAATTGGAAAATTCTAAGGAAGGGGACAGATGAGTTTACTGCTAATTGTCTTTTCATCAGTCAGGGCCTAAGCTGCCAAGAGGTCTCCTAATTACCTGCACACTTCTATCGTATGCGTATGAGAGTGCATGCATCTGCGTGTGTGTTCATGCATGCATATGCATATTTGTGCATGTGTGTCCATCCTTACAAAAAAAACACGTCAAATTTGTGAAAATGGCTTTTTCTAAGAAAAAGTGTTACACAAAAAAAGCAACAAAACAAGAGATGACGCAAAACAACTAACTGTCTGTATCTCATGAAAGAAAATAATCAAAGAGCTATGGTTTAAAAGTTGATCTTGTAAAAGTTTGTGTTAGCCCTCTTGGTCAAATAAATGTCAAGACCTTGGCTTCTCGGGTTCTAATCCTGACAGTTACAAAAGCACACGTGAAACTTATATCACATGTGAAATGTTGGGAAACAACACGTGTCTGAGTCATGTGAAAAATCCATGTGAAACTTCACACGTGTCCGAAAACCACGTGTCTGACTCGTGAAAATGCCAATGTAAAAAAGAAAAAGATATACACATATGTTTTATCACTAGTTATTTTCACGTGATTTTTTTCATGTGGTTTTTAAGCAAGGGCAGTGACTTTTTGATTAGTATTCTCTGGCTATGAGGCTGAACTGACAGTGGGACCTTAGAGAGCAGCAGACACATGAATACTTTAACACTTTGACTATGCATGACAGAACATGCCCAGCACTGGACAGGAGACAGAGAGGGTGAGAGGGACGGAATGATAGGATGAGAGATATAGCGAGAGAGAGAGAATTAAAATAACACACATACGCATTTAGCCCTTCGTCCCTCTGTACTGTGAGGTCCCTGCAGCCTACGCTAACACAGTCTGCATTTAACCGCCTCATCACAACACATTTCTCTGCACACCAGTGGAGGGTCTCAAGACAGACACACAGACGCACAGAAAAAAAATGTAGAACAGATTTTGCAATCTTCTCTCTCTGCCTGTGGAGAGCATTGGCCAGGACTCAGGGAAAAGAGCGGTTGCTGGGCAACGGGTTGTGGTTGCCATGGTGAATTTAAGTGGAACAGCTGGTCCAATCAGCATAAAGTGCGGGCAGGCAGGCGCAGAGCCAGCCAGGCTCATGCCAACACATACAGGAAGGAGAGTGACACTGCTGACTGAGGAATGCAGGGGGGGAGGGGGGGTGACAGCGAGAAGAGGATGATAGAGAAGAAGGGAGGACATTTATACTATTTATGACGAGAGAACAGAGGACTAAAAAGAAGCCAGGCTATATAGGAAAGGAGGTGTAAGGAATGGTGAGGAATAAAATGTGGACAACATAGTATATATGAGAGAAAGTGTGAGAGAGGGACGGAGAGAGAGAGATAAAGGGCAGGGCAGGAGACAGAGAAGGATGAAAAAGGACATGATAGGAAAGGTCAGTGGACAGAGGATGATAGAGGTGAGATGAGGAAAAGAGAAAAGAGGGATGAAAACAGGAAAAAGGGCAGGCATAGGTCTGTCAGTCAACGGTTACCCCTTTGGATCCTGGACTTTCTAGAATAATCAGGAGCACTACACCTGAGGAGAAATACAGATTAATACAATTATTCCATGTTAACCAAATGGTAAAAACGGCAACCTGAAGTTATTTCATTTTCATATGTAGAATGGCTATTCTATTGTGACTATAGGTTTGCAGACTGGAGAGACAGAATCTACAGTATGTTTTTCATGTCCTGTGTTGAGTGAGGGTGATAGGAGATGGCCGATGAGTGCATTGGGGGATGGAGGAGGAAGGGGTGAGGGCCAATGGGTGCATGCATGGGGGCAGGGAATGAAGAGGATGGCAGGCAGGGTAATGTTTTGGCTGATTTGGCTAGCTGAGCCTGAGGGGAATCACATGGTTGATTCATCTGAAGGGACAGGCGCTGCATACACATGCACTTTTCTCTTTACACTATTCAATTCCACTTGTGTTGGCTGCAAGAAATTTCTACTATAGAATATGATATTCTATTAAACTATTTCACAACAAATTTCACACCAGACTTGTACTTTGTATTTCAAGTAGGGGTAGAGTGAAAGAACAACACTAAGATAATTTAATCAGATGATGTGATCTACATCTGAACTCAACTCATTCAAGGCTCCATGTTTTTTTTTTTCTCTCTTTGAGGAAACTGGTTCAAGGCCCTGTTAATTAGTGCACAATTCCCCAAAGGAATCCCCTCTCATCACATCAAACTCATCGCATCATACACACACACGCACACACTTTCTAATTTCTACTGTAAAACTCAAAAGAAAGGGTGAGGACTTCTAGTTATGTCAAGATAATAACATGGTCAGATGTCTGATATATGTCTGCTATAGCTGGTTTTGGATTCACTGTTTTCATCACAGCTGCCAATCACTCTCTGATAGATTGAAATCAGGCTTCTGAGATTGAACACTGCGTTGGGCCAATGTGTGGGCCAGAACACACATACACACGGAAACATGGACATGAAGTGACCCCCAAGGGCGATCTTCTGGAACGAGGCAAGTGTGTGTCCGCTCTTCACTCAACATACAGGGTGACACACACTAAGGATGACACAGAGACAGAGACATACACAGACGTAGACAGACACAAGTACACACAGTCAAAACACAACAAACACTTTCAGGACGAACACACACGCTCTTCAAGGATGACACACACACAAACACACACTCTGAGTGCCACGCTTCAGCAAGCACAGAGGGGAGTGAGATGAACAGAGGGCTCAGTTGTTCATCAGCAACCTGATCAGTCCTCTCTATGGCCAGAATATACAGTATGGCCTCCATTTTCTTACCAAGGGAATTGGAACTGGAATCACTGGACAATGCGGAATAATATTTTTTTCCTCCAATTGTTCCTGTAATAATACATGACATACTGTATGAGTATAAATGTATGAGTCAGGATGGCCAGATTACAATACACTTCCTTGACCATAGCAATGGCCTATCCTACATTTAGATATTTCGTACTAAGAAAAGTATGCTGCACCAACATAAAGCTAACATTTGATTAAATATATTATATGGATAATCTAGTCATTCATATCATCAACGCTTATGAGGGGAGGTGAGCCCAAATTAGTTATCAAATCAAATCTAATTTTATTTGTCACATACACGTGTTTAGCAGATGTTATAGCGGGTGTAGCGAAATGCTTGTGGCGTAGCGAAATGCTACACCATGTTCCCAAGTATTCACACGCATAATTGAGAGACATGTGATCATATGTAAGTGCCTTGTCATTTTTACCGTGGTCAGTTCCCTGTCAGTCCCCTCTGACTCCCATCATCATGGTACCCACAACTCCTCATGGAGATCAAAGAGAAGCCAACAGTAACCTCAGTTGTGTGTTGGTAAATAGACAAACAAATTGCATCACAAGTGAAGGTCTTGTATTCATAAATGGTATTACTCAATAACTAGAAGTGCAAGAAAAGCCTTGACCATTATACAGTATAACTATGCCCCAGGGCCTGGTTTCCCGATAGCAATGGAATTTAGGCTTACAAGTGTTGTAACGATGCATCTTTCCTGCAACGGCAAAACACCATGCAGAGAGAATGTTCGCTAAGTGCATTGTTGGGGCATGTGTCGACACTGATAGGATCAAAAGCAAGGCAGCGCTCTTCCCTGATCAGCTTTCTCCATTCAAAATCTTACCTTAAAATTTGAATTATTACACAATACTGACGACAGGTCATGGATCAGCTCCAGGAGGGATCATCAACTAAATTCAGCTGAGGACTGATTTTGTCTTCAGTGGATGGTCGGGGGGCCAGAATATAATTACAAATAATTTGTAGACTCCAAATTGACTGCAAGAAGCCCAAACAGATATAATATTTGACTAAAACATAATTATTTCAAACCTTGCTTACTTTTGTATATGATCACATCTCTCAATTATGCGTGTGAATAATTGGGAACAGATCTCCTGGTGTTTTTACAATGAAAATTCCCAACGTTTTTTGGGGGCTCAGAAAACTTGGTGGGGCAAATAAAACCACCCATTGGCCAAATTCGTCCAGCGGGCTGCCAGTTGGGGAACCCAGATCTAGAGAAATATACACCTGTGGCTGCAAATTTTCTAATGTTTACCCGATAATAATGCACTAAATCAAGATATGGCACATCACTGCACACCTGTTAGGCTACACATCATGAAATATATTGAGGCAAAAATTACAGACAGTAGCCAAATAGCAAAATAAAACTCAATTGAATTAACATTAAACTGATTTCAATATCATTTAAATATATAGTCCTGTGTAGCCGATACTGTAGGTAGGCTATTTATCTTTTAATGCAGTCATCTCGGTTTTCATTTGAAGCATCTTTTTAATCTTCGCTTGTTTGTAACAATTGCAAGGAAATTGGCAACATTGTATCGTAGTCAACTTCGTTGTGAAGTTATTGGCGGTAACAGAGAGACAGATAAAGATTTTGATTCTAGGTTTTTTGGAGATCTTCTATAAAGTGACGCGGTAGGGGAAAAACGCATCTAAGGATGCACTTAGCTGTTCTATGAGTGGTCTGAGGCAGTTGGTAAATAACAAGCGTTTTGAAGTGCAACTTTAGAAACAGTGGTTTTGGGAAACAGCGGGAAAAAAATGTATGATGCTCCTAAGAAGGTTCTAATGATGAACTTAGCCTTAAGATGCTTTTGGGAAACCAGGCCCAGGTTAATACATGTGTAGGACTAACAGGCTAAATTGAGCTCAGATGTCCATGGCTCATTGTGGGATGGCAGTTATTGTTTAAAAGGAGAAGTTTACCAAAAATACAAAAACTCCCAAGTCATTCCATACATTGAAACTAGTTCAGTGGAGTTTGCCCTCTCCCCATATCTCTCCCTGTAGTGCTGTACTGAAACAGCTGCAAAAATGGGTCACGTGACTTGTGACTTTGCTGGATGCAGGCCTCACTCAGTTGCCAGTGAATTCATGATTCAGAAATCTGCAAAGTGTGGACAAATTCGTTATTTTATTGAAAGCGTACGGCCAAATTAGTTATTTTTGTCAAAAGTACTATCGGTTTTGAGTCAGGTAATGTGTACTTTTCCACTTAAAACATCTGCGATTATTTATTTCATTATTTTATTTTTCCGACTGCCACAGCAGCAGAGATGGGTAACAACGAATGTGCGCTCTCGGGGGAATCCCTGCCACTTAGAAAGTGCACGTAATGCACTTCTTCACAGATGCACATTTTTTCAATGGAGAAGTGAAGACAGCATTACAGATTAGTTATACAAAGTAAACAACAACCTGCAAACATGTCTTATGATGAAATACTTGCGGGTAATGAAGAAAACTACTGGAGGGGCGCCGATGGTGTTGTCGAAACCGTATTTATTTGAGCCTAAGTATTCGGACGAAGAATTTAGGTAAATTGAGCTTCAGATGGCCGCCGCCATTCTAGGCATCGAAGTAGCTGGACCACAGATCCCCAGGATCAACACAGACTGGTGGTGCAGTTGTGGCAATTGCACTCCAATGCCGACAGATGAGGAATGTTCTTGCTGCTGAGAACTCGAATACGTGACTACAATTCTTACAGAAATGGAGGAACGTAATGATGATAAGGAGCAGTTATTGCTTTTGCGACCACAGGGATTTTGCTGCCCACATATACTCTGGTGTCCTGGAAAAAAAAAACGAATTGGAGACGCAACCCTGTTCCAGCTGGGCCAAATGGACAGTTATCCAACGAGTAAATAGCTCAACTTTACTTTATTGAATGATCGATTATCATACACCACTATGACTGGACCGTTAGTGGGTTTATGTTTTCACATTATCCCAAAACATTATATAGCCTATGTTTTTGGGATATTGTGTTCTGCAATGTAAGGTGACACAATGTCTGTTGTCTCTCAACCCCCCCCACCCCCAGTCATAAATACATAGGGCACATATGCTAACCTTTATAGCACCTAGGCCTATATGTCTTTATGAAATGATGCCATGGTAACAACAGAATAAGAAAACTTCAAGGATCATTACATTTACATTTTAGTCATTTAGCAGACGCTCTTATCCAGAGCGACTTACATGAGCAATTAGGGTTAAGTGCCTTGCTCAAGGGCACATCGACAGATTTTTCACCTAGTTGGCTCGGGGATTAGAACCAGCGACCTTTCGGTTACTGGCACAACGCTTGCTTCTCAAAGCGCGCCTTTGTATTTTGGCACTGCGCCACATCCCGTCCATGGAAATACAGTAGCAACAGCTGTATCTTTTAGTTTTCTTCTGGTTTCCGTCCCCATCATTTCAGATTGCATATCTCGTTCACATGCATCGTCGCTGAAGTGCTTGCTACACACACGTAACGATTCAAGGTTGGCTGCAGGAGTATTTACATCGTATTGACTATTTCTAATTGCTACTAACCATCTTCTGCATCTCTCTGTATCTTTTATCTAAAAATGGTGACATTTGGTGCCTTCTTCCCTTGATTTCCAGTATGAAGTGCAGCCAGAGACTGAACACCAGCCTGCTCTTACTGACATTTCTTTTTCCACTTTGCATAATTAACTTTACCTGCGGTATGCCTAACTCTATCAACATTCACACCAGGTCCTTTTCACCCCCCCAAAAAATGGAATCTGTGACATCAAGCTCCATGTAAGGGCATATCGTGACGTTTCTACATAGCAGGGTCTCCCCCACGAGGGCGGACATGCAGAGTTGTTACCTATTTCCGCTGCTGTGGCAGTCGGCTACATAAGATAATGATATCAAATAATTGCAAAGTACCCATTTCCTGACTTGGATAGTACATTTGACAAAAATAGCTAATTCGGCCATACACTTTAAATTAAAAAACGGATTTGTCCACACTTCGCAGATTTCTGAATCATGAATTCACTGTTAATGGAGCAGAGCGAGGCCTGCATCCAGCAAAGTCACAAGTCACGTGACCCATTTTTGCAGCTGTTTCAGTACAGCACTACAGGGAGAGAGAGGAGGAGAGGGCAAACTCCACTGAACTAGTTTCAGTGTATCGAATCACTTGAGAGTTTCTGGATTTGGGGTGAACTTCTCCTTTAAACCTTGTTTTAAAAGACAGTGATGTTAGAAAGCTCAGAGAGCTCTGTCTGTCTGAGGTGTGAGAGACACTCCATATGTCCAGAGTTTAGTAGAGTCTCTACAAAGAAGAGCCTGTGACTATAGCTGATGGAACACCCTATACATAAAGCAACATTAAAGCTTCACACACCACACACTCATACACACACACTCATGCCAAATCAGGAGTGAGAGAGAACAAGAGAGAGAGAGAGAGAGACAAGAAACAGAGAGAGAAAGCCAGAGAACGAGAGAGCAAACAGAGAGAGAGAGAGAGAGAATGAGGAAGCGTCAGAATGCGAAAGCGTACAGAATTGAGTGTGGTTAGCTAGCTGTTAGCAGTGTTCCCCTCTCAGGCGAGTCTTTAAACAAGCCTATAATGCCCCCTCTTAAAGGGAGTACTAGGATCTCCTCCAAAACTAACTGATTTATAGTGGCCTGGGCTGGGCCCCCATGGGCATTGGCCAAGTCCCCCTCTGTCCCTCCCTAACTGATCCACAGCCAGCCCTGGTGGCAGGCCGTACTCACACCTATTGTGTTTGTCCACTGAACCACAAACAAAAGCACTTTATAGCACAATAAAACACCACGAGGAGGCATTAATTGAATATAATAGCCAGGAATTATTTAGATAATTTAACACCTTCTTATAAAACGAGAGGAGAGAGAGGAGAGGAAAACAGAGAAAGACTGAGGGAGAAATAAAGAAGACTGCAGGAAAAAGGATGTATTTGTAGACGTGCCTTTGCAAAAGCATCACTCTCACTCACCCCCCCCCCCACCCCGCCCACACACACACACACACACAGACACACCAACAACAACAAAAGCGATGAAGTGCCTATGTCACTGACATTGCTAGAAGATTATAGTAGATGATATGAAAATGAGTAAATATACTGTAAACCCCCTATCTGTAAGAAGTGTTTTACCAACAAGCTTTATTGAGAAAGATAATAACTCCAGATTATTATAACAAACGACCTCTTCCGACCCCACATCCATAAAACTCTGTCACCATTTACCTTCTCTTCACCCCACCCCACCCCACTCCCTCGCTACTCCCTTCTCAACTCTTTTTCTCTCGTGGAGGTTTAAAAGGGTCCAGGCCCTTGCTTGTATAATAATTGGTACTTTATTGTCATATAACATGTATATCTGCACTGTGTGCCTGGCAGGGAGGAACAATGGGAGAGCAGACAATAGAGGAATAGCTATAGCTCTGAGAGCAGGACTGATAACCACACTACACAGCACAGCACAGTCAATATAACCAATCATCCACTCTAATCTCCTTACGCAAGATTTAAACACTCCCCCCAGACACTCCACTTTATCTACTACCGTTTCAGGAAATAACGTTTTTTTTTTATTATTATGTGAAGAGCATTAGAGTAGTCAAAAATTCCTTAGCGGGTGGGCCTGCATAAATTTGGATGGGGGAAAACAGCTAACTTCCTGCAATTCTACACATTTTGCAATGGGGCAGAGGAAAATATGCAATTTTATAGCTAATCTCATGCTAGTCTACACATTTTGCCATGAGGCTGAGAGAAAATGTTGCATTATTAAAGCTAATTAAAGCTTAACTATAGGTGTGTTGACTGCGATAAGGGCCCTGGATTATGAGCTGTCTTGTTTGCTAAATGAACAAATGAAGCAGGTGGTGTCATGGTGCATATAGCCATAGAAGCAGAGTGACGTGCCTCAATGCGGTCATATTCGTGGCTTATTGGGGGTGTGGCTTTCAGTTATTTTTGGCCATCAGTTATTAATGTCCCATTTGGAACACTGATATAGAGAGAGCCCAAAGAAATGAAAAAGCTACATCTGAGTGTGTGGGCCCGGGTCGTGCCTACGCAGCTGGTGAAAAGTGTTTTAATAGAATTACTCTGCTTATATTCTGAAATATATATGATTAAACACAACACAATATACACCTAAATCAAAGTAATTCATTTGTAAAATGGTAGCTATTTCATATACAGTATTTACAACCGCTCAAGGCCAGAAAACTACTTTTCATAATATTGTACATATTTCAGCATTTTATCAAGGCTTTATACATGTTTCATTACCAGCAGGTGCACATGCAAGTTTCAAAAATACACGTTTGAATAAAAAAATCTATAAATTAAAGTGATGAATTTGACTAGCGCAATCTAATTTTGTCATTTACATAAATTACATGATTTTCATTGCACTGATTTGTATTGTGACCTCATGTGCCCGTATCTCAAGTGAGGGTTTTGCCTGTTTCTTTATGTAGGTCCTCGTATTCCGTGGAGACAGTCTGCGGTAACACAGGAGGTACAGTGTGAGGAGAGGTCATGGAGATGACACCGCAGAAAGACATCCATCTCCCTGTTTCCCCTGCTCTGCAGCAGGTCCAACTGGAGATTGTGTGTTTGAAATAGAGGAAAACAATCACATATTATTATCACATATGACGACTAAAAGGGTTTGGGGAATGGAAAGCAAAAAGGAGCTTTACTTTAAAATCATTGCTATGTGAAGACGTGACAGTAACTGAAATTGGAGTGGAATAGGTTCGTTTTCCCTTAAAATGTCAAGTGCTTAGAGACCTATCATGTAAATTATTATATAAATTCATTATATGTCATTAATTAAAATGTTGATTTCAATGCAGTGTAACAAACACACGCTCTGCCTCTGTCAGTGTCTGTCTGTCTCTTGCTGCTCTCTATCTAAGGAGGAGCTTGTCCCAAACGTGACCACAGCTGTATGCAAAACCTCTCAGCTCTGACCTCTCAACTGGGACCCAACCCAATCAGCAGAGGGGGGTGGGGGATAGTGGAGGTCACAGGGGTTAAGTTATAGCTCTTTGTGTGTGTGTGTGTGTGTGTGTGTGTGTGTGTGTGTGTGTGTGTGTGTGTGTGTGTGTGTGTGTGTGTGTGTGTGTGTGTGTGTGTGTGTGTGTGTGTGTGTGTATTATTCACAATGGCTTAGAAACAAACAACACTCCCAATCAAGTATTCACCTATGTTTTTTTGTTTTTTTTAACAACCCTGAAAAACACAAATATGCCAAGAAAATGTGCACGAAAATATATGGTTTCAGAGAGACTGTCATAAAGGAAACTTTAGGGTAAGAACACACACTTCCCATATTTCTCATGTGTGTACTGACATCTCTAGTGCCTGGCCACTCTACCTCGCAAAATATAAACAAGTAAACATTTGTCAGGCTTTGTCATCTGTCTCCACTCGCTTCTTACTCACAGGCTGAATGTTGATGTTTTGGACATAATGGGCACACTCACACACACACTGAGAGAGAAAGCTGTGCTGGGGGCTTAGATATGCATGGCTGTTATTTACTTCAGGAGAGGAGAAGGAGAGACTGAAAACTTCTCTACTGATCTCATCTCTACATCAGCAGGAGGCCAACAAACAGAGGGAGGCTGCAAATTCGGTTGGCCTACAAACACAACACACACACAGCCACAAACACACGGTCACAAACACACTGATACAGTAACACATAGCACACACATACACTGATTGGGCTGACAGTGGAATATGGAGAAAATGCATGGCATCAACAAACATTTCAATGTTTTCAGTTGTTTTCCATCTCTCCATGGTGTGGTGCATTGTGCTTTGAAAACCACATAACTACCACTTGTGAAGTGTGTGTGTGTGTGTGTGTGTGTGTGTGTGTGTGTGTGTGTGTGTGTGTGTGTGTGTGTGTGTGTGTGTGTGTGTGTGTGTGTGTGTATCAATTATTATTATAGTAAACTAAAACTAATCATGAAAAAACTATTTTAGCAAACTGATTTAAAAAATGTATCCGCTTGAAAAACTAAAACTATACTGAAACTATTATTTTTGACTCCATAACTAACTACAATTAAATAAAAACCATCATAAATGATGTTCAGTTTTAGTTTTTCTCTTCTAAACTTTGGGCAAAAAGTTTTTAAAACTTGTTTTCTAATGTTTATTTCAAACTTCTAAATCTGGCAGGTAAATGCTGCCAGGTAATGTTTTAAACAGGCCTAGCTTGTGCATCAGTATCACAAGCTATCTAATCTGTCTAGACAGACGGGCTGCCTCCCACAATGTACAAATCAATATTCCAGCATACACATCTGTACAGGTACCTGTGTCAGTTGGAACAGAGAGAAGGAGCCGGAACAGGGAAGACTGTCACTGCCTTATCTGGTGACGTCACCGCCTATCCATTTGTAGTAGCTAGCTAGCGATATGGCGAACGCAGAGGTTATTTTTAATGAGCACATTTCGCAAGTGGCTAGTTTGCATCCTCTACCTTCACTAAAACCACAGCAAAGGTTTTGCCTGCAAACTTTAGTTTTGAATCGTTCTGAGATGAATGGACATATGACATGTCAATGACCAAGAGCGTAGGCACGGATGGGCCTGGATGGGCCCAGGCCCGACCACTGGGGAGCCACGCCCACCCACTCAGAATGATCCCAAAAAATAATATTATATATTATTTATTTTTGTACATATTTTTTTATGCTCTGTACTTGTCAGTATTCCAAACGGGGCATTATTTGTCTTTTTACCTAAACATGCAAACACCATCAGATATAATTCACAGCAAGCAGTGCACTGGGTTAGTCAGATCTGATTAAATATAACAGAACCAATGATGTATATAAACCCTGGATTGCTGATGCTATGTATTGGCCTTTGAGAGGCTTTGAAGCCACCGGTCAGCCATCTTGGCACTCCTGAGTAGGAGCAGTCCACCATAGGAATGAATGGAATACTACAGTATTTCAATTAAATGTTTCAAGGACAAAATTACAAGTATTTAAGTATTTTTGGTTGTTGTAGTGGGGACAGTAACATTAGTAATCTCAAAAAATTATACTTTAAGGAAACTGTTTTGAAGAATTATGTCATTTTTTAGTTTTATGTTTAGCTCACAATATGATTTCAAAGTATGCATTAAGGTGTTTATAATACAATAAATGTGTCAAAATCGAATGTAGACATTAATAAATGCATTTCAATAGCTTCCCAAAAAAATTTACAATGGTGGGGGAGCACCAAGATGGAGGCACGGTGGCTTCAACACAGCCAGCTATCAGTCATCTATTGTATATATAAATCATAGAATAGAGCAGATGACCTGGAATGACATTCATTCTCACGGGATGGGTTGCCAAAAATAACTAACTGAAAGCCACACCCCCAATAAGCCATGAATTTGACTGCATTGAGGCATGTCACTGTGCTTCTATGGTAATATGCACCATGCCACTGCTTATTTCATTTGTTCATTTAGCAAACAAGACAGCTCATCCTCCAGTGCCTTTATCATAGTCGACACACCTATATTTTAGCTTTAATTAGCTTTAAAAATGCAACATTTTCTCTCAGCCTCTTGGCAAAATGTGTAGAATTGCAGGAAGTTAGCTGTCCAAGAGAAAACAAATGAAATAATATTATAACGAAATACAAATGTTTTTATCAAACTAAAACGGAAAAAAATACATATAAATCAAGTCGTAAAACTAACTGAAACTAAACTGTTAAAAAATATAAATAATATCAAAACATGCTGGATGAGAGCTAGACTTTGAAGGGAGGTTAAACTTGTGCTTTTGTTTTTCTCTGAATTACTGACATGCAGGGTTTGCATTCAAACTCACCTCAGCACTGGAGTCGCGTTAGCTCCCTGACCCTGTACCAACCCTGTCATTCCATTCCCACAAAGGTTCTAAACTCATTCTGATTCGACTTGTTTTACAACCAGAATGCAAAGAAGGTATAGCAATGCATAAATAGCCAATCAAATGGTATCAGAACTAAAATCTCCATACTACAATTCATTGTGAGAGATACCATTGATTTACACACCAGCTGCTGCGTTGGCTCGTCACACACACAAACATGCACACACAAACCTTTCCAATAGCACCCCAGCTACAGTATTGCAGACTGATCAATGGAAACAGCTCATGACCTTTGTTAGAGACACTCAAGGACCCCAACATTACACACAACAAACGACCACTGCACTACAGAAATCCATAACCCAGCCAAAATAAAGCCAAGCTACAGGAATGTAAATGGTTTGCCATGTTCTGCTTTGAAATTTGAAATGCATCTCATGCTTTTATAGATCTGCATGATGATTCACTACTGTGTGTGTGTGTGTGTGTGTCTGTGTGTGTGTGTGTGTGTGTGTGTGTGTGTGTGTGTGCGTGTGTGTGCACGAGACGTATCATTTCTCTAACGCTAAGGTTTGACAATCCATTTTTTGCTATAAGTAGCAAACTGTTTGTCAGGGTTATTTTTCTCACTGTAAAATGACATTTACTGACATGTACTGTATTCTCCCTCAGTTTTTTTGTTGCTGTGTGGCCATGTCGCAGCTAAAGCAATTTTCAGTCTCCTCAGAAAACCAATTATATGAGCGGTGTGGTCTTCTGTAGCTCATATAGGAAAAGCATGGCGCTTGCAACACCAGGATAGTGGGATCGAATCCCAGGACCACCCGTGAGTAAAATGTATGCGTGCATGTTGCTTTGGATAAAAGCGTCTGCTAAATGGCATATATTACATTATAGGTGTGACTACATTTATATTGCAGTCATATGAATGAAATCACTCGATTCAAATGAAATATACCACAGAGCAGAAATGGTAGCCTACACTATAGACTAAATTAAAGCATGCTAAACGTAGGTACATTCGATATTGGGCTACCTTGAATGTATAGATATGCATGAATAATTTATTACAATAATAATATTGAAAACAACGTACCATTGCTGTTATGAAGTCAATTAGTAATAGTCGTGTTGTTTTCCTAATCATTATAGTCAATTATAAAACTGCACCGTTTAAATGTAATCGTATCAAATCACAATCACTAACTTGAACTATGCCAGCTGTAAATATTCGTTTATTTGGACTTTGATTGTGTATTCCCGCTTGCAGTTCTTTATTGGGTTTTATGTAGGATCTAAGTTACAATTACCATTACAATACTAATAGCCTATCGTTTGTTAAATTGCTAAAATGTAACGTAACGTTTTCCTTTTTGATTGGAGATGAATCACTATTTCCCCATGCAATGTGCTTACCTGTGGCCACGTGGACAAATAGTGCCGTTGGAGTTAAGTTGTAAACAAGCAAGCGCCTAATAACATGATAGGCCGTAACACAACTTGATCCATATTACATCAACTTTCCCTTTCTCCCTACTAAAAAATCTAAAAGTGGGCATGTCACGTTTGGCGTGAGTTGAAGAGTGTGTGTGTGTGTGTGTGTGTGTATATATGTGTGTGTGTGATGGGGCCACGGAATGGGGTTCTCCTTACAGCTCAGCCAGTGCATGGTTTGACCAAGTGTTTGTTATCTCGCCGATTACCATTTCAACTATTTCTCAGTGGTGGCTGAGAGAGTGAGTAAGGCCGGGCCCCTTGCATTCAAATCACCGGCCGGCTGCGTGATCGTGAAGGACAGTTTACTAGGCCCCTTGGATTGTTCACTGAACAATGGATTCTTTTGTGAAGGTGTTTCTCTTTCGATCCGTGGACAATACTTGAGGGCCCTTCTGGCCCTGCACTTAAGTAATGTTTGCAAAATTACACCTCTCTATATATGCCTCTCCAAACAAGTTCAGAGTCTTGTGTAGGTTTAAGAAAAAAAGAAAAAAAATATGAAACGGAGTGTTAATTTTAAACGCTGCTTTGGTGGTAGAATAAGCGCGACGTAACAGACCACCATGACTCAAAAATGTGTGTTGTCGATTTATTAGGGATTTGACCGTGCTTTTATCATGTATTTTTCGATGAAATGTACAATGACTCAGCTTACATTTACAATGACAAAAGGCATCCCATTGTTTACGCACTGTAAAACAAATCCAAATTAAATGTCATATGATTAGCCTACACGTGCAGAAAGACTAACTCAACTCAGTGAACACACAAATAATCAACATGCACAGTCTTTCTGATTGTCATATGAATGAATATGTGTTGGAATTGGAAGTTAGACCTGCTCTCTCTGTATAGGTCTATATGTTGACTATGAGGGACTATAGGCTGTGTGTAACGAGCTTTTCCGCGGTGTCCTGCCCACTACGCGTAACGATGACTTCTCCCTCCCCTGGTTGAAAAGGCCCATAAGCAGGGACCCAGCTGTGCCTATCCGGGCCTTCAACAGAATTTCGGAAATCGGTATGATTTCCCTGTGAAAGTAGACCTTCCACCCGGGGAACCAATAACCTCCATGATAACTTCAACATGGTTTACACATTTCGTTGATGGTTTTCTTTAAATTAATAGGTAGGCCTATAGAGCTAAATGTCACTGAACATTTCGTCTATATAATGATCAACACACATTTTTATAGGCTATTATAATTAATGCTAGTTGTGTATGTTATTATTAAGCCTAGTATAATTAATTGTCGTTAACATCATTTATATTTTACCAACATTGTTTTCACATAGTTGTTTATCCTGTGATAGACCTAGGCTATGCCATAGCCTACTATTAAAAGAGCAGTGCGGATACCCATTAGATGATTTCCCAAATTGTTTTGATGTTATAAAATTGACCCTCAATGATCAGGTTTTGTGTATATATATGTTGTGTTAATGTAGACACATGTTTCACGTGGAGCGCAGCATGTGCATAGGCCAATAGCTGTGCGTTTTGCGCAGAGAAACCAAGACTTGCGAATGACATTATCTATTATTAACGTTACTGTGTCCTGAGAGAGGCATGGGAAAGAAATACTAGGAGAAATAGGCTCCACTTTTAAACATTACCTACTGCATTTTGACGTTGCCACAGGCATATTATTCCTATTGAAACTGTATCTTTAAGTGATATGTTATGAGTGGTTAGTCCATAACATTTTAACTTTTGTGTTTATTTAACAATTCATCTCAGTTTAATGAATCCACACATACACGTATATTTATTTATTTACACTGTAATGTTAAATCCAGTTGTTCCATCTGTCTACTGAACTGATGAACCATTGTGTCGTGTTTGTAACCTCAAATACACAACTAAACAATACAGACTCAGTGTTGGAGCTAATTAAATAAAGTTTGATGCTTCCTGTAGGCCTAATCCATATTCGTGAACACTACAATATGTATCAGTACGCGCACACCTTTAGGCGCAACATGAGAGTCTACATCCACAGTGGATAAAGTAGATCTGACAGTATACAGACATTACACCTTCGATACCAGCAAACAGCTCAACCACAAAGCAGACTACCTACGACCCACCCACTCATTCTGCAAGCGGTAGCCTACTCTGCGCATCTTCCTAATGCCTACAACCAAATAAAGGCTCAAACGAACGAGAGAGCGAGAGAGGATATGCAAAGGATATAGACTATACAACCGATTTTCCCTTTTCACCCTAAATCTTATGTTTAAGGAATAAATAGGCTCCTCAAAAATACTTAAACACACACATGTCATAATATCTAAAACACAGGCGAACACTTTCCCAGCGTACCCCCAAAGTTCAGGGGCCGCAGCGCGCACAACTGGGGCCGACTCCCCTCTCTCTTTTGTTGTGGGCTATTGTGGGGGCTGCGTGTTGGGATTGGGGGTGTAATGAGGGGGCTGCGACCCCCCGATGGGGTGCATTTGCTATCCAAAGACCGTTAGGCAGAGGCTGAATGAATGAGGACTGAATGTCATTGTAATGCACCGGGACAACTCCCCCTTCATTCAGCCTTTGGATGTGGAGGCCGCGCAACCAAGCAGCGAGGAAGAGATGAGGAGATAGAAACCTACCCGGCCACATTTAGCCGTCTCTCTCTCTTTTCCCTCGCCGTCTCCCGAAGACAACAAGTGTTTTTTGACACTGTCAAAAACAGTGTGCGGTTTTTCTTTCTAGAGAGGATACGGTGATACATCGCCTCTGAATGCAATGAAGACCGCCAAAAGAGCCGTGCAGGATTGTTGGAGGGAAGCTTCGCAGCACCGTTATGTACAAGAAAAGGAGAAGTATCTGTGCGGACTGATTGAAATTCCCGTCTCAGGAGCATGAGTCTTGTTTTTTTTAAAGGACATTATTGTTTTCCTATAGGTCTCCAGCCGATACTAATTGTATTGCTTTTATTTTGGATACCGTCTTTGTCCAAGCATTGGTACAAATGCAGCATTTGAATAACATTGGAGAGGAAATTCTGGACCTGAAATGTCGTTTAGGCTAGGCTATGTAGAATCTGAAAGGGGTCGTGGTTGAAACAGTAGCCTGAAAAAGATAATTAACAACATACATTTGAAAAGACATTTGCAAATATATTGCCTCGATAATTGAGGGTAAAGCGCCTCGGTTTCATCTTAACCAACTCTGACGTTTTCCGCTCTCCATCTCTTTGTTCAATCGACAGTGGGTGGTAGGTGTGTGTGTGTGAGAGAGAGAGGAATGTGTGTGTGTGTGTGGGGGGGGGGGGTCGATATATCCGGGGAATTTCATTCGGTGCAGTAGGCTATAAATGAAAATGTATCATCTTCGGCTTTGTTCAAACGAAATATCATTAGCTCACACTAAATTGTGTTATTATGAAATAAGAACATAGCTGTAGCCTACACTCAAACACTAGTGTATAATATTCATAAGAACTGCAGCATTTTTTATCAGATAGACTATTATCAAAAATAGGTAAATGTGCGCATGGGGACAAATTATTTAGAATTGTATTCAGGCATGTGATTTTCAAATTGGGCCGAAATGTTAACATCTTTGGCTTATATCTTTAGATAGGCTTATAAGCTACTCGTTGCTAATATATAGACCTACAAACGAGACCCTTAAAGAAGCATTCAGGCTATTTTTGAACTTTTTCTGTTGAAAAACAATATCCCTAATATAAATACGGCTACAGTAATGTACACACACTTAAGTGTCAAAATATACGTTTTTAAATAGTGTTCTTTTTAGACAACTGCAAACTTCAAGGAGTAGGCCTTTCAAGGAGTTGGTCTAACGGTCTGATGTGATGTCATCGGCCTCCCCTTGCTTGCGGAAAGTGAGGTTTGAGGTGTGCCTTTTGTTAAGTAAATCAAGTGATAAATGAGGTGAAAAGGAGACTGGAGTGCTGTGTGTGGTACTATTGTATAAACAAAAACAACACACAGGTTTATATCAAGGGCAGTAAAATTCGTTAGGCCTAATAACTACATTCGTGAATTCGAAGCCTAAAATGAGCCTTTATATTCATACACGGTCCAAACACCAGCATAGTTTTGCGCCATAAAAACACCAGGTGTAGCTAATATTCAATCATGGCATTCCTCCTCTTTTAATATCATATTAATAGACTAGCGCTCTTAGGGTAACTCCATAATTAAGGCTATAGGCTACAACAACCGACCTATGGCATAGGCCTGCACTTACTGTAGCAGTAGGCTACCTTAATCACCTCCCTCCTAGTGTCAGGTTTATATTCCCTGTTTACCCTCAAAATGAGCCATTTTAGTTTAAAGGCACAGAGATGTGTGTTACATGTTGGAATACAATGATCATGGTAAATGTGTCATATAGAGGGTTGATAGGACAAAGTTGTGATTGTTATCTAATGCAGCAGACATAAATATATTGGGAAGACTACAGTAGGCTAGGCCTATGCGTCACGAAGGTAATCATTATGTAGGCAGGCTACGTGTGCTAACGCTGCCCTGCAGAATGTCAGCCGCGTGGTTTCAAAGACATTGTTGCTGATGAGGATTTGGTTAATGGGGGGAGAGAACTTGGGCCCGGGCCATGACGTCATTGTGTGCAGACGTAATCCTATTGCGCTGAGCCCAATCACCAGAGGCTCACGATTGCCTGGGATGGGAAGAGAGAGGCGCGCTCTAATCCGCGAGACTGGTGGCGCATGTATGCATGCAGTGGTTCGGTGCAGTGCCGAGGAACGGGCCAGATTAAAAAGTAACAGAGAGAGAATGGGTTCCAGTCCTTTACAGGCACCAACGGAGTGCGCGAGTTGCCGGGGAGAGAGGACACCGATGGCAGGCGCTGGGTTCTAACCTCTTTTTTATTTTTTCAATGGAGAAGAAAAGACATCATGTGTTTTTAGAGACGTGAAGAAAATTGCTTTCTTGTCATCCTAGATGGCCAAATAGGGAAAAGATTTGTAACGCATGCGGCCAAAATGCTTAAAGATACATATTTGTATGTAATCATCCTATAATATATATATAGCCTGTCAAAAGAATGAGAGGGAAGAGCCATCCAGCGTTTCAGCGGAGGGCGTTTGTAACGGACAAGTGGAGGAACTGCATCTCAGCTATGCTTCGGAGAGCATTCCTATTTCCTACACCGCACAATGGGATGTATATCATTTGAACCAAATAGCGTCTTTGTGATACACCATCCAATTGTTTTTCTCTATGAGGACAAGCCATGGGCTGCTTTGAGAACATGAGTTATGTTTTTGTCGTTTTTTTTTATGTACAAAGAGATGTCGTTTTGAACATGGACAGCCATCAACAGATGCGTAAAGGCGAACAGCTGCTAGAAAAACTAGAGCAGAAATGTCACTGAGCTATTAAGCTTTATGACAGACGAATAGCATTATCCAGTCTGCAGTGGCGTATGGAGTCGGTGTTGCCTTTGTCAGTGTGTGCATAGAAATGGTATAGTGGAATGTGATGTTGCGTTCCGACGCAGAATATGGATACCACTGATGATCTTGTAGGATTTCAATCAGAGTGGTCGGGGCAGTTAGTTGGTTTACGATTGTTTTGTGTGTGTGTGTGTGTGTGTGTGCGTGCGTGCGTGCATATAGTGTTTGACGTGCTATGATCTCAGTCCAAGTTTTGCATGTCCTCATTGCATCTTTCAGTGCCACGGAGTTGGGTGTAGGGTTAGGGTTTCGACATTGCAGTTCTCGTATCCATGGCGGGTGCCCCGTTTTCGTATCTGTGCGGGGGCGCGCGTCATCATGAAGGGTTATCACTCTGCGTGTTCACGGCGGACCTTGATTTAATGTCCATACAATTAAGGCACGCGGTGAATGCCAAGAGAGGAATCTACACAGCATCGGGTTCACTGATATAGGCATTCAAATCAACCTCCATTACGCGTTGAAGACACTTAACCTTTTCATATTCATAATGTAAGCATTGACATCATCTTTGCGTTGAGATGACAGGGTGTTTGTGTGCGTGTTCACTCTTGTGAGTGCATGCGCAATGCGTAAAGTGGCTGGTTTTGGTGGATTTAGGCTCTTAGCAAATTCATAGATTTTACATCTACATCCAAACCCCATCTGCGTTTAGTTTATTACCTGACTGAATACAACACCAGACCTATTACATCTGACCTCCAGTTAAATAATGTGTTGGTACATTTCAATGAGCTTATAATAATGTCTGGAGATGCAGGTCTGTTTCTTGGCTAACACTACAAGGCCCCGCAGTGATGAAGCATTGTTGTAACTGCAACCCGGTCTATACTGTACGTAAAATGTCAACAAACATTTGTATTGTGAATATCCCAGGGAGTTGCATGAAAAACGAGTACAATAAACATAACGGCAATATCCAAAATTGCATTTACACCCGAGGAAATTACACTTATTTTGGACACATTCAGGACTGCTAAGCTAAATATCTTATCAAATAGGTCTAATTTGCCCTAGATGATTACAGTAAACAGTTCTGGACTGAATTAAGAATTCGATCAGTTAAATTAGATAAATATAATACCAAGGAGGCTATAGCTGCATCTCGCTTCCAGGTAGCCTAGTCTTTCCATAACAGCACAAAGACAGGCCCTTTGCTCCCAGCCAATACACCAGCTAAATTCAAACGACATAACTGATGGCATAATCGAAATCGACCGATTTTTTGGACTGAAACAACTAGGCTAATCAAAAGGCAATGTGGCAAAGGCGCCATCCCGCTTCTAGAGCAGCCTGCGCAACAAACCGTGAGCCATGAGTTATTATAACACAATGAGTCCCTCTAAATATGTTAAATATTCTACATTTAAATAGGTAGCCTAGCAGAGTTCGCATGTGTGTGGGTCTAGATCTATAAATTGCCTGTAATGTACAGTATAAGCCATCAATGTGCTTTTCTGTTGCATCTGGTAAAAAGGCCCACAAATGAGCTGTCTGGTAACAGTGACCACAACTGATTAATTGTGGGGTACCTAAGAACCGCCCTAAGAACCATGTCCAATTGCTGACACAAAAAAAAAGTTTGGTAAAAAATGTGGTATGTGGATGATGGTCATGCTTAGGCAAACAAACTATAAGTGGCTATGTCATTTTTTGTTGTTGTTATTTAATGAAATGTTTTTAGAAAAGGGGCGTTTTTTTTCTCTAAACAAGTGTATTATTTATCTTTAGACTGCCCTTATGGTATATATATATATATATATATATATATATATATATATATATATATAAAAACGTTTATAGAGCCAACTTAATTAGATTATATATAACTTTTCTAAATGACAAAATATTATATCAACTTACCTCAGAATCGTTTTGATGAGACAGATAACATTTTAAGTTGAGCAAGAGTAGAGGCAGCAAGGGAAAGTGTTTCAAAATAAATAAATATGTGACATAAAGTGGTTTCTGTGAGATTTACAGGGGTTGGGGTGGGGTGGGGTGGGGTGGGGGGGGGGCAGTGACCCCGGGGGGCTGGTACCCCACGTTACCCTACTATTTCTTACTCTCTTACAACTGTATAGCTTAACTATCCATAGGCTAGGCCTTCATGAGGCGTTGGCGTTTGTTTACTTTTTTATTTTTACATTCTTGTCACAATCCCAAAATATTACAATATGCAACAGCTTCAAAATATATTTAACACATAATGAAATAGCCCAACTGACAATGAAGTGAAATAAAACGACAGATATTGTTCTAGACTCCCCGGGGGCTTTATGGTCAGGCTAACGCCATAACGTCTTGTCATGAGCGTGTCCTGAGTCAATGCCACTTATTGAAACCATATTGATAATGAATCACTGGAGGGAGCTATGGGCTTGGTTGTACAAATGCTATGTAGCCTAGGCCAACTCAAATACGTCATATTCAAAAATGACTCCTACCTTAAGTGTTTCAATAAAACAATTGCCTAGCAGCAACAAAACAACAACGAATAGACATGCATACAATGTAGACCTATTATATAATTGCAGCAGGCCTCTGAATCACCAATATCATATAAGCATGTTTGATAGAGGACAAATCCGACGATATGGAGAATTTGGGGGTCCTGGATGATTGAGAGTGTTATCAAGATTGCTCAGGTAAGTGGTTGGTTGTATCAATAGTTAAATATATTCTGATTAAAATGTCCGAAAATGTTTTACAAGGTCACGTTGTTCAAATTATTTTCGATGTTAGGCCCATATGTAGCCTACACTTGGAATGTTTTGTTCGATATAACCAATAAATGAGTGTGCAATAGGTCATTATTTCATTGTCTGTGTGATTTTGTTACAACTTAGGAAAGGGGGAAGGTTTCAGTTAAATAATTATGTAAAATAGGCATACCAGTATAAAGGGCATATGTGATAACGATTCGAGCAACACAAGACATTAGGCCTGTCGAGATCACGTAGTAGGAATGTCTGTAACAAATTGAGATTTCCTCAGTAGGCTAGTCTAACGATTGTGTATCAGCACCATGGAGAGCTCCCGCCAGGTTGCGTGGATGCGTTTAGCAATAGAACGTTTACAGTAGGTCTAGCCTGGGCCTAACATGATCAAAGGGCTAATAAAAAGTTATTCCGTTTTGGTATTTCAGTTAGGCCTATATAAACATATATTGTAGCCTACCCTATGATCATGCTGGACCACTAGGAGACTTACTTAGACCTAGCCTACTTAGTCCCGTCGCTGCCCAGGGAGCATAGAGGGCGACGACTCCTCAACATCGCACTCTGTTCTGGGCGGTCTTCTCAACTCGTTCCACCCCATGCCGGATCTGTAAAGCAGGAGAAGCCTTGTTTAAATTAATTCACGTAGGTATAGACCTGTCATGCTGATGTTAGGCTACAATTGACTGGCCGCTTGAACCAGCGACTAATGCATCACGTGAATATACTTTAATCATTCAATAAATTTTACTTGGGCGTGACCCGAGCTGTTTGCCGACTTATCTTGTAGGTCTACTGATCTATTCAAAATAGTGCATTAGTGTCTGTGGAAATGTAGGCCTACTGTCCCGGACAAGGGAGTTACTCCCTGCCATCCAGGACCTCTATACCAGGTGGTGTCAGAGGAATGCCCTAAAAATTGTCAAAGACTCCAGCCACCCTAGTCATAGACTGTTCTCTCTGCTACCGCACGGCAAGCGGTATCGGAGCTACAAGTCTAGGTCCAAAAGGCTTCTTAACAGCTTCTACCCCCAAGCCATAAGACTCCTGAACAGCTAATCAAATGGCTACCCGGATTAGTTGCATTGTTCCCCCTCTTTTACGCTGCTGCTACTCTCTGTTTATTATCTATGCATAGTCACTTTAACTCGACCTATACATGTACATATTACCTCGACTAACCTGTGCCCCCGCACATTGACACTGTACCAGTACCCCGTGTATATAGCCTCGCTACTGTTATTTTATTGCTGCTCTTTAATTATTTATTTATCACTTATCTATTTTTTTACTTAACACTTATTTTTCTTAAAACTGCATTATTGGTTAAAGGCTTGTAAGTAAGCATTTCACTGTAAGGTCAACACCAGTTGTATTCGGGGCATGTGACAAATACAATTTGATTTACCATCAAGTGTTCTGCATCAGGGTTGGGGTCAATTCCATTTAATTTCCAGTAAATTCAGAAAGGACACTAATTCCAATTCCAATTATATTCAATGCTTTTCAATGAGGAACATTTGGAATTGGAATTTGGTTTACTTTCTGAATTGACTGGAATTGAAATGGAACTAACCCCAACCCTGCTCCGCATACATTTTCTCACTCTAGTCTAGTCAAATTGTCTTCATATGGTTCTACATCAGCATGTAAGAAAGTAGACACCTAGACATAGCATAGTTGTCCAACAAGAAAAACAACATGACTCAATAGTTGAAATTCTTGCCTGAATTGAAAATGCGATTCTAGGACGCCACTTAGGTCATTATAATGGCCAGTTCAAAATCATCACCAAGTTGATTTCAGTTCAATATAACACAGCTCTTGGAGACAGGACCTTTCTGGAAAAAAACGTATTCACTGTCATGTTTGAAATAAAAAGTGTGTCTCCAGAATGGTCAACAGTAATGAGATGAAGACAAAGTGTTTGATGCTAAATAGTTTATTAAGGCTTGATTTCTTCTAAAGGAAAAAATAAAATAAACCAAGATAGAGTTTTAAAAACCTTACAGGTTATTCCCACTGACATATGCTACAGTGGTGTACTTGCAAGTCTATACGATAATTCCTTTTATTAATATTTTTTTATTTCATTTCATTATTCTGTAGTAGATATAATTTATTTTAAAACCATAAACATGGCCCTCTATTACAGCAAAGAATTTGACACGTGCATGTAAGTCCTAAACTAAACTATAGGCATCACAACCATTCCATGCTTCTTGACCAAAAGAAAGACAACAGTGATGCATGTCTATAGCGTAAAGTAGTTTCCTTTCCTTAATCTATACTGGTGTGAAAGACTGATGAAAGAAACACCATGGAAGGCATCCACCCATATGGCTTTAACCCTTTGTTTTCACATTTGTGCAGATCAAGGAGGAAGGAAGTCACTTTAGACTGGAAGAATCTCACTAGCGCCCTCTCTCCTCATCTCCTTCTCAAAACCCATTTGATGAGAAAGCCATAGGTCCCGCCCCTCTGACCTTCTCCTCCAATGGGTTTTGAGAAGGAGAGAACGCGAGGAGTATGCAATTGAGGTTCTCCCTAAATTGAGTTGCACCCAGGGTGTCCCCTGTATAAAGGTCAAAGGTCACGTCTCCAGTCATACAGGGACTATACACTACACTGACCAGGTAAAGGAGCAGCTACACTACAGAGTACAGACAAAACCAACATCTGAGAAGGGGCTGTGGTGACACACACAACCGAGCACCACACAACCAGCAAGTCTGGAACTGATCAACGCACATTGCAAGTTACACAACTTCTTGAACACAAGAGATGTGAATTCATGCTCATGTACAGTGAGTGACAGCATCCACATCCATGTCATTACTTTCATTAGCACTCTGTCCTGTCCAAGTGTTCACACACACACACACAAGGCAGAAAATGACAAAACATTGAAAAGCAGTAAGCACTCCTCATAAAGGATTGTATGATGTTTAAAGCTGGAATCCGTAGCAGTGAAACTGCAATGTCCTTTTGCGATATTAAAACAAATACATTACTGCAAACAATGAACACTGTTTCCACAGACATCAATGCACATCATTGTACCCGCGATAGACCAGAAGAGTATGTACTATGATTATATATATTTTTTAAATCAAGGTGCAGGATGCTTCGCTCCTCCTTTCATAAACAAAACAAAAACAATAAATGCACCAGTGGCGCCGTTTCACCTAATGCGGATTCCAGCTTTAACCAAAATGTAAATCAAGTTTACAGCCTGCATGATTGCGCATTGTAGGCTATTAATTAGAGATACTTTCAATGTTCAACCCCCAATCAATCTCCATGGATAGATAGCTCCTGATACCAATGACTTACTTTCATATATTAAACAATGACTCCATTCTAAAAGCGCACACACATTTTCAGCAACAACAAAAAACACAGAAACCATATTTTGTTCTTACTTTTTTCTTACTCTTGGTAGTAAATCAGTTACATTATTTTCAGGTTATACATTGTAGGCTTTCTCCATGACTATAGGTTCCTAAGTTAAAGCTTAGCATTACGAAGGAAATTCTTGATTTCAGGGCTCTACAGTCCAACCATTTCACTCGCATATGCACCCTAAATATTTTACTGTGCGACCTGGAATTTTTATTTAGGAGCACCAGTGTGCCTAGAAAAAAAAAAATAACCCAGATGATAATTGTTGCAATGATTACTTCACTGTACCGCAGCCCCTGAGTGCCATGGAGAATACACTGAGCGCAGATTGACTGTCATGTTTGAACTATTACTACAAAGAAAACGGCTCGTTATCTCAAATATTTGTTCATTGTGCTCCTAAATTCCTTTGTGTGCTCTTACATTTTTCAACTTAGGCGCACATGTGATCCTTGTAAAAAGAAAAAAAAATCTGCGTAAAAAAAAAAAAATCAGCGTAGAGCCCTGGATTTATAGCAAAACCACATTTTGATAAGCAGAAAAGTCCAACGAAACAAAGGATTAAGACAGAATGATGGCCAACGGACAATTAACCGAAGTGATTTTTCCAAAAAGAGCAACAAACAATTCATTCATATGTAGCAGTTACATCACATAATTCTAATTATAAAATAATTACTTTAAAATGATGAATGCTACATTTCTCTCATACTGGCTTGAATACGTGAACAGAATCTCCCAATGATGAAACATACAAAACCTCAAGACAAACGTCATTTATCAAAACAAACCAAAGTGAAGGGGTTTGAGGGATGTAAAATAGTACAATTTTGGATTCAGATGGTGAGAGCTCCTTCACCGTGGAGGACACACATCAGTTACTTCCTTCCCAGAGGCCTTTGCACTTCCTCCTTTGAAATGTCCAGAGTCTGTGACTTCACGCTATCCCTGATTTCTCCAGCACTGTCAGTTAAAGAGCGGTTCTTTTGACATGTCATTAATAACTAGAAAATAAAATATTAAGGCTCCAGAAAAGCAGCTTTCTGAACTGAAAATTGTCAATAGTAAGCCAAAAAATATAGACTTTGTTGATCTTGAATGAAAAATAGATAAACCATTGAAGTCTTATTAATCGTACACAGTTCCAAGTCCGAAAATGTTGCCTTTGGGATCCTCCAACCCTGTCGGCATAGTTAAACCTCTGAAGCATGGCAACACCGCCCCCCAATGGACAAACAGGGGCAGGACACTGCAGTTCCTGATTGTGCAGAAATATAAAGTGGCAGATATTCTCTTCTCCTTGGTGCTGTCAAACCCTGATTCAATTCGAGCGAGAGTAGGAAGGAAGGGGGCAGGAAAGGTCAAAACCAACCCAGTCTGACGAGAAAGAGTACATGATGGAGAGAACGTAAAAATCAAAGTCAATCAGAACTAAAACAGTGCAGTGGTGGTGGCTAGGTAATACATTAAATCAGCTTGTTATCCCTGCACAAGAGGTGGTGGGTGGTACCTGGAGCACAAAGCGCAAGTCTTAAGTGGTGGCAGAAATTCACCAGGATTAAATATAAAAAATGACGTATTTTTGAAAATAATTTCTGAATTCTTCTGTCTCTTAAATCAAAAGTCCTAGTGTAAATGTTGATCAAGCCAAGGATAAATGTATTCTACTGTGGTTTACTCCTGTTTTGGCGCTCCTGTGGGGAGACAAGAGAAGGAAGTAGCCATTAAATAACACTAACAAAATCAAAAACAACAATCACCAAAATGGTAATCATCATAAAATCCCCCCAACCTTATCATCACAACAATAATGTCAGATTCCAGTTGAGAGAGGGGGAAACTGGACATGTACCTGATCCAGTGGAGTTCGGTTCTGGATGGGTGCAGGCGGCTCAAAGACCTGACAGCAGGAGCAGAGGGAGAGAAGAAGAGGTGTCAGTCAAGCACACAGTTGCTCAGAGTTGCATACATATAAAGCAACCTCTTACGGACATCTATTGAAGGGATATGATAGGCTCTAAACTGATCATGATATGCAAACCATTTTCATATTCACCAAGATGATAACTAATGACAAAATAATGTAAATGAATCAAATGTCTTTTACCAACAACAAAGGACAGCATTTGAAGTAGGTACAAATCAATACAACTTTATGGGAGGCAGGTTGTTTAGCATCCATAAAGCCTAGAAGTGGATGGACTGGATTTAACCAGACCAGTGTAGCTAACCCACCTTGCGCACCTCCTCCTCCTCCTCCTGCCTCTTCTCATAGTGGGAGAAATCATCGAAGATGGACGTGGTGTGCTTGTAACCCACAATGATCTTCAGCACCTGCTTGGCCTTCTCCAGAGGGACCTCCTGGGTGTCCCGGGAGT
Organism: Coregonus clupeaformis; assembly: GCF_020615455.1. Taxonomy (NCBI): domain Eukaryota; kingdom Metazoa; phylum Chordata; class Actinopteri; order Salmoniformes; family Salmonidae; genus Coregonus; species Coregonus clupeaformis. Next base: position 56,044,902 of record NC_059215.1, read on the forward strand.
TGGTCACCGGCTTGTTGTCGTTGTTCTCAAGGCGGATGTGGCGCAGCTGGCTGTTGGGCACGTCCTTCACAAACAGCCAGTCCACATCAAACTTACCCTTCCACTTGTCCTGCGCCCACACGCCGGCGCTGGTGCCGTAGTCCACGGGCGAGCGCATCTCGGCCACGCCGCAGAAGTGGCCACTGCCGTTGACGCTGAACAGCAGGTAGACGGGTCCCTTGAAGTTGAGGCCGCGGAAGGCCCCATCCAGGCGCTTGTTGCCGTGCTCAGTGCTACACCAGATGGAGTACTTAATGGAGCGGTGGATGTCGTCCTCAGAGTAGCTCTTGATGATGAACACACGGCCGTTCTTCAGGTTCCACTCAAACTCCTTGGGGTTGTAGCTGTGAGCGGCACGCAGCTTCTCCAGTACCGGGTGGTTCTCTGCTCCACCGGGTACCATACTGGCAGAACTGAGGGGGGCACCGTTACCCCCGCCAACTATGGCAATCATACTGCCACCGTCCATTCCGGCCCCTCCCTGCCCGTAGCCAAAGTTACGGTTGCGCGGGGCGACCCAGCGGGTCTGGGGTGGTGGGGTTTGGGTGTGGTTCTGGTAGGATTGAGGAAGGGGCTGGTGGTGCTGGTGGTGGGGGGGCTGGTGCTGTAAGGGCATGGGCTGCATCTGCTGCTGCATGGGGTTCTGGGGTTGCATGGGGTGGCCAAGGGGCATGCTCATAGCCTGCTGCATGGGGGCTTGGGCCACTTTATTCACAGGCCCCTTGTTGTCCCAGGTGCCGATGTCCATGTTGTGTTTGATGGGCGGAGGGGGCAGGGCTCCCCCAGGGCTGGCCATGCCTGGTTTCATCTTGGCCTTCAACTGCTGGGGCTTGGCTGGCTTACTGGCGATGGCTGCCCACGAGGTGGGCTTGGGCAGGGGCATACCGATGGGCGTACCCCCATTTCCCTGCGCCACCGCCGGCGGTCCACCAATCACAGAGCCCACAGCCTTGACCCCTGACCCCTGGCCTGTGATGTCACCACCAATTTTTAGGCCCACCATGCCCTGCTCCAGGCTGTTCATGCCTGGGGCCTTGTTGAGAGTGTCGCTGTGGAAGCCTGTTTGGCCGTCAGGCACCAGGGTGCCCCCCAGGGAGCTGGGAGGGTAGCTGTAGCTACCCCCGTAGGCTGAGCTCTGAGTCTGCTGGCCCTGGGAGCCACTGGTGCCCCAGGCGGAAAAGGTTGGGTTCTCAGGGAAAAAGTTAAAGCGATGGGGGTAGATACTGTTGCCAAGCCCTCCAGGCTGGCCAAACACGGTGTCGGGCATAAAGTGATGGTCTCCATTGCTCAAGGGTCCGTAGGGGGTGAGGTAAGGGATGGGGGGGTCTCCCCCGGTAGACCAAGGGGCCTCGCTAAGGGGGTAGGGAAAGCCGATGGAGGGGGCGTAGTAGCTGGACAGGTAGGGGTCGGTCATGGACTGGTAGCTGTTGCTCTGTGGAGTTAGAACAATGATATCAATAATCTATGACGATTATGTAAAAATATGTTTCATTTGTCTTTTGTTTTACATTATGCAACACTAATAAACAGTTGATCACAAAAATACAGGTCTGGGAATTGCTAGGGACCTCACGATACAATATTATCACGATACTTAGGTGCAAGTTCTATATGTTTTGCGAGTCTATTTTGCGATTTGATGTTCCACACATATTGCTCACTATACAGTACCTTCGGAAAGTATTCAAACCCCTTGACTTTTTCCACATTTTGTTAGGTTAGAGCCTTATTCTAAAATTAATTAAATAGTGTTTTCCCCTCAATCTATACAAAATAGCCCATAATGACAAAAACAAAAACAGGTTTTTATAAATGTTTGCTAATAATAATAATAATACAATTTAAAAATAAATATCACACTTACATAAGCATTCAGACCCTTTACTCAATACTTTGTTGAAGCACCTTTTGCAGCGATTACAGCCTTGAGCCTTCTTGGGTATTTAACATTTAGTCATTTAGCAGACGCTCTTATCCAGAGCGACTTACAGTTAGTGAGTGCATACATTTTCCATACTATGTATGTCTCTATAAGCTTGGCTTATTAGGGTAAGTCTCTATAAGCTTAGCACATCTAGCCACTGGGACTTTTGCCCATTCTTCAAGGAAAAACTGCTCCAGCTTTATTTCTCCCATACTGACCCCCCGTGGGAATCGAACCCACAACCCTGGCGTTGCAAACGCCATGCTCTACCAACTGAGCTACACGGGGTATGACGCTACAAGCTTGGCACACCTGTATTTGTGGAATTTCTCCCATTCTTCTCTGCAGATTCTCTCAAGCTCTGTCAGGTTGGATGGGGAGCGTTGCTGCACAGCTATTTTCAGGTCTCTCCAGAGATGTTCAATCGGGTTCAAGTCCAGGCTCTGGCTGGGCCACTCAAGGACATTCAGAGTCTTGTCCCGAAGCCACTCCTGCGTTGTCTTGGCTGTGTGCTTAGGGTCGTTGTCCTGTTAGAAGGTGAACCGTCGTCCCAGTCTGAGGTCCTGAGCGCTCTGGAGCAGGTTTTCATCAAGGATCTCTCTGTACTTTGCTGCGTTCATCTTTGCCTCGATCCTGACTAGTCTCCTAGTCCCTGCCGCTGAAAACCATCCCCACAGCATGATGCTGCCACCACCATGATTCACCGTAGGGATGGTGCCAGGTCTCATCCAGACGTGACGCTTGGCATTCAGGCCAAAGAGCTCAATCTTGGTTTCATCAGACCAGAGAATCTTGTTTCTCATGGTCTGAGAGTCTTTAGGTGCCTTTTGGCAAACTCCCAGCACACTGTCATGTGCCTTTTACTGAGGAGTGGCTTCCGTCTGGCCACTCTACCATAAAGGCCTGATTTGTGCAGTGCTGCAGAGATGGTTGTCCTTCTGGAAGGTTATCCCATCTCCACAGAGGAACTCTAGAGCTCTGTCAGATTGACCATTGGGTTCTTGGTCACCTCCCTGACCAAGGCCCTTCTCCCCTGATTGCTCAGTTTGCCCAGGCAGCCAGCTCTAGGAAGAGTCTTGGTGGTCCCAAACTTCTTCCACTTAAGAATGATGGATCCCACTGTGTTCTTGGGGACCTTCAATGCTGCAGAATTGTTTTGGTACCCTTCCCCAGATCTGACAATCCTGTCTTGGAGCTCTACGGACAATTCCTTCGACCTCATGGCTTGGTTTTTGCTCTGACATGCACTGTCAACTGTGGGACCTTATTTAGACAGTTGTGTGCATTTCCAAATCATGTCCAATCAATTGAACTTACCACAGGTGGACTCCAATCAAGTTGTAGAAACATCAAAGATGATCAATGGAAACAGGATGCACAGGAGCTCAATTTTGAGACTCATAGCAAAGGGTCTGAATACTAATGTAAATAAGGTATTTATGTTTAGTATTTTTCATACATTTGCAAATTTTTTCTAAAAACCTGTTTTCGCTTTGTCGTTATGGGGTATTGTGTGCAGATTGCTGAAGATTTTTATTTACTTAATCCATTTTAGATTAAGGCTGTAACGTAACAAAATGTGGAAAAAGTCTAGGGGTCTTAATACTTTCTGAAGGCACTGTATGTCTGCTGCAGAGAGACGAGAGCATGAGAAAATACGTTTTGATCGGTTATTGAAATAAAAGTGCTAAGAACATATTGGCGCAACATTTAAAAATAAGACAGAGAACAAGTTATAGGATGAAAAATCCAGTTTTGGGGCAGGTACAGCCAACTAGCGCTAGCTAAAGCTACCTAGCAAAAATAAAAATGTGTATATGTATATATATATATATATATATATATATATATATATATATATATATATATATATATATATATATATCACACACACACACATACAGTGGGGAGAACAAGTATTTGATACACTGCCGATTTTGCAGGTTTTCCTACTTACAAAGCATGTAGAGGTCTGTAATTTTTATCATATGTACACTTCAACTGTGAGAGACGGAATATAAAACAAAAATCCAGAAAATCACATTGTATGATTTTTAAGTAAAAAATTTGCATTTTATTGCATGACATAAGTATTTGATACATCAGAAAAGCAGAACTTTATATTTGGTACAGAAACCTTTGTTTGCAATTACAGAGATCATAAGTTTCCTGTAGGTCTTGACCAGGTTTGCACACACACTGCAGCAGGGATTTTGGCCCACTCCTCCATACAGACCTTCTCCAGATCCTTCAGGTTTCGGGGCTGTCGCTGGGCAAAACGGACTTTCAGCTCCCTCCAAAGATTTTCTATTGGGTTCAGGTCTGGAGACTAGCTAGGCCACTCCAGGACCTTGAGATGCTTCTTACGGAGCCACTCCTTAGTTGCCCTGGCTGTGTGTTTCGGGTCGTGGTCATGCTGGAAGACCCAGCCACGACCCATCTTCAATGCTCTTACTGAGGAAAGGAGGTTGTTGGCCAAGATCTCGCAATACATGGCCCCATCCATCCTCCCCTCAATACGATGCAGTCGTCCTGTCCCCTTTGCAGGAAAGCATCCCCAAAGAATGATGTTTCCACCTCCATGCTTCACGGTTGGGATGGTGTTCTTGGGGTTGTACTCATCCTTCTTCTTCCTCCAAACACGGCGAGTGGAGTTTAGATCAAAAAGCTCTATTTTTGTCTCATCAGACCACATGACCTTCTCCCATTCCTCCTCTGGATCATCCAGATGGTCATTGGCAAACTTCAGACGGGCCTGGACATGCGCTGGCTTGAGCAGGGGTACCTTGCGTGCGATGCAGGATTTTATTCCATGACGGCGTAGTGTGTTACTAATGGTTTTCTTTGAGACTGTGGTCCCAGCTCTCTTCAGGTCATTGACCAGGTCCTGCCATGTAGTTCTGGGCTGATCCCTCACCTTCCTCATGATCATTGATGCCCCACGAGGTGAGATCTTGTATGGAGCCCCAGACCAAGGGTGATTGACCGTCATCTTGAACTTCTTCCATTTTCTAATAATTGCGCCAACAGTTGTTGCCTTCTCACCAAGCTGCTTGCCTATTGTCCTGTAGCCCATCCCAGCATTGTGCAGGTCTACAATTTTATCCCTGATGTCCTTACACAGCTCTCTGGTCTTGGCCATTGTGGAGAGGTTGGAGTCTGTTTGATTGAGTGTGTGGACAGGTGTCTTTTATACAGGTAACGAGTTCAAACAGGTAATGAGTGGAGAACAGGAGGGCTTCTTAAAGAAAAACTAACAGGTCTGTGAGAGCCGGAATTCTTACTGGTTGGTAGGTGATCAAATACTTATGTCATGCAATAAAATGAAACTTAATTACTTAAAAATCATACAATGTGATTTTCTGGATTTTTGTTTTAGATTCCGTCTCTCACAGTTGAAGTGTACATATGATACAAATTACAGACCTCTACATGCTTTGTAAGTAGGAACACCTGCAAAATTGGCAGTGTATCAAATACTTGTTCTCCCCACTGTGTGTGTGTGTATGTATATATATATATATATATATATATATATATATATATATATATATATACACACACTGCTCAAAAAAATAAAGGGAAAACTTAAACAACTCTCACTTCTGTGAAATCAAACTGTTCACTTAGGAAGCAACACTGATTGACAATACATTTCGCATGCTGTTGTGCAAATGGAATGGACAACAGGTGGAAATTATAGGCAATTAGCAAGACACCCCCAATAAAGTAGTGGTTCTGCAGGTGGTGACCACAGACCACTTCTCAGTTCCTATGCTTCCTGGCTGATGTTTTGGTCACTTTTGAAAGCTGGCGGTGCTTTCACTCTAGTGGTAGCATGAGACGGAGTCTACAACCCACACAAGTGGCTCAGGTAGTGCAGCTCATCCAGGATGGCACATCAATGCGAGCTGTGGCAAGAAGGTTTGCTGTGTCTATCAGCGTAGTGTCCAGAGCATGAAGGCGCTACCAGGAGACAGGCCAGTACATCAGGAGACGTGGAGGAGGCCGTAGGAGGGCAACAACCCAGCAGCAGGACCGCTACCTCCGCCTTTGTGCAAGGAGGAGCAGGAGGAGCACTGCCAGAGCCCTGCAAAATGACCTCCAGCAGGCCACAAATGTGCATGTGTCTGCTCAAACGTTCAGAAACAGACTCCATGAGGGTGGTATGAGGGCCCGACGTCCACAGGTGGGGGTTGTGCTTACAGCCCAACACCGTGCAGGACATTTGGCATTTGCCAGAGAACACCAAGATTGGCAAATTCGCCACTGGCGCCCTGTGCTCTTCACAGATGAAAGCAGGTTCACACTGAGCACATGTGACAGAAGTGACAGAGTCTGGAGACGCCGTGGAGAACGTTCTGCTGCCTGCAACATCCTCCAGCATGACCGGTTTGGCGGTGGGTCAGTCATGGTGTGGGGTGGCATTTCTTTGGGGGCCGCACAGCCCTCCATGTGCTCGCCAGAGGTAGCCTGACTGCCATTAGGTACCGAGATGAGATCCTCAGACCCCTTGTGAGACCATATGCTGGTGCGGTTGGCCCTGGGTTCCTCCTAATGCAAGACAATGCTAGACCTCATGTGGCTGGAGTGTGTCAGCAGTTCCTGCAAGAGGAAGGCATTGATGCTATGGACTGGCCCGCCCGTTCCCCAGACCTGAATCCAATTGAGCACATCTGGGACATCATGTCTCGCTCCATCTACCAACGCCACGTTGCACCACAGACTGTCCAGGAGTTGGCGGATGCTTTAGTCCAGGTCTGGGAGGAGATCCCTCAGGAGACCATCCGCCACCTCATCAGGAGCATGCCCAGGCGTTGTAGGGAGGTCATACAGGCACGTGGAGGCCACACACACTACTGAGCCTCATTTTGACTTGTTTTAAGGACATTACATCAAAGTTGGATCAGCCTGTAGTGTGGTTTTCCACTTTAATTTTGAGGGTGACTCCAAATCCAGACCTCCATGGGTTGATACATTTGATTTCCATTGATAATTTCTGTGCAATTTTGTTGTCAGCACATTCAACTATGTAAAGAAAAAAGTATTTATTAAGATGATTTCATTCATTCAGATCTAGGATGTGTTGTTTAAGTGTTCCCTTTATTTTTTTGAGCAGTATATATATATATATATATATACATATACACACACACACACACACACACGTGTACAAAACACCTGCTCTTTCCATGACAGACTGACCAGGTGAAAGCTATGATCCCTTATTGATGTCACCTGTTAATTCCACTTCAATCAGTGTATATGAAGGGGAGGAGACAGGGTAAAGAAGGATTGTTAAGCCTTGAGACCGATTAATCCTTAGTTGCTAACAAGATTTAGGCCCAACTTGCTAAGAAAAGACAAACTAGCTGTTTGCAGATGTAAGAAACACAAACTAAGTGTAATTATAGAACGCTAGTGGATTTATATTAAGAAGCAAAGTGAAAACAGCATCGTTGTCAACAACATTGTTGCGTTGACCATGCAGACTGAACGCAAGTGTCTCGTGGTTAAGGAACAACAAATGTGCTCCTTGAGTGAGGGGGCGGGGCTAGGTCTGTGTGGAAAGCGGCAAGGAGAGAGAGCTGAGAGATGACTGAAGTAGCGAAGTAAACAATAAAAATGGACGGTACACACGGCGTATCACATTTAACAAACCAAACATTCAAATGCCGTTATAGAAGGTAAAGTAAAAACCCAAACTGGTCCGTGCATCAATACCGGTATATCGTAAAATACGGTATACCGCCCAGACCTACACTAATGCTAATCGCTAGCTAACTAATAAATGTACTGAGTCAGGGCAAATGTAAATAGCCATATAACCTGATAATACCAGTGATGGTGTAGATCTAAAATCAGTTGTTTGTGCAACAGTATCTTCTAAATCAAAGAGGAATACGCGAAGCAAGAATATGTTAGCTACATGAAGTAGCTAAGAGAAAACATTCAATGTAGCCAAAGATTATAGGGTCCCGTAGGAAACACTTGTCAACACTTTGGTTCCTACCCTGTCACAATAACGCCTCCCTGGCATTTTCATTCATTGTCATGTCAAATAACACTGTATGCAAAGTGCCCACTATTATATTCTAACTATAGATTTATAATAATCATTATATTTCCATGATTCCAACAGTTCACTCGAGTGTTTTGCTCTAAATCCCAAACCAACTCACAATTGCAACATTTGGTTAAAAATAAGGCCTAGATTGTTTGCCCATATCGTACAGCCCTATGTGGCAGTGTGGAAATGATCTCAAATGAGTGCAGGAAACGCAGAAATTGATGAAAATTCTGAAAATTATTTTTGGTTGAATTGAACAGTATAAAACAATCACAAAGTAGCAAAATAACCTAAAATGACGACATACGCAAAATGCTTCGATAACAGCTGGGCAATATAGGTGTCAGTAATTTACGGTTTATCGTCCCAGCTCTAGCCTAGGGCTACATTTTACAGTTGCCACCCTAGGGTCACACACTACTCATAAAGCAAATGTATAACTTTATTATTCAAAAACATAAAATACCGTCATACTGTGATATGATATTTTGGCCATATCGCCCAGCCCAACTTCATCATAATATGCAATACCTGATACTGACCTTTCTTCTACTATAAATATCCACCAAGAATTTCCACTCCGCCGTAAAACCAACTGTAAAATGTAGCCCTAGAGCTGGGACGATAAACCGAAAATTACCGACACCTATATTGCCTTTCTCTTATCGAAGCATTTTGCGTATGTCGTAATTTTCGGTTATTTTGCTACTCGGTTATTTTGCTACTCAACGTTCCTGTAGATTGTTCTAAAACCATTATTTGGTCAAGAGTAATAGCCTATGCATCATGTTGATCCCTGTTATGAAAGTATTTGCATGTCCCGGTTTCGCTATCAGATGCTGTGTGAGAGAGCTACTCTCACTCCCTCTCCCCACTGTGCACACGGAGGAGGGAGAGATGTATTCTGAGAAGCACAAGCATATGACCTATGCTCAAAAATGCAACTGCAGGAAAAAATAGTTAAAAGCAATTACTGTTGTTCTAGTTACAGAGAGGAGTGTCACAGCTTTCTGGGAGTCATTTATGTATCACTTCTTAATATTGAGTTCATGGCACCACTTTACAGCCGGAGTAGGCTGTAGTATGGTTGATGCGATCGCGGAGCAGAGAGAGCCATTTTCAGTGAATAGGCCAACATCAAGTAGCCTACGCCTAGCGCTGGAAAGGTTTTGTAGGACATTAGCCTAGATTTACTGATTGATTTACATCAATTAGCCTACATGGCTATATAGCAACATCATCATATTTAGAGTTAGCAGTCTAGCTAAGCGGTATCCTTCCTTTCCGGCAACGGAGTTAGGAAGGACGCCTGTATTTTTGTAGTGACTGGGTGTATTGATACACCACCCAAAGTGTAATTAAAAATGTCACCATGCTCAAAGGGATATTCAATGTCTGCTTTTTTTTAAAAATACCTATCTACCAATAGGTGCCCTTCTTTACGAGGCATTGGAAAACCTCCCTGGTCTTTGTGGTTGAATCTGTATTTGAAATTAATTGCTTGACTATGGGACTTTACAGATAATTGTATGCGTGGGGTACAGAGATGAGGTAGTTCAAAAATCATGTTAAACAATGTTATTGCACACAGAGTGAGTAAATACAACTTACTATGTGACTTAAGCACATTTTCACTCCTGAACTTATTTAGGCTTGCCATAACAAAGGGGTTGAATACTTATTGACTTGACATTTCAGCTTTTAATTTTTAATTAATTTGTAAAAAAATAAGAATTATAAGAATAATTCAACTTTGACATTATGGGGTATTGTGTTTAGGCCAGTTACAAAAAAATCTAAATGTTATACATTTTAAAATTCAGGCTGTAACACAACAAAATGTGGAAAAAGTAAAAGGAGTGTTAATACTTTCTGAAGGCACTGTACATAATCCACCAGACACGCCACTATGGGTTACTTAACTGTACCCAAACCAATAACACATTTAATGCGTCGTTCAGTTATGCATAGAACCATGTCATCATGGAATGGTCTGACACCAGAGGTTACTCAGGCAAAAAGTTTATAACAAAAAAACAAACGGATTAAAAAAATAATCTCTTGTATCACAGCGCCTCTCCCTTTTCTAAACATCTCATTTAACTGCACAGTATATAAGAAATATGAGTGGCTTGCGAAAGTATTCACCACCTGGCATTTTTTGTATTTTGTTGCCTTACAACCTGGAATTAAAATTGATTTTGGGGGGCTTTGTATCATTTGATTTAAACAACATGCCTACCACTTTGAAGATGCAAAGTATTTTTTGTGAAACAAACAAGAAATAAGACAAAAACAGAACACTTGAGCGTGCATAACTATTCACCCACCCAAAGTCAAAACTTTGTAGAACCACCTTTTGCAGCAATTACAGCTGCAAGTCTCTTGGGGTATGTCTCTATAAGCTTGGCACATCTAGCCACTGGGATTTTTGCCCATTCTTCAAGGCAAAACTGCTCCAGCTCCTTCAAGTTGGATGGGTTCCGCTGGTGTACAGCAATCTTTAAGTCATACCACAGATTCTCAATTGGATTGAGGTCTGGGCTTTGACTAGGCCATTCCAAGACATTTAAATGTTTCCCTTTAAACCACTCGAGTGTTGCTTTAGCAGTATGCTTAGGGTCATTGTCCTGCTGGAAAGTGAACCTTCGTCCCAGTCTCATATCTCTGGAAGACAAACAGGTTTCCCTCAAGAATTTCCCTGTATTTAGCGCCATCTATCATTCCTTCAATTCTGACCAGTTTCCTAGTCCCTGCTAATGAAAAACATCCCCACAGCATGATGCTGCCACCACCATGCTTCACTGTAGGGATGGTGTTCTCGGGGTGATGAGAGGTGTTGGGTTTGCGCCAGACATAGCGTTTTCCTTGATGGACAAAAAGCTCAATTTTAATCTCATCTGATCAGAGTACCTTCTTCCATATGTTTGGGGAGTCTCCCACATGCCTTTTGGCGAACACCAAACGTGTTTGCTTATTTTTTTCTTTAAGCAATGGCTTTTTTCTGGCCACTCTTCCGTAAAGCCCAGTCTGTGGAGTGTACGGCTTAAAGTGGTCCTATGGACATATGTCCAATCTCCGATGTGGAGCTTTGCAGCTCCTTCAGGGTTATCTTTGGTCTCTTTGTCCCTGACCTGTTTGGAGAGCTCCTTGGTCTTCATGGTGCCGCTTGCTTGGTGGTGCCCCTTGCTTAGTGGTGTTGCAGACTCTGGGGCCTTTCAGAACAGGTGTATATATACTGAGATCATGTGACACTTAGATTGCACACAGGTGGACTTTATTTAACTAATTATGTGACGTCTGAAGGTAATTGGTTGCACCAGATCTTATTTAGGGGCTACATAGCAAAGGGGGTGAATACATATGCACACAACACTTTTCTGTTATTTTTTATATTCCACTTCACCAATTTGGACTATTTTGTGTATGTACATTACATGAAATCCAAATAAAAATCCATTTAAATTACAGGTTGTAATGCAACAAAATAGGAAAAAACGTCAAGGGAGATGAATACTTTCGCAAGGCACTGTATGAAGTGTGTAAATTGCATTTTTGTTGTCTCTTGGTGTCTTTCCAATATATCACTGTTATTTTATTTAGAAAACAAACATTTTGAATTTAAAGTAATATCTTATGTTGTACTTGTCTATAACTTTTTTGGGCCCAGTTATCCCTCTCATGTCGCCTCTTCCTCTCTGTTTCTACCTGATAATAAATGCCTGGTCTCCAAGGTCTGAATCAGTCCCTGATTAGAGGGAAATCATTTTTAAAAAGCTGTGGATATGGCTTCGATGGGTCATGTCTAGAAGGGATGCAGCTAAGGTGAAAGTGATATCAAAAGTTGCACATTCGAGTGACGTCAGGGAGAATTTCTGCATTTTCTGTAACCATTTTCCTAACCTTAACCTAATTCTCCTAACCTGCTACGTTAATTATCCTAACCTGCTGCGTAGGTTTTCCTAACATGCAACGAAAAGTCACTTTTGACATTAGCGGCATCCCATCTAGTCAAAACCGCTTCGAGGTCCAGATTTGAATTTGAGAGGCCTATGTTAGGGAAATCTGAAAACTTGATTCAAAGATTTAAGACCTTAAATAAAAGACCAACCCATCATTGAAAATCTGTTTATACAAATGGAGAGTAACTTAACTCTTACCAACTGCAGCTTCAACACAAAACACTGCCACTCCCTGACATGTAAATTCAAAGTCATAAAAGGCTGTGCAGATATTGAATAATACAAAAATGCAAACATTATCCCATAAAAGACTGGTCAGCATTATCACCTGCGGCCAGTCACGCACCTGGGTTGATTGGCCAGTGAGGTACGGCTCAAAGTCATTGTCGTGGACAGTCTCCTTCTGATGCAGTGAACCATTTTGCACTGAAACAACAACACACAGGAGTTAGAATTTTTGCCAGAAATGAGGAAGGATTCCTTTCTCAACTATAACAGGTGAGTGGCACTGCACTGTCAGTTAAGTCCATTTTGAAGTGTGCTTAGTGGTCAAGGCAGCCTTCCTCAACACTGTCACACAGCTCAGACCCCAGGGGGATAGGTATGTAAGCTACGCCGTCTTTATTTTGTTACTTATTGTTAAGGCCGTCTTTGGTGTGCTTATCAATGCACAAGCAACTTTTTTCCCACTCCGATCATTTTTATTTATTTATTTAGTCATACAAAAGTGTTAAAATGCATGAAGTTTAAAATGCATTGTCATTACTAAATGTGTAATGTGAAATATTTTAACAATACCATTTTTTTGCACAAAAACATTTAATTAAATATTTTAATCAGCCCTCTTCCTCAAATGAAGGGGATGATGATGCAATCTTTGCAAGCGGGAGGGAATCTGATTTCATTGGTCCTCAACTTGCGGCTCAGTCATTTCCTTCAAGGTAAGTAGAGTTAACCCTGAGTTAACCTGCCCCGGAGCAGGTTAGTTCTGAAGGATTCGTTGTCATAGAAATGTATCTAGCTAGAAGGTGAGCCACATTCATGACTGGTTATCCCGAGTTGAACTCAGTTGACCAAAGTTACCACGCTAACTCCTCAAACCTGCTTCGTAGGATACCTCTCTGATCCTTGCTGGGAAACAAGGAGTAATCTGGAAGTGACTCAGGCTGTGACCTACACACCCCCTGCAGTGTCAGTATGAGTCAAGACCTGTGCTGTGTGTCACTCTGCCTGCCTGTTCTGCCAGCCTCTCAATGTCTAATACACAATTAGAGGCCAGTCACAACATAATCAACATCACAGCAGTGAATATTCAGTGAGTCACTAAATGTGTGCGCACACTTAGGCACTCCTGTCTAAGTGTGCATGTCAAAGTCAATTCATCCAGAAATTATGGAAAACTGTTCGCTAACTCAGACCATTAGTTGGCCTGTATGGCAAACAAATGACGTAGAATAGGTTTTTGACTATCCTTTGTTCAGCTAACGACACGCAAAGGTACTGGACTAGCCACCTCTTCAAATGAGTGGATTTGGCTATTTCAGGCACACCCGTTGCAGACAGGTGTATAAAAATCGAGCACACAGCCACTCAATTTCCATAGACAAACAATGGCAGTAGAATGGCCTTACTGAAGAGCTCAGTGACTTTCAACGTGGCACCGTCATAGGATGCCACCTTTTCAACAAGTCAGTTTGTCAAATTTCTGCCCTGCTAGAGTTGCCCCGTCAACTGTAAGTGCTGTTATTGTGAAGTGGAAACATCTAGGAGCGACAACGGCTCAGCTGCGAAGTGGTAGGCCACACAAGAACGGGACCGCCAAGGGCTGAAACGCAACACTCACTACCGAGTTCCAAACTGCCTCTGGAAGCAACATCAGCACAATAACTGTTCGTTGGGAGCTTCATTAAATTGGTTTCCATGGCCAAGCAGCCGCACACATGCTTATGTTCACCATGCGCAATGCCAAGCGTCGGCTGAAGTGGTGTAAAGCTTGACGCCATTGGACTCTGGAGCAGTGGAAACGCGTTCTCTGGAGTGATGAATCACGCTTCACCACCTGGCAGTCCAACGGATGAATCTGGGTTTGGCGGAAGCCAGGAGAACCCTACCTGCCCGAATGCACAGTGCCAACTGTAAAGTTTGGTGGAGGAGGAATAATGGTTCGGGCTAGGCCCCTTAGTTCCAGTGAAGGGAAATCTTAACCCTACAGCATACAATAACATTCTAGACGATTCTGTGCTTCCAACTTTGTGGCAACAGTTTGGGGAAGGCCCTTTCCTACTTCAGCATGACAATTCCCATGTGATCAGTGTGGAAGAACTTGACTGGCCTGCACAGAGCACTATCGAACACCTTTGGGATGAATTGGAACACTGATTGCGAGCCAGGCCTAATTGCCCAACATCAGTGCCCGACCTTACTAATGCTCTTGTGGCTGAATGGAAGCAAGTCCCGGCAGCAATGTTCCAGCATCTAGTGGAAAGCCTTCCCTGAAGAGTGAAGGCTATTATAGCAGCAAAGGATGGACCAACTCCATATTAATTGCCATGATTTTGGAATGAGATGTTAGACGAGCAGGTGTCCACATACACTACATAACCAAAATTATCTCTAGATCTCGCTCTACATTGTCTAGATCATGTAAGGTGAAAGCTGTAACTTGGTGCAGTTGACTAAAGACCACCTGTGCAGATCACAATGTAGGCTGTCTTTGTGGGAGAACCTTCTGTGGAAAGTGTTCTAAATGGAACCCAAAGGGATTCTTCAAAGCGTTCCCCCACAGGAACAGCCGAAGAACCCTTTTAGGTTCTAGGTAGAATCTTTTTTTCTAAGAGTAATGTATCTACATGGCTGTTTTTATTCAGGTTAGAGGCCTATTTGAAATGCAATGATTCTTACCTTTAGATGCTTGTCCCTTTGATCTCTGCATCCCAATTGCATCATGCCCGGGGGAAACAAACATAACTTACATGTTAGCCTTCCAAAGGGAGCTTCACCAAACATGGACTAGATAATATATCAGTTGGCTAACTAGTTAACTTAACTAATGTTAGCTGACCCGTTAGCTAGCCATGATCAGGCTAACATTAGCTAGTTACAAGTTATCTGGCTAGCTAGTTAGCTATGTAACACCATTGGAGAATCCCATATGTTGGTTAGCTTTTTGACTAAACGCATAGCCTAATTTGACTAACGTTAACTAGTTAGCGATATGTAGTTATGACCAAGCAACGTTAACGTTGCAAGATGGCTAGTTACCCATTTAGCCAACTTCTAATATTATTTAAATGAGTCATTTGGTTATGACCTTATCAGGTTAGTTAACGTTAAACACTGGGTTTCTAAACAAGTTATCTAGCAAGCTAATGTTCACTAGCAAATAGCTTGTTTTCCTTCAAAAACAATGTATCAACCTATGCAAATATTTGTTTGCAAACCGGTTAATTGGCTTGCTTGCCAACAAACTACCTGGCAAAAATCAAAGCGATAGCTAGCTAACGTTAAATATAACATAAGTCTGAAACGTAGCTAGCTAGCTAGCTAGCTAATGTTAGCCAGTTAACATTAGCTAACTGATTAGCTAGCTACCACCGGCCAAGATGCATCGTCATGCCTACCTGAGGGTCAATGCTTGTGGCAGACATAATTCATTAAGCAAGTCCCTGGATTCGCACGGAGCCTAGCAGGTTACTGTATCTGGGGCCCCGGGTTCCGATTGTTCTCAGCTCAGTTAACGTTAGCTAAAGTGTTTTTCCGCTACACGTAGCTAGCTATCCCCAGATCAACTTCCACAGTTCAAGTCTCAGTCTTATCCCGTCCGAATGTCCAAGAGTAAACAAGTCCGGATAATATTTCCAGATCTCCACAGAATGTTGTTTTTGGATCCGTTACAATCCTTGTCCACGGTTGAATCTTTTGCGTCTTTTTTTTTTTTTTTACTCCAGAGATCCCTCCTCAGTTAGCGACAGGCCCTGTCCACTTCCCCCAATGGCTGTTCCATCCGGGTTCTAGACAGGGCTTTACGTCAGCGACACCGGTTTCTTGAGAGGAGGTGGCGGTGGACCAGTGATGCGAGGTTAGAGTTAATCGAATGCCAGTGTAAATTCTTCTTCATCTTCTTCTTCTTCTTCTTCTTCTTCGATGAGGTTAAACGGTGGTTGACATCCAATTTGTTGCATTACCGCCACCTACTAGACTGGAGTACAACTCCCTTATATTTTGCTTGAAAAATAAAATGAAGAAATACCCTACCATCTAACACTACACCTACAAATTCAAAAATATTATTATTAATTAACACCACCCTACTCCACTATATAAATATATTCATTCCTACCTCATGCCCTCAACCTGAAATGATGGGACATCACCACTTAACACTCCCTGTAACTCTTCTGATGTCAAGTCTCATACACCCAAATACCTCTCTGCAGCTGCCACCACAACCTCAATTTTCTTCGACTTACGTTCCATCCCTGCAGTACAATTAATAACCATTGCTATATATGCTAAAAATCCAATCTTACTGAAACATATATCACTTGTTGGCCTATCCCTCTGCACTGGTACATATATACTACTCTCACCACTCCTCCCCTTTGAACCATCTTCCTCTACTTTCTTCACTGCCTCAGCATATGACACCAGTGTAACTCCTTCTTCTTCTTCTGTGGGTTTTATGGCAGACTACAACCCAAAAAGGTGTATTGCCGCCACCAACTGGACGGGGGAAGATGGCGGAAACTGAGGTTTTGTTTGAAACTGTTAGTGAGTGGAGTGAAGCTAATAGGACAGAACGTGAGAATGAGTCGGTTACAGTGGTGAAGAAAAAGGGAAACAAGAGAAGTAAAGCTATGTTGGAAAATAGGAAACCACTAGACTCATTCTTGGTCGGAGTCAGGGTTTTGGATCAATGCTACTTGGGAAATCCGTTTAACGTCTCCAGGAAAATCTGGAATGTGTTGGAGGAAAGTGTGGAGTTGGTGAGAGTCACAAGAAGTGGTCTTATTTTGATTTTTTGTGTGTCTGCTGAGCAGAAGAAAATATCGGAGGGGAATGTTTCCTGCAAGGATTTTTGTAGCAGGGCGCCTATCAAGGGTGTTATTTCTGGGGTGGCGCAATAAATAAAGGCAGAGGATATAACTCAAGACATCGATGGAGTGGTTGTTGCACGTCGAATGTCCTGTATGGTGGACGGAGAAAATAAATAAACTTCATCCATGCTACTGTTCATTGATGAAGAGTCTCTCCCTCATATAAAGTTAGGATTCATGAGATACCCTGTAAGAGCTTTTGTGCACAAGCCCCTTCAGTGTCATTATTGTAGAATATTTGGTCATGTGTCAAGTGTGTGCAGAAGGGAAGAATATCGTATGCCAGATGAAGGGAAATGTTGCAACTGTGGAGGTGGACATGCGCCTGAATTCCTGGAGTGCCCGGTTAGGGTGAAGGAGAATGAGGTGGCAAGGGCAAGGAGTGTCCAACGTGTCTCCTATCTGGAGGCGGTGAGAAAATTGGAAGGAACGCGTGGCGGGGAAGAAACAATGGTAGTAGAGCCACCACGACCAGTGAAGGTTTCCCATCAACCGAGGGATAGTGAAATGCTACATGTTAAAAAGGTGGACTTTGTATTATTTATTGCAATGGTCATAAACTGTACAGCACAAGTGGAGAAGAAGTCTAAGAATATTGGAATCATTGTGAATGCCACTGAATGTTTTTGGGGTCTTCGTGATTTCACAGCTGAGGCCGTGCAAGAAATCCTGTCGGTGAATGTACCCCCATCACAGGCTGCTGAGCCTGTGTAGGGATGTATTTTGGAGTGGACTGTGATTGAAGAAGTGTGAAGGGTTTTCTTAGTTGACGTGTTTTATTTTGTATGATGTCGTTTTCCCCTTTTCCCGAAATGTTTTTTGTTGTTGTTTCTTCTTCAATATCCCGTCCAGCTGGTGGCGGTAATGCACCATTAACATTGGATGCCAACCGCCGTTAAACTCCATCGAAAAAGAAGAAGACCAACTTGACGGGTTGAAACCAAAACAAGGTAAAAAGAAAATCCATACGTAATAGGGAAACTAACTTAATCCACCCAAATAAAAATAGTAGATTGACAAAAACAAAACAAAACTCCCACTACTTCCTTCTTTCAAATCTCCATATATCCCTTATCAGGCTCTAGGGCCTGAGAGGGTGGTACGGCTTGTGACAATATTCCATGTAACTCCTTCGCCGAGAAATCTTTCAGCCCCAGGAACTGCTCCGCCGCATCCGCAATTATGTATATCTTCCTGGACCTTCTCTCCACCTTGGCAGTGCCATTAATCACCATAGCTATAAAGGCCACAAGTCCACCTTCTTAACCTTTAAAATATCAGGGTCCTGCTGGTGAAAGGCAACCCCTGCAGCCTGCAGTGAAGGCCTATCCACCACCATGGACTCTTCAGGAGCACCATTTATACCCTCAACTCCTTTAACAGTTGCTGCATATGAAATGCTCTGGACAGCCCTGACTTTGGCCACCTCATTCTCTTTAACCCTTGTGGGGCATTCGAAAGATGTGGCTTCATGGTTCCCTCCACAATTGCAACATGTCACATTTTCATCACTTTTACAACACATGTTATATGATCTTTTCCATAACTTTTCCACATCTCGGCTTCTCCCTTCTGCAAACACTTGAAACATGACCAAAAGCTTTACAATGATCACACTGCATTGGTCTTGGGATATATGCTCTGACTCTGTAGTTAATATACCCCAACTGCACTTGAGTAGGGAGAGACTCCATATCAAAAAACAAAAGAACAGATAGACTCTTCACTTTTTCTTCATTCACCACACGATTCATCCGACGTGCATCAATCACTCCAGGAATATGTTTAATCTCTTCAACATCGACTTCCCACGAGATGCCAGATATAACCCCCTTGAGTGGTGCCCTGTTCCTAAGAGACACACACGACACTTCAAACGTATCAAATCGGGTGAGACGCAACACACGTTTCTTCTGATCCGCTGAAGCACAAAAAATCTAAACAAGCCCGCCTCTCGTGATCCTCACAGCCTTCACTCTACCCAGCATTCTCTCCACCAGTTTGGATATCTCAAATGGATTCCTCAAGATTGGTAATTCGATCAGCTGCTCCTCATTAACAAACCGTACTCCTACAAGATACGAAGTGTCATTCTCATCACTACTTTGCACCGTTTTCCATTATTTTGGACAATATTCCAATTCTCCTTGATTCGGACACCATTAGATTCAGAATCCACTTCATCATCCGCTTCCACCATCCTTTTCTCTCTCCTCTTCCCCAGTGACAAGTTATGGAAAGTGTATGAATATGTAGCCCTCTGCAAAACAGCTTCAATACATGACAATGAGGGGCAATCATTTCAATAAATAGTTAAATGTTGCTGTTGTTGTGATAGACACCAAGACAGCTGCAGGAGTCACATTCAGACACAGGCAATGTTCCCTCTAAGCTGCGCGCATGCGCGGGTGTGCAGCCCCCCCTCGGACTGCCGCGCAGATGCGTGAGATTGAACTTCACTCAACTTTCTACAGTTTTCCTCTTTAGTTAACACTATCAATGTTTTGCTCTACTGTGGAAATTGTGATTGAATCAATGCAATATTAGCCACTTTCAATGTAATATATCGAAACAAAACGAACTATGCAAGATGGCATTGGAGTAGGATTCTATTGCATTGACAGGCACAACTCAGGCCCCTACTCTACACAGACCGGTGCGCCATAACCAATCAGAGCTGCAATAGGCCTATATGCAAATAGCCATAGCCAAATATGGATCTGTGCCATACACTTTGAACTGGACTGTGTTTAGGCTACAGTATGAGCGGCCGTGAGTAGATGCACTTGTTTTGAGATCAAAGTGAGAGCTGCATATAGCCATGTGTGCACATTTGTTCATATTATTTGCTAGTTAGTGAGTTATTAGCCCAGTTATAGCTATAGTTAGTACGTTAGATAAGAAAGAACCATGGGATTATGATACAGATGTACTGCAACAATGTGACAATTACAGAGCCAGAGCAACAGCAGGCAATGAAAAGCAAAGAAAAATAAAATATAAATATGTTTTGTATTTAGGGGGGTTTTGGTTCCCAAATTGTCCCCATGTTGGAGAATAAGAGACTTGAAAGTCTTGGTTTTAAATAAAATCTGTCACCAAAACTATTCCAAAATGTTTTTTTGCTTAAAAAAAAGTATTAAAAAAAGTCATATCTTTCACCTAATGGTGGCACCCTAAACATGCACAAATTCCCATAGGAACACAATTTTTGTCTTGCAGGAATGATATACATATGAGGAGAATGCTGAAGTCTTAACCTTTTCACTGATGTAATCAGATCTCATGTCTGATTCCCAGTTCTTGCACTAGTAGGTCACATGACTTGACTTGGCCACTTGAAACCAGATGCTTCTGGTTTGATTTGGTTTGGGTAGTAGGCCTACCTCACTGTGCAAAAATGACATACAGACAGGGAGGAAAATCAACGGTGCATATGGAGGATGCATTCAAGGTAATGTCATATTAAAGCTGCAATATGTAACTTTTTGGGTGACCTGACCAAATTCACAAAGAAATGTATCTGTTCTATGTGTGATATTTCTATGCTTCTCGTTTTTAAGTTTCATTTTTGCGTCTTTTACTTTCAGTTTTGTACACCAGCTTCAAACAGCTGGAAGTACAATATTTGTTGTTATTGCAAACATATTTCACAGCTCTATGCTTGTTTTGTTACAGAAACTGAAATTAGGCTAACTATTAGAATTTGAGCAACCATGAAATGGGGTAGGGATTTTTGCATAGTGCGCCTTTAAATGTGGATGGAAAAGAAACGCATTGCATTATGATGAGCACCAGGGTGTACCCTTTCCAAAGCCACGGGAAGGCCGGATGCTGGAGGTGCTGCAGCACCCCCTGGTGGTAAGCTAGTAAAACTGCAAGAATTTGTGTTGTTGCAATTTAAACTATAAAACCATTTTTCTGTTGCATTATTGATAGAGAGAAAAAAATATGGAAAGTGTATATATGGGCCCCATTCTGCATGGAGAGCTCTCAGCTCTGTTTTGTAAGTAGTGCACTCATGATATGCTCTTATCTATTCAGTTGTGGGGGTTTAGAGTCAAACACAAGCTCTGCAATACGATACATTTACATTTTAGTCATTTAGCAGACGCTCTTATCCAGAGCGACTTACAGTTAGTGAGTGCATACATTATTTAATTTTTAATTTTTCATACTGGCCCCCCGTGGGAAACTAACCCACAACCCTGGCGTTGAAAACGCCATGCTCTACCAACTGAGCTACATCCCTGCCGGCCATTCCCTCCCCTACCCTGGACGACACTGGGCCAATTGTGCGCTGCCCCATGGGTCTCCCGGTCACGGCCGGCTACGACAGAGCCTTGATTTGAACCAGGCTCTCTAGTGGCACACTAGCACTGCGATGCAGTGCCTTAGAGCACTGCGCCACTCGATAGACGTGGAATGGGAACAATATCAATTAATGTCTCGTCCTCGGCTCGCAGGCCTGCTCCTGCCCATGTCAAACACGTAGGTGTACTAGCCCACTAGTCTAGCAAGCAACACAGTGCTGGGTGTGGCCCAGCGAGTGGTGCTTTCCACCCGCTGGTGCTGAATCGAGGTGAGCGCTTTTCTCCATGATGGATCGCATAGCTGTCCATTTGTGCTCAGTTTTAATAGGCACAATCTTAATTACAACACCCCTCTTGTAATCTCTCTCACACACACGTTGTAATTACACAGTACGCTCTGTTCA
Source organism: Coregonus clupeaformis (assembly GCF_020615455.1). NCBI lineage: Eukaryota > Metazoa > Chordata > Actinopteri > Salmoniformes > Salmonidae > Coregonus > Coregonus clupeaformis. Next base: position 56,066,710 of record NC_059215.1, read on the forward strand.
CAAAGGTCTATTCCTAGGCGGCGAGTGAGTTTCAAGTTTGGGGAAGCTTACAATTTATCCTACCATTATGGTTTTCATATGCACATTTTTGTGGAACAGTTTAATTTCAATAATAACGTTTTTGTTTCTCAAAATCATTTTCAAGTGGTTAATAATTCAAATCGGAATAAAAATTATAAACATCTAAAAGTAAAAATTCCACTGATTGGACAGCACCAGCCTCTGCCATATGATTCACAGTGAGCCATTGGTGGCTAAAGAAATGAGCTCATGGAACTAAGAGAAAGCCTACTGGCCAATGTAGCAGTAGGCCTATAACTTCCATTGTCAACTAAGTAAAAATACATAAAGCTAACAAATTAAAACAGAAAATATCCTGATTAAAATGCAGGTTCTTTCAATAACATTCATGTCTTTACTCCACCTGTTTGCCTCCCTTTCTATCAGTCTTGACTTGAGCTATCGCTAGTGAAGTGCAACATTGTATCAAATCAATCAACTGGGTCCGGCCCAATGACTGAATACTGTAGATGAAGGTCCGGCCCGAAGCTGTCGTTAGCGAACTTGCAACGTTGTATCAACTAGCCTATTCTGGGCCCTCAGAGTTTCCCATGACAGTGAGCTCGGGACAGACACAGCTGTTTAAGGTAAGGGAGGGGTAGAAGGATTACTTTATCCTATCCCAGGTATTCCTTAAAGAGGTGGGGTTTCAAATGTCTCCGGAAGGTGGTGAGTGACTCCGCTGTCCTGGCGTCGTGAGGGAGCTTGTTCCACCATTGGGGTGCCAGAGCAGCGATCAGTTTTGACTGGGCTGAGCGGGAACTGTGCTTCCGCAGAGGAAGGGGAGCCAGCAGGCCAGAGGTGGATGAACGCAATGCCCTCATTTGGGTGTAGGGACTGATCAGAGCCTGAAGGTACGGAGGTGCCGTTCCCCTCACAGCTCCATAGGCAAGCACCATGGTCTTGTAACAGATGCGAGCTTCAACTGGAAGCCAGTGGAGTGTGCGGAGGAGGGGGGTGACGTGAGAGAACTTGGGAAGGTTGAACACCAGATGGGCTGTGGCATTCTGGATGAGTTGTAGGGGTTTAATGGCACAGGCAGGGAGCCCAGCCAACAGCGAGTTGCAGTAATCCAGACGGGAGATGACAAGTGCCTGGATTAGGACCTGTGCCGCTTCCTGTGTAAGGCAGGGTCGTACTCTCCGAATGTTGTAGAGCATGAACCTACAGGATCGGGTCACCGCCTTGATGCTAGCGGAGAATGACAGGGTGTTGTCCAGGGTCACGCCAAGGCTCTTCGCACTCTGGGAGGAGGACACAACGGAGTTGTCAACCGTGATGGCGAGATCATGGAACAGGCAGTCCTTCCCCGGGAGGAAGAGCAGCTCCGTCTTGCCAAGGTTCAGCTTGAGGTGGTGATCCGTCATCCATACTGATATGTCTGCCAGACATGCAGAGATGCGATTCACCACCTGGTTATCAGAAGGGGGGAAAGGAGAAGATTAGTTGTGTGTCGTCAGCGTAGCAATGATAGGAGAGGCCATGTGAGGATATGACAGAGCCAAGTGACTTGGTGTATAGCGAGAATAGGAGAGGGCCTAGAACTGAGCCCTGGGGGACACCAGTGGTGAGAGCTCGTGGTGCGGAGACAGCTTCTCGCCACGCCACTTGGTAGGAGCGACCGGTCAGGTAGGACGCAATCCAAGAGTGAGCCGCGCCGGAGATGCCCAGCTCGGAGAGGGTGGAGAGGAGGATCTGATGGTTCACAGTATCAAAGGCAGCAGACAGGTCTAGAAGGACAAGAGCAGAGGAGAGAGAGTTAGCTTTAGCAGTGCGGAGAACCTCCGTGACACAGAGAAGAGCAGTCTCAGTTGAATGACCAGTCTTGAAACCTGACTGGTTTGCATCAAGAAGGTCATTCTGAGAGAGATAGCAAGAGAGTTGGCTAAAGACGGCACGCTCAATAGTTTTGGAGAGAAAAGAAAGAAGGGATACTGGTCTGTAGTTGTTGACATCAGAGGGATCGAGTGTTGGTTTTTTGAGAAGGGGTGCAACTCTCGCTCTCTTGAAGGCGGAAGGGACATAGCCAGCGGTCAAGGATGAGTTGATCAGCGAGGTGAGGTAGGGGAGAAGGTCACCGGAGATGGTCTGGAGAAGAGAGGAGGGGATAGGGTCAAGCGGGCAGGTTGTTGGGCGGCCTGCAGTCACAAGTCGCAAGATTTTATCTGGAGAGAGAGGGGAGAAAGAAGTCAAAGCATAGGGTAGGGCAGTGTGAGCAGGACCAGCAGTGTCATTTGACTTAACAAACGAGGATCGGATGTCGTCAACCTTCTTTTCAAAGTGGTTGATGAAGTCATCCACAGAGAGGGAGGGGGGGGGGGGGAGGATTCAGCAGGGAGGAGAATGTGGCAAAGAGCTTCCTAGGGTTAGAGGCAGATGCTTGGAATTTAGCGTGGTAGAAAGTGGCCTTAGCAGCAGAAACAGATGAAGAAAATGTAGAGAGGAGGGAGTGAAAAGATGCCAGGTCCGCAGGGAGTCTAGTTTTCTACCATTTCCGCTCAGCTGCCCGGAGCTCTGTTCTGTGAGCTCTCAATGAGTCATCAAGCCACGGAGCTGGAGGGGAGGAACGAGCCGGCCGGGAGGATAGGGGACATAGAGAGTCAAAGGATGCAGAAAGGGAGGAGAGGAGGGTTGAGGAGGCAGAATCAGGAGATTGGAGGGAGAAGGATTGAGCAGAGGGAAGAGATGATAGGATGGAAGAGGAGAGAGTAGCGGGAGAGAGAGAGCGAAGGTTGCGACGGCGCATTACCATCTGTGTAGGGGCAGAGTGAGTAGTGTTGGAGGAGAGCAAGAGAGAAAAGGATACAAAGTAGTGGTCGGAGACATGGAGGGGAGTTGCAGTGAGATTAGTAGAAGAACAGCATCTAGTAAAGATGAGGTCAAGCGTATTGCCTGCCTTGTGAGTAGGGGGAGACGGTGAGAGGGTGAGGTCAAAAGAGGAGAGGAGTGGAAAGAAGGAGGCAGAGAGAAATGAGTCAAATGTAGACGTAGGGAGGTTGAAATCCCCCAGAACTGTGAGGGGTGAGCCATCCTCAGGAAAGGAACTTATCAAGGCGTCAAGCTCATTGATGAACTCTCCAAGGGAACCTGGAGGGCGATAGATGACAAGGATATTAAGCTTAAATGTGCAAGTGACTGTGACAGCATGGAATTCAAATGAGGAGATAGACAGATGGGTTAGGGGAAAAATTGAGAATGTCCACTTGGGAGAGATGAGGATTCCTGTGCCACCACCCCGCTGACCAGATGCTCTCGGGGTATGCGAGAACACATGGTCAGACGAGGAGAGAGCAGTAGGAGTAGCAGTGTTTTCAGTGGTAATCCATGTTTCCGTCAGCGCCAAGAAGTCGAGGGACTGGAGGGTAGCATAGGCTGGGATGAAGTCTGCCTTGTTGGCAGCAGAACGGCAGTTCCAGAGGCTGCCTGATACCTGGAACTCCAGGTGGGTGGTGCGTGCAGGGACCACCAGGTTAGAGAGGCAGCAGCCACGCTGTGTGAGGCGTTTGTGTAGCCTGTGCTGAGAGGAGAGAACAGGGATAGGCAGAGGCATAGTTGACAGGCTGCAGCAAATGGCTACAATAATGCAGAGGAGATCGGAATGAAATGAACTAAACATCTGGGAAAGGAGAGAGCGGGGCCTCCCTCAGCACAACTCCCAAATATAACTCTCCCAACTTCCACCTCAGAAACTATAATTGTTGTAAACTACAGCGGTTCAATGTTTCTAGGAATAGACTAACTCAGTTTATTCAGCTAGCTAACTAGGTGCAGTATTATTCCGTGAAAATCATCCGGGCATCAAGTCATATGACACCACAGCCAGCTAGCATGCCGGACTCCAGCAACACGGTTTAGCGCCAATACTCTGCCACAACAAACCACCAGTGTATCAACACGCAAGCAGATCGTTCGTGTCCGTGTCTAACGTTGTGGGTTAGTCCCGACAGCTTGAGAGAGTCTCTCATCAACTTATTCAGCCAGTTAGTTAGCTAGAATAGTTAGCAAACTAGCTAGCCATTGCTTTCAGACAAAGAAGAACCCCTCCTTTCACGGCACGAACACACAGAGAGAGCCAAACTAACGTTAACTAGTCACCCATGTCCCAAATTCCTTGAACGACTCGGGCTATCAATATGTAAAAAACAAAACACAAATGTAGGTTATGACTTACCCCTAGCAGCTACTGTTAGCTAGCCAAGTGCAAAGCTAGCCACTGAATTGACTCAGCCAGTTCGCGTCTGTTCGCACGGTCGTTCCAGCTATTGTTTACTAGTAGCTATTCAGGTAGCAACAAGCTAGCTAATATTTCAAGCATAGTAGCCACTTGCTACCTAACGTTAACGGTTCAGACAATGAGGTTAGGAAACAGCTGAATGGTAGGCAATTATTGTATGTAATTATTGTAGGCAGCCAGCTGGCGTAATTACAGGCACTCTCAGGCGTGAAATAACTATACCGTTGCTAATAGCTACTCGCCAGCTAGTCCCGGTGGTGGGTTAGCTAGCTAGCTTCGTGCTACGCTGGGCTACGCTGGGCACAGCCGAATACAATACTAACCTACAATAATTACATACAACAACCCACAATAACTGATAACTATACAATTTTATCCCTGATGTCCTTACACAGCTCTCTGGTCTTGGCCATTGCGGAGAGGTTGGAGTCAGTTTGATTTAGTGTGTGGACATGTGTCTTTTATACAGGTAACTAGTTCAAACAGGTGCAGTTAATACAGGTAATGAGTGGAGAACAGGAGTGCTTCTTAAAGAAAAACGAACAGGTCTGTGAGAGCCGGAATTCTTACTGGTTGTTAGGTGATCAAATACTTATGTCATGCAATAAAATGCAAATTAATTATTAAAAAATCATACAATGTGATTTTCTGGATTTTTGTTTTAGATTCCGTCTCTCACAGTTGAAGTGTACCTATGATAAAAATGACAGACCTCTACATGCTTTGTAAGTAGGAAAACCTGCTAAATCTGCAGTGTATCAAATACTTGTTCTCCCCACTGTATGTAATGGGGAATTTATAACAAATTTACAATGAATGGGCAAACAATTAGCACAATAAAACAATGAATCTGCAAGAATTGGCGGGAGACAGCTCAGCACATCCTGGAGAGAGACATGCCAATATCTTTGCCACACACCCCTCCCCTTCTTCTTGTCTCAACATTTCAAATTATACTCAAGACATTATCGTCACACATTTTAGATGCATTGCTTTTCACTCACAGCCACATCTCAATAATCAGCTAGGCCTATTGCCACCCGCGCTGCAGAAATTGCAAATAGGCCTACATGCTTGTGATTTGAAACAATCCACAGCTTTAAAAGAAGCAAATGATCTTCTGTGGCTAAATCATGAAGTATTTTGAATGATTTTGTATTTATTTTTGTATAGACAGCAGTAATTATATAATTTTAGCAAATTCATTTCAATTTACTTTAGGCTGCAGTGACTACTGTTACCGAATCATGTCCTATACTTAGGCTACTCATCACATTAAGAATTGTATTTTATTGTTAGTTGAGGGGGGCAGTGGTGGCATCTTATGACATCCCCAGCAGTAAGATTTGAGCTTGATTTAAAAAAAGACAAGTGATGTAGCTTTCGAATGATATGTCACTTTCTATTTTCTGACCGAAATTGGAGTGGGTATCACTTAAGCTCCCCAAAACAACTGCTCAGAATTTAACAGCTTAACCATAACCTTAACCACTAACCCTAACCCCTAACCTAGCTAATGTTAGCCACAACAAATTGGAATTCGTAACATATCATACATTTAGCAAATTCATAACATACTGTAGGAATTGCAATTCCTAACATATTGTAGGAATTGCAATTTGTAACATTTCATACGAATTGTAATTCGAAACATATTATACGAAATCGATTATGATGGACAGCTACACAGTAATACATACGAAATGTAACATATCAACTAATTGGAGTGTTCCAGATTTACATTTACTATGTTATGTCTACCCCTGAGTCCAGGTTGCAGCTGAGAGGTTTGACCGCATGGGACTGACCGCATTCTGGCATCTGTTGAGTGAGTTCTGGAACGCTGCCTGATGTGGGTTACTGCGCAATCCGTTCATACAGCTGCAGGGAATATATGTCCAGCACTGGGCACTCCGCACTCCCACCCGCACAGTCCACTATGGAACGGAAAGGGGATGACTGGCACAGGACCGAAGGAGAAAGAAGCCACCACAAGCCCGAGCATGACGGATGACAGGAGCGAGATGCTGTATATTCTGGAGAAGCCCCAGATGCGAGGCGAGGCGGAGCGGCTTCGAACTTTTGAAAACTGGCCGAGGGACGCACCAGTCACCACGGCCAACCTGGCCAGAGCGGGATTCTATTTTCTGGGGCCCGGGGATAAGGTGCAGTGCTTCTGTTGTGGAGGGATCCTGAGGAACTGGATCCACGGGGACAGTCCGATCGTCGAACACAAGAGGCATTTCCCCACCTGTAGTTTCATGCTGGGTAGAGCCGTTGGGAATATCCCGCTGTTTGTCATCCCCGGGTCCCCTTCTGACTCCGTGGACGGCCAGCTGTTGAGCCAGCTCCAGAGGATGACTGTGGACGACCAGGGGTCAGCCGGGCAGGCTGTCTACCCCGAGATGGAGTTAGAGGAATCCCGGCTAACCACCTTCCACAACTGGCCCACGGGTGCTTCGGTCCAGGCCGGTGTTCTGGTGAGGGCAGGATTCTTCTACACAGGTACGCAATAGTCTTTGTTGATGGTGACAGTGTGTGTTGTGAATGTAAACTTTTCTGAATTCTGTTGGGTAAGTTTTATAACTTGCATCTTGCTTTTGGTTCCCTATAAAGTCCCATTAATGTTTGGTGAAGCTTTTGGATAAAGTTACGCACGCCTTGGCAATTACGCACTAGCAATTCGATTTTCAGAAATAGCAGGGTAGTGGAACAGTGGTCACTACGAGTTTCCAGTCTTTGTGTGTGAGTTCATGGGACAATAGTGACGCTGAGTCATGTATTTGTGGACAGAAAAAGCTGGACAGGACTCGGACTGCGTAAAGGAGAACATGCCATCACTGTAATGCTTAGACTGATGTGGTATTTAAAGCTTAGACATTAAAGCGACTATGAGAGAGAATTAGAGAAAAAACGTTTCCTTTGTTTGGAATTCAGTTTTGGAAATGCAATAACACAATCCACATTCTCACAGCAGGAATGTTGTGGGTGTCTGTGTGTATCATTGTGAACATTTGTGTCATTGTGTTTGTGTACCCATGGACAGCAAACACATGCTGTTTTGTGTACTGTATGCCTACTGTCCGTGTGTACTGTATGCATATGTTTGTGTGGGTGTGGGAGTATATTTGTATGTATATGTCCATTTGTGTGTGTGTGTGTGAGAGAGAGAGAGAGAGAGAGAGAGAGAGAGAGAGAGAGAGAGAGAGAGAGAGAGAGAGAGAGAGAGAGAGAGAGAGAGAGAGAGAGAGAGAGAGAGAGAGAGAGAGAGAGAGAGAGAGAGAGAGAGAGAGAGAGAGAGAGAGAGAGAGAGAGAGAGAGAGAAAGAAATGTGGTCCTTTAGTGTGTGTCTAATATTCATGTGACTCTTTATGTCAGTGATAATGATACATAAGTGCTGTGATAATACTTGGTCTGTGTCCCACACTCCTAGGCTACGGTGACAACGTGAAATGCTTTTACTGTGACGGAGGGCTGAGGAACTGGGAACCTGGAGATGACCCCTGGCAGGAGCACGCCAAGTGGTTCCCACAGTAACACACAACAGCACCAACACACACAACCTGTAAAAAGGCATTCTGTAATGCCTTTGACCCTGTGTCCATGGTGCAGCTGGGTCAGTAGACTACTTCTTTCTTTCTTTCCTCAGATGTGACTTCCTGATCCAGAGGAGAGGGCGTGACTATGTCAGTAATATCCAGGATACCCACTTCCACAGAGAGACTGTGGTAAGTACCTTTATCCCTCAGTGTTGTCCTTCACTCTCATCCATTGTCAGGGTCATTTGCATATTCATAATGTGCCATCATAACCGTAGTGGTCGCTGTAGTGTGTTAGGGCACTTACAGATTAGATCCTGAGGGTGGATTTGTTTTCCAGGGTGGATCACAGACTCCGGTGTCCCGAGAAATCACCTCAGAAAATGGTGAGTCCCAGAATACAAATGAAAACATTGAAACTTACATTACATCCACTTCATTCTGTTAACCACCCCCAAATGAAATCACAGGGTAATCCGCTCCATGTGTTAACCTGTGCTGCACAAACACAATAAATATGGAATGCCTTGGAACTAATATGCTGCTTCCCCCTGGCTGCAGTCTAAGAGGATGTAGTATTTCATAAGTGGGCACTTAATCACGTGAATGTAGCTGGATAATCACAAATACTGCTTGTTTCGGCTGTTTTAGAGAACAGGCAGAAAAACAGTTGGATCCCTCAGTGGTGCTTTTCTCTTTAGCTATCAGAGCACAATTGAAAACTGAATTTCTTGCTGTGGTTTGTGTGTCAGAGAGGTGATGTGGGTCCCTGGGTTGCCTACTCTCTCCAGTCAGACACCCTGGGGTACTGCTCTCTCTACTGGGCTGTTTATCAAATGATAGAATGCTCACACTTATCATCACATACTGTTGCTGAATCTGCACTGCTATCCATCTTTTTTTTACAGGAGTGGGAAAAGGTCATTCCTTTTGCTTGAACACATATCTCTTTTGGTTTTCTCATGGAGAGAGAGATTGCCTCGGCTAGATTGAAACATTTTTCAGTGCTATTAGTTTTCAGTGAAACTCTCCCTCTATATATAACTCTATCTCTTTCCCACCTTCCCACCTTCTTTTTTTCTCTCCCCCACCCTCCGTTCCTCTCTTCCCTCTTTCTTTCGCTCCCTCCCCTGGCATCTCCTCCCCTCTGTCAGATGTGGTGGGTGGTCTGGGCGCACCCTCAGCCATGTTGTCTCCTGTGGTCCAGACCGTGCTCCAGATGGGGTTTGAGGCTGGCCTGGTGGAGAGTCTGGTCCAGACCAAGTACCTGCTGACCGGCCAGCACTACACCTCCGTGTCTGACCTGGTCACTGACGTACTGGCTGCTGAGGAGGAGGACAGGACCAGGGGGCTGCAGAGCAGAGTCCAGGGTGAGTATGATGATTATATTAATGATGATGGATTGGATTTACATAGAGCTTCCTGATGCTCAAAGCACATTGTAAGGCCCTTACAGAAAAACCACATGATTTCACATATGAAATTTCACATGTGAAAATATGTTTTTGGAAGACTTCACATGTGATCATGTGTTCACATGTGTAGTTTCATGTTATTGCATGTTGCTTTACATGTTGTCACATGTTATCACATCAACTTCACATAAGATCACCTGTGATCACATGAAAACGTGTTCTTGGAACACTTCACATGTGATCACATGTGAAATTCATGTATTTTTTCCGTAAGGGTGGCAATGGGTTATTTCAGATAGGGTAAATGTCTAGGGATTGACCCCTACTGACCCCTGTGAGCTATACCCAGGCAGGTGCTGCTACTATATACCCTGGTAGTGGATGAAGTACTTGTCTTGAGGTAGGGACCAGCAGATGGTTATGGGCTGGGTAGAGTCCAGGGGCCCACAGAGCAGGGGTAAAGGCCATAACTTTAATAAACAGCCTACATCTTTGTAATTACACTTTGACCCTAGGGGGTGTCCTAAAAATAGCCTGCTGGACCATTGTCTGATGTTGACCACATTCACATTTTTACACAACCCTTTGATATTCTTGTGCATCTGAATTGATTGGATTGGATTGACATTGGGAAACAACAAATATAGACTCTTGTTAACGATGTAAATAGATCAGGTTACTGTGTGTAACCATGTGTCTCAACCTTGTTTGTGTTTTCTGTCCCCATCAGAGCCGATGGAGAGACAGGGGCCCAGTGCAGGAGGGGTCAGGACACAAACACCCATCAGAGAAAAAGGTCAGAGGTCATATTACACACACACACACACACACACACACACACACACATACACACACACGCTTGTGCACACTCACATTTGTAAATTCATGTTTGTATTTCAGCAGTTGGAGACCCCACCCCTGAGGAGCTCCTGCGTCAGCTGCAGGAGGAGCGGACCTGTAAGGTGTGTATGGACAAGCTGGTGTCCATCGTCTTCATCCCCTGTGGTCACCTGGTGGTGTGTAGTGACTGTGCTGCCAGCCTGCATCACTGCCCCATCTGCAGAGCCACCATCAGAGGCAGCGTCCGAGCATTCATGTCCTGAGAGACACATTCAAGTACAAGACCCTTGTGTGAGTCAGTGTGTGTATGCGTGTATATTTGTATGGCAAGATTACCCTAAAGTATACCTAATACACCAATACACAAAATCCTTGTTTCCCTTTTAGGCTTTTGTTTGCCTTTGACAAATGAAGAAAGATTCTACAACCCCTCGGAGCGGCTCACATCTTTCTATAGGTGCTGTGAGAACGTTGTGAAAATGTCCCCTGGATGTTAGATGCCTGACAGATCTGATCCACTCTCCTAACCTGAACACTGCTCTGCTGTTAATTTGCCCTGCTCAAAATACCCTCCAAAATCAAAATGGCCTCTTTTTGGCTGTAATAGAAGTTGTTGAACATATTTATTTTAATACAATAAACACATTTGTAATATCATTATTGATGTTTACAGAGATCAACTGGGAGAGCAAGCGAATCAGTCCAACTGCACATCAGATTATAGTTAGTATTTGTACAAAATATGAATAATCCCTAAAACAAATAACCCAGAATCAGTTGATTAAAAGTACACATAATTTGGCCTCCCGAGTGGCACAGCGGTCTAAGGCACTGCATCACAGTGCTTGAGGCGTCACTACAGACCCGGGTTCGATCCCGGGCTGTGTCACAGCCAGCCGCGACCGGGAGACCCATGAGGCAGCGCACAATTAGCCCAGCGTCGTCTGGGTTAGGGGAGGGTTTGGCCGGCATGTCCTTGTCTCATCGCGCTCTAGCGACTCCTGTGGTGGGCCGGCGCATGCACGCTGACATGGTCGCCAGATGTACGGTGTTTCCTCCGACACATTGGTGCGGCTGGCTTCTGGGTTGGGTGAGCAGTGTGTCAAGAAGCAGTGTAGCTTTTGGAGGATGCATGGCTCTCGACCTTCGCCTCTCCCGAGTCCGTATGGGAGTTGCAGCGATGGGACAAGATTGTAAAAAAAGTACACTGATTTTTTTAATTTACACTCTTGAACACAGCACACTTTTTGGACAAATAGGATTACATAATTGAGTCACATGAAGGGAACAAAGAAATACAGAGGACACAAAATAAGGACAAATACAAAAAGCTTTTCCCCTATACAAAGAAAAAAATTTATCTACAAAGAGGTGGACTTTTTTGGGGATCCATTACACGACCACAATAGGCTCCAACCAACTAATGTCAGGTATGGCTCTTCCATTCCCTGTTGCAGAGGCTGTATTGCATTAAAAGGAAAAAACTGTTCCCATAAATGAAATTACTTTAGGTGTCTAAACATATTTTTATCAAGACATAATGTGCAGTGTGTGTTCACTGTTGCTAATGATCCTGGCTACAGTTAATAAAGTGTAGCTGGTCCTTTGTTCATAAGTATTGACAGGCAGGCATGGCTTGGTATTGATAAGCTTGGGGTTTATTCATTGGAGTGCAACATAGAATATTACAGATAGAAATGTAATGCATAGAGCTGGCATCATCTATGACAGAATAATGGCTATTGCACAACACATCTATATATGAACCTTCTGTAACATTGCGCTGTCCTGAAATTTTACATTTACATCTCAAATTATACCTTATTCTCTATATAGTGCACCACTTCAGGATTTCATTTGGAACACAGTCCATGATTTACAATAATTGTTTTTGCACCATCACTGAAGCCACTACCACCGTTCTGCAACAGCATTCATATGAAGCCAATTATCAGTTGAGAGACATCTGTGATTTTAATATCATCCGCTCAGAAGCCTGTCTATCAAACCCACAAGGGGATAAGGTGTTGATCAGGTGCTGGGAACAAAAGAGACCGAACCAAATTCCAGTCTTCATATGTGCTGTGTTCAAGGCTATTTTGATTAAGTAGAAAACAAGCTTTGATTAATGAAGGGTAATCATAGCATTCATGTTACAGCAGATTGCATCAAGACAAATGATACAAAATAAATACAAATACATTTTAGAGGCTTCAGTTGGAGCAAAGAAATACATTTGTTCTTCTGAATGGCGTCAAGTATAAGACTGTGTGGATAACATGGAGATAAAGAAGTAGACAGTGAGATAAACGCATACATACATGCAGGTTAGTAAACTGGACCTTCCTATGGGGTCCAGTAGGCCAATAGAAAATTACCTCAACTGTTTATTATATATTATCAACAAACAGTATGCCATGAAACCCTAAATGACAAAGCAGAGGGCTTTGTTGGAGTCCAGAACAGAAACATATTCAGTAGTATTTTAATGTGTACATGAGCACATTCAACAGCAGGGGGCAGTAGTGGTACACAGGAAGATTAAGGCAGAAGGCAGACGGTCCAGGTAGATTAGGTGCTCTTAGGCACAGATCTAGGATCAGTTGCCCCTTCTCAAATCTTAATGAGGGATGAAACACAAAACTCACCTTAGATCAGTGTCTATGGGCAACTGCATTCTACTCATAAAGGGACACAGCCAAAGACCCAGGCAGTTACACACTCTGTAACAGAAAGTCCAAATACTCAAGAACTAGCCCCCATCTTAAAGTTTGGACAAAATAGTTTATGTCTATTGGAATTGTGGGATAACTGCTCCCCAAACCCACAGAGACCCAAATATACAATAGATTATTACCGTATAATACAGCATATCCACAGTTATCATACAAAACCCATTCAAACATGCTTTGAAACAAATTATTAAAATTGATCACAGTTGAATCATCGATCTATAGATGGAATGATAGAGAAAACAGGTGGTGTATGGTTCTGTCTTCTTGCTTTGCTATATTTGTGCTACTTTTACATTAAAACCATTTACACTACATTCAACACCTTTGTATGCCATGGACGGGAAATGTAGACAAACTACCTCTCATATCACACACTATTTTGGATTGGAAATACAGTGAGCCACTGTGTAAAGTGTGTTTGACTTATGATCAACTGTCAAACACTCAAACTTACACTCAACCCCCTACCCTCACAGTAGTTGGAGGCCGTTGGGTTTTTAGACAGGGGCTTTAAGACACATCTAAATCCTGACACAAACCTCAAACCTCCACACCAACAACTGTAAATCAAGGTTACAAATAAACAGTTTTTCCTTTCATTCCACCCCTCTCTACAGCTTTAAGATGTAGTCTACTGAACACTGTAGACCATGATCAGTCACAGTCAGTCACAGCACTGTAAGTAAGACTAGATTAACAAAAAGTTCAACTCAAACATTATTGCCTGTGTGCTTTTACTATAATACCTTAAGCTCTTTCTCTGTTATGAGGTTGTTGTTGTTTAGTTTGCATTTCAAAACCCTGACTCAAACTCTTTTTCCAGCTTGTGTTCTCTTTTTTCTTCTTTTTCTGGTTCTATTTTTGAAGTCCCTTTAGGTTTGGTTGCTTTGCTTCCCTACCTCCCACCCCTGTCTCCCCCTCCTTTTCCCCCTTCCCTTCCTACCTCTTACTGCTTTGCCTGTGTATTTATGTGCACAGATCCTGGCCTCAAGTAAACAGGCAGAACACAATAGCTCATTCCATTCCACAGGCTCAACTGTAAACAGTGAGGATCTAAGACCAAGCCATAATAACACTCCAAACCACAAAGCCACAGACAGATAGGCCTTTCACACCAGAGGCCAGGAGGAAGGCTGAACTGTCGGGTTCACACAAGTTTTTATATATATATATATATATATATATATATATATACACACTACCGGTCAAAAGTTTTAGAACACCTACTCATTCAAGGGGTTTTCTTTATTTTTACTATTTTCTATATTGTAGAATAATAGTGAAGACATCAAAACTATGAAATAACACATATGGAATCATGTATGAACCAAAAAAGTGTTAAACAAATCAAAATATATTTCATATTTGAGATTCTTCAAATAGCCACCCTTTGCCTTGATGACAGCTTTGCACACTCTTGGCATTCTCTCAACCAGCTTTACCTGGAATGCTGTTCCAACAGTCTTGAAGGAGTTCCCACATATCCTTCAATCTGCGGTTCGACTCATCCCAAAACATCTCAATTTGGTTGAGGTCAGGGGATTGTGGAGGCCAGGTCATCTGATGCAGCACTCCATCACTCTCCTTCTTGGTAAAATAGCCCTTACACAGCCTGGAGGTGTGTTGGGTCATTGTCCTGTTGAAAAACAAATGATAGTCCCACTAAGCCCAAACCAGATGGGATGGCGTATCGCTGCAGAATGCTGTGGTAGCCATGCTGGTTAAGTGTGCCTTGAATTAAAAAAAAATCACAGACAGTGTCACCAGCAAAGCACCCCCACACCATAACACCTCCTACTCCATGCTTTATGGTGGGAAATACACATGTGGAGATAATCCATTCACCCACACCGCGTCTCACAAAGACACGGGGTTGGAACCACAAATCTCCAATTTGGACTCATCAGACCAAAGGACAAATTTCCACCGGTCTAATGTCCATTGCTTGTGTTTCTTGGCGCAAGCAAGTCTCTTCTTCTTATTGGTGTCCTTTAATAGTGGTTTCTTTGCAGAAATTCGACCATGAAGGCCTGATTCACATAGTCTCCTCTGAACAGTTGATGTTGAGATGTGTCTGTTACTTGAACTCTGTGAAGCACTTATTTGGGCTGCATTTTCTGAGGAAGGAAACTCTAATGAGCTTATCCTCTGCAGCAGAGGTAACTCTGGGTCTTCCATTCCTGTGGCGGAATGAGAGCCAGTTTCATCATAGTGCTTGATGGTTTTTGTGACTGCACTTGAAGAAACGTTCAAATTTCTTGAAATTTTCCGTATTGACTGACATTCATGTCTTAAAGTAATGATGGACTGTCGTTTCTCTTTGCTTATTTGAGCTGTTGTTGCCATAATATGGACTTGGTCTTTTACCAAATATGGCTATCTTCTGTATACCCCCCCTACCTTGTCACAACACTACTGATTGGCTCAAACGCATTAAGAAGGGAAGACATTTCACAAATTAACTTTTAACAAGGCACACCTGTTAATTGAAATGCATTCCAGGTGACTACCTCATGAAGCTGGTTGAGAGAATGCCAAGAGTGTGCAAAGCTGTCATCAAGGCAAAGGGTGGCTATTTGAAGAATCTCAAATAGGAAATATATTTTGATTTGTTTAACACTTTTTGGGTTATTACATGATTCCATATGTGTTATTTCGTAGTTTTGATGTCTTCACTATTATTCTACAATGTAGAAAATAGTAAAAATAAAGAAAAACCCTTGAATGAGTAGGTGTTCTAAAACTTTTGACCGTAGTGTATATATATATATATATATATATATATATATATATATATATATATATATATATATATATATATATATATATATATATATGTGTATATATATATATACACTACCGTTCAAAAGTTTGGGTCACTTAGTTGCAAATAAAAAGCCATATCTGAGACTGGCCAATAAAAATAAAAGATTAAGATGGGCAGTCTGAGATATGGCTTTTTCTTTGCAACTCTGCCTAGGTCAGCATCCCAGAGTCGCCTCTTCACTGTTGACATTGAGACTGGTGTTTTGCGGGTACTATTTAATGAAGCTGCCAGTTGAGGACCTGTGAGGCGTCTATTTCTCAAACTAGACACTATAATGTATTTGTCCTCTTGCTCAGTTGTGCACCAGGGCCTCCCACTCCTCTTTCTATTCTGGTTAGAGCCAGTTTGCGCTGTTCTGTGAAGGGAGTAGTACACAGTGTTGTACGAGATCTTCAGTTTCTTGGCAATTTCTCGCATGGAATAGCCTTCATTTCTCAGAACAAGAATAGACTGACGAGTTTCAGAAGAAAGTTATTTGTTTCTGGCCATTTTGAGCCTGTAATCAAACCCACAATTGCTGATGCTCCAGATACTCAACTAGTCTCAAGAAGGCCAGTTGTATTGCTTCTTTAATCATCACAACAGTTTTCAGCTGTGCTAACATAATTGCAAAAGGGTTTTCTAATGATCAATTAGCCTTTTAAAATGATAAACCTGGATTAGCAAACACAACGTGCCATTGGAACACAGGACTGATGGCTGCTGATAATGGGCCTCTGTATGCCTATGTAGATATTTCATAAAGAATCAGCCGTTTCCAGCTACAATATCCATTTACAACATTAACAATGTTTACGCTGTATTTCTGATCAATTCGATGATATTTTAATGGACAAAGAATGTGCTTTTCTTTCGAAAACAAGGACATTTCTAAGTGACCCCAAACTTTTGACCGGTAGTGTATATATATATATATATATATATATATATATATATATATATATATGATCTATACATAGATCACTAGTTCTGATAGAATAATGGACAGAAATACAGCCATTGACAGCAGGTACTGTAAGTCTCTGTTGTCGGATGCCATTTGTAGTTGTAGATAAATAATTTATATTTGAGTGCACAGTAAGAGTTCAGGCCTGTGTCACACTGTAATTACCCCCACCCCCTCCCCCTCCCTCCCTCCCACTAACAACAGAACATAACTGGGAAGTACAGTCATTATTAAGCAGAGCACCAGTAATTTACATGTTTAAAGTACTGAGGAGATGTAGAGAATCAGAGGAATGTCTGGCCTGCCCCAGTGCATTCTGGGACTGTTGTTGTGTCAGTCAGAGCAGCCATTTTGTTTCCATCAGAACCCGCAGTGTTGCCTTCCGACCCTATTTACGTAGACCTGGAGGTGATAGAACACAGGAGACAGTGAGTGGTTGACCGGTGAGGAAAACAGTCACATGCGCACACACGATTTCCGGTACATTTATTGAGATCTAGGCTTTATGTCCCTAGTGTAGGAGGAGTAGAAAACGTTCCTACTGTCTCATTTGCGACAGAGATGATGAAGCTGTTAGGAGAGATGTCCTGCTGGCTAATAATATATTCACTTCCATTTGGGCTCAGGGAAATTAAAAGACTGACACCACTGCCCACATTTTTATTTCGTTTCCTCCATAATTTAAAAGATCATTCCAATGAAAGCTGTGATGGTGGTTAAAAGGCAGAGAGCCTCCAATCCATGATGTTTCTACAGGTAACTGCCAAAATAAAGGAAACACTTGAGTAAATGAGGTATACAAAGTATATTGAAAGCAGGTGCTTGCACACAGGTGTTGAATTTACATCCCATCATGCTTAGGGTATTCCTCTTTAAGGAATACCTGGAATAGTCTAACAGTAATCCTTCTACACCCCCCCTCCCCCAGTGGTGGTTGTCCCACTGGCTATCCTAAGTTGAATGCACCAATTTGTAAGTCGCTCTGGATAAGAGCGTCTGCTAAATGACTTAAATGTAAACGTATAACAATGCTTAGTTGCTCATTATTTTGGCTACCATGGCTAGAAGAAGAGATCTCAGTGACTTTGAAAGAGGGGTAATTGTTGGGGCAAGTTTAGCGGGAGCTTCAGTGACGAAGACTGCTCAACTTGCTGATGTGTCATGATATGCCATGGCCGTCGCAGTCACCAGATCTCAACCCAATTGAACACTTACGGGAGATTCTGGAGCGGCACCAAAGACAGCGTTTTGCACCACCATCAACAAAACACCAAATGATGGAATTTCTCATGGAAGAATAGTGTCGCATCCCTCCTATAGAGTTCCAGACACTTGTAGAATCTATGCCAAGGCGCGTTGAAACTCTTCTGGCGGCTCGTGGTGGCCCAACGCCATATTAAGACAATATGTTGGTGTTTCCTGTATTTGGCAGTTACCTGTATGTCTATGTGCATAGATGCACAAACACACCCATGCACCCACACGCACACACACACATACACATACACACACATGCGCACACGCACAAACAAACACACACACACACAATGACATGACAAACCTACATATTCCCCTAAGCCCCAGACAGGATAAAGCAGGTTTAATAGTGTTGTTTACTTCAGTCAGGCTTATTCATTCTCCCACACAGAGCTAGCAGAACCACAAATAACGTTTATACGAGTCACAGAAGAATAGTCTGCCATGATACAGTACTTAATCCCAATAACATAAACCTGTACAATTCAAAGATGTATTTATTTATTGGCTCATCTTTAATGAAAACACACTGAACTGATGTGTTCAGGTATTTAAGTGCATGGATAACTGGATCAGACAGGATCCCAAACTCTAGACTCCCACACATCAGCCTACTCCTCATATTTCACCCACCCAGAAAGGGAGCCTAACTGGGCATACAGTAGCAGACTTGTTGGTGAGGAAAAAGTATTAACACTTATCAACATGTCCCAAATGACACCCTATTCCCTATAAACGTTTTTGCTAGAGCCACATATCTTTATCAATTGCCAAAAGTAGCGTACTATATAGGGAATAGTATGCCATTTGAGACGTGTCCAAACTTCTGTCCTGTTTTTTCTGGGACCATATAAAATGCCCCTGACCCCTATGACATCACACAATGGAGCCATCTATCTACTGTCATTTTTAATTATGTGCTTGTTAGGCGAAAGCAGAAATGTCTATTAGAGTAGAGTAATTAAGGGCTTATTCCAATTAACGCTGTGTTAACGAAGAAGAAGTTACATCTTAATTAATATCAAAGACTAGCCGCAGAGAAACACAGTCATGCAAGAGAGAGTTCTCGGCACAATGGTAAAAGTCCTAGCTCAGAGAAACATGAAAAGAGCTATTAGAATACATAACACTGTATGTACTGCCTAGACTCCCTTTGGAAGACATGATACATGATACAGTGTTCATATAATGAAAACTAAGACACAAATAATAGCTGAAACATACACAAACATAAAAAACACACAGACAAGAACAAATGCATACACTCACCCCACACACACGCCAAACACACACACACACGTAGCCTACTTACAGGTACGTGGGCTTTAAGAGGAGATGGGATGGTTTCTCATTGACATGGTAGAGGGGAAATGGGTCAAATCCACCAACAAAATCAACTGAAAACAAAAGGATAAAATGCTAAAATTACAAATGGAATCAGAACATGACAGACAGACAGTGATGGACAGAAAAATATATCAATGAAACAACATCAAATGACAAATATGGATTCACAAAATAAATGAACGGAAGAAAACAATGTATGAGTTTGGCAAATGAAGTGAAGAGAAAACAACAGAGTTAGACCTAAAGTATGGGAGGGGTCAAAAGCATGTGTTGGCATGCCAAGGGAGTTTCAAAAACAAAGGAAAGATCCAAAATAGATCAAAAAATGAACTTTCCATATTTTCATTGACTAGCAGTGCTATCTGAGATAGAGGCACACTTCTGTGAGCCCAGGGAACGAGGCGAGAGTCAGGCAGCTGTCAAAATAAACTCTTTATCGCTGAAAAACAGAGGGTGACCTTCACTAAGTGACCGACAGACCAACTCTCTGTTTATTTACTCAGAAAAAGAGAAGTACAGAGTGCTGCAAACAGTCAGAGGGAGAGAGAGAAATAGGGTAAAAGGGAGGAAAGGACAGAGTGTGTTAGACTTTTCACTGACACAGAGCCAATGAGATTAGGTTAAAGGAGTGTGTGAAAACAGCATGTGCATTTATTATCACAATGGATATGAGAGCCCAGTAAACACCAGTAGAGGACAGGATGCAGTGAAACTGGACAGTAATTTGGTGGTGGTTCTTGAAGATAACTAATCCTGACAGAAGTGGCTTCACGATGATAAAAAACATACACTGAGTAGTGGCCAGGAAGCTGCTCCACTTGGAACGGTTGTTTCATGAGAGATTCAAATACACAAATAGAATATTTGAAGTAAATTGTAGGACTAGAGTTCCTGATAGGGCTAGTTATCTGTAGATAAACAATAAAGAGGAGTAACAAGCTAACATGTCCCTCTCCTCTGGCTCCATTCCGGCTCCTTGGGATTCTCAGTTTCCTCTCAGCCAGTGATATAAAGGCTGAGTTATCAGGAAGTGGCAGCTCCAGTAAGGTGATTGACACGAACAAAGGTTAAACACACACTTGCATGCAAACACACACACAAACACACAAACAAGGCTGGCCTGGACTTTTTTGTACCAGTGATTTTCTCATTACAAGCAGGCAGTGAGGGTTCTATCTCCTGCCTTGATAAGCGGTGCCCTGAAGAATATGGTTAGGAGATAATGATGGATATCATTTTCTCTCCCCCGACCTCCCGTTTAGCAAACAGTAAGACACAGAGCGAGAGAGAGAAAAGGGAGAGAAAGAGAAAGAGAAAGAGAAAGAGAAAGAGAAAGAGAAAGAGAAAGAGAAAGAGAAAGATTGAGCGAGATCATGACTGGGAAAATCACACTTTGCGAGACATGGGTTGTGATATAATTGTAATGTATTAA
This sequence comes from Coregonus clupeaformis, assembly GCF_020615455.1. Lineage (NCBI taxonomy): Eukaryota > Metazoa > Chordata > Actinopteri > Salmoniformes > Salmonidae > Coregonus > Coregonus clupeaformis. The sequence goes on from NC_059215.1 coordinate 56,087,342, forward strand.
TGTCTCCAAACTGAATATGGTAAAACTACAGCTGATGTCATGCTGTTCCAGTGATATATGTACTAACCTATGTGGCAGTGTAAAGTAGCGGCCAGGAAATGTATGTTTTGTATCGTATGAGAGAGGTAATCTCTCCCAGTGCTGTATATCTTTAAATCAACTAAAGGTGTTCACCTACTCTAGACTTAGTGTGGTGTACAGAGCTGTCTTGAGAAATGAACTGATCCCAATGTTACAGACTAGGTACTGAACCCGCGTTGTCCACACCACTCAGATGTTATTCCACTGAGCTAAAGCCAAAGATTGAAAGCATGCCAGAATGAAAGCATGCCAGATATGACAGGTATGTGGGTCAATGCGTTCATGTTGGTGGTCCTCTGTAGCTCAGCTGGTAGAGCACGGTGCTTGTAACGCCAAGGTAGTGGGTTCAATCCCTGGGACCACCCACACACAAAAATGTATGCACGCATGACTGTAAGTCGCTTTGGATAAAAGCGTCTGCTAAATGGCATATTATTATTATATTATATGTGGAGTAAATAAATAAGCAGTGCAATATAAGGAGATTACAGTTCCACTAAGGAGGGGAAATGTTTAACGTCACAGACACATGGACCATCTCTCTAACTGTCACAATGCCTTTCTAAGAGAGAGAGGGAGAAAGAGATAGATAGATGGGGGAAGAGTGAGAAAGAGAGGGAGGGAGGATGGGGGTGGAGGCAGACTGACAAGCTGATAAAACACAGACAAGCAGAGATAAAGACAACGTGGAGAAAACAAAAAAGAACAAGGCAGGAGAGAGATGGATGGGGAGCAAGAAAGAAGAAAGTGTGAGAGGAAAAGAGGGGAACAAAAGAGAAACAGGGGAGAGAATGACAGGGCTAGGCTACTGAGACTTTCTGTTGATCTGGTCATGATAAGATAAGAAACACAGACATGGCTGGAGCCCTGACACACACATACACACACACAACTGGCTCACTGTCTGACTGAGCACTTCTGAGGGTGTTCCCTGGCCCTATGCCAGATGCTATGCTGTGTTTTCTACAATGTAGAGAGAGCGAGAGAGAGAGAGAGAGAGAGAGAGAGAGAGAGAGAGAGAGAGAGAGAGAGAAAGAGAGAGCGTGCGTTGTTTTGTGTTTACATTTTTAACTTTGTCATCGGCACAAAGATTAAAGGAGGGAATTAAGCTGCCCATCACATCACCGTGGTAACAGAGTGGCCATTGGGGACGACTGACAAAGAATCACTATGGAAACAAGCTCCTGCCAATACAGTTCATATCAATGAAAATTGCCCGTGTGCCAATAAAGTTCATACAAATGTAAACCAGACAATAAACTAATGATGAGCCACTGGGATACTGCATTACAGACCATTGGCTTCAAAGAGAATTCATCATAAGCGTGTGTGGGTGTGAGGGCCCCAATTTATCCATCTCATTTTCTTTCTATTTGCACACTGCTCCCCCTACCTCCATTGCCTGATGTCTCTCACTCCACCCCCAAACTCTTTCTCTTTCTGGCTCTGTTACCCTCATCCATCCATCTCCCTCTTCCTTACTTTCACCCCATCTCTCTCTCTCTCTCTCTCTCTCTCTCTCTCTCTCTCTCTCTCTCTCTTTCTTTCTTTCTTTCTTTTTGTCTTTCTGTCAATTTCTATCTCTCTCAATCGCACCCCAGGTCCATTCCCCCCATCCTCCTTCTCTCTTCTTCTCTCCCTTTCTCTTCCTCTCCCTCCCTCCCTCTGTTGCCCTATGACTCCAGGGAATTTACTGAAACAGTGAGTCAGCACAGAGGAGCGCCACAGTTAGCCGTCACGCTAACACTAGGATAAAGCTAATGCTACGCGGGTAACTCTCTGACCTACTTTCCAAAGAGGCTTTTCTGGATGTCTGCTTTATACTGATAACTGGACGCGTACACATGTATGCACGCAGTTCCGTGCACACACACACACACATACACACTCCAGCTCATTTTAATAGGAACATAAGGCCTGAGAGCCATAAAGCTGATCCTTGAGAGGAGTGTGATGCTCACTGTTCTGTTCATCCTGGTTCTCCTTAGCCGGAGAGAGAGTGTGTGTTTGTGTGTGTGTGTGTGTGTGGGGGGGGGTGTGTGTCGGTGTGTGTGTGTGTGTCGGCGTGTCTGTGTGTGAGTTTTATCCCAGCCGTCTTAAAGCAAGCTTGAGTATTCTACTCTAAACCTACATCGGTCCCCTGAGACTAAGTTTGTTGTGAGGCTTTTTGTGTGAAAGGAATGTATATCTCATCTCCATATTCAGGAGGAGCTTAGTCTGTGTGTTTGAACTCTCGCTCTCTCTCTCTTTCCACAGCAGGCTTCTTTCACCCTCTTTCGCTCCTCCCTCCCTCCCTAACACATCTCTTCAGGTGCTGTATCTCTATTTCTGCTCTTTCTCCTGTCCACCTCACTCTTCTATTCATCTTCACCTCCCTCCTCTCCTCAGGTGATGGGGGTATTCCGGAAGATATCGAACAGAGTCTGGCCTAATGACGCAGCAAGGAATGACCAGACACCTCCTAACTTATACACCCGCCTTCATTAACTACACACAGGGAGGGAGAGAGCGAGAGACAGCTAGAGAGAGCTAGAGAGAGAGAAACAAAGAGCGAGATCCCTTTACATTTGCAGATATCAAATGGATCCTGACACAATCATTCCTTGCCAATGAGAGGGGGAAAGATGCAAGGGAGAAGAAGCGGGGGGAAGGATGGAGAGAAAAGAAAGGAAAAACTGAGCGGGCGTACCAATGCTGATGAAGTCTGGGAAGCTCACTGAAGGAACAGTCTAATCTGCCACTTCAAATGAGTATGGTAATTAAGGGAGCATGCTATATTAGTGTGTGTGTGTGTGTCTGTGTCTGTGTGCATATGTGTGTGTGTGTGTGTGTGTGGCCCCGTGTAGCTCAGTTGGTAGAGCATGGCGCTTGCAACGGCAGGGTTGTGGGTTCGTTTCCCACGGGGGGCCTGTATGAAAAAATGTATGCACTCACTAACTGTCAGTCGCTCTGGATAAGAGCGTCTGCTAAATTACTAAAATTTTAAATGTGTGTGTGTGTAGCATTTGAAAAGAAAGGAGACATGCACAGGGCTGATTACAATCACAACAAGGCTGGGCATGGAAGCTGTATAGCTCTGTTTCAAAACAGCTTTCCATTTACACAACCAGCCAGCCAGGATCAGACTAGAACTACTGAATAATTAAAACTAGGAAAGAATACTGAATCGATCACTTCTCTTTTCTACTTTTCTTTCCCCCTTTTTTATTCAGAGTGATGTTCTTCTTAGCGATCTATTTGTACATGCACGTAGAACACACTCACTCACCCACAGACACTTTCTCTCTCTGTCATTGTTTTTTTTTCAAAGTGAACGCCTGTCACCTGTGTCCTTACACAAAAAGTATCTGTACCAACTGTCCACACGACAGATGGATGGGCCGCCGAGGTCAGCAAAAACAAAGGCAAAAGGGAAACGGCAGTGAGGGAAAAGTCAATTACTTATTTTGAAGTTGACTTCCCCCCCCCCCCACCAGATTGGTATTGCCCTCTGGGGATTACTTAGGGGTGATCGATTATGAGATGGTTCCGCCCAGAGCTGGGGGAGGTGGGGGGCAACACTGAACATTCACAGCAACTGAATCTCCACCAAAGAAGAGGTGGTGGTACTTCGACACCAACTGCCCCAAACACACACACACAATTTCCTCTCACTCACTAAACTTGTGTGTACAACCGTGGTAAATGTGCATTCTATTAACCATTGTCACCACACTCAAATGCTTCCTGCCACCTGATTGGTTAACCCTCAATGTGACCTCTGACCTCGAGGCTATGAGGTCACTGCTACCATGAGCTGTTGTTCAGATGTGTGCCCTTCTCTCTAGTCTCACAAACCCGACCCTAGGCAACACACTGATTACCGGCTGGGCACACACTCGTTGAATCAACGTTGTTTCCACGTCATTTCAATGAACGTTTACGTTGACCCAACGTGGAATAGACATCTGTAACCAGTGGGTAGGGTCTGGTTTAAATTATGGATTATATTTTGGCATAGAGGAACTACGTCACCGCCTAGGTCGAGAAGGGAAAACATTTACGGGGACTCGTCCAACAAATCACAAGTCAGACATTACATTTTTAAGTCATCATTTAGCAGACGCTCTTATCCAGAGCGACTTACAGTTAGTGAGTACATACATTATTTTTTTATTTTTCATACTGGCCCCCTGTGGGAATTGAACCCACAACCCTGGCGTTGCAAACGCCATGCTCTACCAACTGAGCTACATCCCTGCCGGTCATTCCCTCCCCTACCCTGGACCAATTGTGCGTCTCCCGGTCACGGCCGGCTACGACAGAGCCTGGATTCGAACCAGGATCTCTAGTGGCACAGCTAGCACTACTATGCAGTGCCTTAGACCACTGCGCCATTCGGGACGTCATGCCAGAACGTCATGATTCAAAACCAACGTTTTCAGGCAAAACCTTTGCAGTGGTTTTGGTTAAGTTAGGTGATGCAAACTAGCCACTTGCGAAATGCACTCATTAAACATAACCTCTGTGATCTCCATCGTGCTAGCTTCTATTTTGTATTTTATTTAAGCAGATAAAGTAGTGACGTAGGCAGTGACGTAGGTCCTCTATGCCAAAAGAGCATCATTGAAACCATCTCATAATCAATCACCCAACCCTGTGTTGCCTAGAGTCAGGTTTTCGAGACTACTCTCTCTCTACCCCTTCTCGCTCCCTCTCTCTAATACACTCTTTCATCTTGCCCTCTTTCTCCACACCTTTCACCAGTTTCCTTTTTCTCGATCTCTCCCTTCAATCCCCCCTGTACTAGCCAACCATATACAGTTGAAGTAGGAAGTTTACATACACTTAGGTTGGAGTCATTAAAACTTGTTTTTCAACCACTCCACAAATGTCTTGTTAACAAACTATAGTTTTGGCAAGTTGGTTAGGACATCTACCTTGTGCATGACACAAGTAATTTTTTCAAACAATTGTTTACAGACAGATTATTTCATTTATAATTCACTGTATCACAATTCCAGTGGGTCAGAAGTTCCAGAAAATGGTGTCATGGCTTTAGAAGCTTCTGATAGGCTAATTGAAATCATTTGAGTCAATTGAGGTGTACCTGTGGTTGTATTTCAAGGCCTACCTTCAAACTCAGTGCCTCTTTGCTTGACATCATGGGAAAATCAAAAGAAATCAGCCAAGACCTCAGAAAAAAAATTGTAGACCTCCAAAAGTCTGGTTCATCCTTGGGAGCAATTTCCAAATGCCTGAAGGTACCACGTTCATCTGTACAAACAATTGTACGCAAGTAGAAACACCATGGGACCACGCAGCTGTCATACCGCTCAGGAAGGAGATGCGTTCTGTCTCCTAGAGATTAACGTACTTTGGTGCGAAAAGTGCAAATCAATCCCAGAACAATAGCAAAGGACCTTGTGAAGATGCTGGAGGAAACAGGTACAAAAGTATCTATATCCACAGTAAAACGAGTCCTATGTCAACATAATAATAATAATATAATATGCCATTTAGCAGACGCTTTTATCCAAAGCGACTTACAGTCATGCGTGCATACATATTTTTTTTTGTGTATGGGTGGTCCCGGGGATCGAACCCACTACCTTGGCGTTACAAGCGCCGTGCTCTACCAGCTGAGCTACAGAGGACCACACTAAAACGAGTCCTATATCGACATCACCTGAAAGGCCGCTCAGCAAGGAAGAAGCCACTGCTCTAAAACCGTCATAAAAAAGCCAGACTACGGTTTACAACTGCACATGGGGACAAAGATCGTACTTTTTGGAGAAATGTCCTCTGGTCTGTTGAAACAAAAATAGAACTGTTTGGCCATAATGACCATCGTTATGTTTGGAGTAAAAATGGGGACGCTTGCAAACCGAAGAACACCATCCCAACCGTGAAGCACGGGGGTGGCAGCATCATGCTGTGGGGGTGCTTTGCTGAAGGAGGGACTGGTGCACTTCACAAAATATATGGCATCATGAGGAAGGAAAATTATGTGGATATATTGAAGCAACATCTCAAGACATCAGTCAGGAAGTTAAAGCTTGTTTGCAAATGGGTCTTCCAAATGGACAATGACCCCAAGCATACTTCCAAAGTTGTGGCAAAATGGCTCAAGGACAACAAACTCAAGGTATTGGAGAGTGCCATCACAAAGCCCTGACCTCAATCCTATAGAAAATGTGTGGGCAGAACTGAAAAAGCGTGTGCAAGCAAGGAGGCCTACAAACCTGACTCAGTTACACCAGCTCTGTCAGGAGGAATGGGCCAAAATTCACCCAACTTATTGTGGGAAGCTTGTGGAAGGCTACCCGAAACGTTTGACCCAAGTTAAACAATTTAAAGGCAATGCTACCAAATACTAATTGAGTGTATGTAAACTTCTGACCTACTGGGAATGTGATGAAAGAAATAAAAGCTGAAATAAATCATTCTCTCTACTATTATTCTGACATTTCACATTCTTAAAATAAAGTGGTGATCCTAACTGATCTAAGACAGGGAATATTTACTAGGAATTGTGGAAAAACTGAGTTTAAATGTATTTGGCTAAGGTGTATGTAAACCTCCGACTTCAACTGTAGGTACTGGGTGAAACAAAAGGAGGCATGACGTGTGTGGATGTGTCAACGATATGGGAGGTGTGAGCAGTACTGTGCTGTAGATTACAAAAACAAACTCTCTTTTTCACACCCACTACCCCCGACCACCACCATGAGAACTGATAGCTGGGGAGGAGGATGACAGATGTGGAGAAAGAGAATGAAAAAGAGAGATGGAGAGTGGGGATTAGCCAGGTGTTCGATAATGGGTAAAGTGAGGACACTGTAGGGAAAGAAAATTGGGTCAAGGGCGTGAAGGAGTGAGAGAGAGAATGAAGAGAATGGAATGGGTGTGGAATGGGAAGGGGACCAGCCGGTAGGGGGAGGGAAGGAGGAGAGGGGGAGTAAGGGAGGAGACGACAAGGTGGAGGAGGGATTTGAGGGAGGTTTTAATGAGTTACAGGCCCCCCATCTCCTCTTTTCTCCTCATCCTCCTTTCCTGTCTTGCCATGTGGTTAGGTTGTGGTTCATTTAGGGTGTGTGCAAGTGTGTGTTGGTGTCGAGTTAAGTTGTAGTACTCACAGCTGTCTTCCTCCTCAGTGATGGCGCTGATGACGTAGCAAGCGTACACAAAGCCCAGGAGCTGAGAAAACACACACAGAGCGTTAGAACACACAGAGAGGTGTGTGTGTGTGTGTGTGTGTGTGTGTGTGTGTGTGTGTGTGTGCGTGTGCGTGTGTGCATGTGTGTGTGTGTGTGTGTCTGTGTGTATGTGTGTGCAAACATATGAATGACAACTATGGGATCCAGAGAAAAGAGCAAACATACAGTACCTTAGGGGATAAACACCTCCATTCAAAATTAGCAACTGCACACAGGGGACATGAGTGTATGTGTGTGGGGGATGTGTGTGTATGTACAGGGGATGGCGCAACAGGTTGCAATCAAAATCACTGATCAGTACGTAAATCAGCATGTGCAGTATGAGTCTATGAGCTCATCTATATTCCTGTCTATCTAAATAATGTGTTCTGCTATACACAAATCAACAACAGGTCCAGAGATATTTCCTCAGAAAACAAACACTTGAAGACACCACGCACTTAAACAAGCTGGTATAACCATTAGATAACCAAACCGATACCACTATTCTGGGCTCAGCAGCCTGTCCTCCTGAATATAGGCAAAGTGACAATAGGCTGTACTGTTGGCAGATGGCTGTCATCTATTCTGAGAGACACACACTGGGACTTAGAAAGAGAGACAGACAGACACTCTCTACCCCCAATGACTGGCACACTGCCATGCCAATTAAACCAGCATCGGGCACAATGCCCTCAAAACACACACTGGGCAACTGAAGACTGTGTGTGTCCGTGTGTGTGTTTCTGTGTATTTGGGCATGCATGTTTTCATACACAAGTGATCCTAGTGATGGTATAGACTACACAGTATATGAGTGTGTGTCTGTGTGTGTGTTCTTGAAGGGTAATGACTAGTCCTATACTATAATAATAATATCCCATTTAGCAGACGCTTTTATCCAAAGCGACTTAGTCATGTGTGCATACATTTTTACGTATGGGTGGTCCCGGGGATCCAACCCACTAACCTGCCGTTACAAGCGCTATGCTCTACCAATTGAGCTACAGAGGACCACATACTATACTCACACCTCAGACACCATTAGCACAGAACAACATGCTGTGAAAGAAGTGTGTGTACAGCCTAAATTAGTTTTAAGAGAGAGTAGTGAGTCCCATCCTACCTTCTCTCTCTGTCAGAAGTGGCTAATTACCTCTGACAGGCAGGCCAGCCATTACAGTAGTAGAGAATTAACATACATATAAAGCCTAGTCCACACACAAGATGGTGTTAGCAGCAGGGGGCCAGACACGGTTTGATTTGCATGAATTGCCCTGATTAGAGTGTCTGGAGGGCTCAGCCAACAACACAGTCATCAAATACAGAGTGTCAGGGTGGGGGGATAGCGCAGAGTGGGTGGGTGATAGTGAGGTTGCGTGTGTGTCTGCGTGTGTGTGTGGGGGTGGGTGGGTGTGTATTTAACACAACTGTTGTCCTGAATCTGTTCCCTTTCAGTCAGTACTGGTCATTTTCTGAGTCACATCAGTCCAACAGCTTATTCGCTGACATGAAATCAACTGCCAGGCCTGTGTGGCTCAGTTGGTAGAGCATGGTGCTTGCAACCCCAAGGTTGTGGGTTCCATTCCCAAGGGGGACCAGTACGAGAATGTATGTGCTCACTACTCTAAATCACTCTGGATAAGAGTGTCTTCTAAATTACAAAAAAAAACTGCTGTTTGTTTCTCACTCCCTTTTCATCATCCTCTCCCTCTCTTTCTCTGCTGTCTGTTCTATTAGCGCTCTAATTGAAAGTGACTCCTCTGACAGCTCCCCTCGGCTCTGTCTAAAGTGGTGTGTCTGGGTGTGTTATGTGTACGCGGGTCACCGCATCTTAAGCGGAGTGGTCAGGGGTCTTGACCGAGGTAAACGTAGGGTGAAGGATGGAAAACGGGATAAAAGGATGGAAAACTGGGGCTGAGATGAGAAGAGTTCAGAATGATTGGATGACTTCAAACCCAGGATTTGTTCAATTTGCTGTTCATCTATTATCTATAGCAAACAGTGGAGGCTGCTGAGGGGAGAACGGATCATATTAATGTCTGGAACAGAACGAATGGAATGGCATCAAACACATGGAAACCATGGAAACCATGTGTTTGATGTATTTGATGACATTCCACCCATTCCGCTCCAGCCACTACCATGAGCCCATCCTCCCCAATTAAGGTGCCACCAACCTCCTGTGATAGCATAGCTTATAAGAGGAAACAGGCTTTGGGAGAAAACATGATATTCCACATTCATCCTCTCAGGATAACATCAACCCACACACAAGCAGACACATTCACAGTAATACATGTGCATGCACACACAAACGCATTCACATACACATACACACACAACTCACTACTGCCATTGAGAAGCATTGTAGATTTCAAGGACACACACACACAGTAGAGTGTGTGAAAGGGAGACCAGCTGCTCACCTAGGGGAGGCAGACATTTGCATGCGTTAATGAAGGGCAGACAGTGCGCTGCAAATATTAGCCCAGGCAAAGAGAGACAATCAGATTACCATTATGCGGTGATCCGGTCCACGAGACGGCATGAAACCGGCTAGCTAACGCGGCAACGCTGGCTAGTACTTAGGCTAGGCGTAATGCTCATGTGTCCTGCCTCAGCTAACACACTGCTAGCTTGTAGGCTCGGCCCTAAATTGTGTTCTCTGTCACCTGGGGCTGCATGGCAAATGGCCCAGGAACACACAAAGGACTTTGATTTAAGGATCTCTCTCTCTCTCTCTCTCTCTCTCTCTCTCTCTCTCTCTCTCTCTCTCTCTCTCTCTCTCTCTCTCTCTCTCTCTCTCTCTCTCTCTCTCTCTCTCTCTCTCTCTCATTTCAATTCAAAGGGCTTTATTGGCATGGGAAACATATGTTTACATTGCCAAAGCAAGTGTAATAGATAATAACCAAAGGCGAAATAAACAACAAAAAATGAACAGTAAACATTACACTCACAAAAGTTCCAAAGGAATAGAGACATTTCAAATGTCATATTATGGCTACATACAGTACTGTAACGATGTGCAAATAGTTAAAGTACAAAAGGGAAAATAAATAAACGTAAATATGGGTTGTATTTACAATGGTGTTTGTTCTTCACTGCTTGCTCTTTTCTTGTGGCAACAGGTCACAAATCTTGCTGCTGTGATGGCACACTGTGGTATTTCACCCAATAGATAAGGGAGTTTATCAAAATTGGATTTATTTTCAAATTCTTTGTGGGTCTGTGTAATCTGAGGGAAATACAGTGGGGAAAAAAAGTATTTAGTCAGCCACCAATTGTGCAAGTTCTCCCACTTAAAAAGATGAGAGAGGCCTGTAATTTTCATCATAGGTACACGTCAACTATGACAGACAAATTGAGGAAAAAAAATCCAGAAAATCCCATTGTAGGATTTTTAATGAATTTATTTGCAAATTATGGTGGAAAATAAGTATTTGGTCACCTACAAACAAGCAAGATTTCTGGCTCTCACAGACCTGTAACTTCTTCTTTCAGAGGCTCCTCTGTCCTCCACTCGTTACCTGTATTAATGGCACCTGTTTGAACTTGTTATCAGTATAAAATACACCTGTCCACAACCTCAAACAGTCACACTCCAAACTTCACAATGGCCAAGACCAAAGAGCTGTCAAAGGACACCAAAAACAAAATTGTAGACCTGCACCAGGCTGGCAAGACTGAATCTGCAATAGGTAAGCAGCTTGGTTTGAAGAAATCAACTGTGGGAGCAATTATTAGGAAATGGAAGACATACAAGACCACTGATAATCTCCCTCGATCTGGGGCTCCACGCAAGATCTCACCCCGTGGGGTCAAAATGATCACAAGAACGGTGAGCAAAAATCCCAGAACCACACGGGGGGACCTAGTGAATGACCTGCAGAGAGCTGGGACCAAAGTAACATAGCCAACCATCAGTAACACACTACGCCGCCAGGGACTCAAATCCTGCAGTGCGAGACGTGTCCCCCTGCTTAAGCCAGTACATGTCCAGGCCCGTCTGAAGTGCATTTGGATGATCCAGAAGAGGATTGGGAGAATGTCATATGGTCAGATGAAACCAAAATATAACTTTTTGGTAAAAACTCAACTCGTCATGTTTGGAGGACAAAGAATGCTGAGTTGCATCCAAAGAACACCATACCTACTGTGAAGCATGGGGTTGGAAACATCATGCTTTGGGGCTGTTTTTCTGCAAAGGGACCAGGGACGACTGATCCGTGTAAAGGAAAGAATGAATGGGGCCATGTATCGTGAGATTTTGAGTGAAACCCTCCTTCCATCAGAAAGGGCATTGAAGATGAAACGTGGCTGGGTCTTTCAGCATGACAATGATCCCAAACACACCGCCCGGGCAACGAAGGAGTGGCTTCGTAAAAAAGCATTTCAAGGTCCTGGAGTGGCCTAGCCAGTCTCCAGATCTCAACCCCATAGAAAATCTTTGGAGGGAGTTGAAAGTCTGTGTTGCCCAGCGACAGCCCCAAAACATCACTGCTCTAGAGGAGATCTGCATGGAGGAATGGGCCAAAATACCAGCAACAGTGTGTGAAAACCTTGTGAAGACTTACAGAAAATGTTTGACCTGTGTCATTGCCAACAAAGGGTATATAACAAAGTATTGAGAAACTTTTGTTATTGACCAAATACTTATTTTCCACCATCATATGCCAATAAATTCATTAAAAATCCTACAATGTGATTTTATGGAATTTTTTTTCTCATTTTGTCTGTCATAGTTGATGTGTACCTATGATGAAAATTACAGGCCTCTCTCATCTTTTTAAGTGGGAGAACTTGTACAATTGGTGGCTGACTAAATACTTTTTTTCCCCACTGTATGTGTCTCTAATATGGTCATATATTTGGCAGGAGGTTAGGAAGTGCAGCTCAGTTTCCACCTCATTTTGTGGGCAGTGGGCACATAGCCTGTCTTCTCTTGAGAGCCAGGTCGGCCTACGGCGGCCTCTCTCAATGAGGCTATGCTCACTGAGTCTGTACATAATCAAAGCTTTCCTTAATTTTGGGTCAGTCACAGTGGTCAGGTATTCTGCCACGGTGTACTCTCTGTTTAGGGCCAAATAGCATTCTAGGTTTATCCATACATCTCCATTTTGGATAGATAACTCTTTGTGTTATTGTTTGGTGCGTTCCAATTTTCCCAGAAGTGGTTAGATTCTATGGATTCTTCAATTACATTGAGCTGATTTCTGACGTGCTGTTCCTTCTTTTTCCATAGTGTATATCTGTATTGTTGTAGTGATTCACCATTGTAAAGGCTCAGGTTTTCTGGAGCTCTATGTTTTTGGTTGGATAGGTTTCTCAATTTCTTTCTTAGGTTTTTGCATTCTTCATCAAACCATTTGTCATTGTTGTTCATTTTCTTAGGTTGTCTGCTTGAAATGTTCTGATTTGATAGGGAAGCTAAGAGGTCAAATATACTGTTTAGGTTTTCTACTGCCAAGCTCACACCTTCACTAGTACAGTGAAACGTTTTGTCCAGGAAGTTGTCTAGAAGGGATTGAATTTGTTGTTGCCTAATTGTTTATTGGTAGGTTTCTACACTACTTTCCTTCCATCTATAGCATTTCTTAATATTATGCAGTTCCTTTGGCTTTGATGCCTCATGATTGAGTATTGCTCTGTTGAAGTAAACTGTGATTTCGCTGTGATCTGATAGGGGTGTCAGTGGGTTGACTGTGAACGCTCTGAGAGACTCTGAGTTGAGGTCAGTGATAAAATAATCTACAGTACTACTGCCAAGGAATTAGCTGTAGGTGTACCTACTGTAATAGTCCCCTCGAAGCCTACCATTGACTATGTACAGACCCAGCGTGTGACAGAGCTGCAGGAGTTGTGACCCGTTTTTGTTTGTTGTTTTGTCATAGCTGTGTCTAGGGGGGCATATTTGGGAGGGAATGCTGTCACCTCCAGGTAGGGGTTTGTCACCCTGTGTGCTAAGAGTGTCAGGTTCTTGTCCAATTCTGGCATTTAGGTCGCCACAGACTAGTACATGTCCCTGGGCCTGGAAATGGTTGATCTTCCCCTCTAGTATGTGTTACAGGAGGGGGTCGCAGTTCCGGAGCGACCCACTAGGTGTCATCCTCCAACAACCTTAGGCACCTCCTCACTCACAGTCTGGATTTATTATCCTATTTGTGTCACCTGTGTCTACCTGTTCACCTGTGTATTTATGCCCTCACTTCCATGTGTTCCCTTGCTCAGTTCTTTCTGATAGTTTCTTGATGCCAAGCAGTACGAATCAGTGTCTGATCACGAGACGGAAGTACAGGTACTTGAGAAGTGATCTCCCTGTTTCATTGTTGTTTTCAGTCATAGTTAGTATTTCGTATTTTTGCTGTCAGCCTGTTTTTGGAGACCAATTTGCTCATCCTTTATTTTCCGTGATAAGTCTGTTATTTTGTATCCTGGCTTTGGGACCACCAGTAAAGATCCTTGTTTCACCATCTCTGCCTACTTTCTACTGTCTATCCTGCACCGCACCTGGGTCACACCTCACACCAACCCTTACAAGGATGGATAAGCTGTCATTGTTAAAGTATGGGGATTATATTGGGGGGATATAGGTATTACAAATTAGGATAATTTTTTCTTCTGTTGAGATAATTTCCTTATTAATTTCTAGCCAGATTTAAAATGTTCCTGTTTTGACTAATTTAATAGAGTGGGTTAGGTCTGCTCTATACCAAATTAGCATACCCCCTGAGTCTCTTCGCTGTTTCACACCTGGTAGTTTGGTGGATGGGACTATCAGCTCTCTGTAACCTAGAGGGCAACCAGTGGGTCTGTCTCTTCTATACCATGTTTTTTTTAGGATGACAATGTCTGTATTTCCAATTTCTTTGATGAAATCTGGGTTCCTGCTCTTTAGGCCAAAGGCAGATGACCTCAGACCTTGTATATTCCAGAATGAGATAGTAAAAGCTTTGTGTTCCATAGTGTCTAGTGTTGTTTTCGTGTGGTTTAGGCCCGGACCATTACAGTAGGTGGAGCAGAGCATGTTGAGCATTTGATACATACCTATTAGGTCGCAGGATGGGGCTTGGGCGGGTGTATTAGTGGGGGTTGGGCCTGTTGCTCTGCTCACGGCCTGGACATATGTGCAGCTGTCATGGGCGGGGGGCATGGGGGGCAGAAGGGGAATAATATGTTTTTCGGGGGGCTATATAGGGTGTGGCAAGGGTTTGTTTGGGGAGGGGTTGACTGGTTGGGGTGGGGATGTGGCTGGTGGTGCTGTGGTCTGGGTGTAGGTCCTCTTGCTGTGGATCCTTTTGGTGCAGGCCCTCCGGGGGCGGGGTGTCCGTTTCTCTGTTGCTCCTGTGTGAGGTGCTGGGGCTGCGGTTGAGGGTGATGTCCTTCAGGGTCCTGGCAAATGTGGGGACTGCTGCCTTGTAGGGGTGGACCTGGTCATAAAGGCTGTTCAATTCCAAGGTGAAGTGATGGGCAGGTAAACATTTGGTTTTGAGTCACAGTCCCGGGAAATGCTTGCATTCACCCGCTGTATGGTGGCAGGGTGAAAGTATTTTTTGTGGTAGCAGGGTGGAAATAACCACTTGTGCGTTTGGGAAAGTAGAAGAGGCTTTTTTAATCACTCCCTTGAGTGCTGTGGCCACCCTTTCCTGCTGGACTGGCAGGTTGTTTGTGCCTGTGTGTATTATGATCTCGCTCTCGCTCTCTCGCTCTCTCGCTCTCTCGCTCTCTCTCGCTCTCTCTCGCTCTCGCTCTCTCTAATAGTAACCAGAGAATTGACTACAGAAATATGTGTTACTATAACACTTTTGCATCCATGTCTGGTATCTACAGTGAGGGGAAAAAAGTATTTGATCCCCTGCTGATTTTGTACGCTTGCCCACTGACAAAGAAATGTTCAGTCTATAATTTTAATGGTAGGTTTATTTGAACAGTGAGAGACAGAATAACAACAAAAAAATCCATAAAAAACGCATGTTATAAATTGATTTGCATTTTAATGAGGGAAATAAGTATTTGACCCCCTCTCAATCAGAAAGATTTCTGGCTCCCAGGGGTCTTTTATACAGGTAACGAGCTGAGATTAGGAGCACACTCTTAAAGCGAGTGCTCCTAATCTCAGCTTGTTACCTGTATAAAAGACACCTGTCCACAGACGCAATCAATCAGATTCCAAACTCTCCACCATGGCCAAGACCAAAGAGCTCTCCAAGGATGTCAGGGACAAGATTGTAGACCTACACAAGGCTGGAATGGGCTACAAGCAGCTTGGTGAGAAGGTGACAAAGGGGGCTCCATGCAAGATCTCACCTCGTGGAGTTGCAATGATCATGAGAACGGTGAGGAATCAGCTCAGAACTACACGGGATGATTTTGTCAACAATCTCAAGGCAGCTGGGACCATAGTCACCAAGAAAACAATTGGTAACACACTACGCCGTTAAGGACTGAAATCCTGCAGCGCCCGTAAGGTCCCCCTGCTCAAGAAAGCACATATACATGCCCGTCTGAAGTTTGCAAATGAAAATCTGAATGATTCAGAGGAGAACTGGGTGAAAGTGTTGTGGTCAGATGAGACCAAAATGGAGCTCTTTGGCATTAACTCAACTCGCCGTGTTTGGAGGAGGAGGAATGCTGCCTATGACCCCAAGAACACCATCCCCACCGTCAAACATGGAGGTGGAAACATTATGCTTTGGGGGTGTTTTTCTGCTAAGGGGACAGGACAACTTCACCGCATCAAAAGGACGATGGACGGGGCCATGTACTGTCAAATCTTGGGTGAGAACCTCCTTCCCTCAGCCAGGGCATTGAAAATGGGTCGTGGATGGGTATTCCAGCATGACAATGACCCAAAACACACGGCCAAGGCAATAAAGGAGTGGCTCAAGAAGAAGCACATTAAGGTCCTGGAGTGGCCTAGCCAGCCTCCAGACCTTAATCCCATAGAAAATATGTGGAGGGAGCTGAAGGTTCGAGTTGCCAAACGTCAGCCTCGATAACTTAATGACTTGGAGAAGATCTGCATAGAGGAGTGGGACAAAATCCCTCCTGAGATGTGTGCAAACCTGGTGGCCAACTACAAGAAACATCTGACCTCTGTGATTGCCAACAAGGGTTTTGCCACCAAGTACTAAGTCATGTTTTGCAGAGGGGTCAAATACTTATTTCCCTCATTAAAATGCAAATAAATTCATAGCATTTTTGACATGCGTTTTTCAGGATTTTTTTGTTGTTATTCTGTCTCTCACTGTTAAAATAAACCTACCATTAAAATTATAGACTGATCATTTCTTTGTCAGTTGGCAAACGTACAAAATCAGCAGGGGATCAAATACTTTTTTCCCTCACTGTATCTAAAACTTGTCCTCTGATGATAACTTGGATTCCATCTACAGTATATGAATGTATGATCTCTATGGTTACTTGTAGTTGTTCAGAGAGAACTCTGATGACACTCTATGCAATTGTCATCTCAGGAATGCTGTCTTATCTCTATTGCTCCCAGCCCACCCCCTCAGATCATCACATATTGATGTGACCCCCTTCCTAAAGGATGTTGACTGGTTCGATTGGATATTTTCGTTTTATTACCTTTGGTTTGGTAGATTGGTCAACAATTGATTTTGAATACAAACAAGTCAGCTCTGGTATAAATGGTTGTTCTCTCTCTTATCATGTATCCTGTCCATGGAATAAGGTTGTATGGACATGTTTTTCTTGTAGACTGCTCGGCCTTCGGTCTGAGTAGGCCTGTTATGTTCATGCTTTGCTTTGTATCTCTAAGATGCCATCTACAGGATCCTAATAAATAAATACATCTAAAATTATCTTAGAAAAATGCCTTGTAATGCTAGTACTATCTTGTAACTTAAGCTTTGTGCTTTGTATGTAATTTGATTCATTTTACAAAGTTATTAAATAATACTTGCATTTTGCATTCACTTCTCATGACCATTTCTTGATCTTAGTCAGCATAATGCTTGATGACATATGATTTTACTATAATATTAAATGTCAGATAGTCAGGTTTATTAAATGTAGATTGTTAAATATTATTTAGCACTACAGGCTCTCTGGCATAGTTCACATAACGTCAGTCGTTTTTGTGCTTACAAGTGCCCTCCAAGTTAATACTCTCCTCTCGGCACCTTTTGCGGTTCATGCCAAGGCTGGACGAGTAAATGTCAGTCGCCACCAAGCATTGTTCCCACTCCGTGCCTAACAGCACCTTGCCTCCAGAAATATATCACTCTCTGTCCCCTTGAAACCAGGGACACAGGGCCGTGTTATTTCGATAAAAGTGGATCTCTTTGATGCCACCAGAGGATGCCATCCGGCTTGTGGACAGCTCTTTCTTATAGCAGAGAATTGACGTTCAAATGCAGTTAGTCCCTACGGGCATTCCCAGCCCCCGAGAGCCCGCTTTTCGCATCTATCCAGACTGATTTGAGAGACAGACTGTTAGAAGCGACAACCCTATGAGGGTTTTTGGAGACTCCATTCGTACATGGTGACAATGCAACAATAGGGGTGGAATCGCTGGCACACCCTGTCAAGGGTGGTGCCCTACTCTTTTTCTCTCCCCTATGCCTGGTACCCCCCTCTAAGCAAAGCCACTCGATGGCAGGGATGCCCTGGTTAGCAGAGATCACTCTCCTGCTTCACAACCAGTCCTGGTAGCCACCGTTACCAGGGCTCTTCTGACCCAAGTAGGGCGATATATACAATTCATTTGAATGTATGTTTTAGTGGATGTTCCAAATGCCTGTATCACAAGAATCAGTTTTTAATTTTTTTTTGCTTTTTGGTGCACCGTCCCATTTGCACAAAGACATCAAGCCCCTCCCCCTGCCACTCAAAAAAACAAAGACGAAAGATCACTTCCTCTCTGACAACAAGCAGTTTCACGTCGCTATTTGCATTTGAGGTTTCTTCCAACAGAATCGGTCATATGAACACCGAAAAGCATTGAGACATTATTTTACTGTAATAGATGAGAACTTAACCTTTTTCACATTCTGAGAAATAATAATCCAGGTAGACACTTGATTTCAACATCTAACCAAAGTGAACAGGCTATGTCGTTCAAACATTTGAAGATGGACAGGAGGGTGTATTCATAAAAGTTCAACTGTTCTACCTTGTTAGCAAGCAAATAGATCCAAGTTGGCTAGACTTTAAATGTAAAGATTAGCTGGCTACTCACTAGCACGTGGGCTTCTGTTTATGAGACTGTTTATGAGACCTGTGGTAATTTTCTATAATGCCTGCTACCAGAAGTTGGTCATTATTAGTGGATGTGTAATGTGCATGTTTCTGGTTAAATTTGTAACAAAAACAACATTCTCATAGACTTGTGATAATTGCAAAAAAGCAAGTAAAATTTTGATAAAATAATTACATTATTAGTGGTTGTGGAAGGCTTAAATTTAGTCTAGGTATAATTTTACAAGCCCTGAATTCATTAGATTATACATAACTGTTTGAAATGCAGTGTATTGACGATTAATTGTGCAACAAAGCTTATTTATATAAATATATATATATATATTTTTTTTTCATTTAGCAGATGCTCTTATCCAGAGCAACTTACAGGAGCAATTAGGGTTAAGTGCCTTGCTTAAGGGCACATCGGCAGATTTTTCACCTAGTCGGCTCGGGGATTAGAACCAGCGACCTTTCGGTTACTGGCACAATGCACAACTGGCACAACGCTCTTACCCCCTAAGCTATATATATATATATATATATATATATATATATATATGTGAAAAATCTAGATATGATTTTTAGGCCATATCGCCCAGCTCTAGACCCAAGCATAAGGGGAGATTTGCCACCCTCACCCAGTACCCACCCTCACCCTCACCCAGTACCCATGGCACTCTGGGCATGACCCGTGGGAGGATACATCTATTATTATTATTTATTATTATTATAGGATAAATCTGAATGCGACAAGCCTGCCACTCAAGATCTTTGACCAATGCCCCTTCTACATACTCACTGTTTGGGAAAACAGGCAATGCATATTTTGAGAAGTTGTGTGACCTAAACAGATCATTCCTTAAATGCTTTGCATCCAAGGTTTCTATGCTTCATTTCAGGACCTTTTTTGGCTAGAGGGAAGATCTCAACTGCAAGGTCTGTTTAGCTGCTATCTCGGCCTGTCATACAAGCCTTGGCACTTACACAGTAGGGTAACAAGCGCTTATGTCGTTGAAGGATGCACGTCGCTAACGTCTAGTCTCCAAGCCTTTAGCCTCATCACTGGGACCTGTCTATTGTGCTTGAGGCTTCCTCATGGCAGCCTCTTGAGCCACTGGAAAGCGTGAAGATGTAATCCTTCTCCTTCTAAACCACTTTACCGTCTGCACTACGCCTTGATACCAAGCCCCGCCTTTATGCCTAAAGTGAGCGGCAATGTGTTGTCGCACCCTAGAGCTTGTGGTTCCACCCACCACTCTCCCCATTTACGGAAGAGCGTCTCCAACGTTTGTGTCCAGTATGCATCTTGCGCATTTGCATGGATGAAGCGAGAGTATTGTGGCAACAACCTCTGCATTTTTTGGCCAACTCCCAGCAAAGGGGGACTCCTACCTTGTTAACGGCTATCCCTTGGGATAATGGAGGCTATTGTACTGGAAAATATAATAGCAAAGGTTACAGTCTGGAAGGGCTCGTTCCATCAGAGGTATGGCTACCTCTTGGGATACCTCTTGAGGATACCTCCCGTAAGGAGATGCCCAAGAGGTAGCCCAAGAGGTAGCCTGACGTTTATGAGGTCTTTACCAACTGGATGTCACTGCACCTTCATTGGTGCATACTTCCTCAGTGTTGGAGCCTCTGATGGGTGATGCTATTGGGACAAACTACCCTGGCTTTGGAGAGCATGTCTGCGATACGGGAGTTGGTCATATCCTATAGTGACACATCGAAACGAGTATTAGAAATAGAATTTAGGATTACTTGTTTAACCCCGGTTCTCTGAGACTATGAGCGAGATGTGTGTCACCTCATTTCCCTGCTCGCAAGAGCGCAAGGAAGAGAGGCATGCTTGAGAATGACCAGTGGATGGGCGAGTGGCACCTTATAGGGAGGAGAGGGGCTCACCTCATTCACGACTCGACCTGTCTGTGTCCAACAGACGCTCTGTGATTGGATACTTCGAGCCAGTGATCCGCCCGGAGCGAATCCCATAGTGACACATCTCACTCATATTCTCATAGAAACAGGGTTACGCAAGTAACCCTACATTTTCTTCTGTGGCAGGTTAATTACCTGGCACTGTCTATTTGACGATGAGGCAACAACTTCCCCACCGAGTATCAAAATGAGATCACCTCTCTCTCTCTTTCTCTCTGTGTGTGTGTGTGTGTGTGTGTGTGTGTGACTGGGGTGATGAACTGGAAAAGAACAGGTGGGTGTAGTCCCTGCAGCCCCTATCTCATCATATCATATTCTGCTTGTCATTAATCACACTAAACAAATTCAACACAAATTAAGACAATGCACACATGAGAGTTCAAACCACACAGCACGCTATAAATAAAAATAAATACATCTAGAGTTTGGCAGTTTTTCCCTTAAAGCTGCAATATCTAACTTTTTGGGTGACCTGATGAAATTCACATAGAAATGTACCTTTTAGATCTGTCATTCTCATTGAAAGCAAGTCTAAGAAGCTGTATATCTGTTCTATGTGCGCTATTTATATGCTTCCCGGTCTTAAGTTTCGTTTTTGCATCTTTTACTTTTGGTTTTGTACACCAGCTTCAAACAGCTGAAAATATAATATTTTGGTTATGGAAATTATTCGATTTGATTTATTAGGGTCCCCATTAGCCAACGATAATGGCAACAGCTAGTCTTACTGGGATCTGACAGATAACGAAAAATACATTACAGACAAAAGACTACAATTGACATACATTTAAAAACGTTAACATGTAGTTTGTGTGTGTGTGTGTGTGTGTGTGTGTGTGTGTGCATTGATCACTAACACATACATGTCAGTACATACACACAACAATTAGGTCACATGGGGGAGAGGCATTGTGCCGTGAGGTGTTGCTTTATTAGTTTTTTTAAAACCAGGTTTGCTGTTCACTTGTGCCGTATAAGATGGAAGGGAGTTTCATGGACTCATGGCTCTGTATAATATTGTACGTTTCCTTGAATTTGTTCTGGACCTGGGGACTGTGAAAAGACCCCTGGTGGGGTAAGTGTGTTTGTCAGTGTTGTGTGTCAGTTAACTATGCAAACAATTAGGAATTTCCAACACAATGTTTCTTATAAAAACAAGAAGTGACGCAGTCAGTCTTTCCTCAACTCTTAACCAAGAGAGACTAGCATGCATAGTATTAATATTAGCCCTCTGATTACAATGAAGAGAAAGACGTGCCGCTCTGTTTCTATGCCAGCTGAAGATTAACTAGGTCTTTCTTTACAGCACTTGACTATATGACTGGACAAAAATCAATATAAGATTAAACTAGAGCCTGCAGGACTTGCTTTGTGGAGTGTGGTAGCAAAAAAGCAGAGCATCTCTTTATTACGGACAGACCTCGCCCCATATTTGCAACCACTGAATCTATATGTTTTGACCATGACAGTTTACAATTTAAGTTAACACCAAGTAATTTCCTCAACTTGTTCAACAGCCACACCATTCAATAGCAGATTCAGCTGAGGTCTAGAACTAGAAATACAATTCTCTTACTTTTAGAGATGTTCAGGACCAGTTTATTACTGGCCCCCATTCCAAAACAGACTGCAACTCTTTGTTAAGGGCTTCAGTGACTTCATTAGCTGGGGTTGCTGACATGTATATGGTTGAATCATCAGCATACATGGACACACATCATTTGTTTAATGCCAGTGGCAGATTATTGGTAAAAATAGAAAAGAGTAGAGGGCCTAGAGACCTGCCCTGCAGTACACCACACTTTACATGTTTGACATTAGAGAAGTTTCTATTAAAGAAAACCCTCTAAGTTCTATTAGATAGATAGCTCTGAATCCACGATATGGCAGAGGTTGAAAATACATTTTCTCAACAACAGGTTATGGTCAATAATATCAAAGTCTGCAATGAAGTCTAACAGTACAGCTCCCACAATCTTATTTCTTTCTTTCTTTTTTGTGTGTCATTTTTACCCCCTTTTTCTCCCCAATTTCATGATTACGATCTTGTCTCATCACTGCAACTCCCCAACGGGCTCGGTAGAAGCAAAGGTCGAGCCATGCTTCCTCCGAAACATGACCCGCCAAGCCGCGCTTCTTTACACCCGCCCGCTTAACCCAGAAGCCAGCTGCACCAATGTGTCGGAGGAAACACCCTTCAACTGATGACCCCGTGTAGCTCAGTTGGTAGGCCTGAGGACAAATACTTTCCTCTAAGCTCAAATTAAAGATATGAGAGATAGGAGTGGCTATAGAGTTAGCTACCATCCTCAGTAGCTTTCCATCTAAGTTGTCAATGCCAGGAGGTTTGTCATTATTGATTGATAACAATAATCTTTCCACCTCTCCCACACTAACTTTACAAAATTCAAACTAGCAATGCTTTTCTTTCATTATTTGTTTTTTATGCATGAATACGATGGCTCACTGTTTGTTGTTGGCATTTCCTGCTTAAGTTTGCCACTTTGCCAATAAAGTAAAATAATTGGCAACATCAAATGTTTTGTGATGAATAAGCCATCTGATTCGATGAACGAAGGAGTTGAATTTGTCTTTCTGCCCATAATTTCATTTAAAGTACTCCAGTGTTTTTTTCCATCATTCTTTATATCATTGAGCTTGGGTTCATAATACAGTTTATTTTTCTTTTTGTTGAGTTTAGTCACATAATTTCTCAATTTGCAGTAAGTCAGCCAGTAAGATTTGCAGCCAGACTTATTAGCCACTCCTTTTGCCCCATCACTTTCAACCATACAGTTTTTCAATTCCTCATCAACCCATGGAGCCTTAACAGTTCTAACAGTCAGTTTCTTAACAGGTGCAAGTTTATCAATAATTGGAAGAAGCAATTTCATAAATTCGTCAAGTGCAGCGTCTGGATGCTCCTTATTAATCACATCAGACTAACAAATATTTTAAACATCGTCCACATAAGAGTAACAGCATAATCCTTTGTATGATCTCTTATACATTATTTTAGGCCCAGGAACTTTGGCTTTCGTGGATATAGCCACTATATTGTGATCACTGCATCCAATGGGTACGGATACAGCTTTAGATCTATACATGTGGATGATCTTGTTCCTGTAGTGTTTGTAAACACCCTGGTAGGTTAATTAATATCCTGAACCAGATCCTCAAAAAGTTATACAGCTGCACCATCAAGAGCATCCTGACTGGTTGCATCACCGCCTGGTATGGCAACTGCTCAGCCTCCCACCGCAAGGCACTACAGAGGGTAGTGCGTACGGCCCAGTACATCACTGGGACCAAGCTTCCTGCCATCCAGGACCTCTATACCAGGCGGTGTCAGAGGAAGTCCCTAAAAATTGCCAAAGACTCCAGCCACCCTAGTCATAGACTGTTCTCTCTGCTACTGCACGGCAAGCGGTACCGGAGCGCCAATTCTAGGTCCAAAAGGCTTCTTAACAGCTTCTACCTCCAAGCCATAAGACTCCTGAACAGCTAACCATATGGCTACCCGGACTATTTGCATTTCTTAACACTTATTTTTTCTTAAAACTGCATTGTTGGTTAAGGGCTTGTAAGTAAGCATTTCACTGTAAGGTCTACACCTGTTGTTTTCGGCGCATGTGACAAATACAATTTGATTTGATTTGATTACAGGCACTGGTTACAGTGAGAAGCTTTCTCTTGAGCT
Source organism: Coregonus clupeaformis (assembly GCF_020615455.1). Lineage (NCBI taxonomy): Eukaryota > Metazoa > Chordata > Actinopteri > Salmoniformes > Salmonidae > Coregonus > Coregonus clupeaformis. The sequence continues at coordinate 56,111,447 of NC_059215.1, forward strand.
GACAGCTTGATGAAAACCAGTCAATATTCAGGTCCCCAAGAAAGTAGACCTCTCTGTTTACATCACATACACTATTTCACAGCGGGTTAGATGGTATGATCCTCTACACTATACTTGCTTGTTTTGTCACATAAACTGAAATTAGGCTAACTATTAGATGTCTAGCAACCAGGAAATGCTAGAATAAGAACTTGCTAGAATAAGAACAGTAGCTAGCGTTTCACACTGGTGTTTCATTAGGGGTTGAAAGCTTCTTTATGTGACTGTCTCTTCTACATAAAACAAACCCACGCAACACACACCTAACACAAGTGGCTTATAACACACACAACACCCATAACACACAGACTTGCACACACACAACAAATTCCTTCAGAAGAGCTGCCATCCAACTTCCAAGCTGAAGAGTGTCTCAGTGTACGATGCAGTCACAGGCCTCCAGACAGATACACAGCAGCTGTCACACTGACTCCCAACAGCTTCTCTCACTATATCACTTCTTCGCACAGCTGGCGTTTTTCTTCAGACATCCGAGTTAAGGGCCTCACGCATGTGCACCCACCCACCCACACACACATAAACACACACACAGCCTGGAGCAGTAATCATAGGAGTCACTCCATAGTGGGCCTCTTGTGGGGACCAGTGACAACCGTTCATCACACAGCCACACAGGGATAGAGAAGGAGAGAAGGTGACGTAGATTTCCATCTCTTGAAACACCAACCTACACAGCAGTGTTCCAGTGGGAATGCAGAGAGAGCCAAGGAATAACACAGACACACACACACAGCTCAGCATGGCCTAAGGGCAGCAAATTAGGGTTATATTAGGTTCATAATTCCTGTGTTTGTGTGTGTGTGTGTATGTGCGTCTGTGCATGGGCAGCTGTGTGTGTATAAATTGTGAGAGGGAGGGAGTGTGTGACAGCTCTCAGGTGTTGTATTCTGATCACGTAAGAGATGGGGTGTTTATAGCTGGTGTAAACTGAAACAGACTATTCCAGTATTCCCCTGTTCCACATCAGTCCCACACTGCCAAGGTGATAACCCACCATAATCTTATACCAATACATTTATAGAAGCTTTATAAAAATGACACGTACAAATTAGTGGTGTTCGGGTCAGCTGTATGTTCACCAGCACTCACCCGCAATTGCTAATAACCCATCCGCAAGTGCCCGACTATACTGTATGTGATAAGGGACTGTACGTTATTTATAATGAGGGATACTTGGAGAAAATCGGATCTCTCTGAAATGGAAATGGATGGCCCTCCCTTCAGTAAAATATATTTTTACCCGACCCTCCCTGAATGCTTGAAAAAAAAACGTGACCCTCCCCTATACCCAAAATAATAATAAAAACATAAAGTGGATAGAAGAGAACATGTCTACCGTTTACCCTCACTCCTAGGACAGACCAGAGCCTTAGATATGCAGTTTTAGAAACTGTTCTTCATTTTGTAAGCATTACATGGCAAAGTAGCCAGAAGGTTGTGGATTCGCAGACCACCGGTGACAAGGGTAGGGATGAAAATATTTCCATTAGAATAAATAATCTTATGTCGGTCTGAGAAAAACTTGCTTTTATAATCGCATTTCATGCAATTCTATGTCATATTTGTCACGATCGTCTAATGAGGAGGACCAAGGCGCAGCGTTGAAAGTGAACATAGTATTTATTAGACTGATCACACGATCAAAATAACTGACGAAAACGTGATGTCTCTGGTTACATAAACAAACCAAAATGAGAACAAGAAACCACAAACCACAAAGTGCAAGACAAACAGTTAAATATGGCTCCCAATCAGAGACACCCAGCTGACACTCGTTGCCTCTGATTGGGAGTCACTCAGCCCAACATAGAAAATTAAACATAGACTTACACACCCTGGCTCAACATAACATAGTCCCCAGAGCCAGGGCGTGACAGTACCCCCCCCCAAAGGCGCGGACTCCGGCCGCGCCAAACAACCACAACAGGGGAGGGACCGGGTGGGCACTCCGCCTCGGCGGCGGATCCGGCTCCGGACATGACCCAGGCACGGGTTGTGCTGGACTGACGACGCACACCCCTGGCTTGATGCGTGGAGGAGGAACGGGCCGGACCGGGCTGACGAAGCGCACCCCTGAGTTGGTGCGGGGAGCAGGAATGAGCCGGACCGGGCTGACGATGCACACCACTGACCCGGTGCGGGGAGCTTGGACGGGCCGGACCGGGCTGGCGACGCGCACCACAGACTTGGTGCGGAGAACAGGAACGGGCCGGACAGGGCTGACGACGCACACCACTGGCTTGGTGCGGGAATCTTGGATGGGCCGGACTGGGCTGGCGACGCGCACCACAGACTTGGTGCGGAGAGCAGGAACGGGCCGGGCTGGGCTGTCGACGCACACCGTAGGCTTTGTGCGTGGAGCAGGGACAGGCCGGGCTGGGCTGTCGACGCACACCACTGACTTGGTGGGAATGGCAGGAACAGGCCGGGCTGGGCCGACGACGCGCACCACTGACTTGGTGGGAATGGCAGGAACAGGCCGGGCCGGGCTGACGACGCGCACCACTGACTTGGTGGGAATGGCAGGAACAGGCCGGGCTGGGCTGACGACGCGCACCACTGACTTGGTGGGAATGGCAGGAACAGGCCGGACCGTACTGGGGACACACACCACTGGCCCCACGCAGGGATCAGGAACGGGCCGGACCGGACTGGTAACACACCCCAGTACCTCTCGCCGTGCCTCCACACTTTCCCTCTCCTCTGTGCCCAGTGGCCCCCCTAACCTGGCGGCCCTCTCTGCCAACGCTTTGCACCGCTCTAACCCGTACACCTGCTGGCCCGACGTCGTGAGCCCCCCCCCTAAAAATTTCCTGGGGGTCTCTCCTCCCTCTTGCCAGACTCGCAATCATCTCCTCCCACGTCCATCCTCTCTCCTCGTCCCGCTGCTTGATCCAGTCGAGGTTGCCACGGAGATCTGCCAGCGATGGCTCCTGAACACGCTGCTTGGTCTGGTTAAGGTGGTTTCTTCTGTCACGATCGTCTAATGAGGAGGACCAAGGCGCAGCGTTGAAAGTGAACATAGTATTTATTAGACTGATCACACGATCAAAATAACTGACGAAAACGTGATGTCTCTGGTTACATAAACAAACCAAAATGAGAACAAGAAACCACAAACCACAAAGTGCAAGACAAACAGTTAAATATGGCTCCCAATCAGAGACACCCAGCTGACACTCGTTGCCTCTGATTGGGAGTCACTCAGCCCAACATAGAAAATTAAACATAGACTTACACACCCTGGCTCAACATAACATAGTCCCCAGAGCCAGGGCGTGACAATATTACATGACTGGAGACAATCAACATCTTTTTTAATACCACAACAGAGCACGATAACGAATGACTATACCTACATGTACATATTACCCCAATTACCTCGACTAACCGGTGCCGCCGCACATTGACTCTGTACCGGTACCCCCTGTATATACCCTCGCTACTGTTATTTTACTGTTATTTTACTGCTTTTATTTTCTACTTATCTATTGTTTACTTAACACTTATTTTTCTTAAAACTGCATTGTTGGTTAAGGGCTTGTAAGTAAGCATTTGATTGTAAGGTTTACACCTTTTGTTTTCGCCGCATGTGACAAATACCATTATATTTTATTTTATTTTATTTTGATTTGCAGCACCGGACACGTTTTGATTTCTATACAGGATATTGTTAAAAAAGAGGATAGTCTAAGTTTGGAACACTGCTAAAGTTGTCTATCAACTGTAAATATTGAGCGCAACAGAACCAGTTACAACTGAAGTATCTGACCATCAATGAATTTGAGAAAAAGCCACTAATTGTTTAACATAGCAGCCGCATATCATCAGGTAGGCCTATGTGCACTTGTAAAAAAAAATTGCAGGGGAAAACTATAATTTTCTAATTTATTCTTTTTCATTCCATTATATTGTTGTTACAAAATAGATATGTGTTGACTGTGATTAGGGCATGGGAATATAAGAACATCTGCTAGGCTAAATAAACAAATTAGGCATGCATAGCTCACCACATGATCCTCAAACAAAAGACTGGCAAAACTCGTGTTTCTAAAAGTGAATTCAAAGGCACTGTATAATAATAAAGCATGTTTAGTTTCAATGCAGTATTAGCCTTATATTTAGCTAATGAATAATGGGTTATGCATAATAAGCTAATAAAATAACTTACATGTATAGCCTCTGTCTCTTGTGCAATACGCACCTGTGCTCCGCTGGCCTCTCCTTAAAAAATGCTCCTTAGCTCTTGGAGTCCCAGGAAAAGCTAGACGAGAATAGCTTGCTGGATTTTTTGTTGCATTTCTTATACTAATAGACTATTCGAAGAGGGATGCAAGCTCTTGTTTGCTGAATGTTAAATACAGCAGCTAATAGAACTCACGGGTAGTTTGAAAGAAGAGCGAACGTGCAATGGCGGTAGGCTATAGCATTTATTTATTCAGACATATAACCATTCAATCTTCCTGAAGAGAAGTGAAAGCTGTCTGCATCTTATTCTAGTGCGATATTATTCAAGCATGTCATTACAATGATGAAGATAAGGACAACGAAACATATTTCATTGAACTGTTGAAAGTCAGGAAGGAATGATGCAACAATAGAGAGAAAAAGAGGAGGTAGGCTAATAACATTAGGGGAAATATTATGAAAGGTATATATGCGTCAGCCTACTAATTATACAAATATAAAATATTATATTTCAAAATTAAAATAAAATTTGTTAGCCTAGAATTGTAACTTTGTAGGCTGCATGTCCTGCACCAGCATCACATGTTCTCTCCCAGCTTCAAGATTTGAACAAGGTACGTAATTCCAGTCCATATAATACAGTCTAATAAAATAGTACAGTAATACAGTCCACACTCAAAAAGATTAGCCTACTGGAGCTAGTTTCAATTATTTACCCAAGAGAGAATAGCTACATCTATGGGCTTTTATGTTTTTCTGTCATGCGTAATGTGCGGTAGCCTATATATATCATAGGCTATGTATTGGATAATGGTACAATCATTTGGGCTTTTTGGGGCTTGGGCTCATAAAATGTATTTAATATATGGCTCATAAAATGTATTTAATGTATGGCTCATAAAATGTATTTAATGTATGGCTCATCAGGCTCAGTTAGCATCAGGCTTGAATGTTCATGCTGATCAAAGCTCTAATCAAATCCAGACATATTTATAAGCTTTTGAATGACACTTCCAGTTTTGGTGGGAAATACCGGGTTACCTGGGAGAAAATTGATTTATTCTCAAGATGGAACATTTGTAAAATACTGGGAAAATATTCAACCCTAATGGTGACTGAAGGAATTGGCTGACAAAATCTATGGATAGTAGACTATAATTTAGTCTGTCAAACAGGTAGGTCTACCTCTTATTTTCTTGAATAGGAAGAAATAGGCTCCAACACAAAGACCTGTTGTTGTTAATAGCCTAAAGTCAATTTTAAAATGAAGACTGTTTAAATGAATTAGGCCTTCTCGAATTAGCCTACTTTCAGCTTCCATGCACTGTCCATCTCCGCGGCTGCCACTTCTAAGTTATGTAAATTACTCAAATATGACTTATTGGGAGGTCAATAACTCTGATAAATAGCTTCATTATGGGCAACGAAACATATTGTTTTGATTAAAAATCAATTATAGCCGTAGCAAAGCTTACCTCCAGTCCTCCTTCTCACCTTCATGCTCTCCCTCTCAAACTGAACAGGACATGTCCGCGCACACAGATATTACATTTTTTTTAACAAATTGACTTGCTTCCTGAAGTGCCACCATACTCAGCACAGTCATTGGTTAGGCAGTACAAAAAGGTTTACATCAGCAAGAGCAGGGCAGGCCGGGGCTCATGATTGGGAACGCCTATCCATTGCCGTGTGTAATGCAGTGTAGCCTAGTTTTATATACACCATCCAAGCAGCGCAAAAACTTGGGAAAGATGTACATTTTCTTGGAAATATAACTTCGCCCTGTGATTCTCTGAGCATGCTCTTCGTATAGCCTAGGTCTATAGCCTATAGTATAGGCTATGGATAATTTTATTGAGACCACACTAGGCGCACTTGATATTGTACGACCAGCAGAGAATCAGGGATGATGGGCATCATCGGGCACACAGGAGATACAATAATAAGCAACTAATTCTCAAACCCTGAGCAATATGACATTTAATCAATTACAAATTACATCACCCTCCCCTGGACTAAATTTAAAAAAGACTAAACCCTCCCCCTGACTGAAATTGAAAAAGCATTACCCTCCCCCATTTTCGTCCGGGTAACTATTGTGTACATTTCGATCTCCCCCTAAAGTGAAAAACTGAGGTCCACACCCGAACCTAACCAGAAAATGCGCTGTAGGCTACATTCAGAGATGGGGTAAAACATTTTTTACAGGGGGTGCAGGATTTTTTTTGCCTGATTTAGTTATGTCTGCTTATAATTTTCGACATTTTGGTAGGCTATTTGTTAGTCAACTTGTCTATAATTATATAGATAAATGCAGCTTCTTTTCTGTCATTATATGTTGCCCTAGAAGACTAAATAAACCCTTGCTCCCCAGAATAATATCATAAATCGCTAGAATGAATGCTTCAATCTAGTTGACATCCGTAAAGTTGCTTCTTTCTCGAAGCAAAGACGTTTAGGGACCGGGGAGAAAATGCAATAACTGTGCAAAATTTCCAAATTAGTTTGACCAGTTGTAAGGAAATAGAAAGCTGTGAAAACGACCCAACATGTTTCTGATATGATTTCAGTTTGGCTTGGATGCATATTTAATGTGTTTGAAATACTATCAGCTTTTATGATGCTGATAAAGAAAGCACCTCTACAGACGGTATCTAACTGGGCATTTGCATTCTCTAAAGGTGCTGAAAGAAATAAATCATATTTCTCCACTCCTGTTCCCGAGTCAAATTTGGTGTATAATTTTACTGCCAGAAAGGCTTAATTCTGCAGGACTTAATATTAAGGCTATGTGAAAGGTTATAGACCTACAGTCAGTGTCCAGATTTCAGTTTCCATTTAACCCATCTGAACAGTAGGCTACAGTTCCCTTGATGTGCCATAGGCCTATTTGAAGTCCCTGTCTTGTGACTGCCGAATTTGTATAGTGCATCACTGCTATCATCCTCTTTTATCACTTTGAATTGAACACCAACATTGTCATTTTTGCCTCTGTGGATCGGCGATAACTTTTTTGCCCGTTCCCAAAAGTATTTGGCGATTGGCGTGCAGGTCATTTGGTGAGCATTCAGTTAGGCCATAAAGCTTTGGCTTACGCATTAATGCCAGATAGCCTAAATGATGAAAGAAAAACCTCAATGTAGCCTACATTTACATTTTAGTCATTTAGCAGACACTCTTATCCAGAGCGACTTACAGGAGCAATTAGGGTTAAGTGCCTTGCTCAAGGGCACATCGACAGATTTTTCACCTAGTCGGCTTGGGGATTAGAACCAGCGACCTTTCGATTACTGGCACAACACTCTTAACCACTAAGCTACCTGCCGCCCAGCCTACAAATATCAATTGCACAAGAAATACATTTAGGGATTTTTAAAGTATTGTTTTCTCTTTATTTAACCTGCCCGCCACTAGGGCTGTGGCGGTCATGACATTTTGTCATCCGGTTATTGTCAAGCAAAAAACTGCCGGTCTCACGGTAATTTACCATTAATTAACATAAACACATTTAGCATCTCCTGGCGTCCACGCATAGCCTACAAGCCACTGATGCAGACCTTTGGAACATCTACATTTAAAAAAGTCTAATAAATCCATGTAATATAGCCTACACCATTATTTATTTTAGACAGGTCTAAAGAAACATGATATGAAGAAAATGTAGTCTATTTCAGAAGAACAGAATAGCATACTCTGAGTTGTCCTTATGTTAGGCCCTGATCTGGCTATGCCATATGGCTGTGGGCTACACTACTTCATTTAGCAAACAACATTTGCTTAAAATTCCATGGCATTATTTTATATTATTTTATAGTATGAAGAATACAATTGAACATAGCTGAATAAAATAGAAAGGATATTTTCTCCAAATTATTTGAGGGAGTGCGCACATGTGGCTATTCTGTGTTGAGCAGTTAACAAAGAAACAGGTACTCCTATATACTTGATTTAGTGTTATTTACAGTGCATTAGGAATGTATTCAGACCCCTTGACTTTTTCAACATTTTGTTACGTTACAGCCTTATTCTAAAATGGATTAAATAGTTTTTTTTCCCTAATCAATCTACACACAATACCCCATAATGACAAAGTAAAAACAGGTTTTTAGATTTTTTTGCAAATTTATAAAACATAAAACACTGAGATATCACATCAACATAAGTATTCAGACCCTTTACTCAGTACTTTGTTGAAGCACCTTTTCGCAGCGATTACAGCCTTGAGTCTTCTTGGGTATGACGCTACAAGCTTGGCACACCTGTATTTGGGGAGTTTCTCCCATTCTTCTCTACAGATCTTCTCAAGCTCTGTCAGGTTGGATGGGATATTTTCAGGTATCTCCAGAGATGTTCGATCGGGTTCAAGTCCGAGCTCTGGCTGGGCCACTCAAGGACATTCAGAGACTTGTCCCGAAGCCACTCCTGTGTTATCTTGGCTGTGTGCTTAGGGTCATTGTCCTGTTGGAAGGTGAACCGTCGCCCCAGTCTAAGATCCTGAGCTCCCTGGAGCAGGTTTTCATCATTGATCTCTCTGTACTTTGCTCCATTCATCTTTCTCTCGTTCCTGACTAGTCTCCCAGTCCCTGCCGCTGAAAAACATCCCCACAGCACCATGCTTCACCGTAGGGATGGTGCCAGGTTTCCTCCAGACGTGACGCTTGGCATTCAGGCCAAATAGTTCAATCTTGGTTTCATCAGACCAGATAATCTTGTTTCTCATGGTCTGAGAATCCTTTTGGTGCTTTTTGGCAAAATCCAAAGCAGGCTGTCATGTGCCTTTTACTGAGGAGTGGCTTCCGTCTGGCCACTCTACCATAAAGGCCTGATTGGTGGAGTGTTGCAGAGATGGTTGTCCTTCTGGACGGTTCTCCCATCTCCACAGAGGAACTCTGAAGCTCTGTCAGAGTGACCATCGGGTTCTTGGTCACCTCCCTGACCAAGGCCCTTCTCCCCGATTGCTCAGTTTGGCCGGGCGGCCAGCTCTAGGAAGAGTCTTGGTGGTTCCAAACTTCTTCCATTTAAGAATGATGGAGGCCACTGTGTTCTTGGGGACCTTCAATGCTGCAGAAATATTTTGGTACCCTTCCCCAGATCTGTGCCTCGACACAATCCTATCTCGGAGCTCTACGGACAATTCCTTCGACCTCATGGCTTGGTTTTTGCTCTGACATGCACTGTCAACTGTAGGACCTTATATAGACAGGTGTGACTTTCCAAATCATGTCCAATCAATTGAATTTACCACAGGTGGACTCAAGGATGATCAATGGAAATAGGATGCACTTGAGCTCAATTTCATCCCCTTTGTGTGGCCATAATGCCCCCTAAAAAATCAAAAAAATCCATGCCCTTTTCAGCCAGTGGCCGTTGTGCCCTTGGGCTGAATATAATTATTATAATTCCCTTCTCCTGGTTGCGTGCTCCCTCAGATGGGCTCTTTCTCACAGGCTACAAGTGAAGACAGACACATCGGGGATGCAATTGCGCGCGTCCTAATCCAATTCCAAGGTGCATAAAGATATTGGAAAAACTGTCCACATGTACTTTTCGTCAGCCAACAAGATGAGTAGGCCTAACTAACAGCAAAAGCACTAGCCTATGTCAATCTACTATCCCCCATAGTACAAAAGTTGACCTATTCTGTGTGAGAAATAAATATTTGAAACATAGTTGTGGGTATAAGCGCGAATGTGCCATTAGCAGGAAAACCCCATTCTCAAAAGTGACCGCAAATGTGATTATGCATGTATTGTTTTTATTATAAAGGTGCATTTCTTTGGTGAAAATTATCTTCCCCAAGCTTGAAACTCGCGCCCTGCATATGTATGCCAGTTAGGCTCTACACCCATTGTAAAGCGGATTAATGTGTTCAATTTTAAGAAGTTATTTGGCCACTTTTGTTGTGATCCAAACCTTATCAAAACATATAGGCCTATGGGTTAGGCTACATGAGGTGTGCGACTATGATTAGAAAAAGTCACAAAAAAAAGGCATGTGCTGTTTCTTGCCTTAAGCTGGGCATCATTCACAAGTGATAGGCTAATATTGTCACCCAACAGACTATTCTTGATTTAATATTTTCTTTACATATACTAAATAATATACAGTATGTGTGAAATGTGTTTTGATTTAGAATGGAATTTAGAATAGAATTGTCTCGAAACATGGGCAGGGGAAATAAATACATGTCATCTATGCACTTAAATAGCGAATGGAAGACACTTTTCCCATGGTTCATTTTCATGCCAGCCATGTAAACTATTCTCCTGTTGAAAAGAGAAGGAATGTGCTTAATAAGGTCACCGTAACAGCCCTACCTGCCACCCACCAACCCTTCATCGACACAATATTTAATGACCCTAAACCCGCCCGCCCTGTGGATATAACCATGGGACTGCGGGTTATGATTCAACAGTGGCGTGTATTCATGGATGCCAAGCCAGGCTTCCCCCAAACAATTATAAAGAAAAAAAGGAACAATCGTTTGTCTCTCTGTGTTTCATAATTTTCCTTCAATTTGCAAGAGGCTGAATGTATCTCACCAGAGAAAGCATCCGAGCAAGCAAAACAATGCCCCTCTGTCTCTGTATGTGTAGGTCATCTATCTGATGCTGTTTGGTCAAAAATAGTATGACATTGTTGCTGCCCGTAGCATTGAATGTAAGGGAAGCCAGCGAGCATTTGGCTTCCCTTGATAAAAAAATTACAAAATAATATACAATCAGCGTTGAGCTAAACTGAGTGAGCTCAACTTTGGATGGTCCTGTAGCATTAAAAAAAACTGTCAAGGGAAGCCAGTTTGGATTTGGCTTCACTCCTATCACATCGTATCGAGAGCATACTTCATTGACAGAAACAACTTGAATTGTTCCATCTCGTTGTGTTGTTGTCCTCTGGTGGCTAGCTAGCTAGCTAAAATTGTCCCTTTCCTAAATTAGCCATGGATGGAGATATGGATTTGGACTTCTGGTTTTACATAATTCTCCGTACTGGCCAATGATTATAACGCAGATTCTGATCCAATAACCATGCATTCATACATTGTGCCCCTGGCCTGAGAGGATGGAAGTTCAATATGTAGCTAGATGTAGAAGGCTAATGTTAACTAGCTAACGTTGCCCATGAAAGGAAGTTAGGCTAGCAACCAAGCATTTTAGCCAAGTAGCCTAGGGCAACAAAAAATTAAAGTGTGTACTGTATGACATAGTCATAGACCGTTTTGTCAATATGAAAGAGAGGAGGATGGCAAGTAGGGTGAGTCAACATGTTTTTCTACTTGCACGAACGCACGCACGCACGCAAACACACACAGAAATCAGAACCATGGACAGCCACATTATATCCAGCTTACTTTGATTGGACTAAATTGGTTTTTGTGTCTTTTAGTTGTCACTGTATTAGACTAAGCAGAGGTGATTTGATGATGGTGCTGGAATAGTGGAGGCAGCTCCTGTTGTCTTTGCGACTCGCGGTAACACTCTGTGGTTCTAAACCAATAGTTGTTCAGTAGTCCTAAAATGTCAGAAACATTAACTTGCTTGACATGCAATATGCTTTGTGGACTTCACAACACATTTTTTTCCTAGCTTGGCTTCCCCAGTGATTTTACCCATGCACTGCTACTGTGATTCAACCCACACATCACTAGTACACACACCCAAAATCCTACCCTATTCTACATGTTCCCTCACATTCCAGAGAGTGACATTTTTGTCCCTCCCTTTTCCCTCTCTTGCTTTTTCCATCTCTTCTGCCCTCCCTCTCTATCTCCTACCTACCCTGACATTTTCTCTCCCATCTCTGGAGGAGAGTCACCTTCTCATATTCATGTTTTATGTAACATATGATGTATGAAGACAGCAGGAGGACAACAGGAGTAGAGAAATAGAGAAGAAGAGAAAGAGAGGAGATGCTCAGGAGTGGAGGACAGGGGGATAGAGGTGAGGGAGCCTGTGGTGATGAACAACAATTGTGTGCTGACTGGCAATGACAGGACAATCAGTCGAGATTGGATTTATTGATCATCTATAAGAACCCCAGAGAGAGCGAGAGAGCGAGAGAGAGAGATACAGTGTACACCTTCTTTCTGTACAGTAGCGTATATCCTCCACTCTTCACCTCCCCCAGTCACATCAAACATGAAGAATATAACTGGGGAGACAACAGCACTCACTGCCCCCAGTATTGGACAGAACTCTCATCTCATTTCTCATCATAATTAACCATTCTCCTCCCAGCCTAAATATTTAATGGGCTTTCCAGGGTGACCTTGTGCAGTCCACACAAAGACAAAGGGACACCCGCTTCTATAATCTTACTTCCCTCCTCTTTAACAATATAGGAAAGAGAGAGCTGTTACCACAGTGTTGAGATACCATCTCAGTATATAGTGCGAGGGGATTCGGGTGATGGTAGAGTCAGGGCCTGGGATCCAGCATTAGATAAATAAGGATTAGACAGAGTTTCGGTCATAAAATAAAGCAGGAAGAGTAGGTTTCTGTTGTAGTCAACCTTTCCAAATGTTTCTTTCAGTTCCATTCACTGAAAGTTGGGAGATTGAGGGTAATCGGAGGGCAAATTATGTGTGTGTGTGTGTGTGTGGTGCTATTTTTTTAGGTGAGGAAGCGCATATAAAAAATAAATAAAAAGTTGTCATAATTTCTGAATCAAAGTTTGTACTGACAGATTTAGGCTATTGAATACCACTGTAGAATAGGCCTATGCATAAAATGCATCCTCCATTTGCAACGTCTGCCTATGCCCATACATATAGTCTCAATACGTTTTTCTATTTTTAATACCCTCAAACACCCAGTTAGGCATAGGCCTACCTAATTTCTAAATAGGCCATCATCACTGTCAATCGTGCGAATGATAATTATACTCTGGTTCACGGAACAATGGCTCTCTCCGGATATACTGTCCCCGTCCATACAGCCAACTGGGTTCTCAGTACATCGCGCAGACAGGAATAAAGAACTCTCCGGGAAGGAAAATGGCGGTGGTGTATGTTTCATGATTAATTACTCATGGTGTGATTGTGATAACGTACAGGAACTCAAGTCCTTTTGTTCACCCAACCTAGAATACCTCACAATCAAATGCCGACCGTATTACCTCCCAAGAGAATTATCTTCAGTTATAGTCACAGCCATGTATATTCCCCCTCAAGCCAATACCACGACGGCCCTCAAGGAACTACACTGGACTTTGTGCAAACTGGAAACCACATATCCTGAGGCCACATTTATTGTAGCTGGGGACCTTAACAAAGCAAATATGAGGAAAAAGCTACCGAGATTCTATCAACACATTGCCTGTAGTACTAGCGCTTCAAAAATCAATCGACCATTGTTACTCTCCCTTCCAGGATGGCTACAAGGCCCTCCCCCGCCCTCCCTTCGGCAAATCAGATCACGACCCCGTTCTGCTTCTCCCTTCCTATAGGCAGAAACTCAAACAGGAAGTACCCGTACTAAGGTCTATTCAACGCTGGTCTGACAAATCGGAATACATGCTTCAAGATTGTTTTGATCACGCAGAATGAATTTGTTCCGGGTTGCCTCTGAGAATAACAATGACATATACACTGACACAGTGACTGAGTTCATCAAGAAGTGTATAGGGGATATTGTACCCACTGTGACTATTAAAAATGACCTAAACCAAAAAACGTGGATAGATGGCAGCATTCGCGCAATACTGAAAGCACAAACCACCGCATTTAACCACGGTAAGGTGACTGGGAATGTGGTCGAATACAAACAGTCCAGTTATGCCCTCCGTAAGGCAATCAAACAGGCAAAACGTCAGTACAGAGTCAAAGTGGAGTCGTAATTCAACGGCTCAGACACGAGACATATGTGGCAGGGACTCCAGACAATCACGGATTACAAAGGGAAAACCAGCCACGTCGCAGACACCGACGTCTTGCTCCCGGACAAGCTAAACACCTTCTTCGCACGCTTTGAGGATAACTAAGTGCCACCGACGCGAGTCGCTCCCGAGGACTGTGGGCTCTCATTCTCCGTGGCCAACGTGAATAAGACATTTAAGCGTGTTAACCCTCGCAAGGCTGCCTGCCCAGATGGCATCCCTAGCCGTGTCCTCAGAGCATGTGAAGACCAGCTGGCTGAAGTGTTTACAGACATATTCAATCTCTCCCTATCCCAGTCTGCTGTCCCCACTTGCTTCAAGATGTCCACCATTGTTCCTGTACCCAAGAAAGCAAAGGTAACTGAACTAAATAACTATCGCCCCGTAGCACTCACTTCTGTCATCATGAAGTGCTGTGAGAGGCTAATTAAGGATCATATCACCTCTACCTGACACCCTTGACCCACTTCAATTTGCACACTACCCCAATAGATCCACAGACGATGCAATTGCCATCACACTGCACACTGCCCTATCCCATCTGGAATACCTATGTAAGAATTCTGTTAATTGACTACAGCTCAGCATTCAACACCATAGTACCCTCCAAGCTCATCATTAAGCTTGGGGTGCTGGGTCTGAACGCCGCCCTATGCAACTGGGTCCTGGACTTCCTGACGGGCTGCCCCAGGTGGTGAAGGTAGGAAACAACACCTCCACTATGCTGATCCCAACACAGGGGCCCCACAAGGGTGTGTGCTCATTCTCCTCCTGTACTCCCTGTTCACCTATGCCTGCATGGCCACACACGCCTCCAACTCAATCATCAAGTTTGCAGACGACACAACAGTAGTAGGCCTGATTACCAACAATGACGAGACAGCCTACAGGGAGGAGGTGAGGGCCCTGGCGGAGTGGTGGCAGGAAAATAACCTCTCCCTCAACAAAACGAAGGAGCTGATCATGGACTTCAGGAGACAGCAGAGGGAGCACGTCCCCATCCACATCAATGGGGCCGCAGTGGAGAAGGTGAAAAGCTTCAAGTTCCTCGGCGTATACATCACTGACAATCTGAAATGGTCCACCCACACAGACAGTGTGGTGAATAAGGCGCAACAATGCCTCTTCAACCTCAGGAGGCTGAAGAAATGTGGCTTGGCCCCTAACGCCCTCACAAACTTTTACAGATGTGCCATTGAGAGCATCCTGTCGGGCTGTATCGCCGCCTGATATGGCAACTGCACCACCCGCAACCGCAGGGCTCTCCAGAGGGTGGTGTGGTCTGTCCAACGCATCACCGGGGGCGCACTGCCTGCCCTCCAGGACACCTACAGCACCCGATGTCACAGGAATGCCAAAAAGATCATCAAGGACATCAACCACCCGAGCCATGGCATGTTCACCCCACTATCATCCAGAAGGCGAGGTCAGTACCGGTGCATCAAAGCTGGGACCAAGAGTCTGAAAAACAGCTTCTATCTCAAGGCCATCAGACTGTTCAATAGCCATCACTAGCCGGCCTCCAACCAGTACCCTGCCCTGAACTTAGTCACTGTCACTAGCCGGCTACCACCCGGTTACTCAACCCTGCATCTTAGAGGCTGCTGCCCTATGTACATAGAAATGGAATCACTGGTCACTTTAATAATGAAACACTGGTCACTTTAATAATGTTTACATACTGTTTTACTCATTTCATATGTATGTACTGTATTCTAGTCAATGCCATCCTATTCAAATATTTCTGTACATATACTATTCTATCATACGTATTCTACAGATATACTAAATATTATATCCACATATTGTCCATAATGTCTATAATGTCTATGCATCCCATCACATACACTACCGTTCAAAAGTTTGGGGTCACTTAGAAATTTCCTTGTTTTCCATGAAAACATACATGAAATGAGTTTGAATAGGAAATATAGCAAAATGCATAGGAAATGTAGTCATTGACAAAGTTAGAAATAATGATTTTTTATTGAAATAATAATTGTGTCCTTCAAACTTTGCTTTCATCAAAGAATCCTCCATTTGCAGCAATTACAGCCTTGCAGACCTTTGGCATTCTAGTTGTCAATTTGTTGAGGTAATCTGAAGAGATTTCACCCCATGCTTCCTGAAGCACCTCCCACAAGTTTGATTGGCTTGATGGGCACTTCTTACGTACCATACGGTCAAGCTGCTCCCACAACAGCTCAATAGGGTTGAGATCCGGTGACTGTGCTGGCCACTCCATTATAGACAGAATACTAGCTGACTGCTTCTTCCCTAAATAGTTATTGCATAGTTTGGAGCTGTGCTTTGGGTCATTGTCCTGTTGTAGGAGGAAATTGGCTCCAATCAAACGCCGTCCACAGGGTATGGCATGGCGTTGCAAAATGGAGTGATAGCCTTCCTACTTCAAGATCCCTTTTACCCTGTACAAATCTCCCACTTTACCACCACCAAAGCACCCCCAGACCATCACATTGCCTCCACCATGCTTGACAGATGGCATCAAGCACTCCTTCAGCATCTTTTCATTTGGTCTGCGTCTCACAAATGTTCTTCTTTGTGATCCGAACACCTCAAACTTCGATTTGTCTGTCTATAACACTTTTTTCCAATCTTCCTCTGTCCCATTGTCTGTGTTCTTTTGCCCATCTTAATCTTTTCTTTTTGTTGGCCAGTCTGAGATATGGCTTTTTCTTTGCAACTCTGCCTAGAAGGTCAGCATCCCAGAGTCACCTCTTCACTCTTCTTCTGAAACTCATCAGTCTATTCTTGTTCTGAGAAATGAAGGCTATTCCATGTGAGAAATTGCCAAGAAACTGAAGATCTCGTACAACACAGTGTACTACTCCCTTCACAGAACAGCACAAACCGGCTCTAACCAGAACTCCGGGATGCTGACCATCTAGGCAGAGTTGCAAAGAAAAAGCCATATCTCAGACTGGCCAATAAAAAGAAAAGATTAAGATGGGCAGTCTGAGATATGGCTTTTTCTTTGCAACTCTGCCTAGAAGGTCAGCATCCCTGAGTCGCCTCTTCACTGTTGACGTTGAGACTGGTGTTTTGCGGGTACTATTTAATGAAGCTGCCAGTTGAGGACCTGTGAGGCGTCTGTTTCTCAAACTAGATACTCTAATGTATTTGTCCTCTTGCTCAGTTGTGCACCGGGGCCTCCCACTCCTCTTTCTATTCTGGTTAGAGCCAGTTTACGCTGTTCTGTGAAGGGAGTAGTACACAGCGTTGTACGAGATCTTCAGTGTCTTGGCAATTTCTCGCATGGAATAGCCTTCATTTCTCAGAACAAGAATAGACTGACGAGTTTCAGAAGAAAGTTATTTGTTTCTGGACAATTTGATCCTGTAATCGAACCCACAATTGCTGATGCTCCAGATACTCAACTAGTCTCAAGAAGGCCAGTTTTATTGCTTCTTTAAACAGCACAACAGTTTTCAGCTGTGCTAACATAATTGCAAAAGGGTTTTCTAATGATTAGCCTTTTAAAATGATAAACTTGGATTAGCAAACACAACGTGCCATTGGAACACAGGACTGATGGTTGCTAATAATGGGCCTCTGTACGCCTATGAAGATATTCCATTATAATTCCATAATAATCAGCCGTTTCCAGCTACAATAGCCATTTACAACATTAACAATGTCTACACTGTATTTCTGATCAATTTGATGTTATTTTAATAGACAAAAAAAAATGCTTTTCTTTCGAAAACAAGGACATTTCTAAGTGACCCCAAACTTTTGAACGGTAGTGTATATATATATATATATATATAGAGTGGGGAAAAAAAGTATTTAGTCAGCCACCAATTGTGCAAGTTCTCCCACTTAAAAAGATGAAAGAGGCCTGTAATTGACAGACAAAATGAGAAAAAAATTCCAGAAAATCACATTGTAGGATTTTTTATGAATTTATTTGCAAATTATGGTGGAAAATAAGTATTTGGTCAATAACAAAAGTTTCTCAATACTTGGTTATATACCCTTTGTTGGCAGTGACACAGGTCAAACGTTTTCTGTAAGTCTTCACAAGGTTTTCACACACTGTTGCTGGTATTTTGGCCCATTCCTCCATGCAGATCTCCTCTAGAGCAGTGATGTTTTGGGGCTGTCGCTGGGCAACACGGACTTTCAACTCCCTCCAAAGATTTTCTATGGGGGTTGAGATCTGGAGACAGGCTAGGCCACTCCAGGACCTTGAAATGCTTCTTACGAAGCCACTCCTTCGTTGCCCGGGCGGTGTGTTTGGGATCATTGTCATGCTGAAAGACCCAGCCACGTTTCATCTTCAATGCCCTTGCTGATGGAAGGAGGTTTTCACTCAAAATCTCACGATACATGGCCCCATTCATTCTTTCCTTTACACGGATCAGTCGTCCTGGTCCCTTTGCAGAAAAACAGCCCCAAAGCATGATGTTTCCACCCCAATGCTTCACAGTAGGTATGGTGTTCTTTGGATGCAACTCAGCATTCTTTGTCCTCCAAACACGACGAGTTGAGTTTTTACCAAAAAGTTATATTTTGGTTTCATCTGACCATATGACATTCTCCCCAATCCTCTTCTGGATCATCCAAATGCACTCTAGCAAACTTCAGACGGGCCTGGACATGTACTGGCTTAAGCAGGGGGACACGTCTGGCACTGCAGGATTTGAGTCCCTGGCGGCGTAGTGTGTTACTGATGGTAGGCTTTGTTACTTTGGTCCCAGCTCTCTGCAGGTCATTCACTAGGTCCCCCGTGTGGTTCTGCGATTTTTGCTCACCGTTCTTGTGATCATTTTGACCCCACGGGGTGAGATCTTGCGTGGAGCCCCAGATCGAGGGAGATTATCAGTGGTCTTGTATGTCTTCCATTTCCTAATAATTGCTCCCACAGTTGATTTCTTCAAACCAAGCTGCTTACCCATTGCAGATTCAGTCTTCCCAGCCTGGTGCAGGTCTACAATTTTGTTTCTGGTGTCCTTTGACAGCTCTTTGGTCTTGGCCATAGTGGAGTTTGGAGTGTGACTGTTTGAGGTTGTGGACAGGTGTCTTTTATACAGGTAACGAGTGGAGGACAGAGGAGCCTCTTAATGAAGAAGTTACAGGTCTGTGAGAGCTAGAAATCTTGCTTGTTTGTAGGTGACCAAATACTTATTTTCCACCATAATTTGCAAATAAGTTCATAAAAAATCCTACAATGTGATTTTCTGGAGAAAAAAAATCTCAATTTGTCTGTCATAGTTGACGTGTACCTAAGTTGAAAATTACAGGCCTCTCTCATCTTTTTAAGTGGGAGAACTTGCACAATTGGTGGCTGACTAAATACTTTTTTCCCCCACTGTATTTATACTACGGACTCCGACGTTGCTCGTCCTAATATTTATATATTTCTTAATTCCATTATTTTACTTTTAGATCTGTGTATTGTTGTGAATTGTTAAGATTTTACTGCACTGCTGGAGCCAGGAACACAAGCATTTCGCTACACCCACAACAAAATCTGCTAAATATGTATATGTGACCAATGACATTTGATTTGATTTGACGTGTTTATGTATAAAGATATAAAACCACTACTCACAGCGATGAGGATCTGTGTTCCACTGTGTAGGACCTCTATGTACTGGTACTCCATGAGACAGCCCATGACAGAGATGTAGGACTGGCTGTCCACGGTGCGGACCCCTGTCATCTCTCTCCTCACACACCCTGGACCATGTTCCCTCCACCACGAGTGGTGAGCCGAGATGTTAAACGTCAGCAGGTCACTTTCCTGTAACAAGAAATAAACACACATATTAACATGTAAGAAAGGACACACAGAAAAACATACACAAGGACCTGCACAAACACACACGCACACATTAATACAGTATATACAGACAGAAACACTCACAAACGTCAATCAATACCCCAATACAGCAATCTAACCCCACAGTTGCCCCGCAGCGACAAGACTTGCATTATTAACACAGGACAATGGGTTGCTGTCAGGAATTGTTCTTTTGAACACACGTTCCAGTTTGTTTATATGCATGTATGTCTTGCTCTCTCGCTCTCTCAATGAAATTAAATTGTTTCAATTCAAAGGGCTTTAGTGGCATGGAAAACATATGTTTACATTGCCAAAGCAAATTAAATAGACAATAAACAAAAGGGAAATAAACAAGGGAAACATTAGTGAGCATTACACTCACAAAAGTTTTAAAAGAATACAGACATTTCAAATGTTACATTATTATTATTATTATTGGTTGAAGTATGAAAGGGAAAATAAATAAACAGATATATATAGGTTGTATTTACAATGTTTGTGCTCCACTGGTTGCCCTTTTCTCATGGCAACGGGTCACAAATCTTGCTGCTGTGATTGCACACTGCAGTATTTTGCCTAACAGATATGGGAGTTGTTGTTCACTAGTTTACTCCAATTTGGGAAGGGGTGGTGGGGTTGGAAAGTAATGAAAGGAAATATAATTTAAAAAAGGATATGTGTGTGTGTATGGATGTGTATATGTGTATGTGTATGTGTGTATATGTATATGTGTATGTATGTATATATATATATATATATATATATATATATATATATATATTATTGCGAGAGAAAAAAACATATGGGGGATTGGAAGTGATGCAGACAATTACATTGATGGAAGTTACAATCTATCTGAAATATTAAAGCTGATCTACCCCCTAAAAAATATATAAAAAAATAAAAAAACAGATATGGGAGTTTATCAATGTTTGATTTCTTATCAAATTCTTTGTGATCTGTGGGAAACATGTGTCTCTAATGTGGTCATACATTTGGCAGGAGGTCAGGAAATGTAGCTCAGTTTCCACCTCATTTTGTGGGCAATGGGTACATAATACTAATAATAATATGCCATTTAGCAGACGCTTTTATCCAAAACAACTTACAGTCATGCGTGCATACATTTTTTTGTGTATGGGTGGTCCTGGGGATCGAACCCACTACTCTGGCGTTACAAGCGCCGTGCTCTACCAGCTGAGCTACAGAGGACAAGATCTGCCTATAGTGGCCTCTCTCAATAGCAAGGCTATGCTCACTGAGTCTGTACATAGTCAAGGATTTTCTTAATTTGGGGTCAGTCACAGTGGTCAGGTATTCTACCACTGTGTACTCTCTGTTTAGGGCCAGATAGCATTCCAATTTGCTCCGTTTTTTGGTTGATTCCTTCCAGTTTTGGTTGATTCCTTCCAGTTATCTTTTTGCTTTCTCATATTTTGGTTGGGTCTAAATGTGTTTCTGTCCTGGGGCTCTGTGAGGTCTGTTTGTGTTTGTGAACAGAGCCCCAGCACCAGCTGGCTGAGTAAACTCTACTCTAGGTTAATCTCTCTGTAGGTGAGGGCTTTGTGGTGGAATGTGTGGGCATTGCTACCTTTTAGGTGGTTGTAGAATTTAACAGCTCGTTTCTGGATTTTGATAACTAGTGGGTAAAGTCCTAATTCTGCTCTGCATACATTGTTTGGGGTTTTGCCCTGTACACAGAGTATATCTTTGCAGAATTCTGCATGCAGAGTCTCAATTGGGTGTTTGTCCCATTTTGTGAATTCTTGGTTGGTGAGTGGACCCCAGACCTCACAACCATAGAGGGCAATGGGTTCATTAACTGATTGAATTATTTTTTGCCAGATCCTAATTGGGATGTTGAATTTTATGTTCCTTTTGATCTTGCCTTGTGTCTTAGATTGTTCACAGCCTTGTGGAAGTTACCTGTGGTAGGTGTAATTCTTTGTGTGTTCTAGGGCAACGGCAGTCGAGTGGCGCAGCGGTCTAAGGCACTGCATCTCAGTGCTTGAGATGTCACTACAGACCCCCTGGTTCGATTTCAGGCTGTATCACAACCGGCCGTGATTACCATAGGGCGGAGCACAATTGGCACAGCGTCGTCCGGGTTTGGCCGGTGTAGGCCGTCATTGTAATTAAGATTTGTTCTTAACTGTCTTGCCTAGTTAAATAAAGGTAAAATAAAAAAGTAGAATTTGTATTTGTTGTCTTGGCTACTGGACCTTTTTCCGAATACCATTATTTTTGTCTTACTGAGATTTACTGTCAGGGCCCAAGTCTGACAGGATCTGTGCAGAAGATCTAGATGCTGCTGTAGGCCCTCCTTGGTTGGGGACAGAAGCACCAGATAATCTGCAAACAGTAGACATTTGATTTCTGAGTCCAATAGGGTGAGGCCGGGTGCTGCAGACTGTTCTAGTGCCCGTGCCAATTAATTTATATATATATGTTGAAGATATACATATATACATATCCCTGTCTCATCCCACGGCCCTGAGGAAAGAAATCTGTGTGTTTATTGCCAATTTTAACTGTTGTCACTATTAATTATCACTTGTTGTTTGTGTACATTGATTTAATAATGTCATATGCTCTCCTCCCCAACACCGCTTTCCATCAATTTGTATAGCAGACCCTCATGTCAAATTGAGTCAAAAGCTTTTTTGAAATTAACAAAGCATGAGAAGACTTTGCTTTTGTTTTGTTTTGTTTGTTTATCAATAGGGATGTGCAGGGTGTATACGTGGTCTGTCGTAGGGTATTTTGGTAAGAAGAAAATTTTACATTTGCTCAGGACATTGTTTTCACTGAGGAAATGTTGGAGTCTGCTGTTGATGGTACTGCAGAGGATTTTTCAGAGATTGCTGCTCTCATATTCCACGATAATTATTGGGGTCAAATTTGTCTCCACTTTTGTGGATTGTGGTGATCAGGCCTTGGTTCCAAATATTAGGAAGATGCCAGAGCTGAGGGTAATGTTGATGAGTTTTTGAATAGCCTATTTGAATTTGTGGTCTGTATATTTTATCATTTTGTTTAGTATACCATCAACACCACAGGCATTTTTGGGTTGGGGGGTTTGTATTTTGTCCTGTAGCTCATCCAATGTAATTGGAGAATCCAGTGGGTTCTGGTAGTCTTTAATAGCTGAGTCCTGTAGCTCATCCAATGTAATTGGAGAATCCAGTGGGTTCTGGTAGTCTTTAATAGCTGATTCTAAGTTTTGTAAATTATCATGTATATGTTTTTGCTCTTGGTTCTTTTGTAATATGGCCGAAAAGGTTGGAGAAGTGGTTTATCCATACATCTCCATTTTGGATAGATATCTCTTCGTGTTGTTGTTTGTTTAGAGTGTTCCAATATTCTCAGAAGTGATTTTATTCTATTGATTCTTCATTCACAATAAGCTGTTTTCTGTCATGCTGTTCCTTCTTTTTTCTTAGTGTATTTCTGTATTGTTTTAATGTTTCAACATAGTGAAGGTGCAAGTTAAGGTTTTCTGGTTCTCTGTGTTTTTGGTTGGATAAGTTTCTCAATTTCTTTCTTAGGTTTTTACATTCTTCATCAAACCATTTCTCATTGTTTTCTTAGGGTTTCTGCTGGAATTTAAATTGTATATGTTAGCTGATAGGTCAAATATATTGTTCAGGCTTCCTACTGCTAAGTTTACACCTTCACTTTTGGTAGGTTTCTACACTACCCTCCTTCTATCTATAGCATTTCTTAATAGTATGCTGTTTGTTTGGCTATAGGTGTACCTACCGTTGGAGTCCCCTCGAAGCCTACCATTGACTATGTACATACCCAGCGTGCGACAGAGCTGCAGGAGTTGTGACCCATTTTTGTTTGTGATGTTGTCGTAGTTGTGTCTAGGGGAGAATATGGGTGAGAGAATGCTGTCACCTCCAGGTAGGTGTTTGTCCCCCTGTGTACTGAGGGTATCAGGTTCTTGTCCAGTTCTGGCATTTAGGTCACCACAGACCAGATCACCTGGGCATGGACATGATTGATCTCCCCCTCTAGGATGGAGAAGCTGTCTTCATTAAAGTATGGGGATTCTAGTGGGGGGATATAGGTATCACATAGGACAGGGTTCTTCAATTCCGGTCCTGGAGGGCCGAGACACCTCTGTTTTTCACCCTCTCCTTCTAATCAGGGGCTAATTCAGACATGGGACACCAGGTGAGTGCAATTAACTACCAAGTACAAAAAAAAAACAGAGGTGTTTCGGCCCTCCAGGACCGGAATTGAAGAACCCTGACATAGGAGGACATTTTTCTCTCACTCACTCACTCTTCACTCACTCACTCACTCACTCACTCACTCACTCACTCACTCACTCACTCACTCACTCACTCACTCACTCACTCACTCACTCACTCACACAGACACACAGACACACACACACACACACACACACACACACACACACACACACACACACACACACACACACGACCAGTGTGTGTATGTTGTCCATTAGCTGTCTCCCCTCCTGGCCACCATATGCAGTGTTGGGAGGCCAGGCTATTTCCCTCTGTTGTGTTACAGCCCAGCCCCAGCCCCCAGCTGCTGGCCTCTACACGCCTCATTATAACAGCTGAGACCAGGCAGAGCTGCGGCCTGCTGTGAGTACACACACACACAACCAATCACCAATCCAACTATGTTAGGCATGAGTATTCATCTTCACTGAGAGATCAATGAAGATCCCCATCACTGACTGAGTCTGATGGAGAGAAACAGAGCTGATCAACAGAGGACAGGGAGGGGATAGACCAAAGACAAAGCAGAGGAGTGGAGCAAAAAGAAATGGAGGAGGAGGGGTCAGGCCATGGTGTGACAGGAAAGAAATGAGAGGGAAAAAGGAGAGGGGGAGAATGTGAAGAAAGTGAAGGACAAATGTTTGATGAACGAGACGAGAAGAGTAGCTGCTGCTGCTAATAGGGATCCTAATAAACCTAAATCCACACTTAATCTGCTAAAAAGAACCCCGGGGGAGCAGTGGAGATTTGGGGAAACCAGACTGGAGTGGGCTAAGTGCAGTCATACTGTGTGCGTGGGCTTGTGTGAACTCTCTATATAGTGAAGTTGACCGAAGTATACAAAGGAAAACCACTCTTTCACATCTTCCGTCATGTTTTATTAAAATGTCATTATCTCTTCTTAGCAGTGTGAGCTTTGGCAGAATAAAATCGAAGATTCTAAATGGCTAAATATTTGTGTATACCAGACAAAGCCTACACACACTTACACACACATGCACACAGGCACAGACTGTCCATTCAGGCACAGACTGTCCAGTTGTGTGTTAGTCCTCTAATTGGATGAGGAGCTAATTTAACCCCACATAGCCTGACTGTGACTCCACATCTGACAGATAGGACACCCAGGGTTAAGCCAATGTCATGAGAACTAGGACATATACAGTACACCTGACTAGTGTCAGTCTAACCTATGGCACTTATGATAGCTCCCTAAAAGCATAAGGAGGGGTTAACTACAGCCTACCTTCCCATCTCTAGCTCCCTTCATTTTTCTTTCTTTTTCTCTGTCTCTTTCTTTCTTTCTCTCTCTCTCTCACACACACACACACACACACACACACACACACACACACAGTTCAGATGAGAACAGTCTCAGCACTCAGATCAAACTCCTCACACTGGGAGAAGAGAAGGGAAATTATCATAATCCCAAACGTAACACTCTCTGTCGGCACGGAAACAGAGACTCAGGAGGCCTGTCAGGGTGTGTGTGTGTGTCTGGCAGTCCGTCAGGGGCTACACAGTGGTGAGTGTGTGCGTGTAGAACAGAGACTCCATAGAGCGAAGACCTGTCAACAGATGCTGTTCGAACAGTGACAAGAATGAGGGGTGGGCGGGATGGGTTGGTAGGTGAGGTGTGTGTGTGTCTGTATGTGTATCCGTGCGTGTGGAATGGGTAAGTATGTGCGGTGTGTGCGTGTGTCTGTGCGTGCGGGATGGGTAAGTATGTGCGGTGTGTGTGTGCTTGTGGCAGGGGGTCAGCGGGGCATCCTCCTGGGGAGCCCTCTACTCTCTGAACCCTGACACTGAAGGTCTTGGAATACGGTTCCCACCTCCTTAGGATGACCACATGTTTTATTCAATATCTCTCAAACACCAAGGAGAGAACACATGGACATATCGACAGACCGAGAGACACACTGTATCTTAAATGGTGGAAGATGTACACAAGTCATGGGAGCTCCAAGATGGAGGACAGTTGCTCTGTAGTTGCCATGTAGTTGACCTATGAGTCAGAGAGAATAGGGCCTACCTTGGTCAAGCCTCCCACATCCAGGTAGAAACAGATGATGAAGACATTCCAGGCCACCCAGAGAGCTGTCCACACTGTGTACTGTATAGGACACACACACACACACACACACACACACACACACACACACACACACACACAAACCATTCAAAAAACACATCATACATTAAAATAAGTCATAGATGAAATGAAAGATCTCTATGTGTGAATGGTGTTATGGGACACACTCTACACTGCACTAGACTGTTTCTTTATTTATGTGTACTACCCGCTCTGGCCCACATGCCAAAGCTGCTGTAAGTCCATTGAGACTTAAAGGAGTTGTTTTTTAAACCAGCTGAGGGTTTAATGGAGGGGCGTAAACAGGTCTTAGGATGGAATTCAATTAGTAATGTCTACAAAGGGTCTATTTTACAAACAACAAACTTCAGTTTGCCTGCTTACAGACACTTTGAGCACTTTGGAAAAGTGATACACAAATCCAATCCATTATCATCCATCAATATGATCTTTCTGACAGGAAGTTGCTAACCAAGCTTCCACTCAAGGCTGAACTTCTTCCATTGGAGGTGTTTTTCACCATTTGAACAGTGATTCATCCTGTGTCATACATCCCTGATTAGTGAACATGTCAATGCTGATTGAGACAGTATTATCCTTACCTAAAGACGTAACATATTGAGTCACGAAACCCCTTCCATACTTTTTCCAAGAAAGCTGACACACAAGTATTCTTCCCTCTATCCGCTCTTGCCTTTGGTTACTCTCTCCACTCCACTCCTCTCCCTTCGCGTTTCGCTCTCCCTCCTTTTTCCCAAGAAAGCTGACACTATTGTTTCCTTATTCCTTCTCATGCTTCTATCCGCTTTTGCCTTTGGTTATTCTCCTCCTTCCTACCCCTCACCCATTCCTTCCAATCGCTCTCTTTCCTCTCTCCCTCGCCCTTTAATTTCCTTTCCACATTAACACCCACTGAACATTGCTAATACATTTTTTATGTATTTGTGAATCTTTTATCATTACTTAGCTTCATCCATCCTGTGTTAATTGAATAAAAGAGACATATGCACTTCCTGTAATGATCTTCTAACTCCAAACGACACCAGAGTGGAATAACACTTCAAATATTCATACCCTGTCTAGGAGCTATGCTAGATACTTTTACTGTTCTTCAATCTAGAACATTCTAGTGTTCTTCAATCTAGAACATTCTAGTATTCTTCAATCTATAAACTTCTAGTGTGCTTCAATTTTGAACATTTTAGTGTTTGTTCTTTAATCTTGAACATTCTAGGACATTCCATTAGGTTTTTAATTCCTGGTTCTGGAGCGCTACAAGATGGCCAGGCTTTTGTTCTTGCCCAGTACTAACACACCTAATTCAACTAATCAAGAAGTGCTCTAACCCCCCTTTCCCCCACTCCCACCCACCACTAACCCCTCAGATTTAACCAAATCCTAAATCCTGCTGGATTCATGCTGAGGTGGGCCCTAGGGTACACTCTGTTTGAGTGTGAAATGAATGGAAGTTGAGCCATTAATTAAATGTAATTACTGATGGATTAAAAAGATTAAGACGACAAACAATGTGTTCGGGGAGAGGGCAAGGGATCTTAGGAGTGTGGATAAATGGAAAAATAACAAATTACATTCAAATCACACGTTCAATACAATTTAGGCTGACACGTGTGTGTGTGTACATGTGTGCGTCTGTGTGTGTGTTTGTACTCACCCCTACAATGTAGCGTGGTCGGTACTGTATAGTGCCGAAGAGGCCGAGGATGACAAGGATGATGTGGAAGAAGTTGGCCAGGATGGGCACCCACTGGTACCCCAGGAAGTCAAACACCTGTCTCTCCAACACCACCATCTGCAGAGAGAGAGAGAGAGAGAGAGAGAGAGAGAGAGAGAGAGAGAGAGAGAGAGAGAGAGAGAGAGAGAGAGAGAGAGAGAGAGAGAGAGACAATGAAAAAATCATATGCTTCATTATCTAAATATTGAAAGAGTGTGGGCAATGGAGAGGAAAAAAATTGTGAAATTTAAAGACGTGGCGGAGAGTAGTGCAGGATTTGGAGATAGGGGTGAGAGCAGGTGTGATGTCGTTGATGTTTGTCTGTGTCTGTATGTTGTCTTTTGTATGTGTTGTTTGTATTGTTTGGAAAAAATCTATAAATAAAATCTTACAAAAATAAGTATATATAAAACAATACGCGACCACTTTGGGCACTGCGGGCGCAAGGGCCCCCAACCAATTTGTATTATTATTATTACTATTATTTATTATTATTATTATTTTTGTATTTATTAAGAAGTCAGTCGGGCTCTGAACTAACTGTTAGTTAGGATAGTAGAATACACAATGTGCAATTTAGAAATGTAGTATTGCATCAGCAGTTTTCCTCTTGATATGTCAGTCACAGACAGTCACTCAATTAGCCCATGTCAGCTAACATCTTCAGAGCGCTCCGACTGGGAATTCTCTACATAAGAGAAAAAGGAAGAGTTTGTATGGGTGTGTGTGGGCATCCATACCATTTTCAGTAACATTTCTGAAATACAGAGCATGGCTGTCACACCCTGGCTCTGGGACTCTATATGTTGAGCCAGGGTGTGTTCAATCTGTTGTGTTTATTTCTATGTTGGCTAGAGTGACTCCCAATCAGAGGCAACGAGTGTCAGCTGTCGTTGGTTGTCTCTGATTGGGAGCCATATTTATACTGTCTGTTTTCCCTTTGTGTTTGTGGGTTTTTGTTCCGTGTTGGTCATTGTTACCGTGGACTTCACGAGTCGTTTCTTGTTTTGTTTATTGGTGTCTATTATCACTAAAGATAATAAAGTTAACCATGTTCGTTCATCACGCTGCGCCTTGGTCTATTCAATACGACGATCGTGACAGAAAAACCCACCAAACAAGGACCAAGCAGCGTGTCCAGGAGCAGGCAGCCTGGACATGGGAGGAGATATTGGACGGGAAAGGATCCTGGACTTGGAAGGAGATACAGGCCGGGATGGATCGGCGTCCGTGGGAAGAGACGGTGGAGGCGCGCCGTAGAGAGGAGCAGCGGTGCCAAACGGGTCAACGTCGGACAGGCGAGAGGCAACCCCAGAACATTTTTAGGGGGGGGCACACGGCGTGGACGACGGGGCTGACGGAGGCAGATAAGGGGCGGATTCAGAAGGCCACCAGGTTACGGGTACACCGCCCTGTACGTCCTGTGCGGATGCCTCACACAGAGTGTGTGAGGGTAGGCATTCAGCCAGGACGGGTTGTGGCCGCTCTTCACTCCAGGTCTCCTATCCGTCTCCACAGCCCGTTTCGGCCTGTCCCTGCTCCACGCACCAAGCCTACGGTGTGCGTCGCCAGCCCAGTCCGGCCTGTCCCTGCTCCACGCACCAAGCCTATGGTGTGCGTCGCCAGCCCAGTCCGGCCTGTCCCTGCTCCACGCACCAAGCCTACGGTGTGCGTCGCCAGCCCAGTCCGGCCTGTCCCTGCTCCACGCACCAAGCCTACGGTGTGCGTCGCCAGCCCGGTCCGGCCTGTCCCTGCTCCACGCACCAAGCCTATGGTGCGCATCGTCAGCCCGGCCCGGCCTGTTCCTGCCACTCGCACCAAGTCTACGGTGCGCGTCGCCAGCCCGGCCCGGCCTGTCCCTGCTCCACGCACCAAGCCTATGGTGCGCATCGTCAGCCCGGCCTGTTCCTGCCACTCGCACCAAGTCTACGGTGCGCGTCGCCAGCCCGGCCCGGCCTGTTCCTGCCACTCGCACCAAGCCAGGGGTGCGAGTCGTCAGCCTGGTCCGGCCCGTTCCTCCTCCACGCACCAAGCCAGGGGTGCGCGTCATCAGCCTGGTAAGGCCCGTTCCTCCTCCACGTACCAAGCCAGGGGTGCGCGTCGTCAGTCCAGCACAACCCGTGCCTGGGTCACCGGTGCCTGGTAAGGTACCGGTCAACTGCTCCACTATGGAGCTGAAGCTAACCGCTCCTGCTAAGTCCAGTTCAGCTCCAGCCAGCGGGGCCAGACTGGACCAGGGGCGCTATGGGGGGTTTATTGGAGGGTGGGTGGCAAGGCCGGAGCCAGAACCGCCGCCGAGGAGGTATGCCCACCCAGCCCTCCCCTGTTTTGTTCAAGTTGAGGCGCGGTCGCAGTCCGCGCCTTTAGGGGGGGGTACTGTCACACCCTGGCTCTGGGACTCTATATGTTGAGCCAGGGTGTGTTCATTCTGTTGTGTTTATTTCTATGTTGGCTAGAGTGACTCCCAATCAGAGGCAACGAGTGTCAGCTGTCGTTGGTTGTCTCTGATTGGGAGCCATATTTATACTGTCTGTTTTCCCTTTGTGTTTGTGGGTTTTTGTTCCGTGTTGGTCATTGTTACCGTGGACTTCACGAGTCGTTTCTTGTTTTGTTTATTGGTGTCTATTATCACTAAAGATAATAAAGTTAACCATGTTCGTTCATCACGCTGCGCCTTGGTCTATTCAATACGACAATCGTGACAATGGCGTAAAGTTTAGTTAAAAGTAGCAGGAGTATCATCATCAGTCTTGTCTCTGAGAGCAGCTGGGCAATCCTACGATAACGGAATTGTGATGAGACTCAGATTTTTCACTTTTAAATGTATGCCAAACAAAAACCATTGATTTCAAAGTTTAACAAACCATACAACTCTATGCACAAGGACTACTTTTATTAACAATTTACACAGAACATTTTACAAAAATACATTTACTGGAAGAACTGTGCAGATGCAAAGTCTGGTAACAGAATTTCGGTAAAATCTCCCTACGTTTTTTTATGTGACCACGTTTTCCAAACATTCAAAGAATGTCTGCAGAAAGAATCGGGTGTTATCTATGACATGACATATTGACTTTGAAAAAATCTATTTTGGTTATTGAACTACAGTAAGAGTTCAGTAAAGCAGAGTACAGTACAGTAGAATACAGTACGTTGATATACTCAACTCTAGTGTGCTCTACTGTGTACTTTACTGAACTATACTCTGCTCAACTTTTTTCTTTACTCTACCTTACTCTACTGTGCCCAGTCTGTACTGTACTGTGCTCTCCAAACTTGTGAAACATAGACGTTTATGAACGAATCATAGGCATCTATATCAACTACTTTTCAGTGTCCATGGACGTCCAGTGTTGGTCGGTGCTCAGTGGGTAAGGATGCTGGTTACAGTAATTGGAAAGAGAGGTGGCTCATGGGTAGGTGTCAGTAAGAGCCGAGAGTGACATTAACTGGAGAGAGTGAGAGAGGCAGAGCGAGAGAGAGAGAGAGAGTGAAGCCACCCTGATAGCTCTCATGACGACCCCCCCACACCCACTGAGGACATACACAAGCCACAGATTGTACTCCTTATGGACTCAAACGGGAAATACATACAAGAAAATACACTTTTTCCTAAACACACAGTGTCTAAAACTCTGGTGTCCAAACACCCAGCGCGCACTAGACCTTCTGTCTGAGGACCAACTAGGATCACCCAGCCACATAATAATACACACAGGCACAAACGACCTGAGAACACAGCAGGAAAGGGTGGCCACAGCACTCAAGGGAGTGATAGAAAAAGCTTATTCTACTGGTTATCTCAACCCTGCTACCACGAAAAAATGTCCACCCTGCTACCATACAGCAGGTAAACACAAGTATTTCCCGTGACTGTGCATCAAAACCAAATGTCTACCTGGCCCACCACTCCACCCTGGACGTGAACAGCCTTTACGACCAGGTCCACCTATACCCGGACCCTAAAGGATATCGCCCTCAACCGCAGACCCAACACCTCACACAGGAGCAACAGATCAACAGACACCCCGCCCAGACCAGCGAGACACTCTCCCAGACCTGCGGGACACCCCCCCCGGACCTACACATAGACGACCCCCACCGAGTGGACCTACATCCAGACCACAGCACCATCAGCCACATCTACAAACCCACCCCCACCAATTAACACCCCACCAAGTCAACCATGCCCACACCCCATTTAGATCAGATCAGACCTAATAGAGCAGACCTAACTCACTCTATTAAATTAATAAAAACAGGAACATTTTACATTTGGCTAGAAATTCAAAAGGAAATGATCTCAACAAAGAAAAAATTTATCCTGTGTGCTACCTATATCCCCCCACTAGAATCCCCATACTTTAATGAAGACAGCTTCTCCATCCTGGAGGGGGAAATCAATCATTTCCAGACCCAGGGACATGTACTAGTCTGTGTGCGACCTAAATGCCAGAACTGGACAAGAACCTGACACCCTCAGCACACAGGGGGACAAACACCTACCTGGAGGTGACAGCATTCCCTCCCCCATATGCCCCACTAGGCACAACTACGACAACATAACCAACAAAAAAACGGGTCACAACTCATGCAGCTCTGTCGCACATTGGGTATGTACATAGTCAATGGTAGGCTTCGAGGGGACCCCTATGGTAGGTACACCGATAGCTCATCTCTTGGCAGTAGTACTGTAGACTACTTTATCACTGACCTCAACCCAGAGTCTCTCAGAGCGTTCACAGTCAGCCCACTGACACCCCTATCAGACCACAGCAAAATCACAGTCTACTTGAACAGAGCAATACTCAATCATGAGGCATCAAAGCCAAAGGAACTGAATAATATTAAGAAATGCTATAGTTGGAAGGAAAGTAGTGTCGAAACCTACCAAAAAACTATTAGGCAACAACAAATTCAGTCTCTTTTAGACAACTTCATGGACAAAATGTTCCACCCTAATAGTGAAGGTGTAAACTTGGCAGTAGAAAACTTAAAAAGTATATTTGACCTCTCGGCTTCCCTATCAATTTTAAAAATCTCTAACAGAAAACCGAAGAAAAGTAACAACAGTGACAAATGGTTTGATGAAGAATGCAAAAACCTAAGAAAGAAATTGAGAAACCTACCCAACCAAAAACATAGAGACCCAGAAAACCTGAGCCTACGCCTTCACTATGGTGAATCACTAAAACAATACAGAAATACACTACGGAAAAAGAAGGAACAGCATGTCAGAAATCAGCTCAATGTAATTGAAGAATACATCGACTCTAACCACTTCTGGGAAAATTGGAAAACACTAAACAAACAACAACAAGAAGAGCTATCTATCCAAAA
Organism: Coregonus clupeaformis; assembly: GCF_020615455.1. Taxonomy (NCBI): domain Eukaryota; kingdom Metazoa; phylum Chordata; class Actinopteri; order Salmoniformes; family Salmonidae; genus Coregonus; species Coregonus clupeaformis. The sequence continues at coordinate 56,144,818 of NC_059215.1, forward strand.
TGGAGATGTATGGGTAAACCACTTCTCCAATCTTTTTGGTCCTATAACAAAGAACAAACAGCAAAAAAATATACATGATCAAATGCAAATCTTAGAATCAACTATTAAAGACTACCGGAACCCACTGGATTCTCCAATTACATTGAATGAACTACAGGACAAAATACAAACTCCAACCCAAAAAGGCCTGTGGTGTTAATGGTATCCTCAATGAAATGATCAAATATACAGACCACAAATTCCAATTGGCTATACTTAAACTCTTTAACATCATCCTTAGCTCTGGCATCTTCCCCAATATTTGGAACCAAGGACTGATCACCCCAATCCACAAAAGTGGAGACAAATTTGACCTCAATAACTACCGTGGGATATGCATCAACAGCAACCTTGGGAAAATCCTCTGCATTATCATTAACAGCAGACTAGTTCATTTCCTCAGTGAAAACAATGTACTGAGCAAATGTCAAATTGACTTTTTACCAAATTACCGTACGACAGACCACGTATTCACACCCTAATTGACAAACAAACAAACCAAAACAAAGGCAAAGTCTTCTCATGCTTTGTTGATTTCAAAAAAGCTTTTGACTCAATTTGGCATGAGGGTCTTCTATAATTGATGGAAAGTGGGGTTGGGGGAAAAACATACGACATTATAAAATCCATGTACACAAACAACAAGTGTGCGGTTAGAATTGGCAAAAAACACACACATATCTTTCCACAGGGCCGTGGTGTGAGACAGGGATGCAATTTAAGCCCCACCCTCTTCAACATATATATCAACGAATTGGCGAGGGTACTAGAACAGTCTGCAGCACCCGGCCTCATCCTACTAGAATCTGAAGTCAAATGTCTACTGTTTGCTGATGATCTGGTGCTTCTGTCACCAACCACAGAGGGCCTACAGCAGCACCTAGATCTTCTGCACAGATTCTGTCAGACCTGGGCCCTGACAGTAAATCTCATTAACACAAAAATAATGGTGTTCCAAAAAAGGTCTAGTTGCCAGGACCACAAATACAAATTCCATCTAGACACTGTTGCCCTAGAGCACACAAAAAACGATACATACCTCAGCCTAAACATCAGCGCCACAGGTAACTTCCACAAAGCTGTGAACGATCTGAGAGACAAGGCAAGAAGGGCCTTCTATGCCATCAAAAGGAACATAACATTTGACATACCAATTAGGATCTGGCTAAAAATACTTGAATCAGTTATAGAACCCATTGCCCTTTATGGTTGTGAGGTCTTGGGTCCGCTCACCAACCAAGAATTCACAAATTGGGACAAACAGCAAATTGAGAGTCTGCATGCAGAATTCTGCAAAAATATCCTCTGTGTACAACGAAAAACACCAAATAATGCATGCAGAGCAGAATAAGGCCGATACCCGCTAATTATCAAAATCCAGAAAAGAGCCGTTAAATTCTATAACCACTTAAAAGGAAGCGATTCCCAAACCTTCCATAACAAAGCCATCACCTACAAAGAGATTAACTTGGAGAAGAGTCCCCTAAGTAAGCTGGTCCTGGGGCTCTGTTCACAAACACAAACAGACCCCACAGAGCCCCAGGACAACCACAACAACACAATTAGACCCAACCAAATCATGAGAAAACAAAAAGAGAATTACTTGACACATTGGAAAGAATTAACAAAAAAACAGAGCAAACTAGAATGCTATTTGGCTCTAAACAGAGAGTACACAGTGTCAGAATACCTGACCACTGTGACTGACCCAAACTTAAGGAAAGCTTTGACTATGTACAGACTCAGTGAGCATAGCCTTGCTATTGAGAAAGGCTGCTGTAGGCAGACCTGGCTCTCAAGATAAGACAAGCTATGTGCACACTGCCCACAAAATGAGGTGGAAACTGAGCTGCACTTCCTAACCTCCTGCCAAATATATGACCATATTAGAGACACATATTTCCCTCAGATTACAAGAATTCGAAAAACAAAACCCAATTTTGATAAACTCCCTTATCTACTGGGTGAAAAACCACAGTGTGCCATCACAACAGCAATATTTGTGACCTGTTGCCACAACAAAAAGGGCAACCAGTGAAGAACAAAAACCATTGTAAATACAACCCATATTTATGTTTATTTATTTTCCCATTTGTACTTTAACTATTTGCACATTGTTACAACACTGTCTATATATACATAATATGACATTTGAAATGTCTTTATTCTTTTGGAACTTCTGAGTGTAATGTTTACTGTTAATATTTGTTGTTTATTTCACTTTTGTTTACTATCTACTTCACTTGCTTTGGCAATGTTAACATACGTTTCCCATGCCAATGAAGCCCTTAAATTGAAATTTAATTTAATTGAGAGAGAGATGGGGGGGGTTGTCCAGACTTTTTTCATACTTGCTTTAACCACCAGATGACAGAAAGAGAAAGAAAACTGTAATGAGCTGAACAACAGTATGCCAGTGGAAGGGAGGACTGTAGCAGGTGACCCAACTGTGGTTTGTGACTACTACTGTATGATTTCCCATTGTAGCCAATTGAATTTCAGTAATTCTGTTACTGATTTTTCAGAAATTCTGTTACCAATTTGGTAACGGAATTCTGAGTTTTAATCAACTTAATGGTCCATAAACCAAATAGATATCAGTAAAACACTACAACTAATTGGTAGGCCTACCTTTACTTGTTACTTCTGTTCACTTCCATTATCCTCCCTCTTCATGAGTGAGAGAAATTAGAAAATATCTTAAAGATATGCAGGTTTTGGGTAATGGAATTTCAAGACACAGGGCATTGTTTCTTAAACTTACACAAGGCAAATCATTTTATCAAAAGTAAATATAAGTGTTGATATTAGTTGGCAGGGGTCTTTACTTCAACATGATTGTGTTTTTATGTATTTCTGGTAGATGTTTTCTAAGATATGTTTTCCATCTGAAAATGGTTGGAAAATGTATACTGTACATGCCTTAATGTTTGTAAAATATAGACTCTTAGCTTTCACTTGACACCAGAATTGACATGTTCCTATGAACTTCACATGGGTCCTTATACATGGAAATGCCCAGCTGTGGTTGTTTGGATATTACCCTTTTATTCTCACAAAAAGTGTGGTAGATGTGGTTTCTTCTCCAGGCCATCTGTGTTTTTTTATTCTGCAGCTGAATTGCGTGCAGTGTGAGTATGTGTCTGTCTCGATAGCAATCTTTCTCAGAAAGCAATGAAAGCCAATAAAATGGGAGAACAATTGTAATAGACATCCTGCATGAATCACCTCTCAGCTCTCCTCTTTAAAAACACCCCTCTGTTTTACTAGGTGAGTCAGAGCTCTCTGCAGAGGTTATGTGTGTGTGTGTGTGTGTGTGTGTGTGTGTGTGTGTGTGTGTGTGTGTGTGTGTGTGTGTGTGTGTGTGTGTGTGTGTGTGTGTGTGTGTGTGTGTGTGTGTGTGTGTGTGTGTGTGTGGACATGTTTAACTATTCTATAGTCAAATGCTATTTCTAGGGGGTTTAGAGTTAAGGTTAGAATTAGTGTTAGGGTTAGAATTACGTTCAGGGTTAGGGTTAGGAGCTAGGGTTCGTTTTAGGGTTAGGGTTAGGAGCTAGGGTTAGGTTTAGGGTTAGGGTTAAGGTTAGGTTTTTGGGTTAAGAGTTAGGGTTAGGGTTAAGGTAAGGGTAAGAGTACGGGTTAGGGTTAGGGTTAGGGGTTATGGAAAATAGGATTTTGAATGGGACTGAATTGTGCGTCCCCACAAGGTTAGCTGTACAAGACTGTATGTGTGTGTGTGTGACTGAGTAAGAAATACATAATTCTGCCCTGACAAACATACCTGTCTGATTGTTGAAAACCTGTTGGCTAAGGAGGGGCAGCAGTGCGTGTGTAGGGGGTGACATTTTTTTAAATCTCTAGATAGTTTTGAGGTCATTGTTTGTAGAACCTGGTGTCCCAGGTATAAATCACCTGCTAGTATAAACAGAGGACACACAGGGGACAGAGCGAGATCTGTTGGTTCATTAGACGGGTCATTCCTACAATGCGGTGCCTTTTCTGTCCCCAGGAAATATAACTTCTTATTTAGTGTAAAATGTGGATTCCAAAAGGCTTTAAATATAAGGTAAGGTGTCCTTTACCTTAAAAACACTTTGTTTCAGTGGATGTAGGCATTTTTGCCATTTTACATTTTAGTAGACACTCTTATCCAGAGTGACTTACAGTTAGTGAGTGCATACATTATTTATTTATTTTTTATACTGGCTCCCCGTGGGAATCGAACCCACAACTCTGGCGTTGTAAGTGCCATGCTCTACCAACAGAGCTACACGGGGCCCCATGCCATGTCCCTGGGTGTTATTCATCAACTTTCATGAGAAATATAAGCCATAAAATAATACAATATATTGTATAGTCCTAGTTAAAGTCTCTCTCATCAATAATGTTTTTTTCACGACTATTGTCTTTATTATTTTATTCAAGATTTTCTGTGTGTCCCTGATATCACTTTCCACCCTGTTAGTTTGTTGTAATACTCCTTTTAAGAAAACAACCCCTTCCTAAAATGACACCACATTCAGGAAGTGTCTTAATTTCTTTGGTGGGAAAACAATGGTGCAAAGCTAAGTAAATATAAACACTTTTTCCATTTCCACCCTGTTAGGTTCCACCCTGTTAGGTAAAATTATAGAGAATATTAACCAAATTTCTAAATGTTAAAATATGTTTGATAAAGAAGTTAAATTCCTGGTCAAGTGTTCACCATTATGCTATCTCAATCTTGCTCACTCACAGATATATGGCTAATTTAGGATCCAAATGTCCACCCTGTTAGGTTCCACCCTGTTAGGATTATGCACCTAACAGGTTGGAAAATGCACCTAAAAAAATTAAGTGCCTGAGCTTGACCAATATTTTCTGAAAGTCAAATATGTCATTTTTCTGATGGAATACATGTAAAAAAATATATATACAGTATATATATACTTTTTTCCCCAAAGGTTATGAGGTCCAAAAGGCACTGCATTATAGGAATGACCCAGACGGGTTGGTTGTTTAGCAACAAACCCGACGTGTAGGTAACTATGGAGCAAAACAGAAGGGGTTGGCATAGATTGTTGACAACATGTAAAAAATGTTTTATCTCCAATGTTTATTGAAAACATAAATAAATGTGCACAATGAGCATTTGTTGTCTCTCAAATACTGTTTACAGTTGTTGGTTAGCTAGCAAGCTAATTTTAGCCATATTGGCACAGACGTGATATCAGTGAAAACACCTCAAAACAAGACATGGTATCAAGAACAAGATAAAACTAGTCACCAACGATACCCCACATGGCAGCTTCTTGCTATTGTTGCTAGCTATCTGACCATGTAGTTGGGGAGTCAACTCCAAAATAATCAATTCCTAGACTCCTTGCCCGTCGACTCCCAGTGTTGGCAGGGGTCTTTACTTCAACATGACTGTGTTTTTATATATTTCTGGTAGATGTTTTCCAATATATTTTTTCCATCTGAAAATGGTTGAAAAGTGTATACTGTACACGCCTTAATTTTTGTAAAATATAGACTCTTGACACCAGAATTGACACCAGAATTGACACCAGAATTGACATGTTCCTATGAACTTCACATGGGTCCTTATACATGGAAATGCCCAGCTGTGGTTGTTTGGATATTACCCTTTTATTCTCACAAAAAAGTGTGGTAGATGTGGGGGTTTTTTCCCAGGCCATCTGTGTTTTTTTATTCTGCAGCTGAATTGCATGCAGTGTGAGTATGTGTCTGTGTAACGATCCCGGCAGTCTGAGTCGGGTCCTGTCTGTGGACTAGTTTTTCTGCTCGTGATCTCCAGTTTCCCGAGGGTTCTGGAACGCTCCGGGGAGCTCTCTTGAGTTCCGCACCTGCATCCCATCAGCAATCTGCACACCTGGTCCTGATCATCACCCTTCTTAGGCTCTGGCCTAACATCCATTCCCTGCCGGATCGTTAGCCATGAACAGTAGGTTTACCAGAGTATCAGTCTTAGAGCTTCTAGCGTTAGTTTTGTTGTTTTGCACCTTGTTGGTTTGTTGTTTACTTACCTCCGTTTTGTTCCATCTGCAGTCACTCGTCCGAACCTTCATCCAACCTCTGCCTGGTGGTCGGCTGCCGAGCCATGATTGGATCAACCACTGCACCCCCAACAACTAATCAACGCCGCCCGCTCTGTTCCCTGGATTATTCAGCATCACTCTTGAATTTGTAAATAAACACTCACCTTCGTTTCAACTTACCTTGTCCTGGTCTGCTTCTGGGTTCTGGCTTTGTAACTCGTGACAGAACGATCCGGCCAGTAATGAACCCAGCGGACCTGGACTCTGTTCGCCATGCCATTACCCATCAGGAGAAGATGTTGGGCCATCATAGCACGGAGCTACAGGAGATCGCGTTGGCAGTTCGGAACCTTTCTACCGGTCTGACGGAGGTCCAGAACCAGCGCAAGTTTCCGGTGGAGGATCCACTACCGGTTTCACCCATCTCGCCTGCCGCGTCTGGAGCTGTGTCCTTCCGTGAGCCCAAGGTTCCGACGCCGGATAAATATGAGGGGGAGCTGGGAAGATGCCGTTCTTTCCTTATGCAGTGTGGGTTAGTGTTCGATCTACAGCCCTACTCTTATGCCACAGACAAGGCTAGGATAGCCTTTGTGATTGAGTTGCTGCGTGGTCGAGCGCTGGAGTGGGCTTCAGCCGTTTGGGAACGACAAGACCCCTGCATGGCTTCATACCAGGGGTTCACGGCCGAGATGAGGAAGCTCTTCGACCATTCCGTCCGAGGGAGGGACGCAGCTAGGCGCCTGTTTTCGCTTCACCAAGGAACTGCAGGCGTGGCCGACTTCGTGATCGAGTTCAAGACGTTGGCTGTGGAGAGTGGGTGGAATGAGGAGTCTCTGCAAGCGGCCTTTTACCAGGGTCTGTCGGAGCAGCTCAAGGATGAGTTGATCTCCTATCCGGAGCCTAGTGACCTGGACAGCTTGGTAGCCTTGTCTATTCGGGTGGATAATCGAGTCCGAGAGCGAAGGAGGGAGAAGCAATGGGGTCCGTCCAATCGATCAGCTTCTCAGGTTCCAGTCGGGTCGGGGATTGGACCAGAATACGTCGATCATCGTCCACCACACAGGATTAGTGGAGAGGTCCTGTCTCCCGATTCTGAACCAATGCAAGTAGGGCGGCACGGGTTAACCAAGGAGGAACGCCAACTCAGACGTAGGACTAACTGTTGCCTCTACTGTGGTGGTTCGGGACATTACCTCGCCACCTGTTCCCGGCGGTCGTCAAACTGCGCGGCTCGCTAAAGTTGGGAGGACTTTTAGCGAGCCAGTTTCGACCTCTCAATACCTCTGTCAGACCCGTTTCCCGGCTACCCTTGTGAACAGGAATCAGAGCTTAGCGATTAACGCTTTTATCGATTCAGGTGCCGATGGAAGCTTTCTTGATGCCGAGTTGGTGGAACAGCTGGGGCTTTCCAAGGAGCAATTGCCGGAAGCCATTGAAGCGACCACTCTGAACGGCAGTAGTCTGGCACGTATCACGATGAGGACTGAACCGGTTAAGATGCTGTTGTCGGGGAATCATTCGGAGATGATTTCATTCTTCATTCTGCCGTCTTCCCATGTTCCTCTGGTCCTTGGATACCCCTGGCTGAAGGAACACAATCCCACGTTCGATTGGGTGACGGGCAAGGTAACGAGTTGGAGCCTTGATTGTCATGCTAACTGTCTCAAGACTGCCTGTCCCCATTCGGTTCCCAGTCAGGTGATTGAGGCTAAACCCCCCAGATTTGTCCCTGGTTCCCGAGACATATCACGATTTGGGGGAAGTGTTCAGTAAGCAGAAGGCTCTGTCACTCCCTCCCCACCGACCATATGATTGTGCCATCAACCTGTTCCCTGGAGCTGTCTACCCCAAGGGAAGGTTATACAGTATCTCCGCCCTGAACGTGAGGCTTTGGAGACCTACATCAAGGAGTCCCTAGCTGCTGGTCTCGTTCGTCCCTCGTCATCACCCCTGGGGGCAGGATTCTTCTTTGTGGGTAAGAAGGATGGCTCTCTTCGACCGTGTATTGATTATCGGGGGTTGAATGACATCACGGTCAAGAACAAGTATCCCCTGCCCTTGATGAGTTCTGCCTTCGACTCCTTACAGGGTGCTACGGTGTTCACCAAGCTAGACCTACGCAATGCGTATCACATGGTCCGGATCAGAGAGGGAGACGAAGTGGTTGACGGGTTTCAATACACCGATGGGTCACTCGAGTATCAGGTGATGCCGTTTGGACTGACCAATGCTCCAGCGGTATTCCAGAGTATGGTGAACGACGTCCTGAGAGATATGATCGGTCTCTTTGTGTTTGTTTACCTGGATGACATTCTGATCTTCTCGAAGGAACCTTCCGACCACGTCCAGCATGTCCGGCAGGTTCTGCAGCGATTGTTGGAGAATCGCCTGTTCGTGAAGGCCGAGAAGTGCGAGTTTCACGCCCACACGACATCCTTTCTCGGGTACATCATCTCCAGGGGAGAGATTAGGATGGACCAGGAGAAGGTTAGAGCGGTTCTGGAATGGGCCCAGCCCGGTACGAGATTGCAGCTCCAGAGATTTTTGGGGTTTGCGAATTTCTACCGCAGATTCATCCGGGATTACAGCCGTGTGGCCGCTCCGTTAACTGCCTTGACTTCCAGTATCAGGAGCTTCAAGTGGAATCCGGAGGCGGATCGAGCGTTTCTGGATTTGAAGAGGCGATTCACCAACGCACCGATTCTCTCTCAACCGGACACGGCCCGTCAGTTCGTCGTTGAAGTGGACGCGTCTGATGTGGGAGTTGGCGCCATCCTGTCGCAGCGATGCTCCACGGACAGTAAACTCCATCCCTGCGCCTACTACTCTCGTCGCCTTTCGCCTGCGGAGAGGAATTACGATGTGGGTAACCGGGAGCTTCTCGCGGTGAAACTTGCCTTGGAGGAGTGGCGCCACTGGTTGGAGGGGGCGGAGCAACCGTTTATTGTCTGGACTGACCACAAGAATCTTGCTTACGTGCAATCGGCTAGACGTCTCAACTCCCCGTCAGGCCAGGTGGTCGTTGTTTTTCGGACGATTCAATTTTTCCCTGACGTTCCGACCTGGATCTAAGAACGGCAAGGCGGACGCCTTGTCTCGGATGTTCTCCAAGACGGAGGAGAGTGGGTCCAAGACCGAGACAATTCTCCCCCGGAACTGCGTCGTGGGAGCTGTTAGGTGGAAGATTGAGGAGGAGGTGATGGCGGCCCTTCGGACGCAGCCCGGTCCCGGTAACGGTCCACCCGGTCGGTTGTTTGTGCCTGAGTCGGTTCGTCCTGCGGTCCTCAAATGGTCCCACGCCAGCAAGATGGCTTGTCACCCTGGCGTGGCTCGGACGATGGCGTTTCTTCGCAGACGTTTTTGGTGGCCTGCCATGGCCGAGGATACTCGGGGTTATGTTGCTGCCTGTCCAGTGTGTGCGCAGAATAAGAGTACCAATCGGCCCAGCTCTGGACTACTTCACCCCCTTCCTATTCCCCGGCGACCATGGTCGCATCTGGCCCTGGACTTTGTCACTGGGTTGCCCGCTTCTGAGGGGAACACGGTCGTTCTGACTATCGTGGACAGATTCAGCAAGTTCGCCCACTTTGTGCCAATTGCCAAGCTTCCCTCTGCCTCGGAGACGTCCGAGATCCTGGTTAGGGAGGTTTTCAGGGTCCACGGTTTGCCCAGTGATATCGTTTCCGACCGTGGCCCTCAGTTTACCTCTGCTGTCTGGAAGTCCTTCTGTTTGGCCATTGGAGCTACAGTCAGTCTCACATCTGGTTTTCACCCCCCAATCTAATGGTCAGGCGGAGAGAGCCAACCAGAAGATGGAATCCACGCTACGCTGCCTGGCCTCTTCCAACCCCACCTCCTGGGTCTCTCAGTTGCCTTGGGTTGAGTATGCCCACAATACTCTCCCTACATCTGCCACTGGGATGTCTCCCTTCCAGTGCCTGTATGGCTACCAACCTCCCTTGTTCCCTTCTCAGGAGAAGGAGCTCTCAGTGCCGTCTGTTCAGGCCCATATTCGTCGTTGCCACCGGACCTGGCATCGGGCCAGAAAGGCACTCCTTAGAGTTTCGGACCGGTATCAGCTCCAGGCGAATCGTCGCCGGATCCCCGCTCCCACCTATACCATCGGAGATAGGGTCTGGTTGGCCACACGGGATCTTCCTTTACGGACTGAGTCTAGGAAGTTGTTACCGAAGTTCATTGGTCCGTTTGTGGTGGAGAAGGTGATCAATCCGGTGGCAGTTCGACTCAAACTCCCGAGGACGCTCAGAGTCCATCCCACCTTTCATGTCTCCTGCCTCAAGCCTGTTTTCCTCAGTCCTCTGTTGCCTCCTCCGCCTCCTCCTCCTCCTCCTCGGATGATCGGAGGTGGTCCTGCCTACACGGTGCGACGCATCATGGATTCCAGACGGCGGGGCCGGGGTTTCCAGTATCTCGTGGACTGGGAGGGGTATGGTCCTGAAGAGAGGAGTTGGATTCCGCGGCGACAGATCCTAGATGCTGACCTCATCCGTGACTTCTACCGCCTCCATCCTGGCGCTCCGGGAGTCCGCCCGGTGGCGTTCGTCGGAGGGGGGTACTGTAACGATCCCGGCAGTCTGAGTCGGGTCCTGTCTGTGGACTAGTTTTTCTGCTCGTGATCTCCAGTTTCCCGAGGGTTCTGGAACGCTCCGGGGAGCTCTCTTGAGTTCCGCACCTGCATCCCATCAGCAATCTGCACACCTGGTCCTGATCATCACCCTTCTTAGGCTCTGGCCTAACATCCATTCCCTGCCGGATCGTTAGCCATGAACAGTAGGTTTACCAGAGTATCAGTCTTAGAGCTTCTAGCGTTAGTTTTGTTGTTTTGCACCTTGTTGGTTTGTTGTTTACTTACCTCCGTTTTGTTCCATCTGCAGTCACTCGTCCGGAGCCTTCATCCAACCTCTGCCTGGTGGTCGGCGGCTGCCGAGCCATGATTGGATCAACCACTGCACCCCCAACAACTAATCAACGCCGCCCGCTCTGTTCCCTGGATTATTCAGCATCACTCTTGAATTTGTAAATAAACACTCACCTTCGTTTCAACTTACCTTGTCCTGGTCTGCTTCTGGGTTCTGGCTTTGTAACTCGTGACAGTCTGTCTCGATAGCAATCTTTCTCAGAAAGCAATGAAAGCCAATAAAATGGGAGAACAATTGTAATAGACATCCTGCATGAATCACCTCTCAGCTCTCCTCTTTAAAAACACCCCTCTGTTTTACTAGGTGAGTCAGAGCTCTCTGCAGAGGTTGTGTGTGTGTGTGTGTGTGTGGACATGTTTAACTATTCTTGTGGAGACCAGAAGTCCCCACAAGAATAGTAAACTAACAAAAATTTGACCAACTGGGGACATTTTGTTAGTCCCCACGAGGTCAAATGCTATTTCTAGGGGGTTTAGAGCTAAGGTTGTCTCTCAAATACTGTACATAGTTATAGTTGTTGGTTAGCTAGCAAGCTAATTTTAGCCATATTGGCATAGACGTGACATCAGTGAAAACACCTCAAAACAAGACATGGTATCAAGAACAAGATAAAACTAGTCACCAACAATTCCCCACATGGCAGCTTCTTGTTATTGTTGCTAGCTATCTGACCATGTAGTTGGGGAGTCAACTCCAAAATAATCGATTCCTCGACTGCTTGCCCGTCGATAGTGTCGACTCCCATTTCTGGGTGTCAAGCTTCCACTCCTAAGATTCTGTATTTTTGCAACTGAGGAAACTAGTTGCCATAGGCTACTTCAAAGAACACAAACTCTTGCATTTTTCACAGCAAAGAAAGAGCGAGATAACGAGAGAGGGAGAGAGAGGGGAGGGGCACAGCCAGGCATGGGTAGGCATGTTGGCCACCATGCAGACAGTCAGAACCGTGAAATGGTAATCAAAAGATGTATAGGCTATCACAATGCTGTATCTCGCAATTTCTTGGCTTGCAATGTCTTGCGCAAGTTCACTAAAGTCGGGGCTATCAATGAGTAGGCTGAGCTATTCTACATTCAACAGACCGAAGACCAGACACACTAGCATTTTTCAAAGCCAAGACAAGAGAAAGAGCAGGCAAGCCAGCGATGGAGAGAGAGAGGATCGGGGCAGGCAGACAGACAGTTGGAACTGTGTGCATAGGCTATATCTTTGTAATCTGTATCTCGCAATGTCTTGTCTTGCAATGCCTCGTAAATTCACCAAAAGTATATTAAAGTATATTAGGCTATTAATGAGTATGGCTAAGCTATTCTTCATATTGCCAGTGAACTGAAGTTGAACATCGCCAAATGCATCAGTTTAATTAGTCCTAAATGTGCAATAAAAAGTATTGTGCCTATAGCTTATTTGATGAAACCCTGGCTGGCTGTTGATGTCCTAGGTCAGGGCTCTCCAACACTGTTCCCGGAGAGCTACCTTCATTGTAGGTTTTCACTCCAACCCAGTTTTAACAAACCTGAATCAGTTTATCAACCAGCTAATTATTGAATCAGACGTGCTAGATTAGGGTTGGAGTGAAAACCTACAAGATGGTAGCGCTCCACGAACAGGGTTGGAGAGCCCTGTCCTAGGCAATAGATCGCAAAGCAGGGCATCCCCGCTAAACTTTTTGGAAATGGCAAGTTCACTTTCTCATCCATAAACACCTCTCAAGCTCAAACCAGCAGGATGGTATTAGGAAGGACATTTAAGGGCCTCCTGAGTGGCGCAGCGGTCTAAGGCACTGCCTCGCAGTACTAGAGGTGTCACTACAGACCCAGGTTCGATCCCGGGCTGTATCACAACCGGCCGTGATCGGGAGTCCCATAGGGCGGTGGACAATTGGCCCAGCGTTAGGGGAGGGTTTGGCCGGGGGGGGCTTTACTTGGCTCATCGCGCTCTAGCGGCTCCTTGTGGCGGGCCGGGTGCCTGCAGGCTAACCTCGGTTGTCAGTTGAATGGTGTTTCCTCTGACACACTGGTACTTCCGTGTTAAGAAGTGTGGTTTGGTGGGTCATGTTTCGGAGGACGCATGACTCGACCTTTGCCTCCCGAGCCCATTGGGGAGTTGCAGCGATGAGACAAGATGGAAATTGGGGATAAAAAAAGGATGCCTACCATGGATCACTAAAATAAAGGTTATGATCACATTTCATATTATAGGGACACATACTTATGGCAGCCAAGCACAAGTTATCAGTGTAGCCTATTTTCGTCTAGACATGGCATTGAAATGTCTTCACCCCTAGAATAAAAACCTCCACGCTTCTGTCATGTGCTCCCGAGTGGCGCAGCGGTCTAAGGCACTGCATCTCAGTGCTTGAGGCGTCACTACAGACCCCCTGGTTAGATTCCAGGCTGTATCACAACCGGCCATGATTGGGAGTCCCAAAGGGCAGCGCACAATTGGCCCAGAGTCGTCCGGGTTTGGCTGGTGTAGGCCGTCATTGTAAGTAAGAATTTGTTCTTAACTGACTTGCCTAGTAAAATAAAAAATAAGAGTCAATTTAAAGAATTACAGGGGGCAGTTTGGAAAAATGAATCCTGTGTGAATCGTCCTCTGGAATAACACACATGCTTGGATAATAATTACATAACCAACGTCTCTAGTAATACGAGTCTGAATAGGACTCTAACATGGCAAAGAATAGGCTTATCAGCGTAGAGTGCGCCGCATCATCCCATGGGATCTGTAAGGCTGGGCAGAGCAGAAATATCCCTGAAATATTCTAGTTCCTACACATCACCTTCTATATTCAAACAAAATAGGCATTTTATAGGCTAAGGTGATGAGCAAATGGGCAGAATCATGCTCATGTCAATCTGCTAGAACTCAAATGTTGTCTTCCTGCAATAATGAGGTGGTGTGTATGTGTGTGCCATCCCTTTCAACGTGTTTTGGGAGTCGAGCAAGAGTCGACTCCTTCTGACTCCAACTACAGGAGTCAGAGTCGACTTCAAAAATCCTTGAGTCGTGCACCACTATCTGACCATCCAGAATCCGAACAACACAGACTTCTGCTAACCTGTCGCTAAGCCCCGCCCCCCTTTGTTACTGTTGCAACCTCGGAAGCCCAATTCCCCATTCAACCACTGACAAAATCCCCTCACAATGATCTCAAACTGTGTTTTTAATATACAATTAAATTAAACACAGACTACCCCCTGCTAATCAGGAAACTCTTGGGTATGTTGTAGTGGACTGTCAGTACAATTGCTTCACAGGAACCTGGTAAAACTATGTTTGTAGTGTAGCTGAAATATGACTGAATTTACTGTTAGCATGTAGTCAAAGCTATAACCACTTTTGGAACTAATAGTTCTCTCAAATCGTATCCTGATTTCGACAGCAGATGGGAGTTGTATTCCTAACATTGCTAACTTAGCTAGCTAACATATACAGTATTTTGAGAAAACAAGCTATATTAAGTGGCTAGCTAGCTAACGTTAGCAACGTTTGATGGTCAAAAAGACAGAGCTAGTTAACCAGCTGAGCTAGCAAACAAAGTAACAAAGTATAATTTCGGATTTAAAAAAGATACTCCATCAACAGACTCTGCATTTCAGGAATCACAGTAGCAAGTACTCCTGTTGTACTGTTAAATTATGTAGCAATATAAACATAGCCTTCACTGGCTTTTATGCAATTTAAACATGAGCTTGGCCGAGGTGTCGGACTCGACAACAGTTGCTATCCATTGGAGCGCTCCCATTGGTTGCCAAAAATTCTGGGGCGGGGCTTAGCGAAGGGTCAATTGCTCTGGTAAAACATGGCCTAATTTCTTGGATTCTTCCCTCTATCATTCACCCGGTACCAGTAAAAACACTGTATGTATGCCAAAGCCTGGTGTTCTTAACACATCTCAGTGTGTGTTGGACGGGTGTTTCTCGAACACACACACTCCCTAATTAACTAGTTATCAGACAAGGGAGAGATAAGACGTCTTTCCTCTTACACACATTCACTGGGATCTTCTCATAACTGTTTCATCCGCGTCCCATTCTCTCTCCTCCTTGACTGTGATGTTTAGGAAGCGAGGGCTTCAGGGAGGTTAAAATGGTTGAAGTCTTTGATATGCTCCGATTGTACTGTGACAGCGATGGGAAAGATCAAACTTCATTACACGAAACTGTGTGTGTGTGTGTGTGTGTGTGTGTATACAGAGAGGAGGGAGAGATAGAACGGGGTAAGATAAATAGAGGGAGAGAGAATGAGAGAAACAGGCAGAGAGAAAGATTGAGATTTACAATATCTATGATGTGGTATCATGTAGCAGTAGGGGAGATTTGTTTTCAGAGATTGTTTTATGGAAGAGAAGACAAAGAGATGGAGAGAGAGAGAGAGAACTAGAGACTATAACTGCTGAGAGCACTGCTGAGGTGTGAGAGGCTTGTTGCATCCTGCCCTGCTCACCCTCAAAGAGAATAGGTGTGGTAGGGGTAAAGGTGTCCGCATGCTTCCCAGCCGAAACTGTTAGGAAGAGTTTGTGCATATATTATGACTACATTTTTTGACGTATAGTTAGATGCAAAATTGCGCGACTAAATTAATGACAGATTTCCTGAGTTATTTTACATAAATTCTGACTATTTTAAAGAAGCGTATACTGGCTATGGCGTCTGGACAAACAGTTTTATTGCCACTTTATTCTCGTATTTCAAGCGAAGGTCTTTTAAGGGAGTATGCAAGTACACTCGTTCGGTTCGGCTAGACGCCCACCGAACTAAAGCATGCTGACGCCTTAACACACAAACACACACTCACACTCACATATACACACCACAGGTTTACACTTGCGGAAAGATGGCGGAGTGCTTTTAGGAGCTGCTGTAGTGAGTTCTCAGTATTGGTATCCATTTGATTAAATTCCACCCCACTTCCAAATAAGCCATTTCCCAAAGATTAGCTTAGACCTACCCTGACGTGTGTGTGTGTGTGTAATAATAATAATTTGGTGGGTGCTTACATTTGTCCTATTTCACACATGTACAAGTGTGTATTATACGCATTTGTGGATTGGAAATTAGATTTTTCCACCTCCCCCGAGATAACTTCGGAGAGAGCGATCACGGCCAAGTTCTGCCATTATCAACGGCGACCCTGGAGCAATTAGGGAAAGGTACATCAACAGATGTTTCACCTTGTCGGCTCGGGACTCAACTTAGCAACCTTCCGGTTACTGGCCCAATGCTCTAACACTTTATTTAGTACACATACTGTACATAAAAAAAGGCCAGTACTTTTATAAGTAGGGAATGCATTAATGATGTTATCTACAATTCCATATCACCTATTTCTTTTTAATAAACTATTCAACTCTTAGTCCGCCTGCCCACCTGCACTCTTCCCCACCTGTGGTACTTCAATATATCACTCATTATAGTGTTTAGGAATTAGAAATAATATTTTTTCCCTCTTATCCCAGATGTTCATCCTCAACACCCTGCTCTCTCATTGGTTCGTTAAAAGTCATGTGTAGCCGTGCTTAAGCTGTATGTGTGTGTGTGTGTGCACTTTCAGATTGATTGCTGTCATCAGTGTGTGTTATTGAGTTAGATGAGTTAGTGATAAGGCCGCTACGACAGCTCCTCTTTCCTGCCCGTTCTCTACACCATAGAGAGAGAGAGATGCACTCACAGGAAAACATGAGTGTATGTAGACCACATACACTACCAGTCAAAAGTTTGGACACACCTTCTCATTCAACGTTTATTCTTTATTTTTTACTATTTGTTACACTGTAGAATAATAGTGAAGACTTCAAAACTATGAAATAACACATATGGAATCATGTAGTAACCAAAAAAGTGTTAAACAAATCAAAATATATTTTATATTTGAGATTCTTCAAATAGCCACCCTTGCCTTGATGACAGCTTTGCACACACTTGGCATTCTCTCAACCAGCTTCATGAGGCAGTCACCTGGAATGCATTTCAATTAACAGGTGTGCCTTGTTAAAAGTTAATTTGTGGAATTTCTTTCCGTCTTAATCCGTTTGAGCCAATCAGTTGTGTTGTGAAAAGGTAGGGGGGGGGGGGGGTATACAGAAGATAGCCCTATTTGGTAAAAGACCAAGTCCATATAATGGAAAGAACAGCTCAAATAAGCAAAGAGAAACAACAGTCCATCATTACCTTAAGACATGAAGTTCAGTCAAAATTGAACATTTTAAGAACTTTGTTTCTTCAAGTGCAGTCGCAAAAACCATCAAGCGCTATGATGAAACTGGCTCTCATGAGGACCGCCACAGGAATGGAAGACCCAGAGTTACCTCTGCTGCAGAGGATAAGCTCATTAGAGTTACCAGCCTCAGAAATTGCAGCCCAAATAAGTGCTTCACAGAGTTCAAGTCACAGACACATCTCAACATCAACTGTTTAGAGGGGACTGTGTGAATCAGGCCTTCATGGTCGAATTTCTGCAAAGAAACCACTACTAAAGGACACCAATAAGAAGAAGAGACCTGCTTGGGCCAAGAAACACGAGCAATGGACATTATACTGGTGGAAATTTGTCCTTTGGTCAGGAGTCCAAATTGGAGATTTTTGGTTCCAACCGCCGTGTCTTTGTGAGACGCGGTGTGGGTGAACGGATGATCTCCGCATGTGTATTTCCCACCGTAAAGCATGGAGGAGGAGGTGTTATGGTGTGGGGGTGCTTTGCTGGTGACACTGTGATTTATTTAGAATTCAAGGCACACTTAACCAGCATAGCTACCACAGCATTCTGCAGCGATACGCCATCCCATCTGGTTTGGGCTTAGTGGGACTATCATTTGTTTTTCAACAGGACAATGATCCAACACTTTCTATAGGCTAGGCCTACTATATTTCATTCTCAACTTTAATAATATTAAGCACATTGCTTCTCTTTACAACAGGAGTATAGCCTACCTGGCTGGCATGAAAATGAACCACGTCCATTTGCTATTTAGATTACATGTATTTTTCCCCCTGTCCCTGTTTTGAGACAGGGGCATGGTAATGGTCCCTTCTAAATCCAAACAAAGTTCACACATATATTATTTAGTATATGTATAGACAAGATTAAATCAAGAATAGTCTGATGGTGGACAATATTAGCCTATGACTTGTGAATGATATATTATCATGTGAAGTGAATGATGTCCAGCTTGTGTGCAGTAAAGCAAGAAACACATGCCTTTTTTTGCTACTTTTTTAATCATAGTCACACGCCTCATGTAGCCTAGCCCATAGGCCTACAGTGCCTTGCGAAAGTATTCATCCCCCTTGGCGTTTTTCCTATTTTGTTGCATTACAACCTGTAATTTAAATGGATTTTAATTTGGATTTCATGTAATGGACATACACAAAATAGTCAAAATTGGTCAAGTGAAATGGAAAAAATTAATTGTTTCAAGAAATTCTAAATAATATAACGGAAAAGTGGTGCATGCATATGTATTCACCCCCTTTGCTATGAAGCCCCTAAATAAGATCTGGTGCAACCAATTACCTTCAGAAGTCACATAATTAGTTAAATAAAGTCCACCTGTGTGCAATCTAAGTGTCACATGATCTCAGTATATATACACCTGTTCTGAAAGGCCCCAGAGTCTGCAACACCACTAAGCAAGGGGCACCACCAAGCAAGCGGCACCATGAAGACCAAGGAGATCTCCAAACAGGTCAGGGACAAAGTGACAAAGTTGTGGAGAAGTACAGATCATATAAAAAAATATCAAAAACTTTGAACATCCAACGGAGCACCATTAAATCCATTATAAAACAATGGTACGAATATTGGAACCACAACAAACCTGCCACGAGAGGGCCGCCCACCAAAACTCACGGACTAGGCAAGGATGGAATTAATCAGAGAGGCAACGAAGAGACCAAAGATAACCCTGAAGGAGCTGCAAAGCTCCACAGCGGAGATTGGAGTATCTGTCCATAGGACCACTTTAAGCCGTACACTCCACAGAGCTGGGCTTCACGGAAGAGTGGCCAGAAAAAAGCCATTGCTTAAAGAAAAAAATAAGCAAACATGTTTGGTGTTCGCCAAAAGGCATGTGGGAGACTCCCCAAACATATGGAAGAAGGTACTCTGGTCAGATGAGATGAAAATTTAGCTTTTTGTCCATCAAGGAAAACGCTATGTCTGGCGCAAACCCAACACCTCTCATCACCCCGAGAACACCATCCCCACAGTGAAGCATGGTGGTGGCAGTATCATGCTGTGTGGATGTTTTTCATCGGCAAGGACTGGGAAACTGGTCAGAATTGAAGGAATGATGGATGGCGCTAAATACAGGGAAATTCTTGAGGGAAACCTGTTTCAGTCTTCCAGAGATTTGAGACTGGGATGGAGGTTCACCTTCCAGCAGGACAATGACCCTGAGCATACTGCTAAAGCAACATTCGAGTGATTTAATGGGAAACATTTAAATGTCTTGGAATGGCCTAGTCAAAGCCCAGACCTCAATCCAATTGAGAATCTGTGGTATGACTTAAAGATTGCTGTACACCAGCGGAACCCATCCAACTTGAAGGAGCTGGAGCAGTTTTGCATTAAAGAATGGGCAAAAATCCCAGTGGCTAGATGTTCCAAGCTTATAGAGACATACCCCAAGAGACTTGCAGCTGTAATTGCTGCAAAAGGTGGCTCTACAAAGTATTGACTTTGGGGGGGTGAATAGTTAAGCACGCTCAAGTTTTCTGTTTTTTTGTCTTTTTGTTCTTGTTTGTTTCACAATAAAAAATATTTTGCATCTTCAAAGTGGTAGGCATGTTGTGTAAATCAAATGATACAAACCCCCAAAAAATCCATTTTAATTCCAGGTTGTAAGGCAACAAAATAGGAAAAATGGCAATACTGAATACTTTCACAACCCACTGTATATGTTTTGATAAGGGGTGTATCACAACTAAAGTGGCCAAATAACGTCTTAAAATTAAGCACATTAATCCACTTTACAATGGGTGTAGAGCCTAACTGGCATACATATGCAGCAGGTGAGATTCAAGTTTTGGGAAGATAATTTTCACCATGAAATGAACCTTTATAATAAAAGCATTACATGCAGAATCACACTTACTGTCACTTTTGAGAATGGTGTTTTCCCGCTAATGGAACATTCGTGCTTATAATGTGAAGAAATAGCCTAATAGTTTATCAACATTTTAAGCTAAACGTTGTGATCTGTTGTCAGCCTCAATGCTCAAAAACGTTTTTTTGATGCTAGTGGTTGTATTAATTTGGGATCTATCTCATCCCACAACTATCCGAGACTATGTTTGGAATATTTATTTCTCACACAGAATAGCATAGGTCAACATTTGTACTATGGGGGATAGTAGATTGACATAGGCTAGTGTTTTTGCTGTTCATTCGGCCTACTCTTCTTGTTGGCTGACGAAAAGTAAATGTGGACAGTACTTCACATTTTTTCAAAATGCGGCTTGGGATTGGATAAAGACGCGCCCAGTTGCGTCCCGGATGTGTCTGCCTTCACTTGTAGCCTGTGAGAAAGACCCATTTGAGTGAGAGGTGCTTTGGAGCGTGCAGCCGGGAGAAGGGAATTATAATTATTATATTCAGCCCAAGGGCACAATGGCAGCTGGCCGCAAAAAGCAGAGCTCATGCCTTTCATGCAACTTTTTTTCAAATCATCATTAGAGTCTTAGAATGTCTTAGAATGTATTAAAAATAAAACATATAGCCCAACGTTTGTATCACAACTAAAGTTATATACATACAGTGGATCCCATGTTTATTTGAACAGTGAGAGACAGAATAACAACAAAAAAATCCAGAAAAACTCAAAAATGTTATAAATTGATTTCCATTTTAATGAGGGAAATAAGTATTTGACCCCTCTGCAAAACATGACTTAGTACTTGGTGGCAAAACCCTTGTTGGCAATCACAGAGGTCAGACGTTTCTTGTAGTTGGCCACCAGGTTTGCACACATCTCAGGAGGGATTTTGTTCCACTCCTCTTTGCAGATCTTCTCCAAGTCATTAAGGTTTCAAGGCTGACGTTTGGCAACTCGAACCTTCAGCTCCCTCCACAGATTTTCTATGGGATTAAGGTCTGGAGACTGGCTGGGCCACTCCAGGACCTTGATGTGCTTCTTCCTGAGCCACTCCTTTGTTGCCTTGGCCGTGTGTTTTGGGTCATTGTCATGCTGGAATACCCATCTACGACCCATTTTCAATGCCCTGGCTGAGGGAAGGAGGTTCTCACCCAAGATTTGACGGTACATGGCCCCGTCCATCGTCCCTTTGATGCGGTGAAGTTGTCCTGTCCCCTTAGCAGAAAAAAACCCTCAAAGCATAATGTTTCCACCTCCATGTTTGACGGTGGGGATGGTGTTCTTGGGGTCATAGGCAGCATTTCTCCTCCTCCAAACACGTTGAGTTGATGCCAAAGAGCTCAATTTTGGTCTCATCTGACCACAACACTTTCACCCAGTTCTCCTCTGAATCATTCAGATGTTCATTGGCAGACTTCAGACGGCCCTGTATATGTGCTTTCTTGAGCAGGGGGACCTTGCTGGTGCTGCAGGATTTCAGTCCTTCACGGCGTAGCGTGTTACCAATTGTTTTCTTGGTGACTATGGTCCCAGCTGCCTTGAGATTGTTGACAAGATCCTCCTGTGTAGTTCTGGGCTGATTCCTCACCGTTCTCATGATCATTGCAACTCCACGAGGTGAGATCTTGCATGGAGCCCCAGGCCGAGGGAGATTGACAGTTATTTTGTGTTTCTTCCATTTGCGAATAATTGCACCAACTGTTGTCACCTTCTCACCAAACTGCTTGGCGATGGTCTTGTAGCCCATTCCAGCCTTGTGTAGGTCTACAATCTTGTCCCTGACATCCTTGGAGAGCTCTTTGGTCTTGGCCATGGTGGAGAGTTTGGAATCTGATTGATTGATTGCTTCTGTGGACAGGTGTCTTGTATACAGGTAACAAGCTGAGATTATGAGCACTCCCTTTAAGAGTGTGCTCCTAATCTCAGCTCGTTACCTGTATAAAAGACACCTGGGAGCCAGAAATCTTTCTGATTGAGAGGGGGTCAAATACTTATTTCCCTCATTAAAATGCAAATCAATTTATAACATTTTTGACATGCGTTTTTCTGGATTTTTTTGTTGTTATTCTGTCTCTCACTGTTCAAATAAACCTACCATTAAAATTATAGACTGATCATTTCTTTGTCAGTGGGCAAACTTACAAAATCAGCAGGGGATCAAATACTTTTTTCCCTCACTGTAACTCTAAATGAAGCATATCAGAGTACCTCCTTCTTTGTTAACCGCTCAACACAGAATTGATATGTGCGCACTCCCTCAAATCGTTTGGACAAAATATCCTTTCTATTTTATTCAGCTATGTTCAATTGTATTCTTCATACTATAAAATAATATAAAATAATGCCATGTAATTCTAAGCAAGTCTTGTCTGCCTGATGAATGAGTGTAGCCCACAGCCAATATGGCATAGCCAGATCAGTATTATAACCGCGATCGATAAAAGACAGTACTGTGCAGCCGTCTTCATTGACCTGGCCAAGGATTTCGACACTGTCAATCACCGCATTCTTATCTGCAGACTAAATAATCTTGGTTTCTCAAATGACTGCCTCGCCTGGTTCACCAACTACTTCTCAGATAGAGTTCAATGTGTCAAATCGGAGGGCCTGTTGTCTGGACCTCTGGCAGTCTCTATGGGGGTGCGACAGGGTTCAATTCTCAAGCCGACTCTATTCTCTGTGTATATCAATGATGTCGCTCTTGCTGCTGGTGACTCTCAGATCCACCTCTACGCAAACGACACCATTTTGTATACATCTGGCCCTTCATTGGACACTGTGTTAACAAACCTCCAAACGAGCTTCAATGCCATACAACACTCCTTCCGTAGCCTCCAACTGCTCTTAAACGCTAGTAAAACTAAATGCATGCTCTTCAATCGAACGCTGCTTGCACCCGCCCGCCCGCCCGACTAGAATCACTACTCTCGGCGGGTCTGACTTAGAATATGTGGACAACTACAAATACCTACAGTGGGGAAAAAAAGTATTTAGTCAGCCACCAATTGTGCAAGTTCTCCCACTTAAAAAGATGAGAGGCCTGTAATTTTCATCATAGGTACACGTCAACTATAACAGACAAAATGAGGAAAAAAATTCCAGAAAATCACATTGTAGGATTTTTTATGAATTTATTTGCAAATTATGGTGGAAAATAAGTATTTGGTCAATAACAAACGTTTCTCAATACTTTGTTATATACCCTTTGTTGGCAATGACACAGGTCAAACGTTTTCTGTAAGTCTTCACAAGGTTTTCACACACTGTTGCTGGTGTTTTGGCCCATTCCTCCATGCAGATCTCCTCTAGAGCAGTGATGTTTTGGGGCTGTCGCTGGGCAACACAGACTTTCAACTCCCTCCAAAGATTTTCTATGGGGTTGAGATCTGGAGACTGGCTAGGCCACTCCAGGACCTTGAAATGCTTCTTACGAAGCCACTCCTTCGTTGCCCGGGCGGTGTGTTTGGGATCATTGTCATGCTGAAAGACCCAGCCACGTTTCATCTTCAATGCCCTTGCTGATGGAAGGAGGTTTTCACTCAAAATCTCACGATACATGGCCCCATTCATTCTTTCCTTTACACGGATCAGTCGTCCTGGTCCCTTTGCAGAAAAACAGCCCCAAAGCATGATGTTTCCACCCCCATGCTCCACAGTAGGTATGGTGTTCTTTGGATGCAACTCAGCATTCTTTGTCCTCCAAACACGACAAGTTGAGTTTTTACCAAAAAGTTCTATTTTGGTTTCATCTGACCATATGACATTCTCCCAATCCTCTTCTGGATAATCCAAATGCACTCTAGCAAACTTCAGAAGGGCCTGGACATGTACTGGCTTAAGCAGGGGGACACGTCTTGCACTGCAGGATTTGAGTCCCTGGCGGCATAGTGTGTTACTGATGGTAGGCTTTGTTACTTTGGTCCCAGCTCTCTGCAGGACATTCACTAGGTCCCCCCGTGTTGTTCTGGGATTTTTGCTCACCGTTCTTGTGATCATTTTGACCCCACAGGGTGAGATCTTTCGTGGAGCCCCAGATCGAGGGAGATTATCAGTGGTCTTGTATGTCTTCCATTTCCTAATAATTGCTCCCACAGTTGATTTCTTCAAAGCAAGCTGCTTACCTATTGCAGATTCAGTCTTCCCAGCCTGGTGCAGGTCTACAATTTTGTTTATGGTGTCCTTTGACAGTTCTTTGGTCTTGGCCATAGTGGAGTTTGGAGTGTGACTGTTTGAGGTTGTGGACAGGTGTCTTTTATACTGATAACAAGTTCAAACAGGTGCCATTAATACAGGTAACGTGTGGGGGACAGAGGAGCCTCTTAAACAAGAAGTTACAGGTTTGTGAGAGCCAGAAATCTTGGTTGTTTGTAGGTGACCAAATACTTATTTTCCACCATAATTTGCAAATAAATTCATTAAAAATCCTACAATGTGATTTTCTGGATTTTTTTTTCTCAATTTGTCTGTCATAGTTGACGTGTACCTATGATGAAAATTACAGGCCTCTCTCATCTTTTTAAGTGGGAGAACTTGCACAATTGGTGGCTGACTAAATACTTTCTTTCCCCACTGTAGGTGTCTGGATAGACCGTAAACTCTCCTTCCAGACTCACATTAAGCATCTCCAATCCAAAGTTAAATCTAGAATCGGCTTCCTATTTCGCAACAAAGCCTCCTTCACTCATGCTGCCAAACATGCCCTCGTAAAACTGACTATCCTACCAATCCTTGACTTTGGTGATTTACAAAATAGCCTCCAACACTCTACTCAGCAAATTGGATGTAGTCTATCACAGTGCCATCTGTTTTGTCACCAAAGCCCCATATACTACCCACCATTGTGACCTGTACGCTCTCGTTGGCTGGCCCTCACTACATATTCGTCGCAAAACCCACTGGCTCCAGGTCATCTATAAATCACTGCTAGGCAAATCCCCGCCTTATCTTAGCTCATTGGTCACCATAGCAACACCCACCCGTAGTATGCGCTCCAGCAGGTATATCTCACTGGTCATCCCCAAAGCCAACACCTCCTTTGGCCGCCATTCCTTCCAGTTCTCTGCTGCTAATGATTGGAACGAACTGCAAAAATCTCTGGAACTGGAGACTCTTATCTCCCTCACTAACTTTAAGCATCAGTTGTCAGAGCAGCTTACCGATCACTGCACCTGTATACAGCCCATCTGTAATTAGCCCACCCAACTACCTCATCCCCATATTGTTATTTATTTTGCTCATTTGCACCCAAGTATCTCTTTTTGCACATAATCTTCTGCACATCTATCACTCCAGTACTAATATTAAATTGTAATTATTTTGCACTATGGCCTATTTATTGCCTTACCTCCATAACTTACTACATTTGCACACACTGTATATAGATTTTCTATTGTGTTATTGACTGTATGTTTTGTTTATCCTATGTGTTGTTGTTGTTTTTATCGCACTGCTTTGCTTTATCTTGGCCAGGTTGCAGTTGTAAATTAGAACTTGTTCTCAAATGACCTACCTGGTTAATTAAAGGTGGGAAAAAAAATAAAAATAAAATAAAATCAGGACTTAACATAAAGACAACTCAGAGTATGCTATTCTGTTCTTCTGAAATAGACTACATTTTCTTCATATCATGTTTCTTTAGACCTGTCTAAAATATATAATGGATTTATTGTGATGGTGTAGGCTATATTACATGGATTTGTAAGACTTTTTAAAATGTAGATGTTCCAAAGGTCTGCATCAGTGGCTTGTAGGCTATGTCGCTCTGGATAAGAGCGTCTGCTAAATGACTAAAATGTAAATGTAAAATGTAAATGTGTGGAAACCAGGAGATGCTAAATGTGTTTATGTTAATTAACGGTCAATTACCGTGAGACTGGCAGTTATTTGCTTGAGAATCACCGGCTGACGAAATTTCATGACCGCCACAGCCTAGGTGTGAACACAGTGAAAGCTTGTCAATCTATTGTCTCAACTGTGATCCCTTATCTTGTTGTACTGATGTGTTCACCTGATGTGTTAACCTGGTGAAAGCTGCAGCCTCAAGGCCATTTCAAAACTAAGTAGCTTAGGTCTACCTCTTGTTCCTGTCTCTTGACAGCCCCTAACAGTAAGCCACTTACAAGCAAGCTTACATTCACTACGTAAATACACTCAAACACACACACAATTCTTTTTTAATAATAAGAGAACAGTTCCTAGTAGCAACCTTGCCTGATCTTCTCTCTCATGTTATAAAATTGAACATGTATAATTTATGCCTACTCTCTCAAATAATATTCAGGGGTTGCTTGGAAGTTCACCACCAAATGTTCTAAGAAAGTAAACTATATTATTGTAAAGAAACATTAACACTCTCAGCCACAATTACTGCCTGTAGGAGTAATGGTGGTCCTTTGGTAATAAACATGTTATATGGTTCTGTAATGGAATTAATCAATTTCCTCTGAGCTAATGATCTCAGGCAGCACTGCAAATTACACATAGTCCTAGAGGAAACACCATTAAGGGTGTTAGAGAGATGGAATGACGCTTACACACACATGGCACGCATACACACATATATTAATAGGCTTAAAATTGTAATGCTAGAATGGCTTGTTAAGTCATCTCGTGTGACAGCCTTAACATAAAAATTGAGAAGCTGATTTGGTTCTGGCGTAGGTGCGATTCTGACATGGGGGGGGGGGGGGGACATTTTGCTACGGGGTTCTGCGGGGTCTTTTTTTATATACAGGTTTTAAATGCACATTTCTAGTGACTTTTGAGAGAAGGATAGTAACAAATCTTAACTTATAAATGGGTAAATTTACAAAGCAGAGGTGCATCTACTCTGGTACAATCCAATCATCTTAGGACCATGGCCATTTGTACTGTGCTGAATACCAGTGTGGCTGTTAATGTGGATATACAGTGAGGGAAAAAAGTATTTGATCCCCTGCTGATTTTGTACGTTTGCCCACTGACAAAGAAATGATCAGTCTATCATTTTAATGGTAGGTTTATTTGAACAGTGAAACAAAGAATAACAACAAAAAAATTCAGAAAAACGCATGTAAAAAATGTTATAAATTGATTTGAATTTTAATGAGGGAAATAAGTATTTGACCCCCACTCAATCAGAAAGATTTCTGGCTCGCAGGTGTCTTTTATACAGGTAACGAGCTGAGATTAGGAGCACACTCTTAAAGGGAGTGCTCATAATCTCAGCTTGTTACCTGTATACAAGACACCTGTCCACAGAAGCAATCAATCAATCAGATTCCAAACTCTCCACCATGGCCAAGACCAAAGAGCTCTCCAAGGATGTCAGGGACAAGATTGTAGACCTACACAAGGCTGGAATGGGCTACAAGACCATCGCCAAGCAGCTTGGTGAGAAGGTGACAACAGTTGGTGCGATTATTCGCAAATGGAAGAAACACAAAAAACTGTCAATCTCCCTCGGCCTGGGGCTCCATGTAAGATCTCACCTTGTGGAGTTGCAATGATCATGAGAACGGTGAAGAATCAGCCCATAACTACACAGGAGGATCTTGTCAATGATCTCAAGGCAGCTGGGACCATAGTCACCAAGAAAACAATTGGTAACACACTACGCCGTGAAGGACTGATATCCTGCAGCGCCCGCAAGGTCCCCCTGCTCAAGAAAGCATTACATTTACATTTTAGTCATTTAGCAGACGCTCTTATCCAGAGTGACATACAGTTAAGTGAGTGCATACATTTTCATACTGGCCCCCCGTGGGAATCAAAACCACAACCCTGGCGTTGCAAACGCCATGCTCTACCAACTGAGCTACATCCCTGCCGGCCATTCTCTCCCCTACCCTGGACGACGCTGGCTAATTGTGCACCGCCCCATGGGTCTCCCGGTCGGCTACGACAGAGTCTGGATTCAAACCAGGATCTCTAGTGGCACAGCTAGCACTGCAATGCAGTGCCTTACACCACTGCGCCACTCGGGAGATTCAGCACATATACAGGCCCGTCTGAAGTTTGCCAATGAACATCTGAATGATTCAGAGGAGAACTTGGTGAAAGTGTTGTGGTCAGATGAGACCTAAATCGAGCTCTTTGGCATCAACTCAACTCGCCGTGTTTGGAGGAGGAGGAATGCTGCCTATGACCCCAAGAACACCATCCCCACCGTCAAACATGGAGGTGGAAATATTATGCTTTGGGGGTGTTTTTCTGCTAAGGGGACAGGACAACTTCACCGCATCAAAGGGACGATGGACGGGGCCATGTACCGTCAAATCTTGGGTCAGAACCTCCTTCCCTCAGCCAGGGCATTGAAAATGGGTCGTGGATGGATATTCCAGCATGACAATGACCCAAAACACACGGCCAAGGCAACAAAGGAGTGGCTCAAGAAGAAGCACATTAAGGTCCTGGAGTGGCCTAGCCAGTCTCCAGACCTTAATCCCATAGAAAATCTGTGGGGGGAGCTGAAGGTTCGAGTTGCCAAACATCAGCCTCGAAACCTTAATGACTTGGAGAAGATCTGCAAAGAGGAGTGGAACAAAATCCCTCCTGAGATGTGTGCAAACCTGGTGGCCAACTACAAGAAACATCTGACCTCTGGGATTGCCAAGGGTTTTGCCACGAAGTACTAAGTCATTGTCACGGTTTCGGCCGAGGCGGCTCCTCCTCCTTGTTCGGGCAGGTTTCGCCGGTCGTCGTCTCCGGAGTTCTAGCTGCCACCGCTCTATGTTTCTTGTTTGTTTGGTTTTGTCTGTTAGTCACACCTGTTTTGTGTTAGGTCTCATTTAGCACCCTATTTAGTTTCCTTGTTGTTAGGTTAGTGTTGTGTGTAATTGTTCATGTCGTGGTTGCGCTACCCGTGTCGGTACGCTATTTTCCTTCGTTGCCTCCTTGTGTGTTTAGGAGAGTTTACGCACCTGTGTGTGCGCTCGCATTTACGCCTGTGTGCGTCCTTTTGCCTCCGGGCTGTTTTGGATTATTTTTGTGCTTCAGTAAAAGTCTTGTTGGACTTATCCTCTGCTGCCTGCGCCTGATTCTACACCACACCTACACAGCACCCTGACAGTCATGTTTTTCAGAGGGGTCAAATACTTATTTCCCTCATTAAAATGCAAATCAATTTATAACATTTTTGACATAAGTTTTTCTGGATTTTTTTGTTGTTATTCTGTAACAGTGCATTCAGAAAGTATTCAGACCCCTTGACTTTTTCCACATTTTGTTACATTACAGCCTTATTCTAAAATTGATTAAATCGTTTTTTCCCCTCATCAATCTACACACAATACCTCATAATGACAAAGCAAAAACAGGTTTTTAGACATTTTTGCAAATTTATTAAACATTTTAAAACTGAAATATCACATTTACATAAGTATTCAGACCCTTTACTCGGTACCTTGTTGAAGCACCTTTGGCAGCTATTACAGCCTCGAGTCTTCTTGGGAATGACGCTACAAGCTTGGCACACCTGTATTTGGGGAGTTTCTCCCATTCTTCTCTGCAGATCCTCTCAAGCTCTGTCAGGTTGGATGGGGGGCATCGCTGCGCAGCTATTTTCAGGTCTCTCCAGAGATGTTAGATCGGGTTCAAGTCCGGGCTCTGGCTGGGCCACTCAAGGACATTCAGAAGATTGTCCCGAAGCCACTCCTGTGTTGACTTGGCTGTGTGCTTAGCGTCGTTGTCCTGTTGGTGGGTGAACCTTCACCCCAGTCTGAGGTCCTGAGCGCACTGGAGCAGGTTTTCATCAAAGATCTCTCTGTACTTTGCTCCGTTCATCTTTCCCTCGATCCTGACTAGTCTCCCAGTCCCTGCCACTGAAAGAAATCCCCACAGCATGATGCTGCCACCACCATGATTCACCATAAGGATGGTGCCAGGTTTCCTCCAGACGTGACGCTTGGCATTCAGGCCAAAGTTCAATCTTGGTTTCATCAGACCAGAGAATCTTGTTTCTAATGGTCTGAGAGTCCTTTAGGTGCTTTTTGGCAAACTTCAAGCGGACTGTCATGTGCCATTTACTGAGGAGTGGCTTCCGTCTGGCCACTCTACCATAAAGGCCTGATTGGTGGAGTGCTGCAGAGATGGTTGTCCTTCTTGACGGTTCTCCCATCTCCACAGAGGAACTCTGGAGCTCTGTCAGAGTGAACGTCGGGTTTTTGGTCACCACCCTGACCAAGGCCCTTCTCCCCTTCTCCCCCAATTGCTCAGTTTGGCCGGGCGGCCAGCTCTAGGAAGAGTCTTGGTGGTTCCAAACTTCTTCCATTTAAGAATGATGGAGGCCACTGTGTTCTTGGGGACCTTCAATACTGCAGACATTTTTGGTATGCTTCCCCGGATCTGTGCCTCGACACAATCCTGTCTCGGAGCTCTACGTAGAATTCCTTTGACCTCATGGCTTGGTTTTTGCTCTGACATGCACTGTCAACTGTGGGACTTTATATAGACAGGTGTGCCTTTCCAAATCATGTCCAATCAATTCAATTTACCACAGGTGGACTCCAATCAAGTTGTAGAAACATCTCTAGGATGATAAATGGAAACAGAATGCACCTGAGCTCAACTTCAAGTCTCATAGCAAAGGGTCTGAATACTTATGTAAGTAAGGTATTTCTGTTCTTTATTTGTAATACATTTGCAAACATTTCTTAAAACCTATTTTCGACTTGTCATTATGGGGTATTGTGTGTAGATTGATGAGTATTTTTATATTTAATCCATTTTAGAATAAGGCTGTAACGTAACAACATGGAAAAAGGGAAGGGATCTGAATAATGTCCGAATGCACTGTATTCAGTTACACAACCATTTTGTACGCTTTCTCTGCTACTGTATGATTCATTTCCTAGTATTTTTCTCACTTCCCCTGTGTCAGGTTGTTACTACTGCTGCTCTACATACTGTATGGTTTGAAACTTAACATCATATTTTCAATTTACAGTTATTATAATGTAATAATAACCAGCAACATACACATGAACTGTTTCAATCATTTAAAAAAAGTAGGCATGGAAGGTCCAACTTAAATTAATCAATCTCCACTCTACACAATTATACAAAATAAAATATAATCATGGCTGCCTCTATCCAGCATGAATTGAACACATGCAAAACACCCTCTATGATCATTCAGATTGATTCACACTCTGACAGATCATCTTACCTGTTGGTTTGTGGACTCTCTCTCTCTCCCTCTCTGCCTGATTGTATGTTCATGGCTGTCATTCTCCTGCCATGATCATGATAGCACCAAACAAAGTCTTAACACATGGAACATACCTTCATGACCCATAATCACTATGGAGAAGTTAAAGTCATCTAAGCTGAAATAACTCAAATGTGCCAGCTAGTTTGCCAGGGGTGGTGTGCGGGCAGTTTCCAAGAACCTTACTTATACTGCAAAAAACTATGACCCCTTTACAAACAGGCCCATTTTTACCATATCCTGCATACACCTTTTATACCTCCTGTGCGCATGCCGCCAGTGACAAGTGGTAGTAGTGGTGTGCAGATGTGGGTTGACATTTATTTAACAAATAAATAAATAATTCATTATTTTAGGCAGGTCCTACGAAACATTATAAGAAAATAATAGCATATTTTGAGTTTAATTAGGCCTATGTTACGGGTCTGTGCAATCCAAATGAAATCAATAGGTCGTTATTTTGTTCATTAAAACAGACAAGACACACCTACCGATCACAGTCAACACACAACAGAATAAAATTAAAATAATATTTTTCCCACAGAACTTGTGTCATGGGAATGTGTGGAACCGCTGTCATATAAGAAAGTGGTATTTTTTGATCCACGTTTCATCTCTTTCCTACACTCACTCCACTTTGTTAGGGAGCAGCCGTAGGTGTCACGGATTCAGCCGAGGCTGCTCCTCCTCTCTGCTCGGGTAGGCTTCGGCGTTCGTCGTCCCCGGAGTACTAGCTGCCACCGATCTATGTTTCGGTGTTTGACTTGTTGTGTCTGATTGTGTACACCTGTTCCCCATTATGTTGTATTGTATTCCCTATTTAACCCTCTGTCGTGCATTGTGTGTTGTGTGTTATTGTTCGTGTCATCGGCAGTGTGCGGGTCGTTAGATTTCTCCGTTGTTTTGGAGACTGTTTATTTCACTGGCGACTTTTATTAAAGTACGGTTTCCAGTAGCTCTGTGTCCTGCGTGTGACTTCGCCTACCGCATTTCACTGTCTGTTCTGACAGAATAACACACCACAATGGAGTCAGCAGGATCGGTTGTGCCTAGGGGATCACTGGAGGAGCGTGTAATCCTCCAAGAGGCCAGGATCCAGCACCTGGGTACCACCATGCAAGAAGTGATGGACACTTTGAGGCGATGGGAGAGGGGAGGTTTGCCCACACCTCCTCCTACGATGCCACCACCATCAGCCATACCCATCGGTCCATCTCCGGAGTCCAGTGGGATTCGGCTCTCGCTCCCGAGGGCTTATGATGGCACCGCAGCCGGGTGTCAGGGGTTCCTACTCCAGGTTGAACTCTACCTCGCCACCTCTCACCCGGCGCCCTCGGGATACGAGAGCGTGTCCGCCCTCATCTCCTGTCTGTCCGGCAAGGCGCTGGAGTGGGCCAACGCCGAATGGGGTGGGATAGACGCCGCTACGGTCAGCTATGCGGAGTTCACCTGCCTCTTCCGGGCAGTATTCGATCATCCCCCAGAGGGTAAAGCGGCGGGTGAGCGTCTATTCCACCTTAGACAGGGGAGGAGGAGCGCGCAGGAGTTCACGCTGGACTTCCGGATGCTAGCCGCCAACACGGGATGGAATGAGAGGGCCCTCATCGACCACTTCAGATGCAGCCTGAGGGAGGACGTGCGTCGGGAATTAGCCTGCAGGGACACCAACCTCAGCTTTGACCAACTGGTGGACATGTCGATTCGCCTGGATACCCTGTTGGCTACCCGCGGACGTCCGGATTCGGGGCCGTCCATTCCATCCCCCAGCACTTCCGAGCCGACCCCTATGGAGCTCGGGGGTGCTGGTGCTAGGGAGACTAGTAGGGAGACCAGGAGGGAGGCTGTCCCCTGTACCAACTGTGGCCGCAGAGGACACACTGCTGGTCGGTGCTGGGGAAGGTCTCCTAGGAATCGAGGCAGTGGGCGACGCACTGATGAGTCTTTCCCGGTGAGTAGGCACCCAACTCACCCAGAGCTCTCTGCTGATCATACGTGTATTAAAGTGGTGATTCCCGAGGTTTCTCCTCACTCCCAGCATAAGGCGCTAGTAGATTCAGGCGCAGCTGGGAATTTCATTGATCGTCAGTTCACCTATAAGTTAGGGATTCCTATCGTGCCTGTTGATGTGCCCTTCCCCATTCATGCCCTAGATAGCCGCCCGTTGGGGTCTGGGTTGATTAGGGAGGTCACGGCGTCTCTCCGGATGAAAGGAGGGTCATGAGGAGATAGTATGGTTGTATTTGATTGATTCTCCTGCGTTTCCCGTGGTGTTGGGGCTTCCCTGGTTAACAGCTCATGACCCCAACATTTCATGGCAGCAGAGAGCTCTCCAGGGATGGTCTGATCAGTGTACTGGGCGGTGTTTAGGCGTTTCCGTAGGGGCAACGACGGTGGAAAGCCCGAACCAAGTTCCCGCCTTGCATATTCCACCTGAGTATGCCGATTTGGCTCTCGCCTTCAGTAAGAGGAAGGCGACTCAATTACCACCTCATCGACAGGGGGATTGTGCGATAGACCTCCAGGTAGGCGCTGCGCTTCCACGTAGTCACGTGTATCCTCTATCTCAGGAGGAGACGGCCGCTATGGAAACCTACGTCACCAAATCTTTGAGACAGGGTTACATACGGCCGTCTACTTCCCCTGCTTCCTCGAGTTTCTTTTTTGTGAAGAAGAAGGATGGGGGTTTACGCCCGTGTATTGATTACCGTGGTCTAAATCAGATCACCATCAAATACAGCTATCCTCTTCCTCTGATTGCTAGCATGACGGAGTCATTACACGGGGCGCGATTCTTCACAAAATTAGATCTCAGGAGCGCATACAATCTGGTGCGCATTAGGGAGGGAGATGAGTGGAAGACAGCATTTAGTACCACCTCAGGTCACTATGAGTACCTCGTCATGCTATACGGGTTAATGAATGCTCCTTCAGTCTTCCAATCATTTGTGGACGAGATTTTTTGGGACTTGCATGAACAGGGTGTTGTGGTATATGATGACATATTGATGACATCCTAATATATTCCGCTACATGAGCCGAGCATGTGTCCGTGGTGCGTCGAGTGCTTGGTAGACTGTTGGAACATGACCTGTATGCGAAGGCGGAGAAATGTCTGTTCTTCCAGGAGTCCATCTCCTTCCTGGGACATCGGTTGTCCGCGTCAGGGGTAGAGATGGAGGTTTACCGCGTTTCTGCCGTGCGTAATTGGCAGACCCCGACCACGGTAAAGGAGGTGCAGCGCTTCTTGGGTTTTGCCAATTACTACCGGAGGTTTATCCGGGGCTTTGGACAGGTAGCGGCTCCCATTACCTCTCTGCTAAAGGGTGGTCCGGTGCGCCTGCAGTGGTCAGCTGAGGCTGATATGGCGTTTAAATGCTTGAAGGACCTGTTTACCTCGGCTCCGGTGCTGGTGCATCCGGATCCCTCTTTGGCATTCCAGGTGGAGGTGGACACTTCCGAGGCTGGGATCAGCGCTGTGCTGTCTCAGCGCTCGGGTACGCCACCTAAACTCCGCCCCTGTGCTTTCTATTCTAAGAAGCTCAGTCCGGCGGAGCGCAATTATGACGTGGGGGATAGGGAGCTGCTGGCTGTGGTTCAAGCCCTGAAGGTGTGGAGACATTGGCTTGAGGGGGCTAAACACCCTTTTCTCATTCTGACTGACCATCGTAACCTGGAGTACATCCGGGCAGCGAGGAGGTTGAATCCTCGCCAGGCAAGGTGGTCAATGTTCCTTTCCCGCTTTGTATTTAAGCTCACATATATACCAGGGTCCCAGAACGCTAAGGCAGACGCCCTGTCCCGACTATATGACACCGAGGAGAGGTCCATTGAGCCCACTCCCATACTCCCGGAGTCTTGTTTAGTGGCACCGGTGGTGTGGGAGGTGGATGCGGAAATCGAGCGGGCGTTACGTTCCGAACCTACTCCTCCACAGTGTCCAGAGGGTCGGAGGTACGTGCCGCTCGAGGTTCGCGACCGGTTGATATACTGGGCTCACACGTCACCCTCCTCTGGTCATCCAGGTATTGGTCGGACAGTGCACTGCCTTAGTGAGAAATACTGGTGGCCAACCTTAGCCAAGGACGTGAGGGTTTATGTTTCCTCCTGCTCAGTGTGCGCCCAGTGTAAGGCGCCTAGACACCTGCCCAGGGGGAAGTTACAACCCCTACCCGTTCCACAATGGCTGTGGTCTCACCTATCGGTGGATTTTGTGACGGACCTTCCCCCCTCTCAGGGAAACACTACGATATTGGTCGTTGTGGATCGGTTTTCTAAAGCCTGCCGCCTCATTCCCCTGTCAGGTCTCCCTACTGCCCTACAAACTGCTGAGGCCCTGTTTACACACGTCTTCCAGCACTATGGGGTGCCTGAGGATATAGTGTCTGATCGGGGTCCCCAGTTCACCTCTAGGGTCTGGAGGGCATTTATGGAACGTCTGGGGGTCTCGATTAGCCTTACCTCAGGTTTTCACCCCGAAAGTAATGGGCAGGTGGAGAGAGTTAACCAGGATGTGGGTAGGTTTCTGAGGTCATATTGCCAGGACCGGCAGGGGGAGTGGTCGGGATATATTCCCTGGGCAGAGATAGCCCAAAACTCCCTCCGTCATTCGTCTACTAACCTGACACCTTTCCAGTGTGTGTTAGGTTACCAGCCGGTTCTGGCACCTTGGCATCAGAGCCAGATCGAGGCCCCTGCGGTGGACGAGTGGTTTCGGCGCTCGGAGGAAACTTGGAATGCTGCGCACGTCCATTTGCAGCCGCCGCCGATCGCCACCGCAGTGAGGCTCCGGTGTATGCACCAGGAGACCGGGTCTGGCTCTCGACCCGAAACCTGCCCCTTCGTCTGCCATGCCGGTAGCTGGGTCGGCGGTTTCTGGGGCCCTTTAAAGTCCTGAGGAGATTGAACGAGGTATGTTATAGGTTACAACTGCCCAGGTATTATCGCATTAACCCCTCGTTCCATGTGTCTCTCCTCAGGCCGGTGGTGGCTGGTCCACTCCAGGAGAATGAGGTGCGAGAGGCTCCTCCGCCCCCGCTGGACATCAAGGGGGCTCCGGCGTACTCAGTCCGGTCCATCTTGGATTCGAGACGTCGGACGGGGGGCCTGCAGTATCTCGTGGAGTGGGAGGGGTACGGTCCGGAGGAACGGTGCTGGGTCCCCAGGAGGGACATTCTAGATCCCTCCTTGTTGAGGGACTTCCACCGGAGTCATCCGACTCGCCCTGCTCCGCGTCCTCCTGGCCGTCCCCGAGGCCGGGGTCGGCGCACGGCTGGAGCCGCGCGTCAAGGGGGGAGGTACTGTCACGGATTCAGCCGAGGCTGCTCCTCCTCCCTGCTCGGGCAGGCTTCGGCGTTCGTCGTCCCCGGAGTACTAGCTGCCACCGATCTATGTTTCGGTGTTTGACTTGTTGTGTCTGATTGTGTACACCTGTTCCCCATTATGTTGTATTGTATTCCCTATTTAACCCTCTGTCGTGCATTGTGTGTTGTGTGTTATTGTTCGTGTCATCGGCAGTGTGCGGGTCGTTAGTTTTCTCCGTTGTTTTGGAGACTGTTTATTTCACTGGCGACTTTTATTAAAGTACGGTTTCCAGTAGCTCTGTGTCCTGCGTGTGACTTCGCCTACCGCATTTCACTGTCTGTTCTGACAGTAGGGTCTTATCTTCATCATGATACCAATAGAAAATAATAGCAATCCTATTTTCAAAAGCATGTGAGTCTCATGTTCATGTTTCACAACCTCCGCTGGCTTTTGGAGTTGCCTATAAGCGATCAAGCAAAATCATAGGCCTACTCTTGATTTAGCCTACAATATTGCATGCTAAATGTTTCTGATCAGTGAAAGATGAGCAAACTAATAGATGAATTATACCCCCTCCACTTATTTGCCCAGCCAGAAACCATTTAACCAAACAGCCTATACTGTACAGACGGAGATTCAGTGAAACAAAATCACTGATTGATTATCTGACAAGTCAGTGAAGTCACAGGCTTTTGGTCGGGGGTAGGCCCAGGCTACTAAGCGACTGCGAGTGAAGAGCAAAGTAATCCACTTGTTAAACTACATAACATGGCAAAATGTTCTAATAAATGAGCCAACTAGACAAGATGATCATAAGCAGCACTCACCTCAATTTAGCTAACATTTCCCTAGCCTAATTGTAGCCAAACCAATATCCAAATGGAGATAAAATCATACATTCATTGATTTATCAAGACGAGTCTCAAAGCAGCACGATGGCGCTGTCCCAATGATCATCTAGTTGACCACACTATGCGTGGATTGGATGACTTTGGTAGTTCCACCAGCAACAATTTGATACGTCTTCAATTGCATTAGCCTACTTTACTCAAATATTTTCGTCATTCAGTGCTATTTATTCCCACAGTAAGTCTTTATGGATCCATCCAGTTGTGGTTAAGAAAACAGTGCACGCTTAGTTCAAATCAAATCAAATGTTATTTGTTTAGCAGATGTTATTGCGGGTGTAGCGAAATGCTTGTAATATCTAACAATTTCACAACATATACCCAATACACACAAATCTAGTAAGGAATGGAATTTAAGAATATATACATGGACAAGCAATGACAGAGCGGCATGGACTAAGATACATTAGAATATTATAGAATAGAATACAGTATATATACATATGAGATGAGTAGTGCAAGATATGTAAACATTATTAAAGTGACTAGTGTTTTTTGTTAGTGTAGGTGACGTCGGGTCCGGGTGCCGCTACTGGAGCAACCGGGGATGCCTCAGCTGGCTCGTTAGGCTTCCATGCCTCAGCCGGCACGTCAGGTTCACAAGACCCGGTTGGCCCGTCAAGCATCCGTTGCCGAGTCTACCGAGGATGCCTAAGCTGGCTCTACAGGCTCCCATGCCTCAGCAAGCTCGACAGGTTCCGCGCCTCAACAGAAGCGACTGGGTCCCGAGTCTCAGGAGAAGCGACTTATCCGCCCCTGGTCCTTGTGACCGTCCCTCTGGTCAGCGTCGTCATGCGGCTGGGAGCCGCGCTTCAGGAGGGGGGTACTGTCACGTATACTCCCTCTCCGGCGTTCGAGGTCACCGGTCCTGGGACTCATCATTACGCGCACCTGCACGTCATCATCACTAACACCTGGACTCAATCACCTTCCTGATTACCTCCCTTATATATGTCACTCCCTTTGGTTCCTTACCTAGGCGTTATTGATTCTGTTCCTGTGTTTCATGTTTGTACGCTACTCGTGTTTCTTGTTTTGTTGCATGTTTTATTTATTATTAAATTCACTCCCTGTACTTGCTTCCCGACTCCCAGCGTACACGTTACATTATAACACTTATTCAAGACAGAAAAACAAAAAAATTCATAAAACATGTTCAAATCGAGTTCATTAAAAGACACCCGGTTCTCCGATTTTTAAAACAGACTTGGTCAGAAACAGAGTGACTATAATTGTAGGTAGCCCTAACTGTAATTGTAGACCCAGCCAAACAAATGTAAAATAACATTCAACACATAAACTTAGGATGTAGGCTACGTAAAATAACCTGGAAGAACTACCCTGTAGCAAACAAATTAACAAACAAAATAATTTGCATAGGCTATAGGCCGTACCTGTTGAACTTTTTTTGTGGACTCTCAAAAAGCACTGCTTCCCGGACTCAGGGGGTTTCTGATCTTCGTCACAAATTAGCCACAGACTGAGAAGGTGCCCTCGGCCTCCACGGAGGTGGCCTGGATCGTGACAAGCGCCTCAAACAGGTGCTGCAGGTATTTTGACCTGTTTGTTGCTTTAAACATTTCAGCAGATCGGTTTTGCATTCGGCCTTGTTGGCATTCATTTTAGTAAAGCTTTGCCACACAGACATTTTTTAATTAGCTGCTTGTAAAACAAGAAAGAGACGGGAAACAAAGATGGATCCTTTTTTCATGCTTTCGCTCCGCACTCCACAGCTGAGCTTGATGAGGCTTGATAGTTACACACAGAGTGCAGCACTCCCAAAGCAATTTATTGGAAATGACAACAAGTGATAGTATTGGAGCCATTGAAATGAAAACAGAGATTTAGAAATAGAATCTCTGTAATGTGAGATGACTACACCACACCCACACTCACACACCACACACACACAGGGCCGACTCTAGCCGTAAGCGACATACAGTGGGGAAAAAAAGTATTTAGTCAGCCACCAATTGTGCAAGTTAAAAAGATGAGAGAGGCCTGTAATTTTCATCATAGGTACACGTCAACTATGACAGACAAAATGAGGAAAAAAAATCCAGAAAATCACATTGTAGGATTTTTAATGATTTTATTTGCAAATTATGGTGGAAAATAAGTATTTGGTCAATAACAAAAGTTTCTCAATACTTTGTTATATACCCTTTGTTGGCAATGACACAGGTCAAACGTTTTCTGTAAGTCTTCACAAGGTTTTCACACACTGTTGCTGGTATTTTGGCCCATTCCTCCATGCAGATCTCCTCTAGAGCAGTGATGTTTTGGGGCTGTCACTGGGCAACACAGACTTTCAACTCCCTCCAAAGATTTTCTATGGGGTTGAGATCTGGAGACTGGCTAGGCCACTCCAGGACCTTGAAATGCTTATTACGAAGCCACTCCTTCGTTGCCCGGGCGGTGTGTTTGGGATCATTGTCATGCTGAAAGACCCAGCCACGTTTCATCGTCAATGCCCTTGCTGATGGAAGGAGGTTTTCACTCAAAATCTCACGATACATGGCCCCATTCATTCTTTCCTTTACACGGATCAGTCGTCCTGGTCCCTTTGCAGAAAAACAGCCCCAAAGCATGATGTTTCCACCCCCATGCTTCACAGTAGGTATGGTGTTCTTTGGATGCAACTCAGCATTATTTGTCCTCCAAACACGAAGAGTTGAGTTTTTACCAAAAAGTTATATTTTGGTTTCATCTGACCATATGACATTCTCCCAATCCTCTTCTGGATCATCCAAATGCACTCTAGTCAACTTCAGACGGGCCTGGACATGTACTGGCTTAAGCAGGGGGACACGTCTTGCACTGCAGGATTTGAGTCCCTGACAGCGTAGTGTGTTACTGATGGTAGGTTTTGTTACTTTGGTCCCAGCTCTCTGCAGGTCATTCACTAGGTCCCCCCGTGTGGTTCTGGGATTTTTGCTCACCGTTCTTGTGATCATTTTGACCCCACGGGGTGAGATCTTGCGTGGAGCCCCAGATCGAGGGAGATTATCAGTGGTCTTGTATGTCTTCCATTTCCTAATAATTGCTCCCACAGTTGATTTCTTCAAACCAAGCTGCTTACCTATTGCAGATTCAGCCTTCCCAGCCTGGTGCAGGTCTACAATTTTGTTTCTGGTGTCCTTTGACAGCTCTTTGGTCTTGGCCAAAGTGGAGTTTGAAGTGTGACTGTTTGAGGTTGTGGACAGGTGTCTTTTATACTGATAACAAGTCCATTAATACAGGTAACGAGTGGAGGACAGAGGAGCCTCTTAAATAAGAAGTTACAGGTCTGTGAGAGCCAGAAATCTTGCTTGTTTGTAGGTGACCAAATACTTATTTTCCACCATAATTTGCAAATAAATTCATTAAAAATCCTACACAGTGATTTTCTGGATTTTTTTCTCTCAAATTGTCTGTCATAGTTGACGTGTACCTATGATGAAAATTACAGGCCTCTCTCATCTTTTTATGTGGGAGAACTTACACAATTGGTGGCTGACTAAATACTTTTTTTCCCCCACTGTAAGCGATAGGGGGCCCCCAACCCCCAAAAAATAAAACATTATAAAACATTATATATATATACTGAACTAAAATATAAATGCAACATGTAAAGTGTTGGTCCCATGTTTCATGAGCTGACATAAAAGTCAGTCTCCTGAGTGGCGCAGTGGTCTAAGGCACTGCATCGCAGTGCTGACTGTGCCACTAGAGATCCTGGTTCGAATCCAGGCTCTGTCGCAGCCGGCCGCGACCGGGAGACTCATGGGCGGCGCACAATTGGCCCAGCGTCGTCCAGGGTAGGGAAGGGAATGGCCGGCAGGGATGTAGCTCAGTTGATAGAGCATGGCGTTTGCAACGCCAGGGTTGTGGGTTTGATTCCCACGGGGGGCCAGTATAAAAAAATTAATAATGTATTCACTCTGGATAAGAGTGTCTGCTAAATGTAAAAAAGATCCCAGAAATGTTCCATATGCACAAAAAGCTTATTTCTCTGAAATTGTATGCACAAATTTGCTTATATCCCTGTTAGTTAGCATTTCTCCTTTGCCAAGATAATCCATCCACCTCACAGGTGTGGCATATCAATAAGCTGATTAAACAGCATGATCATTACACAGGTGCACCTTGTGCTGGGGACAATAAAAGGCCACTTTAAAATGTGCAGTTTTGTCACACAAAACAATGCCACAGATGTCTCAAGTTTTGAGGGAGCAGGCAATTGGCACGCTGACTGCAGGAATGTCAACCAGAGCTCTTGCCAAATAATTGAATGTTCCTTTCTCTACCATAAGCTGCCTTACATTTGGCAGTATGTCCAACCGGCCTCACAACCGCAGACCACGTGTAACCACGCCAGCCCAGGATCTCCACATCCGGCTTCACACCTGCGGGATCATCTGAGACCAGCCACCCGGACAGCTGATGAAACTGAGGAGTATTTCTGTCTGTAATAAAGCCCTTTTGTGGGGAAAAACTCATTCTGATTGGCTTGGCCTGGCTCCCCAGTAGGTAGGCCTGGCTCCCAAGTGGGTGGGCCTATGCCCCCCCCAGGCCCACCCATGGCTGCACCCCTGCCCAATCATGTGAAATCCATAGATTAGGGCCTAATGAATGTATTTCAATTGACTGATTTCCTGTTATGAACTGTAACTCAGTAAAATTGTTGAAATTGTAGCATGTTCCGTTTCTATTTTTGTTCAGTATACTAGAATATGAAGTTGAATCTCCCTTTTCCTAAAATTAATGTATTAAGACAATTATGACGCAAAACATGGTTATTGTCCATAATTGTCGGTTACATGATTATAAGATAATTGTGCCAGCCATACTATCCGCTATCCCCTACTCCTCTATCCTAACCCCTATACCGTCCACTCTGTCCCCTAACCCCTCCACCCCTTCCCTGATGTCAGGTTGTTGTTTTCTCCCTGCACTAAAGCTTCTGTCTGTATATTTTAGGGTTGCCGAGGTAATGCCTGGTTAGACCAGGAGCGTCAAGGAGAGATAGAGTGAGGGGTGGGATAGAGAGATAGAGTGAGGGGTGGGATAGAGAGAGAGGTTGGTTGGTTGGTTATTACCCTCTCCCTGACCTCTAACCTTGGACCAAGTATGACTGTGACCCCATAGACCTGAGGTCTCTATCTTCTCTAAAACACTCCCCCTTTCCTCTCTCTCTCCCGTCCCTCTCTTTCTCTTACTCTCTCTCTCTCCAACTCTTTAACTCGCTCTCAATGTATAACTCTCCT
The DNA here is from genome assembly GCF_020615455.1 of Coregonus clupeaformis. Classification (NCBI taxonomy): domain Eukaryota; kingdom Metazoa; phylum Chordata; class Actinopteri; order Salmoniformes; family Salmonidae; genus Coregonus; species Coregonus clupeaformis. The sequence goes on from NC_059215.1 coordinate 56,187,584, forward strand.
TCTATCTCTCTTTCTCCCTCTCTTTATCACTACCCCCCTCTCTACATATCTCTCTTTATCACTACCCACTCTCTACATCTCTCTCTCTCTCTCTCTCTCTCTCTCTCTCTCTCTCTCTCTCTCTCTCTCTCTCTCTCTCTCTCTCTCTCTCTCTCTCTCTCTCTCTCTCTCTCTCTCTCTCTCTCTCTCTCTCTCTCTCTCTCTCTCTCTCTCTCTCTCTCTCTCTCTCTCTCTCTCTCTCTCTCTCTCTCTCTCTCTCTCTCTCTCTCTCTCTCTCTCTCTCTCTCTCGGCTTTGGCCCAAATGATAAATCAGGCAGCGATCAATAATTCAAACACTTTCATGCTTCGTCTCCTCTACCCCTCACAGCGTAAACGAGAGGGAGAGGGGGAAGGAAGGAACATTAGACTAGAGACACAAAAAGAGAGTGCGAGAGGAGCGGGAGAGAGAGAGAGGCTCTGTTAAACCAGGCAGCGATCAATAATTCAAACACTTTCAAGCTTCGTCTCCTCTACCACTCAAAGCCTAAATGAGAGTGAAAGGGGGAAGGAATGATAGACTAGAGAGAGAAAAAAAAGAGAGAGAGAGAAGCTCTGTTAAACCAGGGATCTAACACAGAACACCTAAACGAGACTCGAGTCCTCATAAAAAATGTAAGCACAGCTCTTCACCCATGAATACACTGGAAGCATTAGCTCATCAGGTGAGAGAGAATGACACACACACACAACATTAGTTTCAGATATGAAGATGGCCTGCTCTAGTGGACTCTGTAGGTTTCCTAGCTTCCTGAGACTGTTGGTGTCATTATGGGTGGAAAGTCACCTTCCACCAGACCCCCTGAGTCAACACATACTGATAGATTGCCCTCTCCTCTCATGTCCTGGGTCAGACAGAATCTTTCCCTTAAAATCATACAGCAGTGGGCACCACGATCTAGCCTGACGACTCACACTAAGTTCTTCCACTGCTCTGTCGTTCGCAACATACTTTAGTCCAAGACTGAAGTTGTTTGAGGTGATGAGGGGTACGAGGGGTGTTGTACAAATCAAAGTCATCAGCGATTGGATCGTCTCTAATCAATCAGAGTGTCAAAGCCAATGACAAATTTTCAAACCACCGCTTTACCCAAGTGTGTTCTGGCTCTGGTCCAACCCATCGGTTTCTGGACCAATCAGACTGCCCTGCATTCGGAGAAGGGTCGGGGAGGTACTAAGATCCAGACTCATTGCGGAGAAGAAACTAACGTCCGTGGGCATGGCGTAGCATTTTGCCAGAGCAAGAAGTCTGGTTTGTTAGGCGAACCACGGTCCTCCTGATCACCAAATATCGACCACTCTGTACAGGCTGTAGTGGCTGCTGACTGTTCCAGCATTTTCTCCCTCACCTTTCTTTCTCCCCCTTTTCACCCTTCCCTCTCTCTCTCTCTCTCTCTCCACACACACACACACACACACACACACACACACACACACACACACACACACACACACACACACACACACACACACACACACACACACACACACACACACACACACACACACACACACACACACACACACACACGATTTAAAACTCAAGGTACAAACTCACCTGATTTACCCAGCTGAAGATCCCAGTCTCCTGGGCAATCACATGACAATGTTATTAACCTAAACACACACACAGGTCTGAAGGCAGACTGTGCTGTATTTTATTGCCGTCGCATTCGCTCCAGCTGCAGTAATTATAGCTAATGATGCATTAATAATAAAGCTATGCCGAGGCACAGGACAGATTGTGTGTGTGTGTGTGTGTGTGTGTGTGTGTGTGTGTGTGTGTGTGTGTGTGTGTGTGCGTGCGTGCTCGTGTGAATATGGAGGAGGGGTAGCCAGCAAATTGGGGCGACTTCCAACAACAAATAGCTCATGATTATTCATTGTCAAATTTGAATGTTTAATACTCTGGCATGCACCAAGTGAACTGGCAAGGAACGCACAGCATTACTAAAAAACAGCTTAAATCCTTTGTAATGTTTGGGAAATTATGTGATACACGCCAAAGACGGAAGTCAGTGTTTTGAGGATAAAAGAAGCAAGTCTTTTCTCCCAATATTCTAACAACCATTAGCCTAGCATTTCTCTAGAATATATACCTTTTCTCAGTATAACTTTACTGGAACCCTGTCATAAGGCATATACATGAAAACACTGTGGTAACACTTATATTAGGCTATATTCCTTATAAACAATGCACTTGAGCACCAGTTTCTTTATGCGTTTTCTTAATGCATTCATCCGACACACACACCGATGCCAACACAGAGACACCTTTTCTAGAGGATGGGAATGAGATAAGCACAGAACCATGACGGCTCCTCCTCTCCTCTGTTCTGCTCATCCTCTCATCTCTTCCCTCCCTCTCTCTTTTTTTTATTTCATGACAACACCTCACAGACACAGATGCAGATAGTCTCCACTGGCTCTGCCTCTGACTGTATCAGGGCTCTCGATGTGAGATTGTTCTCCCCCTCAGAGCTGGCTAGCCAGCGCCCCTCCTAGCCAAGCACATTATTTCTGAGTAGGGTGTTGTGCTTGTGTTTTTCTTTAATACACATTATTCAAGGGTCATAGTTGAAGGGAGCTCTGACCTTCTACTCTATGAAAGTGATGAGGCAAGTAGCTTTGTAGGTTTTTAATTCTGTAGGCTTTTTGAATGGTCTTCAATGGGAACAAACATAGCGCAATGGTCTTCAGCACAAAAATGTAATGAAAGGCATCTGGCAAAAGCAAATTCATCCACAAACATTAATATAATGATTTATTTATCTTATATGATGATATAATTGTCAAGCCCATTCAAAAGAGCAGGGACATAAACACGGAAGTCTGACGTAGGAATGCGTCATTTGCACAGGGTATTACTTCAGACCAGTGTGTGTGTGTGTGTGTGCGTGTGAGTGCGTGTGTGTTTGCATGTGTGCACTTGTGTGATTGGGCACACAAAGCCACCGTAGCCAATTGGGGACCTCAGTCATCAATCACCCACTGTCCATGAAGCCAAATTCACCATCAACACGATCACTGGGGAGAGGCAATTTTGGAATTCTATTACATTTTGGTCGATGCACCTGTTCTGAGCTCAGTGGTCACACAAACTTTCACTGGGGAGAGGCTCTCATTACTATAGACCTGTGTGTGTGTGTGTGTGTGTGTGCGCGTGTGCGTGTGCGTGAGTGTGTGTTTGTGCCTGCCTGTCTGCCTGTGTGTGTGTCTGAGGAAGGCCCGAAAGATCGTCAAGGACACCAGTCACCTTAGCCACGGACTGTTCACTCTGTTAGCATCTGGCAAGCGGTATCGGAGCATCGGGTCTCAGCTTCTACTACCAGGCCATCAGATCGCTGAACAGCTAACCCTAGCTGTCTACCTGGACAGACCTGCACCTGAGATTATTGCACTCACTACCCACACATCCAACCCTTACACACAAACACACACATACAAGCACAAACACACACTTGTAACTCACACACACACACATATACACACACAGTCAACATTGCTGTTCTATCATATACTATTTATTCTACTGCGTGACCAAGTTACTACCCACTTTATATTTGTAAGTGTAAATACAGTCCATTATTACTATGCATACTACCTCTTCTATTACTTCTGAGTTACTTGTCATTTCAGCAAGCCATGACACCCACCATCTCAGATTGTTCTGAAATTGTTGCTAGTTAGAAACAGGTAAGATTGGCATTCCTGAAACGTTATTTTGTTGAAATATAATTTAATCTCAGAGAAATTTAACTAATTGATTGCAACGAAATTGGCTATTTTAATTTATAGGATTCAGATAATATTCAATAAATATAGTACCCAACATCCGATTTGTACCAAACTTCTTCCTACCAATGAGTAAGACATGAGGAATAATTGTTTTGGGTCAAAAGCCATTCATAAGCCCCCCACACCCCACGCCAATCCCACCCTAACAACGAGTATACAGTATCAGTTTTCTATGTCTGATAAGTAGTATGGAGTATTGTTTCTTCATCCTATGTAATGTATTCCCAGTACATTTGGTGATGGTTTATTCCCCTGGTCAGAACCGGGTAATATCAGGATGTAGGATGGGACATAAACCTAATAACTTCAATGACTCATTTATCTGAACAAGGGACAAAAAACATCACCAGATTCACAGGGAATGCATTACATAGTTTGAAGAAGCAATACTCCAAGCCGCAGTTTCATACTGCTTGTCAAACATAATGAACTGATACTGTAGGCTAGTTGTTGTGGTGGGATTGGCATGGGGTGTGGGGGTCCTAGGGTGGCTTTAGAGTTTTTGGGGGGAATCCTCATGTCTTACTCATTAATAGGAAGAAGTTTGGTACAAATCGGATGTTGGGGATTATATTTATTGAATATTATCTGAATCCTATCAATTAAAATGGCCAATTAGCTTAATTTCTCAGAGATCAAATTATATTTCAACAAAATAATGTTTCAGGAATGCTAAATCGTATCTGTTACTAACTACAGAAATGATTTCAGAGCAATCTTGAGATGGTGGGTGTCTAAATACTTTTTCTTGTGCTTTTTGAGGTGGAACGACCGTTCTAGGACCTGTTATTTTTTACTTGACTCTACTGTTATTATTATATTGTATTGATTAATGTAATGGATTGTTGAGGGAGCTAGCACATCAGCATTTCGCTGCACTTTTCATACCCGCTGTTATCTGTGTATGTGATTTGATTTTGTGTTCCTGTCTGCGTATGTGTGTGTCAGGTTCTACCCTCATATTTCACCACTTAAGACTCCACACAACAGGTAATCTTGAGGACAACAGACACTAAAAAACAAAACCGTAACCAAACGTCGTAAAACAACAATCATAAAAACGTTTGGTGACCAAACAAGTACTGTAGATGGAAGACTGACAAACTAGCCATTCTCTGAGACAGTGCTATACAGAGAGCCATCCCAGCTGTCCTGAACGGTCAGTCAGTGTAGAGGAACAAGAGGATTCCCAATCAATAGAAACTCATTATCCGCCTTCAGAGAGAGATCACCACTCGCTTCTCACTGCCTGGCCACGATGCAGCGCACCACCATTTAATTAGGGATGCCAATGATGCCATAGTGGTTTGATAAAATCCAGAAAGACATTACAAAGCACTCTACATGCCTTATTATCATCACATAGTCTGTGCCTATAGCTGTTCTATTTTAAGTCCAAAGCATTGTTTATGGTGTGTTATTTATGGTGGTCAAATTATATGATGCAGGGTAATGTATATCTTAGGCTAGGAAAAAAACCTAAGTCACTGTGAGGGCCTGTATGATCAGGAGTTTTTCCTGATCACACATGACCTAGCCTAAGCAGGGAAAACTCTGGACCTTTACAGTCCTTATAGTTGTGCCTTGGTTTTCAAAGATCACTCCACTCCAACCCCTGAGCACTCCTCCTCCCTCCCTTTTCTACAGGCCGGATCAAACTAATCAAAACGGAGTGAGGAGGTGTGCCTGACCTGACCCAACACAGGAAGTGTTTGGGGTATCCAGAAATAGTTCTGAGTAGAATAAGGCTGTTCCAGTGGTCTTCAGGGACTCTTTAGGAAGGCTGTTGACAGCTTTATACACCTCTTAACAAATTCCCCCACTACTTCTCTCTAATGAGGAAAAAAGGTCAGGGCAGAGGGGAGGGGAGGAGGAGAAACAGGTGTGTTACTCCGAGCAGGGCCGCGGGAGTGTGTGAGTGTGTTCTGTGTGTGTGTCTGTGCATTTCTGTCTGTGTGCATGGGGGAGGGAAGTACTGTGTTGTCATAGTATTCAATAAATGTTTGATGAGTGTGTACTATGCATGGAAGGAAGTAGGGGTGTTGTATATTTTAGGGTTGCCGAGGTAATGCCTGGTTAGACCAGGAGCGTCAAGGAGAGATAGAGTGAGGCTCTCTCTCTCTCTCTCTCTCTCTCTCTCTCTCTCTCTCTCTCTCTCTCTCTCTCTCTCTCTCTCTCTCTCTCTCTCTCTCTCTCTCTCTCTCTCTCTCTCTCTCTCTCTCTCTCTCTCTCTCTCTCTCTCTCTCTCGCTCTCTCTCTCTCTCTCTCTCTCTCTCTCTCTGTCTCTCTCTGTCTCTTTCTACCCCTCGCTATCTCTCTTTTGTCCAGTACCCTGTGGTGCCCAGTGTAGAGTGAATTCCCAGGGCCGGACCCTGCTGGCTAAACAGGTGTTACCAACAAGACAGCCCTTCCAGACAGGGCTCTAAAAATGTTAATTGGTAGCACTGGTGCTCCCAACTTAAACAGGTTAGGAGCACCAAATCAAATTTTGTAACACCAGAAAATAAGATTTTTAAATCGATTGAGATACAGCCTATATTGGGCCTTTATGATTTTTTGCTACTTTTGAAGCACATGTTGTGCTCCAGAAAGTAATATGTAACACTGTAAATACATTTGTTTATTATAAAAGTAGTGCTCAGAGATTAGTGCTTTTTGAGGTCGGTTCGGTTTGATTATTTAAAAAAATATTAGTTTTCGGTTTCGATAATTTGTTTAGAATGCTGTAACGACACAGAACAAAACTATTAATGAAAGTCCCATTATGCTAGTGACTGCCCATTACTGCTTATCACTTATTAAACATTTATTTACTTTACTTTCCTTTAATAAAATATTTGTTTTATTTGATGACTTTATTATTTCATTCCAAGTCATCAGCTAATTTTGTAGTTCTTTAAAGTAAATAAGGCATACTTTTATGACTGCTGAATACCAACTATCAATCACTAAGATAATGTATTTTCAGGCTCACGAAGAGATCTTGTGTTCTCTCTTCTCTCAGTCTCCGTATCTTCTCGCACAGACCGGACAAGTTTAAGCGGGCGTGCAATGGATTATTGTCGTTGTAGTTAATTACCACGTGTGTGTAGAATGTAGAATTCTGTATGTAGAATATTGGCCTGTTGGAAACTACAACTCCCAACTACATCGCACAGGAGGCTTGATCTGATGTACAGTATCTCTACAGAAACTGCACACCGAGCTCACAGAAAAAAACTGAATGAAATGGAAGTCAAATAACTGAACCGACGTTGATCGATTACTTGCTTAAAAAAAGAAAAATATCTGAAATTTTGGTTAATCACTCAGCACTATATAAAAGCTAAAATGTTGATATGAATACCTGTCATTGAAATTACAAAGTAATTTGTGGAATATTAGGTTTCTACATTGTGTAAAAGCACAATGAATTACATTGAAAATTGTACACAATCCATTCATTGCTATGACCATTGATCTCCTGAAGAAGCTATCCCTTTTCCATCATTATTTCTGTGCCCCCAAATGTTTGGATATACTGGTAAAGTTACCAGGTTGTTAGCCAGCTAGCCAATGAGATAACAAGTCTGAACAAAGTGTAAACAAATGGTTAAGGACGCACAAGTAGTTTTAGAATGGTCCACGACATGGTTTATGCGGTCCCGACGATCCGCTATAGGAAGATAGTTGTTGTGCCGGTAACATGGGTCAGATCTTTTGACCTGGTTGGTCTAGAAGCAAGCCGTGTTCGCTGTGGTAATGGTGCAACCATGACGCTAATGAATCTGCACTAGCTTGTTTCACTAGGGCATTCGGAAACAACGGTACAGCGAAGCTTTATCATTACAACAATTATTATCTGGAAGATTTTTTTCATAGTCGCACAGTGCTCCCAAAATAACACATCTGCTCACACAGCAAAATATTTCATTGCATATGCGAAAAAATTGGTCGCACTTTAGAGCCCTGCTTCCAGGCATTCAGAAGAGGAGGAAGGAGGAGGAGGAGAGGGAGAGAAGAGGAGTGTTGGGAAGTAAGAAGGTCAAGGAGGAGGAGAAGAGGACAGGTAGCTAGCTGTTAATGGCCAGACCTGTGTTCTTGACTTAGAGAGGACCTTTCTCTCCTTTCCATTCCAGTGAGGTGTTAGCTTTCAACAATGGTTTCAACGGGGTCATCGAGGAGTAAGTAAGCCTCATTGAGAAGAGAGGAAAAGCCTCCGAGGCCTTCTATATCGTATAAACACACACACAAACATTTTTACATTTTAGTCATTTAGCAGACGCTCTTATCCAGAGCGACTTACAGTTAGTGAGTGCATACGTTATATATTTTTTTATTTTTTCATACTGGCCCCCCATGGGAATCGAACCCACAACCCTGGCGTTGCAAACGCCATGCTCTACCAACATCCCTGCCGGCCATTCCCTCCCCTACCCTGGACGACGCTGGGCCAATTGTGCGCCGCCCCATGGGTCTCCCGGTCACGGCCGGCTACGACAGAGCCTGGATTCGAACCAGGATCTCTAGTGGCACAGCTAGCACTGCGATGCAGTGCCTTAGACCACAGCCCAGCTCATATGAAGAAATTGATCTGCTACTGTACATATAGACATTGGTGAATCATTTATGAGGTAAATAGAAACAAGTAGAAGTTCTCAGGTGAAAAGCGCTCTAAAAAAGGACAACATCCTGTCTCTCTGTATGTGTGCATGTGTGTGCATGTGTTTGTGTGTCCACATGTGACTACCTCATGAAGTTGGTTGAGAGAATGCCAAGAGTGTGCAAAGCTGTCATCAAGGCAAAGGGTGGCTATTTGAAGAATCTCAAATATAAAATATATTTTGATTTGTTTAACACTTTTTTGGTTACTACATGATTCCATATGTGTTATTTCATCGTTTTGATGTCTTCACTACTTTTCTACAATGACAGGTAGTGTATGTGTGTCACATTCCTGCCTTGGGGTGACAGTTGACAACAGCCCTGAAGCCCCCCTGTCACGTCCGAAGTAGAGAGCATTCTGGGAGGAGAGAGACAGATCTCCAGGAATCTCACAGTCAGCCAGGTAGCTACCCCTGGGGCATCAGGGGACAGATAGCAGGGAGAGGAGTGAAACACCCTGGGAGAGTGGAAAGAGTGCTGCAGGATGAGGGTGATGATAATATTATATTTCCACAACCATCATTCACACTCTGAGAGGAGCTATTTCCCATGCAGTAATGGAGCTTTCTGGACTCCTGCTTAACTCAACAGTCTTGAGATTAGGCAATATATGAGAGAATAAATTAAGCAGCATATTGTTAGGGACAAGGAAATTAGTATGGGTCTCATTGTAACTCATTGTACTACAACAGGTACAGTGGGGGAAAAAAGTATTTAGTCAGCCACCAATTGTGCAAGTTCTCCCACTTAAAAATATGAGAGAGGCCTGTAATTTTCATCATAGGTACACGTCAACTATGACAGACAAAATGAGAAGAAAAAAAAATCACATTGTAGGATTTTTAATGAATTTATTTGCAAATTATGGTGGAAAATAAGTATTTGGTCAATAACAAAAGTTTCTCAATACTTTGTTATATACCCTTTGTTGGCAATGACACAGGTCAAACGTTTTCTGTAAGTCTTCACAAGGTTTTCACACGCTGTTGCTGGTATTTTGGCCCATTCCTCCATGCAGATCTCCTCTAGAGCAGTGATGTTTTGGGGCTGTCGCTGGGCAACACGGACTTTCAACTCCCTCCAAAGATTTTCTATGGGGTTGAGATATGGAGACTGGCTAGGCCACTCCACTCCTTCGTTGCCCGGGCGGTGTGTTTGGGATCATTGTCATGCTCAAAGACCCAGCCATGTTTCATCTTCAATGCCCTTGCTGATGGAAGGAGGTTTTCACTCAAAATCTCATGATACATGGCCCCATTCATTCTTTCCTTTACACGGATCAGTCGTCCTGGTCCCTTTGCAGAAAAACAGCCCCAAAGCATGATGTTTCCACCCCCATGCTTCACAGTAGGTATGGTGTTCTTTGGATGCAACTCAGCATTCTTTGTCCTCCAAACACGACGAGTTGAGTTTTTACCAAAAAGTTCTATTTTGGTTTCATCTGACCATATGACATTCTCCCAATCCTCTTCTGGATCATCCAAATGCACTCTAGCAAACTTCAGACGGGCCTGGACATGTACTGGCTTAAGCAGGGGGACACGTCTTGCACTGCAGGATTTGAGTCCCTGGCGACGTAGTGTGTTACTGATGGTAGGCTTTGTTCCTGTTTGAGGTTGTGGACAGGTGTCTTTTATACTGATAACAAGTTCAAACAGGTGCCATTAATACAGGTAACGAGTGGAGGACAGAGGAGCCTCTTAAAGAAGAAGTTACAGGTCTGTGAGAGCCAGAAATCTTGCTTGTTTGTAGGTGACCAAATACTTATTTTCCACCATAATTTGCAAATAAATTCATAAAAAATCCTACAATGTGATTTTCTGGGAAAAGAAATCTCAATTTGTCTGTCATAGTTGACGTGTACCTATGATGAAAATTACAGGCCTCTCTCATCTTTTTAAGTGGGAGAACTTGCACAATTGGTGGCTGACTAAATACTTTTTCCCCCCACTGTATCTATTTATACTGTACTGTACATGGATTGAGGTTGTGAATTGAAGGGTTTACATCACTTTACTTGAACCCCTTTGTCATCTACATTTTACACAACACTGTCATAAACGCTAGCCACTCAAGTCAAGTAGAAATCGGTGCTACAAAACCGTGTGCCAAAAGTGCTCGGAACGGGCACAGCGATTGAGCAACCATTTAATGGGAATAGGCTACAGACCAAGCATGGTCACACATAGGAGAACCAATCAACTGTGACCTGATAGGACCTGGATGACATCACCATGGCCCCCTTGTGAACTCTGACCACTGTTCTGACCACGTCAATAGTCTAGAAATGGAATCATAGTTCTAACCACAGAATGGAAATGTATTCCACAAATTCTATGGTTCCCACAGACAACCCAGCATAATGTTGCAGGATCATCACACACTAACAACACAGTAGAGTGTTTGAAAGAATGGTCTGGGCTGGACTGGCTGGGTAGATAAGAAATGAGTTCAGGAAAGAAATCCCATGTGCTAATCTAGCTGGTCATTAGGAGAGGAAGCGACCCAATCATGACATGGTCTCAAAAGACCAATTAGTGGAACACATTTCAGAATATATACAATTTATTCTCTCTCTCCCTACTCCCTTCTCCCATGTCTTTGAACCTAATCCCTGGTGCATGGAATGAATTACCAGTGTTTTTGTAACAAATAAAAGAGAAGGTTCATGATATTTTAGCTGTTGCCATGGTTGTATACAAGGGGCTTACCCAACCTCTCTGTGTGAGAGAGCTCTAGTAATGCCATCATAAATAACCTTCTCACACCCTGTTTCCTCTACTTCCCCCTTCAGGGTGGTGGAGAGAGAGTGAGAGAATTGGTGAGGGCACTAGAACAGTCTGCAGCACCCGGCCTCATCCTACTAGAATCTGAAGTGAAATGTCTACTGTTTTCTGATGATCTGGTGCTTATGTCCCCAACCAATGAGGGGCTACCGCAGCACCTAGATCTTCTGCACAGATTCTGTCAGACCTGGGCCCTGACAGTGAATCTCAGTAAGACAAAAATAATGGTGTTCCAAAATAGGTCCAGTTGCCAGGACCACAAATACAAATTCCATGTAGACACCATTGCCATAGAATACACAAAAAACGATACCTACCTCGGCCTAAACATCAGCACCACAGGTAACTTCCACAAAGTTGTGAACGATCTGAGAGACAAGGCAAGAAGGACCTTCTACGCCATCAAAAGGAACATAGAATTCGACATCCCAATTAGGATCTGGCAAAAAAATACTTGAATCAATTATAGAACCCATTGCCCTTTATGGTTGTGAGGTCTGCTCACCAACCAAGAATTCACAAAATGGGTCAAACACCAAATTGAGACTGCAGAATTTTGCCAAAACTTCCTCTGTGTACAACGTAAAACACCAAATAATTCAGGCAGAACAGAATTAGGACTAGGGCTGACCCCATTTAGTCGACTGGTCAATTGTTTGGTCAATAGGCTGTCGGTCTACTGAGATTTATTTTTAAAGGTTTTTTCAACCATGGTGTACAAGACACCTGTCTGATTTGTGCCTGTCTGAGTGGACAGATCCATTGTGGAGGCCGTGGAGATGGCACAGTCCATCAGTCTAAGAAATTATATATGGTTATATTACGTAAGAACAATGGTGCATCACAAATAAAAATAATATTATTTTATAACAAATGCGATTTCTCCTGTGTTTGATAGAGGTCGCTGTCTGCATTTCAGAAACACATCAGTGTGCTGTTGAATTGACACCTTTTCCTAGACCATGTTGCTATGTGCATAATAGCAAAGTTAACCAGCATATTGGTGTTGAGAACAAAGTGGCGGAGGCAGCAGCAGCGTTAGGAGACGAGAAAACAGCCCTTGCCTTAATTGTCTAAAAGAATGAGGAGAGAAGCAACCCCAACTTAATTAGGTCTATAATCAATAGCCTAACTGTTAAATGTGCCTGGCTTTATAAATCATCAATATATCTACAGAAAAAAGACAGATCCTGCTTCTGTTGCCTGTTTGAGTGTTTGTTTAATATCCTACTGATTCCGTGAGCACCAAGCCTCACGCAACAATTTCACAAAGTCAGCTGTTTTTAATCTTTGCCATACTGTAAGAAAGGCTTGACACTTTTTTTTTTGTTAGACCAGCATCTCTGGTATTATTTATCATTGATTTAGTGTTGTTGACACTGTTCCAAATTTTCAGAAAAATTATATTTATAATAATAATAACCCTCCTTTTTCCTTGATCTCCTTCTTATTGTTATTATTACTATTATTATTATGATCATCATTATTATAATAAGTCATATCATTAGTAGGCTTATTATAGCAGCCTTGTATAACCGCCATCGAGCTGTAGGCCTAAGAGCGCATCCTGTTTAGTCTCTGTAGCTCAGCTGGTAGAGCACGGCGCTTGTAACGCCAAGGTAGTGGGTTCAATCCCCGGGACCACCCATACACAAAAAATGTATGCACGCATGACTGTAAGTCGCTTTGGATAAAAGCGTCTGCTAAATGGCATATTATTAATACTGTAACTTACTTAGGCCTATATTTCAATACTTATATAGGCTACTGTATCAATCAATAATTTATACGTTCATGTCATCACACAGCATATGAGTCATTCATGATGTGAAATGCAATCAAGCATTTTAGTTTTAAAATAAAATAACAAAGTCACCATTGAATAATTAGCGTAAACAAGAAATAGGCCTAAACCGTTCCATTTCGGAAATTGTATTTTAGTCTTTGCTGTAATAAAGGCTTTACAAAAAATACAAAAAAAACATTACAACAGACTCTCTGGTACACTTATCATTTATTTAGTGTTGTTTACATTCTTCCAAATGAACATAACATGCACGCAGTGCTTGCTCCATACCTTTTCTTGATCTCCAGTATTTTCCACAACTAGTTACATTGATTCGACTTCCCCTTTACCTCCTGCGCAAACAGTAAACATTCCTCCGTTTTGAGTTTATTTGTCACGTCCTCTGCATCCATTTTGCTGTCACATGTGTTACGGTGTTCAGAGTTTGTTATAACCAATTTATTGATGTGATATGCTATAGGTCAGGCCCTATTGGTCACGTGCATACGATGCATACATGTGTCATGTAAAAAGAGAGCTAGGGTTGAGGGAATAGCGAATGTTTTTCCTAAACAAATTAAAGATTTCGGTAACATACATTTTTTGACAGAAATGGCTATAATTATGTTGCAGCAACATGGACAGCGTGATACACACTGTTAATGTTCTGTGGTGGTCGCTGCAGCAGGGAGGAGAGAGAGACAACGGGTGCTAGTCACATAGTCACTTGCTGTCTTTTTTTTTTACACAGCGCAGCAAGTCTGAGCCAGGCCCAGCACAATCAAATCAATTGCGGTCGGACTCCCTCTAGTCATTTGTGTGTCTTAATTATTTAATCAAAGAGTTCGCTTAAAAAATCAGACAAGCTCAGTGCATATAGTTGATTTGATTAAAACACATACGATGTGTCTATATATGGAAAAATACACTTTTAGCCTTGCTATTGAGAGAGGCCGCCATAAGCAGACCTGGCTCTCTCGGGAAGACAGGCTATGTGCACACTGCCCACAAAATGAGGTGGAAACTGAGCTGCACTTCCTAACCTCCTGCCAAATGTATGACCATATTAGAGACACATATTTCCCTCTGATTACACAGATCCACAAATAATTTGAAAACAAATCAAATGTTGATAAACTCCCATATCTATTTACACCAATGTAAATACAACCCATATTTATCTGTCTATTTATTTTCCCTTTTGTACTTCAACTATTTGCACATTGTTACAACACTGTACATAGCCATAATATAACATTTGAAATGTCTCTATTCTTTTGAAACTTTTGTCAGTGTAATGTTTTCTGTTAATTTTTGATTGTTTATTTAACTTTTGTTTATAATCTATTTAACTTGCTTTGGCAATGTCAACATATGTTTCCCATGCCAATAAAGCCCTTTGAATTGATTTTAATTGAGATAGAGTGAGGCAGCGAGAGAGAGAGATGACCGAATTCAGAATGGGGAGGGGGCACTAACGACAAGTTCACAGCTACTATGTGTAAAATGTCATGTCTCGCGCTCCACTGATCACAACCGGGTAGCAATCTCTTTCCAGCAGGTTTCAACTCGCTGATGCCCTTTTGCTTTGTGGATCACAGGTTCCCATGGTGCTTCTGGGACAGATGGAAGCTTGCCTACAAAACGATCTATCCAAACTCAACTAATAGGATCATACATCACAGTCACAAATGGATCAACTGTTTGATAGCAGGATATTTGTGAAATCATTGAAAGCCAACAAATGTTTGTTTGTTTTCTCTGAGGTAGGATTACACACACTGACTCAATGTGTGAAAGTGGTTTGACTGATGTACTCTGATGTGTCACACATTAATACCTTTAGCGGAGAAGACACAACAGTGCTGGTGTTGCACAAAACACCAATAGGCTACTGTGTCAATGGTCACTGCACAAACATTGGATCGCAGTACACACACGTAGGCTACAGTAAAATAATTTGGTCAGCAGAGGTGTGCGAACATATCTTTGCACCAGTGTCATGTCATTTAACCTGGTGGCTACCCACTGGGCACAGACTTAAATTCAACGTCTATTCCACGTTGGTTCAACTTAATTTCATGGAAATGACGTAGAAACAACGTTGATTCAAAAAGTGTGTGCCCAGTGGGATATTGCATTTGTGATGAGTTGATCTGGCCCAATAGCTGTGTATAATAACCGTGTAGGTCATAGTGGTGCCAGATATATATTCATTTTGTATAAACATGATCTGTCATTAGGACTAGGAGGGCCACATACTGTAGCTTGTGGTTGAGGGAGTGCAGTGCAGAATACACACACCACTCTTTGAGTCTTGCCATATGTCCCTCATAAATCGCAGAGTAGCCTATCCTCATGGAACGGGCGAGGTAAAGGAACGAAACAGTGAGCTACAGGTGTAGGTTAGTTTGGGCACATAATACCGTATGCCAAATAAGTATATGTATCCTATATAAGATCTCACTATAACTAGACTCATAAATTCACACACGAAAACACCAGTAGTAAAATTGGCAAAAATGATTTAAAATAAATTAGTGTTTCACCCAAAACCGAATTCCATTTTCTAAACAAACACAAGAAACAGGGCAAATTACACTTTTTGTATTAGGCTATAGAAATAACGGGCCACCACTCACCAGCTGGATCGAGCAGAGAAAGATGAGCGTGCATCGGCCGCTGCAGCACCCCATTGTGTCAAAAACTAAATAGCACTCGAGAAACGGCAAGAAAAGGTCCTTAGAACGGTCTACACTGGGTCACTGGCTATCGCGGAGACCTTTCAATACAACGAATGGCTTCAAGCTCGGTTCACTGTGAAAACTGCGTAGGTAAACTCCAGGCTCCGGCATCCCATGCTTTTTCTGTCCCCCAATGATTGCTTTGTGTATGAGAGGGGTGGCTTGGGTTGATTCTACCGCTAGCTTTCGAGTTGACTAGTTGGATTTCACGCCGGTGCGCGCGCGTGTGTGTGTGTGTGTGTGTGTAGCGTATAAGAAGGGGGAGGTGGAGGGGGCTAGTCGAGGGCGTCAACAAACTAACGGTGCCCTGTGGCACTGGTCTGTGATTTCACCTGGTCTCTGTAGTGTTTTTTTCCAGAGTTTAAAACACAAATATCAATCATAGGAACTCTTTTCATAACCTGTTGTATTGAATACACAATTATGCAGCTACTGAATGGCACCTCTCTCATGAGAGCGATTGAGAGATGAGACCAAAACCCTGATGACGGAACTTAGGTGCCACACTCTGGTCATTTGACGTAATTACACACTCATCTACAGCGCTATGAACGCCTTCCATCCTCTTCCAAGCTCTTATAAAATATTAGACTATTGTGCCTTGTCTTATTCATCTTATTCTGTATTTTAAAGAAACTGCTGACTATTTACCAAATGTGTATAGGGTTAAACTCATGTGGGTTGATAAAGAACTGACAAGTCAATCCACCCGAAAGCTTTGAAAGGGCATTTACAAAGGTAAACGCAATCAAACGCATCATAAAATATTCAGTAGTGAATGAAGGGAAATAGATCCACTAGTAGAAGACTAAGTGGTAATAGACTGTATGTAAATAGGCTCCATAGACTGTAAGGCTCCATTAGTGGTGTAAAGTACTTAAATAAAAATACTTTAAAGTACAACTTAAGTAGTTTTTTGGGGTATCTGAACCTTACTATTTATATTTTTGACAACTTTTATTTCTAAAGAAAATAATTTACTTTTTACATTTTCCCTGACACCCAAAACTACTCATTACATGTTGAATGCTTAGCAGGACAGGAAAAGGGTCAAATTCACACGCTTGTCAAGACAACATCCCTGGTCATCCCTACTGCCTCTGATCTGGCGGACTCACTAAACACACATGCTTCGTTTCTAAATTATGTCTGCATGTTGGAGAATGCCCCTGGCTTTCCGTCAATTAAAAAAAACAATCATATGGCCCCATCTCGTTTGCTTAATATAAGGAATTTTAAATGATTTGTGCTTTTACTTTTGATATAGTTAAAACCAAATACTTTTACTCAAGTAGTATTTTACTGGGTGACTTTCACTTTTGTACTTGAGTCATTTTCTATTAAGGTATCTTTACTTTTACGCAAATATGACAACTGGGTACTTTTTCCACCACTGGGCTCCATAAACACTGTATAGAGAGAAACTGTGAGAAGATAAGTGATAGAAAGCAACATCTCCGTAGATTTCAATTTGAGTATATGAGTGAAACATTTTCACATATAGTGCATTCGGAAAGTATTCAGACCCCTTGACTTTTTTTGTTACGTTACAGCCTTATTCTAAAATTGATTAAATTGTTGTTTTTCCTTATCAATCTACACATCAATCTACCCAATAATGACAAAGCAAACACACGTTTAAAGAAATGTTAGCTAGTTTATTAAAAATAAAAAACACATTTACGTAAGTATTCAGACCCTTTGCTCAGTACTTTGTTGAAGCGCCTTTGGCAGCGATAACAGCCTTAAGTCTTATTGGGTATGATGCTACAACCTTGGCACAACTGTATTTGGGTAGTTTCTCCCATTCTTCTCTGCAGATCCTCTCAATCTCTGTCAGCTATTTTCAGGTTTCTCCAGAGATGTTCGATCGGTTTCAAGCCCAGGCTTTGGCTGGGCCACTCAAGGATATTCAGAGACTTGTCCCGAAGCCACTCCTGTGTTGTCTTGGCTGTGTGCTTAGGGTCATTGTCCTGTTGGAAGGTGAACCTTCGCCTCAGTCTGAGGTCCTGAGCGCTCTGGAGCAGGTTTTCATCAAGGATCTCTCTGTACTTTGCTCTGTTCATCTTTCCCTCGATGCTGTCTAGTCTCCCAGTCCCTGCCGCTGAAAAACATCCCCACAGCATGATGCTACCACCACCATGCTTCACTGTAGAGATGGTGCCAGGCTTCCTCCAGACGTGACGTTTGGCATTCAGGCCAAATAGTTCAATCTTGGTTTCATCAGACCAGAGAATCTTGTTTCTCATGGTCTGAGTCCTTTAGGTGCCTTTTGGCAAACTCCAAGCTAGCTGTCATGTGCCTTTTACGTAGGAGTGGCTTCCGTCTGGCCACTCTACCATAAAGGCCTGATTGGTGGAGTGCTGCAGAGATGGTGGTTCAACACTTCTTCCATTTAAGAATGATGGAAGCCACTGTGTTCTTGGGACCTTCAGTGCTGCAGAAATGTTTTTCTAACTTTCCCCAGACCTGTGCCTCGACACAATCCTGTCTCGGAGCTCTACAGACAATTCCTTTGACCTCATGGCTTGGTTTTTGCTCTGACCTGCACTGTCAACTTTGGGACCTTATATAGACAGATGTGTGCTTTTCCAAATCATGTCCAATCAATTGAATTTACCACAGGTGGACTCCAATCAAGTTGTAGAAAAATCTCAAGGATGATCAATGGGAAAACAGGATGAACCTGAGCTCAATTTCGAGTCTCATAGCAAAGGGTCTAAATACTTATGTAAATAAGGTATTTCTGTTTTTTATTTTTAATACATTTGCAAGAATTTCTAAAAACCTGTTTTCACTTTGTCATTATGGGGTACTCTGTGTAGACTGATGAGGGAAAACATTTTTATAGTCCATTTTAGAATAAGGCTTTAACGTAACAAAATGTGGAAAAAATCAAGGGTCCTGAATACTTTCCAAATGCACTGTAGGTGCAGTTAATGTTACTGATCACGAACATAGTCTCTAGGCCTTACCTCAGCGTTTCCTAAACCACGAGGTGCACGTTTTGGTTTTTATCCTAGCACTACACAACTGATTCAAATAATCAAAGCTTGATAATGAGGGCAAAAATGTAAATGTGGACCCCTTGAGGTCCCCAGGACAGAGTTTGGGAAACACTGCCTTACCTTGTGAGGTAGGCCGTTGCGGTGGATGTTGCAGTCAGGAGGCAGACAAGGGCTGCGTTCGAGAGCATCAACACCGTTATGTATCACAGCAAATTCTCGGTGTTAAGGTAAAAAGTGCTGTGAGTGTTATATCTGAGTGTTGATTCTAATGGGGTTAACACAAGTTGGATTGAAATTGACACCACATGCGGTGAATAAATTTAGTGTTATTTGCTGTCCTCTTCCTCCCGCTCCTCCTCCACCTCCCCCTCCTCCACCTCCTCCTCCACCTTGGCCCTCTGTCCTGCTCTGTCTGATTGTGGTCTGATCCATAATAGAAAATCCTATAAGAGCAGTCTCTTTCAGAGGCCTAGCTGGCTGGTTCTGGCTGCCATTGCAGGTTCCCACCTCGCCTCTGCACAAGCGTGATAAATATTTTACACCTCTGCCCACCGAGCGAGGGAACATTTCACTTCTCATTTCATCACACACTCCTTCGCTCCAATCCTTAAAAGCACTCTCTCTCACCATCCCTTCGTCACTCGGCCCAGCACAGGCCAAGTAGCCCACCTCTCTCTACATCTAATATACACTACTAGTAAAAGTTTGGACACACCTACTCATTCAAGGGTTTTTCTTTATTTTTACAATTTTTTACATTGTAGAATAATAGTGAAGACATCACAACTATAAAATAACACATATGGAATCATGTAGTAACCAAAAAAGGGTTAAACAAATCAAAATATATTTTATATTTGAGATTCTTCAAATAGCAACCCTTTGCCTTGATGACAGCTTTGAACACGCTTGGCATTCTCTCAACCAGCTTCATGAGGTAGTCACCTGGAATGCATTTCAATTAACAGGTGTGCCTTCTTAAAAGTTAATTTGTGGAATTTCTTTCCTTCTTAATGTGTTTGAGCCAATCAGTTGTATTGTGACAAGGTAGGGGGGTATACAGAAGATAGCCCTATTTGGTAAAAGACCAAGTCCATATTATGGCAAGAACAGCTCAAATAAGCAAAGAAAAACGACAGTCCACCATTACTTTAAGACATGAAGGTCAGTCAATACGGAACATTTCAAATGTGAACGTTTCTTCAAGTGCAGTCGCAAAAACCATCAAGCGCTATGATGAAACTGGCTCTCATGAGGACCGCCACAGGAATGGAAGACCCAGAGTTACCTCTGCTGCAGAAGATAAGTTCATTAGAGTTACCAGCCTCAGAAATTGCAGCCCAAATAAGTGCTTCACAGAGTTCAAGTCACAGACACATCTCAACATCAACTGTTCAGAGGGGACCATATGAATCAGGCCTTCATGGTCGAATTTCTGCAAAGAAACCACTACTAAAGGACAGCAATAAGAAGAAGAGACCTGCTTGGGCCAAGAAACGCAAGCAATGGATCGGTGGAAATTTGTCCTTGGGTCTGGAGTCCAAATTGGAGATTTTTTGTTCCAACCGCTGTGTCTTTGTGAGACGTGGTGTGGGTGAACGAATGATCTCTGCATGTGTAGTTCCCACTGTAAAGCATGGAGGAGGAGATGTTATGGTGTGGGGGTACTTGGCTGGTGACACTGTCTGTGATTTATTTAGAATTTAAGGCACACTTAACCAGCATTGCTACCACAGCATTCTGCAGCGATACACCATCCCATCTGGTTTGGGCTTAGTGGGACTATCATTTGTTTTTCAACAGGACAATGACCCAACACACCCCCAGGCTGTGTAAGGGCTATTTCATCAAGAAGGAGAGTGATGGATTGCTGCATCAGATGACCTGGTCTCCACAATCCCCCGACCTCAACCCAATTGAGATGGTTTGGGATGAGTCGGACGGCAGAGTGAAGGAAAAGCAGCCAACAAGTGCTCAGCATATGTGGGAACTCCTTCAAGACTGTTGGAAAATAATTACAGGTGAAGCTGGTTGAGAGAATGCCAACAGTGTGCAAAGCTGTCATCAAGGCAAAGGGTGGCAATTATTTCCATATGTGTTATGAATGAGTCGGTGTGTCCAAACTTTTTGCTGGTACTGTATATGGTTGGTATTTTGGGGACAGGTGGGCGGGGGACACAAGTTTTTCACTGTGAATTATGTGTTTTCTATTACTAGAGGGATTTGAGTCATGTAATGATGATCTTTTGGAGCCCAGGACAGTAATTTGATATTCAAGTATACGTAGCAAGAGACACAGCTATAAGCTGTTACCATCCTCATCATCATCTGCTGTTTTGTCAGTGTTTTCAGAATACTGAACAATACCAAAGATGGTCTATCTATCAGTACAATGAGTCAATACAATGACTACAAACAGACATTACGCTCCAGAACTCTGCTCATGTGCTTTTGTAGTGTAACAATAACCGAATGCACAGTCATGTGTTTTTTAGAACGCATGTTTTCTTTAAAAGCAAGGATGTGAAGCGTGTGATTCTTTTAAAAGTGTTTCTTTAGAAATCATGTTTCTTTAAAAGCAGGCCTGTTGTGTGTGTGGCGCTGGCAGATGAATAAGGTCAGTGACTGTCTTGTAGGACATTAAAGGGGCAGTGCAGTTAAAAACGTGATTTTCGTTTTTTTCGTTTTTTTTATTTCCACACCATAAGGTCGAAATAACACTGAAATTGTGAAAATGATGATAATCCCCTTTTGGTGTGTAAGAGTTTGAAAAGAATCCCTGGAATTTCAGCCTATTCAGGTGGGATGGAACTTTTGGCCCACATCAGGACGTCACAATGTGATCTGATTATAATAGACAAATAACTGTTCATCTGGGTAAGGGTGTGGGCTCTACACCATCCTATCAGCCAATCAGGCTTTAAGACAACTAATAGAGCTTCTCTTTCAATTATTCGTTTTGACATCTCACAGTGGGATTTACCAGAATCTCTAAGTAGCTCGAAGGACCAATCATACTCGTCTGTCGGAGACAGACAGGTCGAGTGGTGAATAAGGAAGCCCCTCCCCTCATACTAAAGAGCCATTCGTCTGCCCTCTGATCATTCTCCCTCTATTCCTCACAGAATAGTTCTACTTAGCTCTCCTCAGCATGCCTTGATTTGTTTTCCTGTTTAACTCTTCACATCACAGGTGTGCTGTTGAGGTTACGGCGCTGAGCACAGGGTTATCAGCTCGTCTGTGTTAGGTGACTTTACCGAAAGGAAAGGTTTTCCCTTCGGGTAAGAATTTGCTTCTCCGCTTTTCTTGCTTCATCTCGTGTTGTAGCTAGCATCACACGGCTAGCTGCGGAGACTTGCCTATCTTAGCTGCGAGGCTTAGCTAACCTGGCTAGTTTGCCGCAAGGCTAGCTATCCTACTGACTACTTTTTCTACCTGGAAGGCTAGAATTACTAGTTCGCACTCCCGTTTAGTTCAACCCTATACAGGCTTGACTAGACCGACCGGCCCCCGGTCATGCATCCATTGTTGTTGTTTTTTGCTGCTAACACCCTTAACCGGAGAGTATCCCAAAGTGGTTTGTCTCCCATTCTTAACTCATGGGCCAATGTCATGGATGGCTACCCAAGGACCTTCACCCACTTTTCCAGGGCTTGGCCCCGGAGAAGGGGGAAAGTGAAGGGGACCTCGTTATCGACGAGGACGATGCGAGGGTATGACCGACCTCATCCAGGCAGCGGAGGAGGAAGAGGACGAGGAAGTGCAAGCCGCTCTGCCCTCTTCCGCCCTTAGCAGGGCATCAATGGCGGATCACAGATATTCGCTCATTGATGTATGCAAACGGACAGCGACAAGACTCAGTATTGAGTGGCCCGAGACAGTGGGGGGTGGCAGTGCAGAGAGGAATAGGTACGACGGGTGTAAACTCCCCTCTTGCACCGTCCCAAGCAAACAACTCCTCCCAGCTGTTCCAGCTTGCGTGGCGGAAGCCAAACGCAATTGGGATAAACCTTTGACTGGCAAGGTCCAAACCAGACTTTTTGCCAACACGAATTACAAGGACATGGAGGGCCTAGGCCTCAACAAGCCACCGGTGGTCGAGCCATTACTGGCCACCCCACCTCAACCACAGAGCCTTGTCATGGCAAGGGAGGGCAATTCACTGGCACTAGGGCTTTCCACGGGAAGCCCCCAGCGACACAGTGGGCATCGAAATCACAGAGCCCTAACAGGGGCTGACAGTGGGGAAAACGGTCCTTCACTGCAGCCACATTGAGGTCACACCCGTTTGATTAGCCTGAAAGGAAGAAGGGGCGCCAGACCTAGGTGTACGCCCACTGCGGCAGGGAGGGGCAGTCAACAGTTCACCACGTGTTCTGGCCTGCCTCCTCTTGGGTAGAGAACAGACTCTCCCCCACAGTCTGCTTCAAAAAACCTTTCCTTTGATCAGAAACCCACTTTCATGCATTCACTTTTAAGGAAGATAGAGAGAATCGACTCTACCCTCGAGTGCCCTCTGTGCCACGGCTCTCCCCCCAGTTCTAGTTCAAGCAGCCGGGGCAGGAAGACTAATAGTCAGTCTCCATGAAGCACTGTCCACATGTTCCAGTGTGTCAACACTGCCCTTTTCAATAAAAAAGCCTGTGCTGTATCCAGGCGTCATGCCAAGGACTGAGAGCAAAAATACAATGAAAAGGAGACTCACTCCATCGCCACCAGTGAGTGCTCCGGCACCACTGGTGAGCGAGAGTCTATCGACCTGTGATTCGAGAGTCTATCGACTCGCCAGCAGAGTAGGGAACGGGCGCGCATCCACAGTATCGAAGGGATACAGACTGCAGATCGCTCTAAAATCACCAGTTTTATACAGAACGTTGGAATCAGTAGCAACTGGCAACTCGGCACGCATACTAGAGCAGGAAATGTCCTCTATTAAACAAAGGGGCTATCAGGGCGATACCAGCAGCAAAGAGCCACCTCGACTTCTACTCCCAGTACTTCCTGGTTCCCAAAAAAAGGGGGAGAGTTTCTCTCCATTCTGGACCTACTGGTCCTCAACAGCTATCTGACGAAGTTCACGTTCCATATGCTTACGTTCAACGTGCTGTCTCACTCTATTCGTCAAGGCGACTGGTTCACCTCAGTCGACCTGCAGGATGCTTATTTTCACATAAGCATCCTGCCAGCACACAGGAGGTTTCTGAGGTTTGTTTTTCAAGGCATAGCCTATGAATACCTCGCTATCCCATTCGGGCTAGTGCTAGCTGCCCGAACTTCCAGCAAGTGTGTAGAGGCAGCTCTCACACCACTGAGAAACAAGGGGCTGAGAGTCTCTGCCTACATAGACAATTACCTGCTTTGCTTCCCATCGCAGGAGCAAGTGGTAAGAGACACAACTTCCCTTGTAACCCATCTCTCCGAGCTAGGGTTCAAGCTCAATCAAAAAAAGAGCTGTTTGATGCCAACACAGAAAATAGAATACCTAGGCGTAATGCTGGATTTTCTCTCTCTAATCAGGCAACACTTTTGGGAAGACCGCATCGTGCCATTCTGACAGGGCCTCTCCCTGTTCCACAGGGAGCGCTCGGTCAAGTTCAAGACGTGCCTCCAAGTGCGGGGGTTGATGGGTTGATGGCCTCCACCATTTGGATTTTTGCGCAACGTCTGTGTACACGGCGTCACCTCAATTGCCAGATAGAGGCGACTTCCGAATATCAATCGGATCTTCGTCACTGGAAGATCCCCTCAATCTTTGTTTCTGGCTCACCCCTAGATGTAGTAGCATCAAGGAAAGTGGTGACGACAGATGCGCCACTCACAGGCTGGGGCGCAGTTCACGAGGGAAATGCAATAAACGGAGTATGGACCCCACAACTCTGCATTGCTCACATAAATTACCTCGAATTGCTGACAGTGTTTCTTCCACTAAAACCCTTTTTACTCTCCCTTCGGAATTTTCACGTCTTGATCAGAATGGACAATACGACTGTAATGGCGTACATCAACCGCCCGGGTGGCACTCACTTCCTGCTCTTACACCGACTATCTGTCAGGATTATTCTGTGGCGCAGAGAAAACCTACTGTCCCTACGTGCAACTAATGTCCCGGGGGCGGACTGAATGTAGGAGCTGACTTATCGTTCAGAGGGAATCCCCATCAAGGGGACAGGAGACTCCTTCCCCAGGTGATGGAACAGATCTGGGAGAGATATGGTCATCACAAGAAAACGCGTACTGCCCATTATTCTTCATGCTACACTTTTGCGTCCCTTAACCTCATACTCTCCACTCTGGCCAGAGTGAAGGAAGAAGGCTTATCCCTCATCTTGGTAGCCCTCCATGGCAAGGCAAGCTCTGGATAGCGGAGATCATTCTTGCAAAGTGATGTGTAATTCTTATTGGAATCCAGACAGAGTTAGGATATCCAACAGTTTATGTTTGTATTCACCTGCAACCTGCATTCATATTGATTGCCAGGTTTAGTAACGGTGTGAGGAGACTACCTAAGCCATCTAAACTGGAACAATCATTTCAGTAATGGGTGCAAAAAAATAAAGCTAAATGATTGGATTAGTTTAGAAAAATGTGTGTTATTTATCTTTGTGTAGCATAAGATTAATCGATCAATCACTCGCTCAATGTACATGCAAAAACACAGATATTAAAAACAATTAATTTGTTAGCATAACTTAAAAAAATAGAGTTGATGTGACTTCTCATTTAGTTTTGAGTCAGTACCACAAACATTTGAAGTAATAATGACTTTTCATTGACTTTGAGTTCAACTTACTAGAAGTATTTGAGTAAAAAAATGCCTTGGGGTTTACAGTGTACTGTCCTCAGTGTCAGGCCTTCTGAGGGTTGACACTGAGACTGCCTGGCTTCAGAGAGCATGTGCGATACGGGAGTTGGACATATCCCACTGTGAGATGTCTAAACAAATAAGTGAAAGAGAACTTAAGGTTACTTGTGTAACCCGGTTCTCTAATACCACATTCCCCTATAAGAGTGTGAGGAAGTTTGGCATGCTTGAGAAGGATCAGAGGGCAGGTGAGTGACTCTTTAGTATGAGGGGAGGGGCTCCCTCATTCGCCACTTGACCTGTCTGTTTCCTTCAAGCTACTTTGAGATTCTGGTCAATCCCACCGTGAGATGTCTCACTCATAATATCAGAGAACCGGGGTTACGCAAGTAACCTTAAGTTTCCTTGTGTTCCCCTTTCACCGGGTCTATCTGTTGACACCTTCTTATAGCCACAGTGTGCGTGTGTGTGTGTGTGTGTGACTGGGCTGTTGTGTGTCCAGTCTGGCCCTATAGGCCCTGGGGGACTGTTGCTCCCACATCCCCACAGACACTAACAAAAAGTGACAGGCCAGTCAGGACCATGGTGCTCTGAGGACCTGCATTGTAGCAGAAACACAAGAGTCTGGTTCACAGCCAAAAACAACACAAATAGCTCTGAAAAGCAGAATTGGATGAGGCTATTCTCTCCTTGAGTCTCGCTCTCTTTCTTTCTTTCTTTCTTTCTTTCTTTCTTTCTTTCTTTCTTTCTTTCTTTCTTTCTTTCTTTCTCTCTCTCTATCTCTCTCTCTCACACACACACTCACACACACACACACAGGCACGCACGCATTCACGTACACACACACACACATACTCATACATGCACAGATCACTGACAACCAACTCATCATGTAACTGTGAGGACATTTGAGCTTCAAGAGCAGCATATATTCCACCCATATGTTAACAGTCTTCATCCATCAGCGTTTTTCCAACTGTCCTATACATCACTGTTTTGCCAATCAGCAGTTATATTGTGTGTATATTTGTGCATGTTCATGCTTCAATGAATTGAGCCCTCAGATGAATTATTTGTTTTCCATATTGGACAGCATGCAATACTCTTTCCCTCTTCTCTTCTGTTAGATATCTGGTTTAACAGAGCTAGGCCTACTCTCTCTCTCTTCCTCTCTGTCCTTGAATCTCTATCTCTATCGCTCTCTTTCTCTTTCTTTCTCTCACTGGACATTCCCCATAAAGGCCCTGTATAAAGGGAAAGGGAAACTACCATTAACTTGCTGTAGGCTACAAGCAATGTGAACGGTTTCCTTATATAGACCTAAGCTCATAAATGTTTCACATCTTGCACTTTTATGTATAATGTAGCCCAGGCAGCAGTGCCTCTTTTATGGCTATTACTCCAATGTTTTACAATTATAATATCCTAGACTTGATGAGGAATAAATACAGAGGCTATTATGATGAGTATATGAATAATTGATGTCATTATAATCTCGCAAGATTTACGTGTCCCCAGAAACTCAATAGTATTTATTTAGACCTCTTTTAGTTATTTGTTAGGATGTCCGTTGGGGGGCGCTAAGTGGAGGAGGCCGTTGGAGCGAATGGGTAGGACGCCTACCTCCTGCCTCCATCACATGGTCCAGTATAACCGAGAAGCCTCAAGCACAGATGGAGCAGGACCGCGAACCGAGAGACGAGCCCCTCTGGTAGCGCGAGAAGCATCCTCTGAAATAGAAACATAAGCTGCCACTTCTGCAGCAGAAACGGAGAAACGGACGCAAGAAAAAAAGCAACAACAAAACCGACAGTTTTGCACAGTGCCATTCTGCTTTCGCGTTTAATATCACGGAAGAGTCAGGGAAGGTTGTGAGTGATTGAGGGGGGTGGGTGGATCTTTGCAGAGAATGATTGCGAAATCCAAAGCGCGCGTTGTCCCAAGATAATTCATTCGAAGAGTTTGCAGAGAGAGACAGAGCGACCGGGATGCCGCTCAACATCGCTCCTCCCATTCATCCGCGAGGTTAAGTGAGTATACTTTTTTTGGGGTTGACACCTCTTTAATTTGTAGTCTACTTTTGATCAACATTTTCTGCGTTCCGTCAGTGATGTGACGGGCCACTGAGAGAGGCCAGAGTATTCTAGGCAATTCCACCTGTCTGATCAATGATTCATCCTCAGTAAAGTGCTCTAGCCAATCGGTCAGTGATGTGAGAAACTTGTTTCTTTCCTTTGGGACTTGCGCGCGTCCCCTATTATGGTCGAAACTTAATGCACATGTATAACACTTAATTAACATAGGGCACCATAATGCTGATTTAGAGGTCAGGCCAGTGCACTTTGAAGTTCTGAACATGTGTCATAGGCTACTTAACAATTACAACCAGGAAGATTAATTATAATTGATTAATGAATAGATGCCCCCGGTTAGTGGAGTGCCCATCAATTCAGAAGCACACCATTAATGGTCTGACAGCAGGGGAGAGAGGTGCAGATCAAGATGTTATTATTGGAGTCATGACCTCATCCTCCTGTCCAGGCTTGATGCAGCCTATCTGTTCTAGGGGCGGCAGGTAGCTTAGTGGGTAAGAGCGTTGTGCCAGTAACCGAAAGGTCGCTGGTTCTAATCCCTGAGCCGACTAGGTGAAAAATCTGTCGATGTGCCCTTAAGCAAGGCACTTAACCCTAATTGCTCCTGTAAGAGCGTCTGCAAAATGACTAAAATGTAAAATGCAGATGTTGATCTTGAAGAGATGGTACTGTGTTTATTAGACAGGCTTGAAGAGGGTGTGATGCGACTGGGTCTCCCTTTTAAAACAGAATGGACAAATTCTAGTCATCACCTGGAGGAGAGAATGGATTCCCAGCTGTGTGTGTGTGTGTGTGAGAGGGAGGGAGGGAGCGAACAAGCGAGGGATGCACAGCAGGTTCCACGGTGCATATCGATGAATGGAATCCTCTTACTATTCAGCAGGGGTTCCCAGCTTCTCAAGTGTGTGTGTGTGTGCGCACGCACGCTTCACCCCATTACACCCATTGTGTTGATTTAAGCAGGAGAGTCACCCCAGAGAGCTGTGCTCCTGTCTCTCTCATTGTGAAGTGATTCCCAGAATCACTTTCACACTGACAATCACACCAGGAGAAAATTGGATGAGGCATTCTCACCTACACACTCTGTCTCCAGTCTTTCCTGTCGAGTTTTCACTAACACTTTATTTGAAGCAGCTATTTTTGAAGTGTTATGATATTAATATTAATAACGCCATACAGATGCAAATATAGCATTATAATGATGTAATAAGGCTTTGATATTGTAATATCATCTACATCATCACAGCGAATTGGCCCCTCATCCCTTATCACGTTATTATACAGATTCATAATGCTCTATTACTGCATTAGTGCTATGAATATGGCAATTGACAAAGGCAATAGAAAACTACATAAAAGGGTCCTTCAAGTAAAGTGTTTTTCTGTACAGGCGGGGCAAAATTCTATTGTACTGTGAAGCAAACAGAGCTGTAGTCATCAAAATTACCAATACCAACTGAAATAAATGTAGTCTTCTTTCCAGACAGGGATGCACATCCCACTCTAGTATTGTATGAGGGTATGCTGTAAACTAGATGCTATACACTTTTCCTCTATGTGTATTTTCTCTTTCTCACATACATACAAATGCACAAGTAGCAGATATGGAACTGAACTAGCGAACTTGCAAACTAGTGGAGGTTGTTTGATACATTAGTTACATTGGTGCCTTGACCTGGATAACACTATTGAGGGGAGGGTGGGTCAAAGTGTAGAGGAGGTGGTTCATTGAACTATGCTCACATAATTAGTTACCTTGTCTGATGCATGAGGAGTCACAGAGACACTTAGACTAGTTCTAATTTGGTCTTGAATCCTGCATACAACACAGGTTCTATCCCCAGGCTATTATCCCCACCCACACACACATACACACACACATACACACACACACACACACACACACACACACACACACAGTACATTTTACAATGTAGTGATCTACTGTATACTTACACTGTAGCACTTCTAAGAACTGACTAAACTCTCTTGGTTCCATAGCGTGTCTCTCCAGAGGCCTTTTCCATATGTTTTAAAGATAAAGCCTGTCTCTCTGCTGCAGGCAATGGCTGAACACCTCCAGGCAGAACAAGAGTCCCCTCTATGGGGTGACAGAACAGTCAGCCAGCCCCCACTGGGCCCGGGAACAATTTCTGCTTAAACCGCCAGAGACCGCAGAACATCTCTCTCTCTCTCTTTTTTATAGATTGGATTGGCACCCTGGCAACTTAAAGTGTGTGTGTGTGTGTGTGTGTGCGCGCGCTCCAGACTAACATTTTCCCCTGGTGGCACTTTATTTGCTCTAAAATCATAGGCACATTTATTTGAGGCAGATTCACCACCTGAGTAAGTGGAAACTCAAAAAACAGCTACATCGCTTACTCAAAACATAATACCCTCTGCTGGTAGCCAATATGTACAATATTAATCTAATAGTAAATTCAATGTCCTAAAAAAACTTTGCAGTTTTAGCCTAGGCTACTACCCAATGAAGCCTGCACTCCAATGGCTGATGCACATTTTGCACGCTTTGTATCGCAAAGCCAAGAGTCGTTGTTTCCAAAGCTGCCTTTTTCCCGCAATTGGATTTTGAAATGTTACAGCCTACAATCAGAATAAAACATTTTCTCCCAGGGCGCGGGGGAAGAGTGAGTGGTTCGCTCATCACAGCAGTAGGCCCCAGTGAAACAGGCACAGGGACAGGGCAGAGACTTTAATTACGGGAATCATGAGGATAATGCACATTACTGTTTGACAAAATCATGGTTTTATTAGCCCCCCCAAAAAAAGAATGTTTGGAGTGAGGTGAGCATGTAGAATGTGCTGCTCACATCGATGTGACCAATTAAACATGTAACTCACAGATCCAAGGCAAAGGATCGCAAAATGTGACTAAAAGTGACTAGTTTCAGGAAACTAGGCATATGTCGCTCGTCACTACTTCGCAGGAGAGGCATTTGTAAACATTCATTTTTTATCAAAATGCGTTTTTTGGCAGAAATGCCTTCTGGAACATGTGAACTTTCATGTGCCTTAATAACAAACTTGTATACCATCTGTAAATACAAATACAATTGTTAAATTACGAGTCTAGTTGTTTTAGACGCTGAAAAAGAAAGGAACCTTCCCGTTAGCCATGATTGGCTGAGAAATTAGATGGGCTGGACATGCCGAGAGATGAGTTTGGATTGGTCTGCCATGTAGCACGCTTCTGTCTATAACATGAGCTGCTCAGTATGTGTAGGTAATCCTTTCTAACGCTGCTTTTTTGAAAGATGCTCTCCACTTTCTGGAGGACCAAGTTTTGAAATCAGTGGAATGTCCGGTGGAAGCAGAGTATGATAGCTAAGGAGAACATTCTGGCGTTTGATTGCAAATATGAGGAGGGAGTCGAAAAGAGAACACACAGAAGGCTGTTGTATAAAATATCTGTCTCCGCATTACATCTTCAAACTAAGGGCAACTATGGCATCCGTAACATAGAGGGAGAAGCATTAATCCATGTATTCGGGTAAGAGAGTCTAGCTAGCTACATTTTCAGATATTATACGTTCTAATTTTGTCAGAAAGTCGTTTTCATTGCAAGTTAAAGCGTACTGTTAGCTAGCTAGCTAACGTTAGCTGGCTGGCTCGCTAGCTAGCTAACATTAAGTGTATGATCTGTGTAGTAATATTATTTGTATCTCAGAACCATTTGCATTGCTAGCTATAGCCTACTGTTAGCTAGCTAGCTAACATTGAACCTAGTTGGTTAGTTTTATCTACCAGCAGATTCATGCAGGGTAGTAACGTTATGAGTTGGGATTATGGTTAATTGTTATTAATGTCTAAACAAAAGACTCCACTATGCAAGTAACCATTTCACTGTACCATTTACACCTTCTGTATCCTGTACATGTGACAAATAAACTTAGATTTTATTTGATTTAGTGTGTGTTTACCAGAGACGCTAATGTGAAGAACAACATGACCAAATTCAAATTGGGATATAACGTTAGGCCAACGTGACAGTGTCCAAGTTCTAAAATTCTCCAGTAGAATGCCCTGCTTTTATTTCGTCACACTCACAACCATACGCTATTTTCTGTTATTAGCTTGCCATTAACTTGTAAATAATGATCTTGTTGTGAGTTTATTTTCCTGTAATAATGAATACAAATTAGCTAAAGTTAAGACATTGTCAGCTGTATGATATGGTCATTATTTAAACTGGCTAGCCAGCTAACTTAACGTTAGCTAGCTAGCTAACAAGCTAAAAACTAACCAAAACATTGTTTATTGGTGTTAAAATACACCAGTTAGTCTATTTTGGACCACCAGGCTGCAGCCTGTCATTTTTGTGTTTATTCTTTTTCATAACGACAACGACAAGTTTGATGTCGGATGAGAATAGAATGATGTCATTAATGACAACTGTCTACAGACATAGTATAAACCAGCCTTTAGTCTTGAAATCTTTGGTTGTTCAGTACACTACCATACTCACTCTGTTTAACACATGGCCTCATGTGAATCCTTAAAGAGATGGGTGGGCTAAGGCTTAAGAGGGTGTGAACGATGCTGAATGGGTGTAGACAAAGAAGAGCTCTCCAGTAGGTGTACCAAAACATTCAAGGGCCATTTTCTCAAAAGTGGGGTTACAAGTTGATCAACTTTCAAAGCAGAATTACTTTCCCATTGTTCCTCAACTGTAGTGTATGATTTACAATTTTCTAGCTCTGAGTCTCTACTTTTATCCAATGTAAAAAACACAATTTCAAATTTTACTACATAAGACCGAATCGAGCCGGTCGGTCAAAAATGATCGAAGTCTGGAGCCCTGGACTGTGGTGTGGGTGTATCTGTCTGTCTGTCTGTCTGTCTGTCTGTCTGTCTGTCTGTCTGTCTGTCTGTCTGTCTGTCTGTCTGTCTGTCTGTCTGTCTGTCTGTCTGTCTGTCTGTCTGTCTGTCTGTCTGTCTGTCTGTCTGTGCATGCATGCATGCTTGTGTGTGTGTCTGTGTGCTTGTGTGTGGATGGAGGGTCGGTGGGCGTAGATTGGCCAGTTACCCAGACAAATTAGTCCTGGCCTGGGTAAAGAGAGCAGGACCTCAGCCTGCCACCCTCCATTAGTACCACAGATCCATGACTGGGAGGTTCAGGGAACCAAAACCCACTGACTGGATAGATCGTCTTAAATGATTAATTCTGTGCATAGGGCAAGACAAGGTTCACAGGCCTAGAGGCGTAGGAGAGGAGAGGAAGAGAGGAGAGAGGGAAGAGGATTTATTAAGGCAGAAGAGATGAGAGGGGAGATGATAGGAGGAGAAGAAGGATGGAGAGTAGGGGAGATGACAATTTGACTTATCTCCTGGGGCTATATACCATAGCAAAAGTAAGATTAAGGGATTGAATAGAAACTTTGAACTCCTGGAGACACATCTCGAAAGAAGCCTTGCAGCTGAAACATTGTTTGACAATGTAACGTCTCCCTTCTATCCCCATCTATGTAACAACAGAGGAGGTGACACAGAGTGCGATTCACATTAGTTATCACCTATAGCTTAGCGGTAGGTCACGTTCACACTCTGTCTTTTCATGCAATTATCATCAGTACCACATGCTCTGGAGAAAATAAGAGCATGGTGCACTTAGGGGTGTTCCTCTGCTTCTTATCAAATGATATGATAGCGTATGCATTAGACTAGAATAACTAATCCATAACACTGTATTGATTCATGTCCAACAGGGGAGACTCAGATCTTGATACTGGCATGGCAATGTCAGCCTCTTTATGATAATGTTTTGAGTAAAAGAGGAGAGGACCCACAACTCATTAAGAACGTATTTTAGATAGAAATGGAAATGTGATGGTTGTCTATTTGACATGATAGACCTAGTTGTGTCCATTCTTTCCTGACTTTCATTGAACATTATCATAGGCTACCATTCATTCTGAGAGAGTGACACACATTTCAGCAAGTAACTCACGCACATCATTTTACTGTAAATGTAAAGTGTGTTTAGTTGTTTATAACAGTGTTAATTAGCATGAAGGGTAAAAGGTTGAATTATTAGGTGTTAGTAAATTGTGTGGAAAGGAATATCCCTTTAGTGGCCTATTTTGTAACACCCATAATCTGGATTTAATCAATGTTTTAATCTGTTGAGATTGGATTCATTTGGCAATAGGTTCAGAGATCCAGAGAGTGACATATTTACAGGTCTGGTGTCAGTCCCATGGTATTCATAGGATTAGAAAAGCTTTAATTATGTGATTCAATGCTGTATGGAAACTGACTTTGTTTGTGCGTGTATATGGCTATGGATGTTTTAAATTGTATCATAATGTGTAAATACGAGGCCACACACTGGTTGAATCATCGTTGTTTCCACGTCATTGTCACAAGCCGGGCTAGAACTCCGGTCTCAAATGTGTAGAGCTGGGGGTACTACCCCTTAGCCACAGAGGAGATGTTGTAGGACCCAAATGAAACACCCCAGGCAATACTCCAGGTAAGTAGATTTAATGTTCCAAAACAGGAGGCAAAACAAAACAACTCCCCGAGGGGAGAAAAACAAACTAAAGATAACTTTGAATAACTTACTAGGACTGATACGGTGGGACAAAGCAGGAGACACATAGACAGGACGCAATAACCAAGTGAGAAACAAGGGGAAAACACACAGCTAAAATACTCAAGGGGAAACAAGGCACAGGTGACATAGATAAGCTAATTAGGACACATGAGGAAAAACTAAGGCAAAGGGGAACACAGCTGACCTCTAGAGGCCAGGAGACAAACAGGGGAAGCAGGAAGCTGACAGGACCCCCTCCTCTAGGAACGACTCCTGACGTTCCTTCCAGAACACCCTGGCCCCAGGGTGCGAAAATCTCGGATCAACCCTGGGTCCAGGATGTCCCTGGCCGGAACCCAGGAGCGCTCCTCTGGCCCGTAGCCCTCCCAGTCCACCAGATACTGCAGAGAGTTCTGGACCCTCCGGGAGTCCAGTATCCGGCGGACTGTGTAGGCTGGCTGGCCGTCTATGATCCTGGGAGGTGGCGGGGTCTGTGTGGGGGGGCAAAAGGAGAAGACAAGACAGGTTTAAGGAGTGAAACATGGAAAGTGGGGTTAACTCTAAGGGAGCGAGGCAGAACTAAACGATACGACACAGGGTTAACCTTTCTAGAAATGCGGAAAGGGCCGATGTATCTCTGGGAAAGCTTCTTGGATTCGACCCGGAGGGGCAAGTTCTTAGTGGCCAACCAAACTCTCTGACCAGCTCGGAAACTAGGGCCGTCCCGGCGGTGGCGATTAGCCTGACTTTGGTATCTCTGGGAGGTCCGAAGGAGGGTACACCTGGCCTTCTTCCAGGTCCGCCTACAGCGTTGGACAAAGCGCTGGGCCGAGGGAACACCAACTTGCGCCTCTTCCTCTGGAAACAAAGGAGGGTTGTAACCGAACTGGCATTCGAAGGGGGACAATCCGGTGGCTGAGGACTGGAGGGTGTTGTGGGCATATTCAGCCCAAATAATATAGGTGGCCCAAGACGTGGGATTACTGGCCGCCATACACCGCAGGGTGGTCTCCAGATCCTGATTAATCCGTTCCGTTTGGCCATTAGACTCTGGATGGAATCCTGACGATAGGCTGGCTGTGGCCCCAATAAGCCTGCAGAAGGCCCCCAAAACCGGGACGAGAATTGGGGACCTCGGTCAGAGACCACGTCCAGGGGAATGCCAAATATCCGGAAGACATGGTTCATGAGGAGCTCCGCAGTCTCCTTAGCCGAGGGCAGCTTGGGCAGGGGAATAAACCGGGCAGCCTTAGAGAAACGGTCTACCACCACCAGGATGACGGTGTTGCCCTGGGATAGAGGAAGTCCCGTAACAAAGTCCAGAGAAAGGTGTGACCATGGCCTTCGAGGAACAGGTAAGGGATGGAGCAGTCCCTGGGGCCGCTGGCGTGTCGACTTTCCCTGGTTGCACACAGGGCAGGCCTCAACAAAGACCTGCACGTCCTTCTTGATGGACGGCCACCAAAACCGCCGTCGGAGGAACTCCAGTGTGCGAGCACTGCCAGGATGGCATGTCAAGGGCGACTCATGACCCCACTGCAAGACGCGGGCCCGAACCGAGAGAGGAACGAACAGGCGACCGGCAGGACCACCGCCTGGATCGGGCTCATGGGCAAGAGCTTCTCGTCACCTCTTTCTAGTTCCCACTGAAGAGGTGCGACGATCCTAGACCTCGGAATAATCGATGCCAAGGGCTTCTCTTGTACCTCGGGAGAATAGACTCGAGACAGAGCATCCGGCTTGACGTTCTTGGTGCCAGGTCGGTAAGTCAGGATGAACTGGAATCGATTAAAGAAAAGGGACCATCGTGCTTGCCGAGGGTTCATCCGCTTAGCCTGTTGGAGATATTCCAGGTTCTTGTGGTCAGTGAGAACCTGGAAAGGGTGCTGAGCCCCCTCAAGCCAATGGCGCCACTCTTCCAAGGCCAGTTTAA
Source organism: Coregonus clupeaformis (assembly GCF_020615455.1). NCBI lineage: Eukaryota > Metazoa > Chordata > Actinopteri > Salmoniformes > Salmonidae > Coregonus > Coregonus clupeaformis. The sequence continues at coordinate 56,223,771 of NC_059215.1, forward strand.
CCGCAAGCAACTCTAGATCCCCCACGTGGTAGTTGCGCTCGGCCTCAGACAGGCGGCGAGACATGAAGGCACAAGGGTGTAATCTCCCATCCGCACCCCTCTGTGACAGGACGGCTCCCACCCCCACCTCTGAGGCGTCCACCTCCACCACGAAAGGTCTCTCTGGGTCAGGGGTCACCAGAATCGGAGCAGAAGTGAAGCGGCGCTTGAGATCCTCGAGGCCCCTGCTGCTTCCGGGACCCCAGTGAATCTTGGTCCCTCCTCCCTTGGTAAGCGTCGCCAAGGGGGCTACCACCGAGCTGAAATTCTTGATGAACTTCCGATAGAAGTTAGAAAAGCCAATGAACCGTTGAACCTCCTTGACCGTGGCAGGTGTGGGCCAATCGTGGACCGCCTTGACCTTCTTGGGATCCATCTCTAGGTGCCCGGGAGTGACAATAAACCCGAGAAACTGAGTCTGAGAAACATGAAATTCACACTTCTCAGGCTTAACGTAGAGGTGATTGTCAAGGAGCCTCTGGAGAACCCGGCTAACATGCCCCTCATGCTCCTTCAGTGACCTCGAGAAGATGAGGATATCGTCCAGGTACACGAAGACGAACAGATTAAGCATATCCCGGAGAACATCATTAATCAGGGCTTGGAATACTGCGGGGGCATTGGTGAGCCCGAACGGCATCACCCGATATTCATAGTGTCCCGTGGGCGTGTTGAACGCCGTCTTCCATTCGTCTCCTGGCCGGATCCGCACGAGATGGTAAGCATTGCGGAGATCCAGCTTAGTAAAAATGGAAGCCCCTTGAAGCAGCTCAAAAGCAGTGGCCATGAGAGGAAGAGGGTATCGATTCCGAACCGTGATCTTGTTGAGTCCCCGGTAATCAATACAAGGCCTCAGACCCCCGTCTTTCTTTTCAACAAAAAGAAGCCCGCCCCAGCCGGGAAGTAGAGGCATAGATGAGGCCGGCTGCCAAGGACTCCTTAATGTAGGTGTCCATAGCTGCGTGCTCGGGGAGGACAAGGAAAAGATCCGACCTCTAGGAGGGCAGCACCCAGGGAGTAGATCAATGGCACAGTCATAAGTGCGATGAGGCGGTAAGGCAGTAGCCCGGGCCTTGCTGAACACTGCTTTGAACCGATGGTAAACACTGGGGACTCGGGAGACGTCAACAGACTCTTGAAACTGGGTACTAGGGGCTGAGGAACTCTGAAGCATGCAGGTGAGTTGGCAAGTGGGACCCCAGCTAAGAATGGTGCCAGTAGGCCAGTCGATCTGGGGATTATGTCTGCATAGCCAAGGGTGACCCAGGATAATAGGATACTCGGGAGAGTCAATGAGATAGAAGGTCTCCTCCTGCTGGTGTTGAGAGATGGTAAGTCGCAGGGACTGAGTCGCCTCAGTAACTTTTCCTGGTTCCAGAGGTCTGCCATCTAAGGCTGTAACTGCCTGGGGTTGAGGAAGTAGTTGGGTAGGGATCTTAAGTTCCTTAGCCAAGGTTACATCCATAAAATCACCTGCGGCACCGGAATCGATCATAGCCTGGACCCGATGCTGGTGGCCCTCCCAGGACAGAGTGGCTGGAATAGCTAGGACCGCGTTAGTAGGAGGAGCTCTAATTTTCCCCATCACAACCCTCCTGTAGCTGGGCGGGACAGGCGTTTCCAAAGCTCGGGGCAAGTGGAGCGGAAGTGGCCGGCAACCCCGCAGTCGAGGCACCGACGCTCCCTCATGCGACGTTCCCTTCGTTGGAAGAAAGCCTGGAACGGCCTAACTGCATGCTCTCCGGGGAATCCTGGGGCAGTTCAGGAGCCGGGGCAGCTCTGAATGACGGAGTCCAAACAGGAGAAACAGAGCTGCTCAGAGGAACTTGGGACTGAGACACCTGACGGCGAGCCGTTCTCCGCTCTCTTAGACGATTGTCCAGGCGGATGGCCAAGGCTATGAGGGACTCGAGATCTTCAGCTGGTTCACGGGTGGCTAACTCATCTTGAAGGGGCTCAGATAACCCTCCCTGAAAGCAGACCCTCAGCGCTTCATCATTCCATCCGCTCCTTGCTGCTATGGTTCGAACTCAATGGCAAAATCTGCCGTGCTCGGGGGCCCTGACGGAGAGACAGTAGGCGCTTGGAAGCCTCCCGCCCACTGACAGGATGATCGAACACCCGCTTGAACTCTTCTACAAATGCAGCGTGGGAGTCACAACAGGCCTCCTGGGACTGCCACACCGCAGAGGCCCAGGCGAGCGCCTTGTCTGAAAGAAGGGTAATGAGGTAGGCAATCTTGGAACGGTCTGTGGGAAAACTTGAGGGTTGGAGCTCGAAGGTGAGGGAGCATTGGGTGAGGAAACCCTGACAAGAGCTTGGATCCCCAGAAAAGGGCTTGGGAGGTGGTAGTCGGGGGCTCCGCCAACCGAGAAGGCCTGTCGTCACTGGGAGGTGACCGGGGGGAAGGGGGAGAACCAAGGAGGCGTTCAAAGAGCTGGTGAAGGGAACTCATCATTTCGGCCAGGAGTTGAGAATGTCTAGCCATCAGCTCCTCTTGTCGGCTGAGAACGGCTTCATGGCGCTGGAAAGAAGCCTCATGTCGAATGATCACCGCCAACAGGTCCTGGGAACTGAGTGTTTCTGGGTCCATGATTGCCTTGGTTATTCTGTCACAAGCCGGGCTAGAACTCCGGTCTCAAATGTGTAGAGCTGGGGGTACTACCCCTTAGCCACAGAGGAGATGTTGTAGGACCCAAATGAAACACCCCAGGCAATACTCCAGGTAAGTAGATTTAATGTTCCAAAACAGGAGGCAAAACAAAACAACTCCCCGAGGGGAGAAAAACAAACTAAAGATAACTTTGAATAACTTACTAGGACTGATACGGTGGGACAAAGCAGGAGACACATAGACAGGACGCAATAACCAAGTGAGAAACAAGGGGAAAACACACAGCTAAAATACTCAAGGGGAAACAAGGCACAGGTGACATAGATAAGCTAATTAGGACACATGAGGAAAAACTAAGGCAAAGGGGAACACAGCTGACCTCTAGAGGCCAGGAGACAAACAGGGGAAGCAGGAAGCTGACAGTCATGTCAATGAAATGATGTTGAACTAACGTGGAATTGACGTTGAATTTATGTCTGTGCCCAGTGGGGTATCACTATCACATAAAACAAAAGTATTGAAAGACATTAGTGAGGGATATTTCATAAAAATACAAATGGTAAAACATTAAAAGAGTTATGCTTTTTAGATAAAACTATACTTAATATAATCACGTCACCAAATAATTGATTAAAACACACTATTTTGCAATGAAGGTCTACAGTAGCCTCAGCAGCACTCTGTATGGTAGCACAATGGTGTAGACGGAGGACTTGATGAACCAAAATGAAGCAGAAGCAAGAGAGAGATAGAGAGAGATGTCATCTTTTTTTCAGTTTCACTTACTTAGCTAGCAAATGCAGCTAGCTAGTTTAGCCGACACAAACACCCTGCTCAAACAGAGGGATGCTATGTTAGCTAGCTGGCTATGACTATCCAACACAACAATGTAACTCTTCCAAGTGAAGGTAAGCTTTTGGTTTTACAAATGTATAGCCTCCGGGGCCCGCTGGTGTAAGTGCTAAACTGCTTACTGACTGCACACTAGGGCTGTCCCCAACAAAAAAAAAATCAACTATGTGCATTGAGCTTACGGTTTGATGAAATAAGACAAATGCCTCAAGAGCACGCCAGAGATCTAGATAACCAGAAGAAAAACTATTCTCCTCCCGCTCCTGCTGGCTTTCACAGATTCTGAAGTTGCCGGTAATAGGCTACAGGAGGAGTCGGCAACCATTCTCATGTGGAATGCCAATTTATCTGACCATTTCTATGGTTTTCTTATGCATATTTTCGTAAATAGTTTAATTTAATTTATAATAATGTCTTCATATCTCAAAATCATTGTCATGTGGTTAATCTAAATTCTATCCAAATCTAAATGAAAATGATACAAACATTGCCAACAATGTAAAAATAGCCTACATAAAGCCAACAAATAAAAACATTGCAGCCTGCAGGTAGAAAATATCTTGATAAAAATAGATATCCTATAAATCACATTGGCTACACATGGCCTGTCTGCAACGAACTTGAAACACTGTATCAACTATTAACTTGGGTCCTGCCAGAAGCTTGTGCTAGCGAACTTGCAACATTGTATAAAATATTCTGGGCACTCAGAATTTCCCACACCAGTGAGCACGGGACAGACACAGCTGTAGGCTATTTGCGCAAGGGACAAGAAGCAGTGCTTGACTTGGGCTGGAGCTCACCAGAGCTGAGTACCGGCACCTCCAATTTTCTACTGCTTGAGCTCCCCTTCCTCTTATAGAGTATTAGCTCAAAGGTATTGTGGAGCTCCTGCACCTAAATATAAACAGTACCAGCACCCAAAATGAGCACCGGAACCTATTTCCGTCCAAGTCAAGCACTGATAAGATGTAATCAGGTAGGCCTATTTTATGACGTTTCCAATGGATCAGAGCATGATATTTTTCCCTTTCAGGCTGAGTGGTTATCGAACGGGAGAGAGCTGGAAAGATTTGTCAAATACACTGCTCAAAAAAATAAAGGGAACACTTAAACAACACAATGTAACTCCAAGTCAATCACACTTCTGTGAAATCAAACTGTCCACTTAGGAAGCAACACTGATTGACAATACATTTCACATGCTGTTGTGCAAATGGAATAGACAACAGGTGGAAATTATAGGCAATTAGCAAGACACCCCCAATAAAGGAGTGGTTCTGCAGGTGGTGACCACAGACCACTTCTCAGTTCCTATGCTTCCTGGCTGATGTTTTGGTCACTTTTGAATGCTGGCGGTGCTTTCACTCTAGTGGTAGCATGAGACGGAATCTACAACCCACACAAGTGGCTCAGGTAGTGCAGCTCATCCAGGATGGCACATCAATGCGAGCTGTGGCAAGAAGGTTTGCTGTGTCTGTCAGTGTAGTGTCCAGAGCATGGAGGCGCTACCAGGAGACAGGCCAGTACATTAGGAGACGTGGAGGAGGCCATAGGAGGGCAACAACCCAGCAGCAGGACCGCTACCTCCGCCTTTGTGCAAGGAGGAGCAGGAGGAGCACTGCCAGAGCCCTGCAAAATTACCTCCAGCAGGCCACAAATGTGCATGTGTCTGCTCAAACGGTCAGAAACAGACTCCATGAGGGTGGTATGAGGCCCCGACGTAAACAGGTGGGGGTTGTGCTTACAGCCCAACACAGTGCAGGACGTTTGGCATTTGCCAGAGAACACCAAGATTGGCAAATTCGCCACTGGCGCCCTGTGCTCTTCACAGATGAAAGCAGGTTCACACTGAGCACATGTGACAGACGTGACAGAGTCTGGAGACGCCGTGGAGAACGTTCTGCTGCCTGCAACATCCTCCAGCATGACCGTTCTGGCCCGTCCGTTCCCCAGACCTGAATCCAATTGAGCACATCTGGGACATCATGTCTCGCTCCATCCACCAACGCCACGTTGCACCACAGACTGTCCAGGAGTTGGCGGATGCTTTAGTCCAGGTCTGGGAGGAGATCCCTCAGGAGACCATCCGCCACCTCATCAGGAGCATGCCCAGGTGTTGTAGGGAGGTCATACATGCACGTGGAGGCCACACACACTACTGAGCCTCATTTTGACTTGTTTTAAGGACATTCACATCAAAGTTGGATCAGCCTGTAGTGTGGTTTTCCACTTGAATTTTGAGTGTGACTCCAAATCCAGACCTCCATGGGTTGATACATTTGATTTCCATTGATAATTTTTGTGTGATTTTGTTGTCAGCACATTCAACTATGTAAAGAAAAAAGTATTTAATAAGATTATTTCATTCATTCAGATCTAGGATGTGTTATTTTAGTGTTCCCTTTATTTTTTTGAGCAGTGTACATTGAGGAACTATTGTAATTCTCAATGGATGTGAAAAAACAGACTTCGTTTGCTTCCTGTTTGTGGTGAAGAAAAATACAGCCAGTGGAAAAAACTACTTTCACCCCTAAAAAACTAACATTTACTCATTAAACGTGCAAATAGTGAGATATTTGGCTGTAACATTTCAAGCAATGAGAGAACCTAAATGGGCATGTACTGTGTGAGTTTCATCACTATAGCTCGTTTCTGTTTGTAGAGATTCAAGGTGATATAATTGCCCCCAGTCTCCCCAGTTAAAGAATGGAAACACAGAGAGAGGGAATCAGAGTGAATATAAAGACAAGGAGAAAGGGAAAGAAAGAGAAAGACAGACAGGGAGAGAGTGGTATACTCTGAGGACTAGTGGGAGTCAGATGTAGTATTGATTGGTTGTATAAGTGAATCCTTTATAGCTTTAATGATACTTCTTATTAAGGGCTGTTTCACTAGAGGAGGGGGTAAATAAATCAATTTGAACTCAATCACTTTTTGACTGCATTCATTTTGATTTCAAACAAAACTTTTGGTAACACTTTACCTGACACCCAGTGTCATAACACATTATGCACAACAACAACAAAAAAGTTATATAACATAAACATACTGTTGACACGTAGGTTATGGTGTAATGGAATATTTTGCCTTGTGTGGTATGTTTTGTGGGATTTTACACTCTTATACAGGTATCATAACCAGCCATAAAATAACGCAATATATGTCACAACAGATCTAAATATATTTGTCATGACAGTGTTATGTCCATATTATAACTCCTGAGTGGTGCAGTGGTCTAAGGCACTGCATCGCAGTGCTAACTGTGCCACTAGAGATCCTGGTTCGAATCCAGGCTCTGTTGCAGCCGGCCGCGACCGGGAGACTCATGGGCGGCGCACAATTGGCCCAGGGTAGGGGAGGGAATGGCCTGCAGGGATGTAGCTCAGTTGATAGAGCATGGCGTTTGCAACGCCAGGGTTGTGGGTTCGATTCCCACGGGGGGCCAGTATAAAAAAAAAATGTATTCACTAACTGTAAGTCGCTCTGGATAAGAGCGTCTGCTAAATGACTAAAATGTAAATAACAGGTTATGACATGGTTATGACCGTGCCATAATATGTTATGACGCTGGGTGTCAAGTAAAGTGTTACCAAACTTTCCATACATGTTTGCCCATTGAAGAAGTGGTCAGAAAGTGACTTTTTGGAACTGAATGACAAAACATTCAGGAGATGAAGGTGCTCAAAGTTGACCCATTTTGCATACCCCACCATGATACATCATGTCTTCATCACTGAAAAAGTTAAACGGTTCATTTTGACATCATTTAAAAGCTTACAACTAGGGTTGTCAAACTAATTAAATAATTTATTGAAAAAAATGTTTCCCTAATAATTCCACCACCAAAACCATGAATAAAGTCTAACGAACCTGCCGGTTCCAAAGGGAAAAAACATCTACTTCATTATTTTTCAATAAAAATACAACCATTTTCCATGCACTGTAATTTACAAATTGAAGAGCTATTGATAAGAGCTAGACAAATGAGTAATCCGTTTGGATAAGGGAATTGTAAATATAAATGACAATTGTTTTAGATCAATTTTACTTAATGATCGCTGGGGACAAATCTGTTACAGTCATATTTCAGCAAACTGAAAAGCATGTCAACATGACAGGTATTTCGGCCTCTTTTCCACAGTGAGGTATAAATATCTGTGTTGTTATTTATAATTGTAATTGTAGGCCTCTTGCTTCATAATTTTTGGGCTGAAATTTGGAGACCCAAGCAGAGGCTGTAGCCTATGGAAACCTGTGCGCACAGACAGTAGCGCCAAACCTACTGAGTTGATTTAGGATTTCTAGAATGTTTTAAATTCATGCCTGGGCTTTTCACTGTATTTTTTACTATTTGTATCAGGCATCATATTAGCCACTATCGGTAGATTTCCACCGGTCTAATGTCCATTGCTTGTGTTTCTTGGCCCAAGCAAGTCTCTTCATCTTATTGGTGTCCTTTGGTAGTAGTTTCTTTGCAGCAATTCGACCATGAAGGCCTGATTCACGCTGTCTCCTCGTAAACAGTTGATGTTGAGATGTGTCTGTTACTTGAACTCTGTGAAGCATTTATTTGGGCTGTAATCTGAGATGCAGTTAACTCTAATGAACTTATCCTCTGCAGCATGAGAGCCAGTTTCATCATAGCGCTTGATGGTTTTTGCGATTGCACTTGGAAGAAACTTTAAAAGTTCTTGAAATTTTCCTGATTGACTGACCTTCATGTCTTAAAGTAATGATGGACTGTCGTTTCTCTTTGCTTGTGTGAGCTGTTCTTGCCATAATATGGACTTGGTCTTTTACCAAATAGGGCTATCTTCTGTATACCCCCCCTACCTTGTCACAACACAACTGATTGGCTCAAACGCATTAAGAAGGAAAGAAATTCCACAAATTAACTTTTAAGAAGGCACACCTGTTAATTGAAATTCATTCCAAGTGACTGCCACATGATGCTGGTTGAGAGAATGCCAAGAGTTTGCAAAGCTGTCATCAAGGCAAAGGGTGGCTACTTTGAAGAATCTGAATTATAAAATATATTTTGATTTGTTTAACACTTTTTTGGTTACTACATGATTCCATATGTGTTATTTCATACTTTTGATGTCTTCACTATTATTCTACAATGTAGAAAATTGTAAAAATAAAGAAAAACCCTGAAATGAGTAGGTGTGTCCAAACTTTTGACTGGTAGTGTATATTTAAATTTCTAAATTGGAACAATTTTAAATAAATGTAATGTCATTTTTATTTGAATTCCTGTATTTGCTATACAAATATTATGTATTTATAATGTTTTTCAAATATACTTTTACAAATAGACTTTCACTCATTAACCACATTAGATATTGGAATTAGCCATGTAAAGGTTACCTTTACACTATTTACAAAGCAGTTGTGGCTGGAGCAGCAATTTACAAGTAAAGTGTTTGATAACTGTGCACCAGTGGCATTTCACACTTTAGTTGTTCACATTACGGTGATAAATTAACATTTCAATAAAATGTGTAATGTGTAATATGTAATGTCTAACTAAAAGTACATTATACAGTTTGAAAATGAACATCAAAACATTTGAATAAGATAAATATGAGGAACAATATATTATAAATCAAAACTTCAGCTGTAGAAAAGGATGCTGGGTAACATGCACATTTTTGACACATGCATTTTTGAAAGTATACTTTAAATATATTTAGTGGACATTTAAGTTAAATATACCTTTTTGAAAGTATACTTAAATATATTTTCTTGATATATGAAAACGTTTATTCCACATAAGGAAACATGCACAGTTGAGGAATATGCTTCCTGAGAGTAAACAATCATTATCATTGTCAACTGTCTCTGCACTCTTTGAACAGGATTTCAGAAAGTACTTAAAAACTCATTATTGTGTCACGAGTGTCAGTGTAATGCGGTGGATCGAAGTCAGGCGCAAGACACAGAACTCTATAAAACGTACTTTACTGAAGTAAAGAAATCAATACAAGATACCTCCACACAGGGAGGAAACCAACGACACACGAAACGAAAAACAAACACACACAAAACACATTGGGAGCCACCGGGTTAAATAGGGAAGGATTAATGACATGATGGGAAACAGGTGTGTAACAATCAGACAACAGGTAGAACATAGAAACATAGAACATAGATCGGCAGTAGCTAGTATTCCGGTGACGACGAACGCCGAAGCCTGCCCGAGCAAGGAGGAGGGGCAGCCTCGGCAGAATCCGTGACATATTGGCACTGAAACTACAGTGCCTTGCAAAAGTATTCAGACCCTTTGGATTTCTTAACATTTGATTGTTATAAAGTGGGATTAAAATGGATTTAATTGTAATTTTTGGTCAATAATCTATACAAACTACTCTGTAATGTCAAATTGTAAGATATATATATATGTTAAAGATTAATATAAATTAAATAACTAAAACATAGTTGTTGCGTAAGTATTCAGTTCCCTGAGTCAATGCATGCTAGAAACACCTTTGCCAGCGATTACAGCGGTGAGTCTTCTTGGGTAAGTCTCTAAGAGCTTTACACACCTGGATTGTGCAATATTAGCCCATTATTATTTTCATAATTCTTCAAGCTCTGTCAAGATGTTGGGGAACATTGCTAGATAGCAATTTTCAAGTCTTGCCATAGATTTTCCAGCAGATTTAAGTCAAATCTGTAACTTGTCCACTCAGGAACATTCACGGTCTTCTTGGTAAGCGACCAGTGTAGATTTGGCCTTGTGTTGTAGGTTATTGTCCTGCTGAAAGGTGAATTCCTCTCCCAGTGTCTGGTGTAAAGCAGACTGAAGCAGGTTTTCCTCTAGTAATATGTCTGTGCTTAGCTCCATCCCGTTTCTTTTTATCCTGGAAAAACTCCCCAATATTTGTCGATGTCAAGCATACCCGGAGAGTACGACCCTGCCTTACACAGGAAGCGGCACAGGTCCTAATCCAGGCACTTGTCATCTCCCGTCTGGATTACTGCAACTCGCTGTTGGCTGGGCTCCCTGCCTGTGCCATTAAACCCCTACAACTCATCCAGAATGCCGCAGCCCGTCTGGTGTTCAACCTTCCCAAGTTCTCTCACGTCACCCCGCTCCTCCGCACACTCCACTGGCTTCCAGTTGAAGCTCGCATCTGCTACAAGACCATGGTGCTTGCCTACGGAGCTGTGAGGGGAACGGCACCTCCGTACCTTCAGGCTCTGATCAGTCCCTACACCCAAACGAGGGCATTGCGTTCATCCACCTCTGGCCTGCTGGCTCCCTACCTCTGCGGAAGCATAGTTCCCGCTCAGCCCAGTCAAAACTGTTCGCTGCTCTGGCACCCCAATGGTGGAACAAGCTCCCTCACGATGCCAGGACAGCGGAGTCACTCACCACCTTCCGGAGACATTTGAAACCCCACCTCTTTAAGGAATACCTGGGATAGGATAAAGTAATCCCTTCTACCCCCCCTTACCCCAACCCAAACCCCAACCCAACCCCCCCAAAAATTAAATAAAATACATTGTAAAGTGGTGATCCCACTGGCTATAAGGTGAATGCACCTATGTGTAAGTCGCTCTGGATAAGAGCGTCTGCTAAATGACGTAAATGTAAATGTAATACCCATACCATGATGCAGCCACCACCATGCTTGAAAAAAAAGAGGCAGTTAATCAGTTGTGTGTTGTGTTGAATTTGCCCCAAACTTAAGGCTTTGCATTTGGGCCAAAAAAGAGTATTCCTTTGCTGTGTTGTTTTTGCAGTATTACTTTAGTGCCTTGTTGCATACAAGATGCATGTTTTGGAATATCCTAATTCTGTATATTTGTATTTGTTTTCATTTGACGATGTACATTTGCCCGCTAACATAGGGTGAACAGCTGTGGTGATGTCACGATCGTCGTATGAGTGAGTAGACCAAGGCGCAGCGTGTGAAACAACCATGACTTTAATTAGTTAAAGTATACCAAAACAAAACACGACTCGTGAAGTCCACGGTAAACAATACCGACACGGAACAAAAACCCACAACACCCAAGGGAAAACATACAGATTAAATATGGCTCCCAATCAGAGACAACCAGCCGACAGCTGACACTCGTTGCCTCTGATTGGGAGTCACACAGGCAAACATCGAAACAGACAACCTAGAACACCCAAACAAAGAAACAGAACACATAGAATGAACACACCCTGGCTCAACATATAGAGTCCCAGAGCCAGTTTGTGACAGTACCCCCCCCTAAAGGCGCGGACTGCGACCGCGCCTCAACTAAAGCAAAACAGGGGAGGGCTGGGCAGGCATTCCTCCTCGGCGGCGGTTCTGCCTCCGGCCTTGACCACCACCCTCCAATGAACCCCCCATAGCGCCCCTGGTCCAGTCTGGCTCCGCTGGCTGGAGCTGACCTGGACGTAGCAGGAGCGGCTAGCTTCAGCTCCGTTGGGGAGCAATAAAGCGGTACCTGATCTGGCACCGATGACCCAGGCACGGGTTGTGCCGGACTGACGACTCGCACCCCTGGCTTGGTGCGAGTGGCAGGAACGAGCCGGGCCGGGCTGGCGACGCGCACCGTAGACTTGGTGCGAGTGGCAGGAACAGGCCGGACCGGGCTGGCGACGCGCACCGTAGACTTGGTGCGTGGAGGCTTGGTGCGTGGAGCAGGGACAGGCCGGGCAGGGCTGGCGACGCACACCGTAGGCTTGGTGCGTGGAGCAGGGACAGGCCGGGCAGGGCTGGCGACGCGCACCGTAGACTTGGTGCGTGGAGCAGGGACAGGCCGGGCCGGGCTGGCGACGCACCCCGTAGGCTTGGTGCGTGGAGCAGGGACAGGCCGGGCTGGGCTGACGACGCACCCCGTAGGCTTGGTGCGTGGAGCAGGGACAGGCCGGACAGGGCTGGCGACGCACACCGTAGGCTTGGTGCGTGGAGCAGGGACAGGCCGGGCAGGGCTGGCGACGCACACCGTAGGCTTGGTGCGTGGAGCAGGGACAGGCCGGGCAGGGCTGGCGACGCACACCGTAGGCTTGGTGCGTGGAGCAGGGACAGGCCGGGCAGGGCTGGCGACGCGCACCGTAGACTTGGTGCGTGGAGCAGGAACAGGCCGGACAGGGCTGGCGACGCACACCGTAGGTTTGGTGCGTGGAGCGGGAACAGGCCGGGCTGGGCTGTCGACGCGCACCGTAGGTTTGGTGCGTGGAGCAGGGACAGGCCGGGCAGGGCTGGCGACGCACACCGTAGGCTTGGTGCGTGGAGCAGGGACAGGCCGGGCAGGGCTGGCGACGCACACCGTAGGCTTGGTGCGTGGAGCAGGGACAGGCCGGGCAGGGCTGGCGACGCGCACCGTAGACTTGGTGCGTGGAGCAGGAACAGGCCGGACAGGGCTGGCGACGCACACCGTAGGTTTGGTGCGTGGAGCGGGAACAGGCCGGGCTGGGCTGTCGACGCGCACCGTAGGTTTGGTGCGAGTGGCAGGAACAGGCCGGGTCGGGCTGGCGACGCGCACCGTAGACTTGGTGCGGGTGGCAGGAACAGGCCGGACCGGGCTGGCGACGCACACCGTAGGCTTGGTGCGTGGAGCAGGGACAGGCCGGGCTGGGCTGTCGACGCACACCGTAGGCTTGGTGCGTGGAGCAGGGACAGGCCGGACCGTACTGGGAACACACACCACTGGCTTTAAACGGGGATCAGGAACGGCCGGACCGGACTGGCAATACACCTCAGTACCTCTCGCCGTGCCTCTACGACTTCCTTCCCTCCTCTCGCCAATGGCTCCCGTAACCCGGTGGCCTTCTCTCCTCGTCTCCTATTTCGCCCTGTGGCAGCCTCCTGCTGCCCAGTCACCCACGCCGTGTGCCCCCCCCTAAAAAATTATTGGGGGTGCCTCTCGTCCGTCCGACGATGGCACTGCTGACGCCGCTGCTCCTCTCCTGCCTGGGTCTCCCCCTTCATAGCCCTCCGGTACCGGACGGCCTCCTCCTCGGTAATCTGCCCCCAACCGAGGAGGACATCCACCAGCGTCACCTCCTGCGTGTGTTCCTGGACACGCTGCTTGGTCGTTGTATGGTGGGTTTTTCTGTCACGATCGTCGTATGAGTGAGTAGACCAAGGCGCAGCGTGTGAAACAACCATGACTTTAATTAGTTAAAGTATACCAAAACAAAACACGACTCGTGAAGTCCACGGTAAACAATACCGACACGGAACAAAAACCCACAACACCCAAGGGAAAACATACAGATTAAATATGGCTCCCAATCAGAGACAACCAGCCGACAGCTGACACTCGTTGCCTCTGATTGGGAGTCACACAGGCAAACATCGAAACAGACAACCTAGAACACCCAAACAAAGAAACAGAACACATAGAATGAACACACCCTGGCTCAACATATAGAGTCCCAGAGCCAGGGTGTGACAGGTGATTGCTCTCGATACAATAGCATAGACAGTGAGACAGATCTATGCAGCAGCCCGACTGTTTACATAAGACAACACGTCGTACATTTTTTTACTTGAGAAATACTGCACCAAACACCTTAGTTAGATGTAAAATTGCGCAATTAAACAATATTTGACAAAAACGTCAAAATTACAGTAATTACAGATTTCTTGAGTTATTTTGAGGAAGTGAAATTGGCTTCCTCGTCTACAGTGTCTCATGGGGGACAAACATCATTAACCAAATAAGGAATCGGTCAGGAAACACACCTTCAAGACTGAAATCTCATTTTTCTAATGAGCAAAAGAAAGACACACGTGCCAATCGGTGTGTTCGGTGGCTCTGTAAACAAATTGGGGTGCATCAGCGTTTTTGTGGGACACCCTCTAGCTGTCTATTTTTGATGTTATGCTGGCTACTTACATTTTTGGGCTAACACACGGCTCATATGCAACTACTGTCTGTCTCTGGTGTCTCTGGCCACATAAGAAGTAATTGGATCCATTAAGAAATTGGATCCTTGGAGAAAAAGTTTGACATAGATCGATAGCATTAGTGAAGTAAAAGTATAAGTCAAAAACATTCAATAATAAAGTACAGATACCCCCAAAAACGACTTAAGTAGTACTTTACACCACTGATAGTATGTAGGGATGGGCTGGGACTATTTTGGTCTCTTTTGTAGGAATTAATGCAGTTAGTTATTTATGCATTCACCTCCACATGAAAGAGAAACTGGGTCCCAGGCGGTGTTCTCATAGCAAAGAGAGACTGGGTCCCAGGCGGTGTTCTCATAGCAAAGAGAGACTGGGTTCCAGGCGGTGTTCTCATAGCAAAGAGAGACTGGGTCCCAGGCGGTGTTCTCATAGCAAAGAGAGACTGGGTCCCAGGCGGTGTTCTCATAGAAAAGAGAGACTGGGTCCCAGGCGGTGTTCTCATAGCAAAGAGAGACTGGGTCCCAAGCTGTGTTCTCATAGCAAAGAGAGACTGGGTCCCAGGCGGTGTTCTCATAGCAAAGAGAGACTGGGTCCCAGGCGGTGTTCTCATAGCAAAGAGAGACTGGGTCCCAAGCGGTGTTCTCATAGCAAAGAGAGACTGGGTCCCAGGCGGTGTTCTCATAGCAAAGAGAGACTGGGTCCCAAGCGGTGTTCTCATAGCAAAGAGAGACTGGGTCCCAGGCGGTGTTCTCATAGCAAAGAGAGACTGGGTCCCAGGCAGTGTTCTCATAGCAAAGAGAGACTGGGTCCCAGGCGGTGTTCTCATAGCAAAGAGAGACTGGGTCCCAAGCGGTGTTCTCATAGCAAAGAGAGACTGGGTCCCAGGTGGTGTTCTCATAGCAAAGAGAGACTGGGTCCCAGGCGGTGTTCTCATAGCAAAGAGAGACGGAAAACACAAGCACAACTCTTCCCCTTTCTCCCTCCCTTCCTCTCGCCTCTCTCTTTCTTTTCCTGCCATCTTCGATGCCCTGCTCGTCTACTTTCTGTCTCTCTCTTCCTTTCACTTATCTCCTGTCCTTTTCTCTTTCCCCATCACTCATAATTGTTCCCTATTGCTCTACTGTCGCTCCCCCCCCCCACTCTCTCTCCCTCTCTCGCCTTCTCTCCTTTCCCTCTCTGATGTGCTAGTTCCTGTGTAATCCGAGGCTGTGTATGTGTGTGTGTGTGTCTATTTAATGAAAGTAGGTGATGTGTGCCCTCCATGCATCCGTCGGATCGATAGAGCCAGAGTGTAGGAATCCACACGGTCACGGAATCTCTGATAACCCAATTAACACTGTCCAACACAATATCAGGCCAAATCACACTACCCTACAATGATCAATCTGGCCTACAGTGAAAACAAATACTTTAGTTTGCCCTGACCTTCACCAACATAGACAACAGTTAATTTGCATGCATTTGTGGTTTACATCATGTATGTGATTTGCCGTCCTTGTGGCATGATCTCGTCAAGCTCCTCAATGTCAGGGGCTATGTCAATAGTCTATGACCAGGCATAACAAGGCCTAACAGCTTATTACCCCTGTCTAATAAGTGTGGAGGTATAAAGCACATTGCCTTGAGCGCTTGTGTGTGTTTGTGTGTGTTTGTGTGTGTGTGTGTGTGTGTTTGTGTTTGTGCATGAGTCAGTATATATACTCCTATGAGAAACACCCACAAGGCTTTCTCGACTCCATTTGTAGTGCTGTTTTTACTTACTGTGGAGGATGGACAGATGAGCGAGAGAGAGAGAGAGCGCGAGAGAGAGAGAGAGAGAGAGAGAGAGAGAGAGCGAGAGAGAGAGCGAGAGCGAGAGAGAGAGAGAATGGACTGATGGAAGAGAGAGGGGGAGGCATTGGACAGATGAGAGAGAGGAGGAGCGTGGAGCAGACATTGATGAAATTTGCCTGGGAATATATTTGTCCATAAACTGACATGGTTGATCCTGACCTGGCTTTTAAGCTGAGGAAAAATCAATGACATGACTGATCAGAGACTGGAAGGAGCAGCTCTGTGTGCAGAACAGAATAAGGTTGGATGGTAATGGCGTCCTCCCCTGAACGTTAAGACTGTTGATGTGTTGGTCTAGCTTTGTCCTTCCTGCACCAGGATATGGTATACGTATGGTATATATGGTATACATATAGGATATGGTATACGCTCTCTGGTGTACATGCAAGACGGAGGCCTGAAACCACAGTGACGCCTGCTCCAGAGATTCTCACACATGCGCTGAGATGTTGGGTTGCTTATCAGGCATCAGAGATTGCCTGCACCCTGCAGCTGCAGTGAGAGTGACTCACCCAAACCACAGGGTTGGAGGCCTAGTACACAACCACTCCACTCACATCACATACAACCACTTGGAGGGAGCAGGGCTTACATAAAACACATACACATGAACACACACTAATATGAACATAAACATCTTTAATTTATAATGTAAATTACTGACCCCATAGAGTGGATGCCATGGTCCGATTGAGTAGCAGTCCAATACAGTGGAGCCCCAGAGGAATGGTTTAAATCACACTCACACACACTGCCTGTCCTGCAGATTAAAATGGAAGCAACCCAAGTAGCACATAACGTTCTGAGAACCATATGTTTCTTAGAGCTTGGTGAGAGTGTGGTTGTCCTATGGTTATTTTACATACAACCTTCCATCAATGTTCTGGGAATGGTGCAGGATACCCATCTAACACATAAAAACATGTTCTCAGAACATTACGAAAACATTCCATAAAAACCACAAGAAAACTTGAGTAACATTCAAAGAACGTTGTAAGAATAGTATTTAAAAACAAATACGTTCCTTTCTCAGCGTCAATAAAACTCTCTCTATCCTCTATCTTGTTAAGTGTGTTCAGGTGTGTTGGCTGCGCCCACTAATTGGCCACACCTGATCTTAATGAGGGCTTGTTTCCTTTGAAATGTGGGCTGTTTGAATAGACTAAAATGAACAGCTTTATTTGAGTAAAAAAACATAGCACACAAGCTCCATCCTGGTGGCGCAGTGGACTAATTCAATGGATAGAGAATAATGTATCGTAGGTTCAAATCACACTGACGCAGTTGCGGAATAAAAGAATACATGCGTTTGCACAATTAAGGTTTAAGCAAATTAATTTCCATGTGGCTGTCTGTGTTCAAAACAGTAAACCTATGCTCGCAGTGTTATTAAAAGTCTTATTGAAACATGTTCTCAGAACATTAATTATCTTCAAATAACCTATAATTTCCGTTCTCAGAACGTTTATAAAACCTCCCAGGAAAACATTCAGGGAACCATAGTAAAACATTCTCAGAACCTCCTTGCAACCTACAAATGTAGGTTCCCAGAACAGGCAAAATTCTAACGTTTAAAAAACTTTCAGTTTTACTGGTCAGGACAAGTATGGCTTCGTTACCGGAACCAATGAAACTAAAGATTTACGTTCCCGCAACTTCCAAGGACCCAAGGGTGCTAGCCGGGAAGTGTTGGATCTGTCAGTGTGAAATGGAAGTGTGTGTGTGTGTGTGTGTGTGTGTCTGAGGGAAAGGCTGATATGAAAAGAGCCGTTCTTGTGCTTGAGCAGTAAATGGAGGTGGAGGTGTTACTGTTCCAATCTCCTACCATAGTAGGAGCTCTCCTTGCCAGCGTTACAATCATGTCTCTTCTAGACGTGTGTGTATGTGTTGTGTGTGTGTTAATTTACTCTATATGGCAGTGGGTGTGTCAGGGGTGATGGTGATAGATAGACTCTAGAGACACCAATCTTTAGTGCCAGACACGTTGCTTCATCACACAGGAAGTGTCTCAGAGGTGCAGTACAGTAGCCCTGTGGATGACAGGACCGTGTGTGACTCACCTGTGGCCCGAGGGGAGGGGGGCAGGCAGGTCAACACTAGGTCAGGGCCAGAGCCCTTTAGACCAACACCCATACCTTGGTAGACCATGACAACAGTTATGTGGTCTCAATACAACGACCATGAGACCAAAACTACTTGGCTAGACAGGGCCTTGTTGCTGCTTCGAGGTGAGGGCAGTCTTGAAGGCAGTACATAACGGGATTATAATATAAATGTTTCTCTCACATACAGTGAATACTTACTACAGGTAGATTGGTATATGCCCATAAGACCAACTTTGTGCGTCAGATATTAAAATAAATATACCATGAAAGGATAGTCAGAACCAAAGTGGCTCTTTGCTCCCAATGACAAGAAGGCGATAGACAAGATGGAGGAAGCTATATGTGCCTCTCTCCTGTTCTCCTACATGCCTTCTCTCCTCCTCTTCTTCCCTCCACATATAGTCACATGCCAGTGCCTCTCTCCTGTTCTCCTACATGCCTTCTCTCCTCCTCTTCTTCCCTCCACATATAGTCACGTGCCAGCGGCTCTCTCCTGTTCTTAGAGGTCCATGCACACACACACACACACACACACACACACACACACACACACACACACACACACACACACACACACACACACACACACACACTGCTCTTAGAGATCCTGTGAGTGCAGCAGGCACAGGCAGTCATTATGAATAATTTAGTCATCTGGCTCTAAGCAGAAATAGACATCTCCCTGCATAAGTGTGAAAACATCACTCACCACCTGAGACCTGGGATATGGCACTGCCATGCCTGTGTGTGTGTGTGTGTGTGTGTGTGTGCGTACATGCCTGTGTGCATGCATGCATACTTGTGTGCGTGTACCACATGACTGTGTTTGTCATTGTGTCCTATAATTTATCCTAAAGTCCCATCAGAACACTAGAATCGGTCAACTTGCCCATAGTGAAAGCTGACAGGCAGGATCATGTGGACCTGCAGGATCCATCACCCAGTTCATATAAGTAACAAGGGCAACCACCCCATTGACTTTGCATGAGAAAGCTGAATAAAACAGAAATACAGAGAACTGACTATCAAGGTCAAACCTGACAGCTGATTGCTTGGAGCAGCTTCACAGTTTGATATAGAGAGGAATGAATGGCTGTTCCTTTCACAACATGCTCATTCAGGGAACTGTGTACGTTTTACAGTGCAACTTTTTTAAATACATGTAATTCATTATGGTGCAGTCTGTGCTATTCATTATTATCGTACAGTCTGTGTTATTCATTGTATTGTACAGTGTGTGTGATAGCGGCATTATTAAATTGTACTTTGTGTGTGATTGGGATTCGGTCAGTGTTAGTACAATAGAGTACAGTGCTCTGTGTGTTATTGGGATTGGGTCAATGTTAGTACAATAGAGTACAGTGCTCTGTGTGTTACTGGGTCATTATTGTAATGTACAGTAGAGCGCTGTGTGTGTGTGATTGGCATTAGCTCATCCAGCTGCTGAATGAGTCTGGAGCAGGACCGCGCAGGGCAGGGCAGAGTAGGGCAGAAGGCAAGCTCTCAGCTGTACGGGACACACACAGATTAACCAGAAATCCCACTGATCGCAGCCTACGCACTCCCCCTCACACACACTTACTGTACATAGGCACGTACACACACATACACACACACATCCTGCCCACCAGGGCAAGAGACACTGACCACTAGTCTATCACAGGCTGTGGTTAAAAGACCTTGGTCGAACCAAGCTGTCAGAAGAGATGAGACGGAATGAGGAGGGTAGTGTGTGTGTATGTGTGTGCGAGTGAATGGCAAACTTTAAATAAGAGGTTCAATCTGGGTCAGGTTATAGCGATGGGTTAAACAGTGTGTGTATGATTGGTAGATTGTGTGTGATGATGAAATCATGGATTTTGACATTGCAGTGTGTGTTTAGCTGTGTCTGTGAGACCTAGTTGAAGGTTGGTAGTTGGATAGTTGAAGTAGTCAGAGTCATCAGATGAGACACTGTGAGGTGTGATTCTATAATGCATGTGAATGGGGTCTGGGTCAGCTCTGCCTGCTCCTCCCTGTCCCTTTCCTGCGTCCTCTCCGTGAGTTAAGGCTCTTTATCAGACGCTAAGCAGTCAAATCATTATTAATCTGCTCACAGCCGACCCAGCGTTAGCTAGCTGGGAATATCAAAACACGTGTGGAGGGGAAGAGCGAAATCTCCCTGGATCACTCTGAAATCCTGTTTGGATGTTTCAGTACATTGCAGCAGGAGTATTGCAGATAGCTGGGCTGAGCCTCTCTTTGTCTCCCCAATGCTGGGGGATTGGAAGGGCTTTCCAAATCTGCACAGGCATGAATTATGCATTTAAAGCGGGGCTGAACTTCCTGATTTGGCCTTGTTTTTTAGCTTGTTTATTAAGAAATGCTAGTGGCCATGACTGAAGCCAAACGAGAGTTGTCTTGGGGGTGTGGTTTGATGTCGGTGTTTCTTGGGTGTGTCTTTGCCATTCAATCACAACAAACAAGGGCAGTAGTGAGAATACAGCGAGGTAAATTTAAGCTAGCTTTGCTACGTAGAGAACAATGTTTTGAAGTTGAGGACTTCTCCTTTCCTGACTGACTTGCCTCAAGATGGTCAGCTAATTCAGTTCTATGTGTAGGCTAAAGCCTGCGGCGCTGACCTTGTGGCCAAGCTGACAGCAGCTAGCTAGCATAGCTTGGGGATAGCTGCAGCTGGCTAGTGGCTTGCCTATATAGCTGATATTTCTCTGTCAAATCACAGTTATGCCAAGAACCAGTGTCTGGAATGTGTTTCATGAAACACTCGTTCTTCAACACCTTGCTATGAAAGTAGCTTGCAACTTAGTTTCAAGGTTTCATCATGTCATGTAAAGACATGTTACCATGGAAATGGAATTAACCTGCGAGTTGAATGCCTGGTCTTCCGTCAGCTGTCCTACAACACAATATACTATAGCTAACAGTAGCAATGTGTGGGTAAAATCACTGGGAAGGAAAGCCAGGAAAAAAGCCATATTACAACCTATGTGTTGTGATAATTGCGTTGTTTGCTCTATAACCCGTTAATTCATACCCACCGTGATATATAAGGCAGAGACAACAGGAAGACAACAGTCACACAGTGGCAGAACACACAGTGTCCAGAACATTTTGAATGGGGTGGCCAAAGTGGGGCACAGACCCAGTTTAGGGGGCCATAACATTTTGAACCTTAATCGATGCAAGCTGGATTTTTTTCAATATAGCTATGATGGTTCAACGCATTAAATGCTTCAGCTCAGGGCCTAAAATTAACACCTGTCAACCGCCAAATGTGGGTAGATTTTGGAATTGGCCACAGTGCAAGCATTTAACTCGTATTTGCGAATAAAAATAGATGTAGAAGTCAAGTATGAGCACCAAAAAAATCAGCAGTATCTTTTTTTGTATTTTTGTTTCATAGCTGGTAGCTAATCACACAAAGACCTACGAATCCTATTATATATATATCCCGTGACGAGCATCAACACTGCCTGGCTGGGGAGTTGTGCACACTGTGATTGAAGTGAAGATACATTTTTAGAAGCGCTGTGCATAAAAGTTGGCCTAATTTACTCTAAAGTCTACTAATGTGAGCCTTTGTCCTTGTGTTTCTTGGCTATTTACATTGTTTTGTTCACAAGCTCGGTTGTTTTTCAATGTTTGAGTATGCTTCAGCGAAGACACATCGGCTACTAGTCAGATTCTCATATCTCACAGGCAGGCACACTGTAACTGATGACTCCAGCGGCTCGAGTGCCATCGTCATAGTATTTTAGACCAGACAGCATCAGGGCTACACATACTAAGACAGAAGGGCGCTGTTTCACTCACTAGAATGCTTTCTCCGGTGAGATTGATTCATCTTGCTGTCGGTGCGCGTCATGGTCAAAATGATCAATATATTCAGAAGACGACCTGGGCCATCCTGGGCCATCCCCTGTACACGCCACTGCAGACCGCAAGTCGCAAAGAAAACAGGAGCTGCCTCCGCTATTCCAGCATAATTTCATCTTCAACATTTTAACATAATTAAATCAGCAATGCTTAGTCTAATGCTGTGACAACTTAAAGATACCAAAAACGATGTAGTCCAATCAACGTAAGCTAAACATCATGTGGCTGTCCATGGCACTGTTTTCTGTTTGTGTGCGTGTGTGTGTTGACTCACCCTACTTGTATCCTGTTCTCTTTCATGTTGCCAAAACAGTTTATGACTCTGTCATACAGTACACGCCTTTAGTTTTTGTTGTCCTAGACTAAGCTACCTGGCTAAAATGCTTGCTAGCTAGCATTACTTCCTTTCATGGGCAACGATGAGCCAGCTATATAAAGGGAAATTTCACCGCAGCTCTAATTCACTATACACTGAGTGTAAAAACATTAATATGGAGTTGCACCCCCTCCCCCTTTTGCCCTCAGAACAACGTCAATTCGTCAAGGCATGGACTCTACAAGGTGTCAAAAGCGTTCCACAGGGATGCTGGCCCATGTTGACTTCAATGCTTTCCACAGTTGTGTCAAGTTGTCTGGATGTCCTTTGGGTGGTGGACCATTCTTGATACACACGGGAAACTGTTGAGTGTGAAAAACCCAGCAGCATTGCAGTTCTTGACACACTCAAACCGGTGCTCTTGGCACCTACTAACCACAATATCCAGAATTCATAGCGATTTTAGGATGTAGTACCCATGGAAGAGTATCCAGTTGATGTGAGAAATATCAAAATGTCTGTGTTTGTAGCCAGCACTTTCAGCCAGAGGATTTCAAAACGGATCTGAAGTCTCAACTGTTGGGGATAGGCCCCGTGTAGCTCAGTTGGTAGAGCATGGTGTTTGCAACGCCAGGGTTGTGGGTTGGATTCCCACGGGGGGCCAGTATGAAAAATGTATGCACTCACTAACTGTAAGTCGCTCTGGATGCTAAATGACTAAAATGTCAAACTAAAAAATGGATGCGATGTCGTTGAAAAGTGTTGCTATTCCATCAATTTTCCCCTTCACTTCAAAGAGGAAGGCATCCGATCAGCCAACATCAGAGCAGCAGAAAATATTTCAAGCTGAGGTAATGTAGCTAACGTTACCTAGGTAATTAGCTAGTGAACTACATTTGTTTATCTAAACCAAAATCTAGCTAGCTAGCTTTCATAATACGCTGGCTGCTGCTATCTGGTGATGTGATTTGTAACTTTGTAAGCTAACGTTAGCTTGGCTAGGTTCCCTTAGCTAACCGTTAGCTAGTTAGTTAACTAACTACTGCAGAGGCTAACGTGACTATGTGTTCTATTTTGAGTCCGTAGACCCATTGGATGAAAGCGATCAGCCTGGAATAAGCTCAAGCTCAACATCATCTGACTTTGAAACAAGCCAGGACAGCCAAAGGTATTTATGAAAGCACAATACCCGCTTGAGAAAACAAAATCACCAATAAACTAAACTGTCTACAAGACAAGACTTTGAACTTTTCACACCCTTGCAGTCATGTGGGAGAGGGGCTGTTAGTATACGTTTCTGGCCTGTTCACTCTATTGTTGGCAGTGCTTTTCTACTCAACAGCACAACTGTAGGCGCTCATACACAACAATACACGACTAGACTGTCTGCAAATCAAGCCCCCCTCAAACTTTTCACATCTTTGCTAACAGCCCATCTCAATGCCTCATTATTATAATAATAATAAGCCATTTAGCAGACGCTTTTATCCAAAGCAACTTACAGTCATGTGTGCATACATTTTTACGTATGGGTGGTCCCTGGGATCGAACCCACAACCCTGGCATTACAAGCACCATGCTCTACCAATTGAGCTACAGAGGACCACCATTATTGACTCTGAGTGTAACAAAACACATACACTATATTCTAAATGTGGACACCCCGTGAAATGTGTGGATTCGGCTATTTCAGCCACACCCATTGCTGACAGGTGTATAAAATTGAGCTCACAGCCATGCAATCTCCATAGACAAACACTGCCAGGAGAATGGCCTTACTGAAGAGCTCAGTCACTTTCAACGTGGCACCGTCATAGGATGCCACCTTTCCAACAAGTCAGTTCATCAAATTCATCAAATGCCCTGCTAGACCTGCCCCGGTCAACTGTAAGTGCTGTTATTGTGAAGTGGAAACGTCTAGGAGCAACAACGGCTCGAAGTGGTAGGCCACACAAGCTCACAGAACGGGACCGGCAAGTGCTGAAGTGCGTAGAGCGTAAAAATCATCTGTCTTCAGTTGCAACACTCACTACCGAGTTCCAAACTGCCTCTGGAAGCAACGTCAGCACAAGAACTGTTCGTCGGGAGCTACATGAAATGGGTTTCCATGGCCGAGCAGCCGCACACAAGCCTAAGATCACCATGCGCAATGCCAAGCGTCGGCTGGAGTTGTGTAAAGCTCGCTGCCATTGGACTCTGGAGCAGTGGAAACGCGTTCTCTGGAGTGATGTATCACACTTCACCATCTGGCAGTCCAACAGACAAATCTGGGTTTGGCAGATGCCAGGAGAACGCTACCTGTCTGAATGCATAGTGCAAACTGTAAAGTTTGGTGGAGGAGGAATAATGGTCTGGGGCTGTTTTTCATGGTTCGGGCTAGGCCCCTTAGTTCCAGTGAAGGGAAATCGTAACGCTACAGCGTACAATGACATTCTAGACGATTCTGTGCTTCCAGCTTTGTGGCAATAGTTTGGGGAAGGCCCTTTCCTGTTTCAGCATGACAATGACCCCGTGCACAAAGCGAGGTCCATACAGAAATGGTTTGTCAAGATCGGTGTGGAAGAACTTGACTGGCCTGCACAGAGCCTTGACCTCAACTCCATTGAACACCTTTGGGAAAATTGGAACACCGACTGCGAGCCAGGCCTAATCGCCCAACATCAGTGCCCGACCTCACTAATGCTCTTGTGGCTGAAAGGATGCAAGTTCCCGCAGCAATGTTCCAACATCTAGTGGAGGCTGTTATAGCAGCAAAGGGGGGACCAACTCCATATTAATGCCCATGGTTTTGGTGTCCACATACTTTTGGTCATGTAGTGTATCAGTCTAATGTACCCTTTTTTGTTTACAGATGAACATGGTTTATTGTATGATTACACATCCTCATGATCAGTCTTCATGTCTTTCCAGGAGACTTGCAGTACAAACAAATAATCTGCAAAAGGTCGAAACAGTGGGTGGTGAAGAACGCGTACGAGCTTCAGTCTTACTGCTAAAACAAATGATGCAGGGAGTTGGTGTATCATTTCAACTTTAATTTGTTGGCAAGTTAACATGCTTCAATAAAATAGTAGATACGTCTGTCAATATACTGTAGCAAATAAGTAGAAATGGCTTGTATTCAAGACAAAGTTTATTTGCTCTGGAGACCGAGGTGAGTTTACACAGTAGTATGCAGTTATGGCAATGTATGATATACAGTAGAAGAAAAATATACTACTATACTAACGCTTATATACCTGCATATGGTGTGTTTGGGTGGTGCAGTGAGGTGTTCGAGTTCACTTTGATACAAGGGGAGAATGTTGTTATGGGACCTTTCACATATCTTGAGAGTCATCAACTTCTTTGTATCCAAGTGGTATTGCCTGTGTGACAAAAGACAAAACACTATTACATATTCATTGGAAATCGTTGTGTACTGGCTGTATTCCTACTGTACTAGCATGGTGTAGAATATGACACATCGCATAGATACACGTTAGCTAGCTAGCTAGCTACAACACACAGGTATACTTACTCTAATATGAGTCATCAAAATATTTCTCCAGTTTGCAAAAAATATTGTGGTTAAACTCAAATAAACTGATTGATAAAAATAAAAAAACATACATTTTTTAATAAAAAAATAAAAAAGGTATAATCTTTGTAAATGATATCATAGGTAGGACTGGTGGAGTTATGTCGCACATGCAGCTAACAAAAAACATATGAAATGTCTGCTCTACCCAAAATTACAACCAAATAATTGCAGCATTACTGCAAAAATGGAAGAGGAAAGTGGAAGGGGGAAAAAGTAAGGAACTTGTCTGTCGGCCCTGCATTAAAGAACATAATTGGTTAAAGAAAATTGTGATAAATAAAAAAGTATACCATTTAAGGACCAAAGGATTGACAGCTGTCCCATATAGTTGGGAAGAGATTTTTGACGTACCGATTCCATGGCATAGTGTTTATGAACTGATATGCAAAACGAAGCCGGATTCAAAAATAGTTTTTCAATTTAAATTATTATACAAAATTCTTGCTACCAATAGAATGTTATTTATATGGGGGATACAATCTTCCCAGCTCTGCAGATTTTGCTGCGAAGAGACAGAATCATTAGTTCATTTGTTTTGGTACTGTCCATTTGTAGCTTGTTTTTGGACACAGGTCCAGGAATGGCTAAATGATTGCAATATTTACCTGGCGCTAACCCTGCAGATAGCACTACTGGGTGATCTGAAAAGTCATAGTCAATCGATCAATAATATAATAATACTTTTAGCAAAAATGTTTATTATCAATTTACAATCTGTAGAAACAATGAGAATAGAAAGGATCAGAACTTTTGTAAAACATCACAGTACAGTTGAAAAATACAGTTGAAGTCGGAAGTTTACATACACCTTAGCCAAATACATTTAAACTCAGTTTTTCACAATTCCTGACATCTAATCCTAGTAAAAATTCCCTGTCTTAGGTCAGTTAGGATCACCACTTTATTTTAAGAATGTAAAATGTCAGAATAATAGTAGAGAGAATTATTTATTTCAGCTTTTATTTATTTCATCACATTCCCAGTGGGTCAGAAGTTTACATACACTCAATTATTATTTGGTAGCATTGCCTTTAAATTGTTTAACTTGGGTCAAACGTTTTGGGTAGCCTTCCACAAGCTTCCCACAATAAGTTGGCTGAATTTTGGCCCATTCCTCCTGACAGAGCAGGTGTAACTGAGTCAGGTTTGTAGGCCTCCTTGCTCACACACGCTTTTTCAGTTCTGCCCACAAATGTTCTATAGGATTGAGGTCAGGGCTTTGTGATGGCCACTCCAATACCTTTACTTTGTTGTCCTTAAGCCATTTTGCCACAACTTTGGAAGTATACTTGGGGTCATTGTCCATTTGGAAGACCCATTTGCGACCAAACTTCCTGACTGATGTCTTGAGATGTTGCTTCAATATATCCACATAATTTTCCATCCTCATGATGCCATCTATTTTGTGAAGTGCACCAATCCCTCCTGCAGCAAAGCACCCCCACAGCATGATGCTGCCACATCCGTGCTTCACGGTTGGGATAGTGTTCTTCGGCTTGCAAGCATTCCCCCATTTCCTCCAAATATAACGATGGTCATTATGGCCAAACAGTTCTATTTTTGTTTCATCAGACCAGAGGACATTTTTCCAAAAAGTACGATCTTTGTCCCCATGTGCAGTTGCAAACCGTAGTCTGGCTTTTTTATGGCGGTTTTGGAGCAGTGGCTTCTTCCTTGCTGAGCGGCCTTTCAGGTTATGTCGATATAGGACTCGTTTTACTGTGGATATAGATACTTTTGTACCTGTTTCCTCCAGCATCTTCACAAGGTCCTTTGCTGTTCTTCTGGGATTGATTTGCACTTTTTGCACCAAAGTACGTTCATCTCTAGGAGACAGAATGCGTCTCCTTCCTGAGTGGTATGACGACTGTATGATCCCATGGTGTTTATACTTGCGTACTATTGTTTGTACAGATGAACGTGGTACCTTCAGGCATTTGGAAATTGCTCCCAAGGATGAACCAGACTTGTGGAGGTCTAAAAAAAGATTTCTGAGGTCTTGGCTGATTTCTTTTGATTTTCCCATGATGTCAACCAAAGAGGCACTGAGTTTGAAGGTAGGCCTTGAAATACATCCACAGGTACACCTCCAATTGACTCAAATGATGTCAATTAGCCTATCAGAAGCTTCTAAAGCCATGACATCATTTTCTGGTATTTTCTAAACTTCTGACCCACTGGAATTGTGATACAGTGAATTATAAGTTAAATAATCTGTCTTTAAACAATTGTTGGAAAAATGACTTGTGTCATGCACAAAGTAGATGTCCTAACCGTCTTGCCAAAACTATAGTTTGTTAACAAGACATTTGTGGAGTGGTTGAAAAACAACTTTTAATTACACCAACGTAAGTGTATGTAAACCTATGACTTCAACTGTATATGGCAAATAGAAATCCAATATGGATGGTGTTAAGTGATAGATGGGTGGTGTTGAATGGAGTTGAAGAATGGGACTAATAACAACTAACAACAACTAATAACAACAAGATAACTAATGTAAAGCATACTGTGTCCATAATAAGTATATAGGTTATAGGTTGAGAGCTTTTGTGAAAGAGCACAGTTAGAAAGATATAGCATATAGAAGAAAACCGAGAGGTTGAGGGTAGAGGAAGTTCAGGAGTAAACACAAACAAAATAGAATTATTGTAAAATTGACTGTGTCCATAAAATATATATAGTATGTATAAGCTGGAAGTAGAGGCCTAAGCATTGTTGTTCACTAGTTTACTCCAATTAGGGAAGGGGTGGTGGGGTTGGAAAGTAATAAAGGGAAATATATTTTTAAAAAGGATATGAATGTATATGTATTTATATGTATGTATGTGTATATGTATGTGTTTGTATGTATATATATATATTTGCGAGATAAAAAAAAACATCTGGGGGATTGGAAGTGATGCAGACAATTACATTGATGGAAGTGACAATCTATCTGTTATATCTAGCCTAGCTGTAGAAGAACGGACATATGCACAGTTTCACATTGTACATCACTCTGTCGTTTAATGACATGTGCCACACATTCTGACAACCCATTCATCCGTAAAGCAGCACACTGTCGTAAACCATAACAACGTACAGTACGACGTACAGCACGTCGTACCATACATAACACTATCTGCAATATTAAAGCTGATCTGCCCACTAAAAAAAGTTAAAAATATCTCCAGTTTTGCTCCTAATGAGAGGCAATGAGGCTAGCTAGGCTAGTTAGCTATCTATAACATTGACTACAGTATATCTTTGGTATAGCAAATACACAGCTAGCTAGCTAAACTTGGCTAGCGTGCCTTGTAGTGGTACTAGCAAGCCCTGTTATGGCTGAATTGATCACCAAATTGTACTGTACTGAACAACACTGCCTCAGGTAAAAAGAGAGCTTATATTGCTATCTAGCTACCAACAGCAAAACAACTTACTCATTTGTCATTTGTGGTCCTCTGTAGCTCAATTGGTAGAGCATGGCGCTTGTAACGCCAGGGTAGTGGGTTCGATCCCCGGGACCATACGTAAAAATGTATGCGCACATGACTGTAAGTTGCTTTGGATAAAAGCGTCTGCTAAATGGCATATTATTATTTGCCCTCCTGAGTCCAGAAAAACACATGTCAAAAATGTTATACATTGATTTGCATTTTAATTAGGGAAATAAGTATTTGACCCCTCTGCAAAACATTACTTAGTACTTGGTGGCAAAACCCTTGTTGGTAATCACAGAGGTCAGACGTTTCTTGTAGTTTGTCCCACTCCTCTTTGCAGATCTTCTCCAAGTCATTAAGGTTTCGAGGCTGACGTTTGGCAACTCGAACCTTTAGCTCCCTCCACAGATTTTCTATGGGACTAAGGTCTGGAGACTGGCTAGGCCACTCCAGGACCTTAATGTGCTTCTTCTTGAGGCACTCCTTTGTTGCCTTGGCCGTGTGTTTTGGGTCATTGTCATGCTGGAATACCCATCCACGACCCATTTTCAATGCCCTGGCTGAGGGAAGGAGGTTCTCACCCAAGATTTGACGGTACATGGCCCCGGCCATCGTCCCTTTGATGCTGTAAATTTGTCCTGTCCCCTTAGCAGAAAAACACCCCCAAAGCATAATGTTTCCACCTCCATGTTTGACGGTGGGGATGGTGTTCTTGGGGTCATAGGCAGCATTCCTCCTCCTCCAAACACAGCGAGTTGAGTTGATGCCAAAGAGCTCGATTTTGGTCTCATCTGACCACAACACTTTCACCCAGTTCTCCTCTGAATCATTCAGATGTTCATTGGCAAACATCAGACGGGTCTGTATATGTGCTTTCTTGAGCAGGGGGACCTTGCGGGCACTGCAGGATTTCAGTCCTTCACGGCGTAGTGTGTTACCAATTGTTTTCTTGGTGACTATGGTCCCAGCTGCCTTGAGATCATTGACAAGATCCTCCCGTGTAGTTCTGGGCTGATTCCTCACCATTCTCATGATCATTGCAACTCCACGAGGTGAGATCTTGCATGGAGCCCCAGGCCGAGGGAGATTGACAGTAATTTTGTGTTTCTTCCATTTGCGAATAATCGCACCAACTGTTGTCACCTTCTCACCAAGCTGCTTGCCGATGGTCTTGTAGCCCATTCCAGCCTTGTGTAGGTCTACAATCTTGTCCCTGACATCCTTGGAGAGCTCTTTGGTCTTGGCCATGGTGGAGAGTTTAGAATCTGATTGATTGATTGCTTCTGTGGACAGGTGTCTTTTATACAGGTAACAAACTGAGATTAGGAGCACTCCCTTTAAGAGTGTGCTCCTAATCTCAGCTCGTTACCTGTATAAAAGACACCTTGGAGCCAGAAATCTTTCTGATTGAGAGGGGGTCAAATACTTATTTCCCTCATTAAAATGCAAATCAATTTATAAAATTTTTGACATGTGTTTTTCTGGGTTTTGTTGTTGTTATTCTGTATCTCACTGTTCAAATAAACCTACCATTAAAATGATAGACTGATCATTTCTTTGTCAGTGGGCAAACGTACAAAATCAGCAGGGGATCAAATACTTTTTTCCCTCACTGTACATTCAGCCACTTGTGAATTGAAGGAAAATCATGAAACAGAGAGACAAAAGATACATTATTTTATAAGTGTTTTTCTTTTTTTCTTGGTGACATTTTTTGGGAAGCCTCGCTTCCCTTGGCATCCATGAATACACACCACTGATAGCTACCTGGCTAGTTTTGTATTGTCTCATCTCTCCTTATGTCCACTGTTAGATCTTTCCCGGGCGAGAAATCCTAGAACTGCTAATATCCCTACAGGTGTAGGATAAATGTGGACATTGCACAAACATCGCCCAGCATGAGTGTAGATACATGTATCAGCTGAAAATCGATTTTCTGCTGTAAGTATCACTTGCTTATAAAGACAGTATGCCTACACTTTACCTAGAACATCAAAATACATGATGTGAAGAGTACAACTTCAGCTGTCTAACCAGAACTAGAATGGGATTATATTTCTATGGTCTATTTGGCAAATCTAAGGATTTGGCTGTCCAACAACACACTGACATTCACAGTTCTCTGGGTGATGGGTGTCTCTGGGTGTCTCCAAGTCTCCAGTGGGTGATAAAGTCCCTTCCATCTATATAAAGTATTACAGGTTATGCAACAGGTGCAGTCAGGTGGCAGGAGAGGTGGCGTGCATTACTCTTTATCCTGGATATGATAGAGTTTGCCTCAACGCATGGGTCCATCAAGCAGAGTTCAATAACTACAGGCAGATGTCAGATGCAGGAGGATTGCTTCTCCTACCGAAGGCTATACCGACCAATTCAAAGTGTCCTCCAGGAGAGAAGAGTGCAATTGCTGAACTTATGTAGATATTCGAAACAAAGTGTTTTAAGCAGTGTTCTACTAACATAACAATGTACAAATATTACACTTGCCTTCCATCTTCGATTGTCATTCACAGCCCATACAGATACTGTACAGCATTTTGTCCAGTGCATGCTGGGGCTACCTTGCCAAACATGTCAGTCGTCATTCCTTCCTGTATGGTGTCCCGTATAAGACAGGAGTTCCCTGACATGTTGCCCTCACCCATTGATAGTACCATTTGATAATAACAAAAGACAATGAAAAGTAATAGATGTGTCCCAATTCAGACAGAAAGCCCCTCTCTTGTCCTCTATCTGTAGGAAAATAAGTAGAGTTGTTGAGTGACACGTATCGAAAGGGTTGTATTACCTTGTTTATTGTCTGTCTGTACATTCTGTTTAATGTGGCAGCACCATTTCACAGTCTCCGGTTCAGCAGAGTAACAGGCAAGCGAGTTAGGAGTGTTTTGAAGTCTGTCTGCTAGGCTGGGGATAAGGAGGTTTTCAGGAGGTCCAGCTGTTAAGTCCTGAAAGAGATACACACGCGTGTGGACACATGAACACACACACACCCCTTTGAGTTGACCAAAAGTGTTGCACATTATGCTAATTACTTTTACTGTAGTACTCATACTAAGCTGCGATACACAAAAAGGTGCTATCTAGAACCAAAAAAGGGTTATTTGTTACTGCGTAATACATCAGTGTGATTTTGAGCTTGTTGATGATCCACTAGCTACACTTTGTGTGTTTTTCATTCAATTCCCAAGCTGCTCTGTCTGTTGTTAAAAGTAAACTGCACGGGTGGGCAAAAAAAGTCCTTTACCAGCATCATTAAAATAATGAGGAACTACAGGAATGAAATGAGCAAAAGGAGAGAGAGAGAGAGAGAGAGAGAGAGAGAGAGAGAGAGAGAGAGAGAGCAGATACGAGAGAAAGAGCAGACAAGATAGCGAAAGATTCCCAATCCCATGAGACTATCTAAATCTAAAAATCTAAATGTTTGCCTCTGACGCAGACTGGTTAATTAAGCTAAAGCTAAGAGAAGGGCTTGCCTTGCATGAGTCTGTGGGATCAGCACAGTTAAGTATTTCAGCCTTACTCAGCCTCCCATTGGCTTTGGACCTTCCACACTACTTAAGCAGTGGAAAATAGAGATAAACTGTCAACTGTCATATTGTGAAAGGCGATATCTTAGCAGTGGTATATTTGGGATCAGGCCATGATAATGATTTTAATCTTACCCAGCTTCTCTGTGCTAGCCTGGTCATAGATCTGTTTGGGATTTTAGACAAATCTATTCTATTTACTCCCATCGACCATGGCAGAGGAGGTGGATAAAACACAAACAAATCTGCTACCAGGATATGATTCAACAAAAAAGAAACAAAGAAGGTCATTATAGCAGACGCTTTTATCCAAAGTAGTAGTTACTTATTATCTAAATATCCCCTGGTGCTGCATTACATTTACATTGTAGATAATTGGGATAAACACATTCATTCACAAGTTGGCTGTAAGCTACGTACGCTAACCTTGTTTGGTTCATCATGATGACACAGTATATTTATAGCCCCTGTTATTTCCTTCTTTAGTAAAAACACAGCAGTCATTTACTGTATCTCCCGTCCCACCCACCTTAAACTGAACCAAAGATAAGAACATCTAGGTGACATCATAGCCAGTGCACTTCAGTGACAGTAGTTACAGTGTATATACTATGTACATATACAAACAAGTGCAGATATACAGTTGCTTAATGGTTGTAAATAATGAGTGAGACAAGGTCACAGTGCAACCATGTACAGAATATTGCAGTGTTATTAGATAACATTAGGACGTGTGTGTGTGTGTGTGTGTTTATACTGTGGCTTAGAGACGGACATGGCAGCCCCCCCCCTCCCATCTCTTCTCTCTCTGTGTTGTTATGGTGGTGTCTCACGGGGGCAGAGATTGCTGAGGACATAATGTGATATCTCCTCTGCTGCAATGTGTAATGTGCTGCTGGGGGCAAGGCCTCTGTTGAACTCAGCCCACTATGTTGTGATATTTTCCTGGCTTCCCCTCTTTCTCCCTCCTCTCTTTCTCTCTCTCTATATCCTCCCACTCTCTCTCTCTCCATCGCTCTCTAACTCTTTACTCCTCCTCTCCCATCTCTCTCTGTCTCTCTCCATCTTGCTCTCTCTCACAATCTATCTTTCCCTCTCCCTCTTTCTCTACACCCATACTCCCTCTCCAACCTTCTCTCTCGTTTCTCCCACTCCCCCGATCTGTCATAGATTATGTGAGAGTCACTGACCAATCTCCAAACACCTTGATGACAGATTGATTTAGAGGTTGAGAGTTTAAGGATGAACGACGATGCAGTTCTCATTTCAGACTGAAGGGGGTGCTACACAAACACACACACACACACACATACACACACACACTGATGCTCTATTCTGATGTTCTGCTAGAATAATCACTTAGTGTGATGTGTGCTGATGTGATGACAGAGTGAGAGTAGTGGAAGAGGACAGGGTAGTCTACACATCTCCACCCTGCCTGTGAAGCTCTGGCAACAATTAGGGAAATTGCGTCGGCAGGCGTTTGACCCCTTAATCCCACAGGGAGAGGAGAGGGAAAATAGGCTTTTGGGGAGTTTGCGGCGACCATTGAAGCATAACAAGAGGCTGTGCGGCTGGGCTGGGCTTTGGTAGACAGCGGGGTGGGGTGGTGGCTATGTAGCTGAAACCCTCCCTTCCCTTTCCAGAGGTTAGCACAGAGCCCAACAGAAACATTGAAAATCCTGCTCTATGACAAGAATGCAGATGATGTTAAAGGGTTTTTCCAGGGACTCACAGGAATCACAAGTTAAGATTCAGACCTTTGTGTCTCAAAGTTAATTCCCTAAAATAATACAGCTTCACTTTCAAGGTCTGGACAAAATCATTTTGTTTGGAGAAGACTTTCAGTGAAGTGACTGCTAAACCGTTGGAATTTACACCTACGCTGTCACTCTCCTTAAACTCTCCCTTGCCCCCTGCTGTTTCAAAGTGGTCATTGACCTGGCAACACTACAGGTACATTTAGATCAGGGGTGTCAAACTCATTCCATGGAGGGCTTAGTGTCTGCTGATTTTGGGGGTTTCCTTTCAATTAAGACCTAGACAACCAGGTGAGGGGAGTTCCTTACAAATTAGTGACCTTAATTCATCAATCAAGCACAAGGGAGGAGTGAAAACCCGCAGACACTCGGCCCTCCGTGGAATGAGTTTGACATGTGATTTAGATCATCAGACAGAGGGCTGTGGACATTACAGAATAACACCTGAAAATATGTTTTCTGATCAACACCAGTCACTGTCCTGTCCTATAAGAACTACAGAGAGAGCTCACAAGAAAATGTATGCACTCACTAACTGTAAATCGCTCTGGATAAGAGCGTCTGCTAAATGACTAAAATGTAAAATGTAAATAAGCTCTGTATGTCATCTTGAGTGGTGTTGTGTTCTAGCTCTGCTCTTGTTTGTCTAAGGGAGTTCAGAGAGGAAGCCCTGACTTCTATCTGTGGTTGTTCTGCTACACTACTGCTGCTCTCTCTCTCTCTCTCTCTCTCTCTCTCTCTCTCTCTCTCTCTGTCTCTCTCTCTCTCCGCTCTCTCTCTCTCTCTCTCTCTCTCTCTCTCTCTCTCTCTCTCTCTCTCTCTCTCTCTCTCTCTCTCTCTCTCTCTCTCTCTCTCTCTCTCTCTCTCTCTCTCTCACACACACATCTCAGTTCTTATCTCTTTGGTCTCACATCTCACTATCACATCTCTGCTCTCTGCTTTTGCATTTCTGCTGTTCTGAGATTCCAGAGAAACGCTTCCTCTCAAGATGTTCTCAGCACCAGGTCTGAGTCATAATCTTCATCATCATCATCACCACCATCCGCGGCAACAGAAGTATAGTTTTTATTATCTTCCCAATCTCCTCCTCCTCCTCCCCTCCTCTTCCTCCTAATCATAATCATTGTTAAAACTAAATATTCATTAAATGTTTAAATATAGTGTGTGTTTAGTATGTGGAAACATGCTGAGGTGCTGTGTGTTGTTCGGATGAACGCTCTCGTGGGAAAGCTGAAATGATATCTGTGTTTCTCCATTTAATTTTTGGAGGAGTAGGAAGAGGAGACAGGTGGAAATAGTCTACCAATGACCTCTTTCTCTCCCCTGAGCTCTCCTCCTTCCCTGTTTCAGTCTTTCTCTCTCCCTCTCTGCCTCCCTGCTTCACTCTCCCTCCCTGTCTAGCAATTTCCC
Source organism: Coregonus clupeaformis (assembly GCF_020615455.1). NCBI lineage: Eukaryota > Metazoa > Chordata > Actinopteri > Salmoniformes > Salmonidae > Coregonus > Coregonus clupeaformis. Next base: position 56,259,979 of record NC_059215.1, read on the forward strand.
TTGTTGTCGGGGTCTTCTTTCATTACTTTCTCTGCTCTCACTCCTTGTTGCCCTCATCTCCCTCGCCCTCTTTCTGTCTCCTTCCCTCCCTCATAGCTCTTCTCCTCTGCAGTTCCATTTCTCTCTCTATCTACATCTCCCCCCCATATCTCCCTATCTCTCTCGATAGCTGTTGTCAGCAGCCTGTCTGTCTGTCTGTCTATCTGTCTGTGTCTGTCTGTTCCATAGGGGGCTGTCTGTCTGTTTGTCACGGTTTCAGCCGAGGCTGCTCCTCTTCCTTGTTCGGGCGGACTTCGGCGGTCGTCGTCTCCGGAGTACTAGCTGCCACGCGTTCGATGTTTCTTGTTCTTTTGGTTTTGTCTGTTCATAACACCTGTCCCTTATTTGTGTCTTGATTGTTCCCCTTATTTAGTTTGTTTGTTTGGGTCAGGTGTTATGCGTGATTGTTTATGTCAGCCTGCCTCTTCGAGTTTATTCTCTCGTTGTGTTGTATTTTACGAGAGCTCGCACTGTGTGCGCTTTTTTCTTGTTTTTCCGCACTGTGTATTTCGTGCAGTGTATTGTTCGCGCCACCCGGTTGGGTTGGCGACTTATACTCTGTGTTTGGACTTAGTAAAGTTCTGTTGACGTCCTCCTGGTTTCCTGCGCCTGATTCCTATCATCCACCTACACCAGTCTGACAGAATCACGCATCGCAATGGAATCAGCAGGAGCGACCGCGCCGACCGCCGATATGGACGAACGTCTTCGTGGTCAGGAGGACCGAATAGAACCAAGTCTGTCACGCCCTGGAGAGGGTGATGAACACTCTACACCGATTGGAGACCAGCGGGGTGCCCACACCTCCAACCACCGACCCAGCTCCAGCGGTCAGCCCTCCGGTTTCATCTCCGGAACCCAGTGGGATTCGGCTCTCGCTCCCGAGGGCGTCACGGCTCCACCGCCCGGGTGTCAAGGGTTCCTGCTGCAGGTGGAGCTCTACCTCGCCACCGTACACCCCGGCGCCCTCGGGACACGAGAGCGTCTCAGCCCTCATCTCCTGTCTCACCGGCAAGGCGTTGGAGTGGGCCAACGCCGAGTGGAGGAGAATGGACGCCGCAACTACGAACTATGCGGAGTTCTCCCGCCGCTTCCGTGCTGTATTCGACCATCCACCAGAAGGAAGGCGGCGGGGGAACGTCTGTTCTACCTCCGACAGGGGATGAGGGAGCGCACAGGACTTTGCCTTAGAGTTCGGACCCTAGCGGCTGATGCAGGGTGGAATGAGCGGGCCCTTATTGACCATTTCCGCTGCAGCCTCCGAGAGGACGTCCAGCGAGAGTTGGCGTGCAGGGACACGTCGTTAACTTTCGACCAACTGGTCGACATGACCATCCGGCTGGATACCCTGCTCGCCACCCGTGGGCGTCCCCGGAGGGGGGGTTCGCCCATTCCACTCTCCAGCGCCTCCCGAGCCGAGTCCTATGGAGCTCGGGGTGCTGGCGCTGGGGAACGGAGGAGGAGGAGCCCACGGGGACCTGGCCCTTGCACCAACTGTGGTCGTGGAGGGCACACTGCGGCTAGGTGCTGGGGCGGGTCCTCCAGAGGAGGAGATGGCAGGTCTAGCATTGGGGGGTCCCCCAGGTGAGTAGGCGTCCTGCTTACCCAGAGCTTTCTGTCGTGCACCTAACCTTGCCTGTTTGTTTCCCACAGGTTGCACCTCGTTCCCAGCATAAGGCGCTGGTAGATTCAGGCGCAGCTGGGAATTTTATAGATCGCCAGTTCTGTGTAGAGTTAGGGATTCCCCTCCTTCCAGTGGATAAGCCTTTTTCCCGTCCATGCCCTAGATAGCCGTCCGTTAGGGTCTGGGTTGATTAGGGGAGGTCACAGCACCACTTCAGATGATGGCGCAGGAGGGTCATGAGGAGAGAATTCAGCTTTATCTGATTGACTCTCCTGCGTATCCGGTGGTGCTGGGTCTTCCCTGGTTGATGACTCATGACCCTATTATTGGGTGCTAGAGAAAGCTCTTAAAGGGTGGTCTGCTCAATGTGAGGGGCGGTGTCTGGGTGTTTCCATAGGGGCGACCTCGGTGGAGAGTCCGAATCTAATGCCAGCACTGCAGATTCCCCGAGTATGAGGATTTGGCACTGGCGTTCAGTAAGACTAGGGCTGCGCAGCTGCCGCCTCATAGACGGGGGATTGTGCGATAGATCTCCAGTCAGGCGCAGCTCTCCCATGAGCCATGTGTATCCCTTTGTCTCAAGAGGAGAAAAAATCTATGGAGACATACATCTCTGAGTCTCTTAGACAGGGATACATACGGCCATCCGTTTCACCCGTTTCCTCAAGTTTCTTTTTTGTGAAGAAGAAGGATGGAGGTCTGCGGCCGTGTATTGATTACCGCGGTCTCAATCAGATCACAGTGAAGTACAGCTATCCACTTCCTCTGATTGCGACTATGACGGAGTCACTGCACGGTGCGCAGTTCTTTACAAATTGGATCTTAGGAGCGCATATAACTTGGGTGCGCATCCGAAAGGGCGATGAATGGAAGACAGCGTTTAGCACGACTTCCGGGCACTACGAGTATCTAGTCATGCCATATGGGTTGATGAATGCTCCCTCAGTCTTCCAATCCTTCGTTGATGAGATTTTCCGGGACATGCAGGGACAGGGAGTGGTTGTGTACATCGACGACATTCTGGTGTATAGTCCTACCCGTGCTGAGCATGTAGCCCTGGTGCGCCCGAGTATTGCGGAGGCTGTTGGAGCATGACCTATATGTCAAGGCAGAGAAATGTCTGTTTTTTCAGAAGTCGGTCTCCTTTCTGGGTTACCAGTTATCTGCGTCAGGGGTGAAGATGGAGGTAGACCGGGTGTCAGCTGTGCGTAATTGGCAGACCCCAACCACTGTGAAGGAGGGTGCAACGGTTCTTGGGTTTTGCGAATTACTACCGGAGGTTTATCCGGGGTTTTGGACAGGTGGCAGCTCCCATAACGTCTCTGTTAAAGGGGGTCCGGTGCGCTATGCGGTGGTCAGCTGAGGCGGACAGGGCATTTGGGAGACTGAAGGACCTGTTTACCTCGGCGCCGGTGTTGGCGCATCCGGATCCCTCTTTACCGTTCCAAGTAGAGGTGGACGCGTCAGAGGCCGGGATAGGGGCCGTTCTTTCCCAGCGTTCTGGTACTCCACCTAAACTCCGTCCCTGTGCGTTCTACTCTAAGAAGCTCAGTCCGGCGGAGCGGAATTATGACGTAGGAGACAGGGAGCTGTTAGCCGTGGTACAGGCCCTAAAGGTGTGGCGGCATTGGCTCGAGGGGGCTCAACACCCTTTCCTCATTCAAACTGACCATCGTAACCTGGAGTACATCCGGGCAGCTAGGGAGACTGAATCCTCGCCAGGCTCGTTGGACTATGTTCCTGGCCCGGTTTGTGTTTAAGATCACATACATCCCTGGGTCCCAGAACGGGAAGGCAGATGCTCTGTCCCGGGTATGACGCAGAGGAGAGGTCAGTTGAGTCCACGCCCATACTACCGGAGTCTTGTCTGGTTGCTCCGGTGGTGTGGGAGGTTGATGGTGAGATCGAGCGGGCGTTACGCACCGACCGAGTCCTCCCTCAGTGTCCTGTGGGTCGGACGTACGTTCCGCTCGAGATACGCGATCGCCTCATTTGTTGGGCTCATCGCCCCCTCCTCTGGCCATCCGGTATCGGCCGGACGGTGCACTGCCTTAGCACGAAGTACTGGTGGCCAACGTTAGCTAGGGATGTGAGGATTTATGTCTCCTCCTGTTCGGTGTGTGCCCAGTGTAAGGCGCCCAGACATTTGCCCAGGGGTAAGTTACAACCCCTGCCTATTCCACAACACTCTGGTCCCACCTCTCGGTGGATTTTGTTACCGACCTTCCCCCTCACAGGGGAATACTACCATCCTGGTCGTTGTGGATAGGTTCTCGAGGCCTGTCGTCTCCTTCCCATGCCGGGTCTACCCACTGCCCTACAGACCGCTGAGGCTCTGTTCACCCATGTCTTCCCGCATTACGGGGTACCCGAGGATATAGTGTCTGACCGAGGCCCCCAGTTCACCTCTAGAGTGTGGAGGGCATTTATGGAACGGTTGGGGGTGTCGGTAAGCCTTACCTCGGGTTACCACCCGGAGAGTAATGGGCAGGTTGAACGTGTCAACCAGGATGTGGGTAGGTTTCTGAGGTCATACTGTCAGGGCCGGCCGGAGGAGTGGGCGAGATATGTGCCCTGGGCCGAGATGGCACAGAACTCTCTTCGCCACTCCTCCACCCAACTAACCCCGTTTCAGTGTGTGTTAGGGTACCAGCCGGTGCTGGCACCATGGCATGAGAGCCAGATCGAGGCCCCTCGCTGTGGATGAGTGGGTAAGGCGCTCGGAGGAGACGTGGGACGCTGCACACGTCCATCTGCAGCGTGCCATACGTCGACAGAAGACGAGCGCCGACCTACATCGCAGTGAGGGCCAGTGTACGCACCTGGAGATCGAGTCTGGCTCTCAACCAGAAACCTGCCCCTCCGCCTGCCCTGCCGGAAGCTGGGTCGGCGGTTTGTGGGGCCGTTTAAAGTCCTGAGGAGATTGAACGAGGTGAGTTATAGGTTAGAACTACCTGTTGACTACAAAAATATTAACCCCTCGTTCCATGTGTCTCTCCTCAGGCCGGTGGTAGCTGGTCCACTCCAGGACTTTGAGATTGAGGAGACTCCTCCGCCCCGTTGGACATCGAGGGGGCTCCGGCGTACACCGTGAGGTCCATCCTGGATTCTAGACGCCGGATGGGGTCTTCAATATCTCGTGGAGTGGGAGGGGTACGGTCCGGAGGAGCGGTGCTGGGTGCCAAGGAGGGACGTGTTAGACCAGTCCCCTACTGACCGATTTCCATCGGGGTCATCCTGCGCGCCCTGCTCCGCGTCGTCCGGGTCGTCCTCGAGCTCCGGGTCGGCGCACGGCTGGAGCCGCGCGTCAAGGGGGGTACTGTCACGGTTTCGGCCGAGGCTGCTCCTCTTCCTTGTTCGGGGCGGACTTCGGCGGTCGTCGTCTCCGAGTACTAGCTGCCACCGTTCGATGTTTCTTGTTCTTTTGGTTTTGTCTGTTCATAACACCTGTCCCTTATTTGTGTCTTGATTGTTCCCCTTATTTAGTTTGTTTGTTTGGGTCAGGTGTTATGCGTGATTGTTTATGTCAGCCTGCCTCTTCGAGTTTATTCTCTCGTTGTGTTGTATTTTACGAGAGCTCGCACTGTGTGCGCTTTTTCTTGTTTTTCCGCACTGTGTATTTCGTGCGTAATTGTTCGCGCCACCCGGTTGGGTTGGCGACTTATACTTGTGTTTGGACTTAGTAAAGTTCTGTTGACGTCCTCCTGGTTTCCTGCGCCTGATTCCTATCATCCACCCTACACCAGTCTGACACTGTTCCATACACTGCACATTTGGGTGCTAATTCATTTGCTGTGTATAACTTCACATCTCTGCATGGTCATGCAGAAAGTGAGGGCGAGTGAGAGGGAGGGAGAGATGAAGAGAGTGAGGGATGAGGAGAGAAGGAGGAAGGAGGAAGGAAAAGAGATGCAGTTTTATCTCTGAGAAACAGAAAACCACATAGACCCTATTGTGTATTCTGGAATTGTTCTTAATTTCGCATCCCCCATCTCTGTCTCTCTCTAGCAATTCAATTTAAATTGCTTTATTGCTTTATTGGCACGACGTAACACTGTACATATTGCCAAAATACTTGGGAAATGTACATCTCTCTCTCTTTCTCTTTCTTTCTCCATGACCTCCTTTTGCTGACTGCTTTTTTGTCATTCATGTCCCTTGTGTTCAGCTTTCCTACTAATCCAGTGGTTTGGTCACATCACTTTCACTGACTGTGTGTGTGCATGTCTGTGTGTGCATGCGTGTGTATGCAGGCATACGTGTGAATGTGCTGAAAACAGCATAAGTTATCGACATGAAAAAGGCAAGCTTTGCGTGGGGTTTAATTTCATCTGAGAAATAGGGCAATACTGCCACAACACCCTCCCTGGCCAAGGTGTATCAGGATTACGTCTAGTTTTGATTTACATTTGGTTGAGTTGTCAATTAACGTAAATTCTACTTGAAATCAACAACAGAAATTCACCATGTCATTGGATTTGTTGTAGGTTAAAAGTTGATTTAATGTCATCACATTTTTTTCCAGTGGGAAAGCTTTCTGTGTGTGTGTGTGTGTGTGTGTGTGTGTGTGTGTGTGTGTGTGTGTGTGTGTGTGTGTGTGTGTGTGTGTGTGTGTGTATCAAATCAAATCAAATTGTATTGGTCGCATACATTTTTTAGCAGATGAAATGCTGGTGTTCCTAGCTCCAACAGTGCAGTAATATCTAACAATACACAACAATACACACAAATCTAAAAGTAAAAGAATGAAATTAAGAAATATAGAAATATTAGGACGAGCAATGTCGGAGTCCGGATATGTGATGGAATGTATAGACATTATAGACAGTATGTGGATAGAATATATAGCATATCTGAAGAATACGTGGATAGAATGGTGTATGTACAGCAATAGTTGAATAGGATGGACTTGACTAGAATACAGTACATACATATGAAATGGGTAAAACAGTATGTAAACATTATTAAAGTGACCAGTGTCCAGTGACTATGTACATCGGGCAGCAGCCTCTAAGGTGCAGGGATGAGTAACCGGGTGGTAGCCGGCTAGCGACTAAGCTAAGGGCAGGGTACTGTGTGGAGGTAGGCTAGTGATGGCTATTTAACATTCTGATGGCCTTGAGATAGAAGCTGTTTTTCAGTCTCTCGGTCCCAGCTTTGAGGCACCTGTACTGACCTCGCCATCTGGATGATAGCGGGGTGAACAGGCCGTGGCTCGAGTGGCTGAGGTCCTTGATGATCTTCTTGGCCTTCCTGTGACATCGGGTGTTGTATATGACCTGAAGGGCAGGCAGTGTCCTCCCGGTGATGCGTTGGGCTGACCGCACCACCCTCTGGAGAGCCCTGCGGTTGCGGACGGTGCAGTTGCCGTACCAGGCGGGGATACAGCCTGACAGGATGCTCTCATTGGTGCATTTGTAAAAGTTTGTGAGGGTCTTAGGGGCCAAGCCACATTTCTTCAGCCTCCTGTTGCGCCTTTTTCACCACACTGTCTGTGTGGGTGGACCATTTCAGATTGTCAGTGATGTGTATGCCAAGGAACTAGAAGCTTTTCACTTTGTCCGCTGCGTCCCCGTCGATGTGGATGGGGGCGTGCTCCCTCTGCTATCTCCTGAAGTCCACGATAAGCTCCTTCATTTTGCTGATGTTGAGTGAGAGGTTATATTCCTGGCACCACTCCGCCAGGGCCCTCAACTACTCCCTGTAGGCTGTCTCGTCATTGTTGGTAATCAGGTCTACCACTGTTGTGTCGTATGCAAACTTGATGATTGAGTTGGAGGTGTGCGTAGCAACGCAGTCATGGGTAAACAGGCAGTACAGGAGGGGGCTGAGCACACACCCTTTTGGGGGCCCTGTGTGGAGGTGTTGTTGCCTACCTTCACCACCTGGGGGCGGCCCGTCCGGAAGTCCAGGACCCAGTCGCACAGGGCGGGGTTCAGACCCAGGGCCCTGAGCTTAATTGATGTGTACTATGGTGTTGAAGGCTGAGCTGTAGTCAATGAACAGCATTCTTACATAGGTATTTCTCTTGCCCAGATGGTATAGGGCAGTGTGCAGTGCGATTGCGATTGCATCATCCGTGGATCTATTGATGCGGTATGCAAATTGCAGTGGGTCTAGGGTGTCGGGTAAGGTGGAGGTGATTATGATACTTAACTAACTTCTCAAAACACTTAATGATGATAGAAGTGAGTGCTACGGGGCGTGTGTGTATGTGTGCATGCGTGGGTGTGTACTGTGTGTGTTTCTGTACGTACGTGTAGTGTGTGTAGTGTAGTCTAGTGCGGTGTGCTTGTGTGTACTTGTATGTGTGTGTTTGTTTTTTACGTGTGTGTATAGTGTGTGCATACGTGTGTGTGCATCATAAATAAGTATTTGATTAAATGTGCTAGGCTTGTCAGGATGTAGGCCTCAAAACATTGCAAAGCAATCACTTTCCTTCTTATTGAGAAGGAAAACAAACATATTGTGCCAGGAAATTAAATGAAGTATACTGATGGCCAGAAAAATTTGTTTTGAGGCTGGACAGCGAGACTATTTGTGTTATTCTGTTAAACTTACATTTGAGAATCACGAACTACATGAGAATACAATTACTAGTATGAGCTAACATCAAGTAACATGGAAGGTGTCACACCCTGGCTCTGGGGACTCTATATGTTGAGCCAGGGTGTGTAGATTCTATGTGTTTAGTTTCTGTGTTGTAGTTCTATGTGTGCTATTTCTATGTTGGCCAGTGTGGTTCTCAATCAGAGGCAACGAGTGTCAGCTGTGGCTGGTTGTCTCTGATTGGGAACCACATTTAAACTGCCAGTTTACCCACAGTAGTTGTGGGATCTTGTTCCTGTTGGTTTGTTCCGTTTTGGTTGTGTTAAACCTAGGACTTCACGTGTCGTGTTCGTTTGTTGTTTTGTTATTATTATCACTAAAGATAATAAAATATGTTTGCTCATCACGCTGCGCCTTGGTCTACTCCCTCGAACGATCGTGACAGAAGGAATCCTACACATATCTGTAGGATGTTAGCTGTCTTAATGTATGCACTTTGGATTATGGAGAGAGGGAGTGTAGTGTAGGTGGAAATATGTAATTTCAGAAAATATGTTATCTTCTCAACGACTTTGTGTCCAGAAATTATTTGTAACATTCTAGCTACATGTAGTGTACAACCCAGCATGTTTCTCCGTTTTCTTTTTGTGCTACGTGCACTTGTGGTAGCAAGCCCAAAATAGAAACCTAGACGGATGCTCAAGCACACATAACCCTCTGCTCACCTACTGTAGCTCTGTGCAATACCCCCCTCCCCTCTTTGCAACACCTTCCTCTCTCTTTGTTTCCGTGCACCACTGTAGATACAGTATTAATCTTACTCTCAAACTCTCTTACTCTTTTATATATTTCTGTGGTGTACACTCAGTAATCTTTATCACACTTTAAAAAAACTCCTCATATCAAAAACACATACTCTGTTTAACTAGCAATACAGGGCCCCTGTCAAAAATGAAATGTTGAAAACAAAGTTGATCCTAACCATCTTATTTTCTTAATTTTTTCTCAACCCCTCCTCTGCAGGTTTTCCTGAGCACCCTCCTTCTGCGTGAGTGTGTTATGGCCTCTGTGATGGACGATTCCTACCGTAAGGTGCTGTTGCTAGGGGCCATCGCCGCGGCGTCAGCCTTCGTGGTCACCATCGTCATCGTGGTGGTTTGTGTGGGCTGCCAGAGGTGAGAGGTCACAGCCCACACCTCTCTCTCTCTCTCTCTCTCTCTCTCTCTCTCTCTCTCTCTCTCTCTCTCTCTCTCTCTGTAAATGTAACCAATAAAGAACAAATACATTGATGTTGCCCCAAACTGTATGAAAAAAAGGCTACTCATTACTCTTCAGTTTTGTAAACCATTCATTTTTCTGGTGCCGAATTCCTGCCTCCAGTGTGTTGTTATGGTGTGACAGTCCTGTGGGATGTGGATGCTTAGACACCTGCTCATGGCTCCCCGGGGGCAGGCAGAGCTGAGAGGTGCCTAGAGAGATGTGTCCTGGGCTGGAGAGAGAGACAGAGTCCCTGGGGCATCTCAATGGTACTAAGTGGCCTCTGTGCGTGTGTAGGTGCACATGTGCATCTCCTCTCCTTTATCTTCACTGAACTGAAAAACACAGGCTAGGGGAAAGCAATGTATGGATGGCCTCCGGGAATCTACTTTCACATGTCCATTTAGATCCGATCGGTACAGGTGAAGAGCAGTAGATGAGGAGAGGAAGCCACATATGAGAATTGAGATCAGTTGCACGTATAGTCAGATATACCTTCACACCTCCTCTCCCACCTCTCTCTCTACTGCTGTCTTCAGCACACCTGCATCACATGGCTCGCCCTATCAACAGTCCCCCATGGATACACCGTTCCCAAGGCGCCCGTAGTGACGTGTTAGCAACCATGGAGGAATATTTACTTCTCTCTGAGTGAAACTCAGCAGCGACATGGTTAATAATAGCACAATAATAATAATTGTTCCTTCATGTGTCCTCAGGAAAAACAAGACCAAGCATCCTCCGGCCAATGGAGAGAAGGGCACCTCAGGAGACATGGTGAGTTATTTTAATTGCCCACGCTGGCCCTTTCACTTTTCCCTTACCCCATATTAACCCCTTCTTTAACCTCATACATTTTTTATTCTTTATGTTGTATATTTCAGACCTACCATCCATTGCACCCCATCCACGATCCCTTTACCGTCGTTTGTTATCGGCCCACCCAATAAATTGCATTCCTAGTACTACCTTACACATGACTTTGAGAGCTCACTCTACCACCCAGCATAAAATCTACTAAATTATCACCCTCATTTATAGCAGCAGAAATATCAAACACATCTACACTCTTAGAAAAAAAGGAGCTGTCTAGACCCTTAAAGGGTTCTTCGGCTATTCCCATTGAAGAACCCTTTTTGGTGCAAGTAGAACCCTTTTGGTTCCAATTAGAACCCATTTGGGTTCCATGTAGAACCCTTTCTATAGAGGGTTGTACATCGAACGCAAAAGGGTTCTACCTGGAACCAAAAAGGGTTCTGCTGGGAATCAAAAAGGGTTCTCCTATGGGAATAGCCGAAGAACCCTTTTGGAACCCTTTTTTCTAAGAGTTTAGCACCACCCAGTTATTGTACATCAGACTGAGCAGTGTCTATGCTCTCTGTATAGGGTGCTCTCCGTCAGCCCAAGAACAGCTCCATGAGTAAATCTGACACTAGGCTGCATGAGATCAACCGCCTGCCCCGCAACGGCAACAGTGAGTAACAATACCAACAACCAATAGACTGCCAACAACTAGAAAACTACCGGTACATTGGTGAAATGGAAACTATGTAACAATGACCTGGTAATACAAGTCCCCCTCCTTCTCGCTCTCTCTAGGTGGGTGTAAGAACCGTCCAGCCAGTATGGACCTTCTCCTCCTCCACAGCCGTCGCTCCACCTCTGACCTCCGCCCCCCACTTGTCCGCCAGCTCCCCCTGATCCCCACCAGCCCCGAGGGGGAGGGAGACCCAGTGGGGGGAGATATCCAGGGGGAAGGAGGAGAGGGGGTCAGAGACCACACCTACACTGAGGTGGGGATCCGGAACTCACCCGTCCGTTGCTTTGACGACGGGCTGTACGAGAGTGTAGGGGTCAGAGAGGTGGACACGGTGCCACCCGTTCCCCCGTCCACATCAGCCAACGGGACTTGCACCGATGGTGTCCGCAATGGGAACGGAAACAGGAATGGGAATGTGCGTATTTATGCTATGAAAGCAACGCAATAGAAGTGTTGACATCGCGTCATCATTGGAGACACTTTATATTGTGACCGCCTACCTGTAAAAATGTTAGTTGTTAATTTTGTTATTTTGCTTTTCATTGGTTGGCCCAATGGAAGGACCAGTACCTTCCAACTCTGTGTGTTTGTGTGTGTATACCTCAGGGGAATGGCAGAGGAGCTGTTAATGGGAGTAGCAGAGGAGGAGGGAATGGGCCCAGCAGTGCTAACGGATCGGCCCTGCCCTCCCTCCCCTCCATGGCCCCCCAGGTCCCCGTAACGGCAGAGTACGCCTCCATACGGAAGGTCAAGAAGGTAAACAGTGTTTTCCAATGGAGTGATGGAACAGCATTATACTGTATGAATTCGTACTCTAATTAAATAAAATTGATTAAGGTGGACAAGGCAACCAAGAAGGAGAATGGGAACGCAGAGTCAGATGACCAATCAAGTCTCCAATCAAGTGTGGGAGAGTCACCCTCTGCCCCGCCCCCTCCACTGCCCCGCAGCCAGGAGTTTCCACGGAAACAGCTGGATCCATTCCACCTGCACATCTTCCCTAAGGTACGCCCCCTGTACGACACTCATGGACAGAGACTCAGTATATTTGTTGTAATTCTTCACCAGCATGTGTACACTGTTAACCCCACAAGGCATTTTTTACTCAAATACTTCTAGTAAATTGAACTCAAAGTCAATGAAAAGTAATTATTACTTAAAAGGTTTATGTGGTATTGACTCAAAACTAAACAAGGCAACAGTCAACATGTCGCCCCCCTCGAATGATGCAGTTAATTACTATAAGCTACCACCTTGGACCAATCACTGTAATTTTGTAAATGCCGGATCTCTATGGCAAGACACATAATTCACCCAAGTTTCATCAAAATCGGGCCAGTGCTGTCTGAGATATTGCATGTGACGAACATACGAACGAAGACAGATCCACAGTCCCCTCCCCGATTTCATTGTGGGGGACAATAAAATACACAAGGGAGCTATATACAGGGAGTACCAGTACCAGATCAATGTGAAGGAGTATGAAGTATTTGAAGTAGATATGTACATGAAGGTAGGGTAAAGTGGCTAGGCATCAGGATAGATAATAATAAGAGTTTAAAAAAAGGCAACAGTAAACATGTAGTCCCCCACGAATGATGCAGCGCCCCCCTTGGGCCAATCAATGTAATTGTGTAAATGACGGATCTCTATGGCAAGACACATCATTCACCCAAGTTTCGTCAAAATCGGGCCAGTGGTGTCTGAGATATCACGTGGGTTAGCTAGACTCATATACCTGAGCATGTGTGCCAAATTTCAGCACTCTGAGTCAAACAGATAAAGAGATATAAACATGTGCTCATTATAGCACCACCGTGTGGCCGATATGAATTTTCTTACATATGTTGAGTCTTGACAGTGTCTGCAACATGTGTACCAAATTGTGTTACAATACGAATATCCTTGACTGATTTATATGCATTTATATGCCAGACCAAGCCCACGCGAATGTTTATTGGTCAATAGCGGCCATGTTGTTTTAGGTACTAGTCTGGACTGTATTTGTTAGTGACAGAGACATGGTTGTTGAATTTGTTCATTTTCAGTCCTGTGGCCTTCAACAAGTGAGTTCCTAGGCAAATGTTATCATTATTAAACTCTTTATGACAGTACATTACATATCTCATAAGTTCTTATTTTGAGGCCTAGCTTTATCCTAACACAGTGGCCTGAAACTCATGGTTTACAGGCCACATTAGGCCTGCAAGTAGGCATATATGTCATTTATCTTTGTGTAGCATAACATTTATAAATCAGTCACTCAATGTACATGCAGAAATACTATATTATTATTATTAAAAACAATTCCAAAGAATTAACCTGCAGTGGCACATACTGGGGAAATAGTTAGTTTGTTGTCATAACTTAAAGAATAGAGTTGATTTGACTTCTCATTTAGTTCTGAGTCAGTACCACATACGCATTTTATTGACTTTGAGTTTAATTTACTAGAAGTATTTGAGATAGAAATGCCTTGGGGTTTTGAGTGTAGATGCTATATGGCAGCAATATTAACCTGTCAGTTCCACCATTTACCCACCAGAGGGAACTATGTCCTCCACTTTGTTATTCCTTCTGCTCAGTGCTCATTGTTTGAGCTCAGAGGAAGATTAGATCTCTAACGCTCCGGGTTGAAGTCCCCCCTTAACCACAGGTCTACGTACAGATCACCCTAACCTCAATTCCTAATCTTAGCCATTGAAACTGAGCTTAGATCAGTGTGTAGGGAGCAATTTCAGCCTGATCTTTATCACTATTTCCAGCCCCATGGGCTCTACTGACCTTATCTGTCCACATTAATAGAACGTCAGATCTTCACAGATTGTGTCTAGGAGAGAAGCAGAATTGATCAAAGTATGCCAAAATCATCCTTTAGTTGTTAGAATATGTCCCACAGACATGATTAAATCTCATTGTTAAAAGTATGCCATAACTCATGATATCATTTTGTAACCAGATAAGCCTGATGGAAATACTGTGTATAAACAGTCAAGGCCAGTTTGTGGGCTGCACTGAAAGAGGGAAATGGAGGGACAATGATTGGATAAAGATCAAACTTTCCTGTGTGTTTGGCAGTCCTACCTGTTTTGTCTTACTGTGTGTGTTTTGTGTGCCTGTTTGTGTGTATGTGTGTGTGTCTGTGTGTGTGTGTGTGTGCGTGCTCACCTGCATTTGCACAGCACAAACAGGGTGATTGTAATCTGCTCGGTCACAGGTTTGGTAGATTGACAGAGCTATGTAAAGTAAACAATGTTATCTTAACAGTGGGTGTGTGTCTGTGTTGTTGCTCTACTTATTTTCTACTGTATGTATGCGTTTGTTTACACTGTATATTAACGGAATGTGTATAATAGTGAGTATGTGTGTATGTATGTGAATGTGAGCATATGCAGTATTTGTGTGAATTAAATACAACTGTGTGTGCGTATGTGTCATGTCATCCTGAGGGGTATACTACGAAGCAGGTTTGAGGAGTTGGCGAGGTAACTTTGGTCAACTCTGATCTCGCCTCGGGATAACCGATCATACAAAAGTGGCTCACCTTTTAGCCAGGTAAATTTGAGTTAGCCTGCTTAACTCACAGCTAACTCCATTGAATGACATGTCTGAGCCACAAGTTGAGGATCAATGAAATCAGATTTGCTCCCTCTTGCAAAGATTGCGTTATCATCCCCTTAATTTGAGGAAGACGAATAATTAGGAAAACGTTTTTTTTGTGTTAAAAAATGTTTAATGTTAAAATACTGTATATCACATTACACATTTAGTAATGACAGAATGCATTTTAAACTTCACACAATGTGACACTTTTGTATGACTTAATAAAAAAAATATATAGATAGGAGTGGGGAAAAAGGTGTTTATGCATTGATAAGTGTAACCGGTGTGAAATGGATAGATAGTTAGCGGTGCGTGCTAGTAGTGTTTCAATCTGTGACGTCACTCGCTCTGAGACCTTGAAGTAGTTGTTTCCCTTGCTTTGCAAGGGCTGCGGCTTCTGTGGAGCGAAGAGTAACAGTGCTTTGAGGGTGACTGTTGTCAATGTGTGCAGAGGGTCCCTGGTTCAAGCCCAGGTAGGGGTGAGGAGAGGGACGGAAGTAACACTGTTACATAAGCACGCCAAGACTGCATTAACGATAAGTAATGAAATAAAGACGGCACTTCTAAAAGACTATTTCACACCATAGCCTGCTGAATTTGCAAGATAACTTTGATTTCGGCTGTAGCCTGAGCTGGATTGTGACGCTAACTGAATCTGCTTAGCTTTAGAAAACCCTGAGTAGATCTAGCTTGCTTTGTAGGATACCCCTCAGGGCTACAGGCCCCCAACCCAATTTTTGTTTATTTTAATAATTTTTTTAGGAACTCAGTCGGGGTCTCAACTTACTGTTGAGAGTTAAAATAGTAGAATCATCAAGGTGCAATTTCGAAATTTGGTAGTGCATCAGCAGTTTTTCTCTTGTAATGTCAGTCATTGACAGTCAATTATCACATGTGAGCTAAAAATGTTTTAATTGGTATCTACACCTTGTAGTAATCATGGCTGAATTACTGAGCAGGCACGCAGGGCATGTGCCCAGGCGCCGTTTCCTCCAGGGGGCCCCCATTGATTTTGTTAGTCACTCTCACTCAGATATCATATGAGCATGGCATAAGTCATGGAACATTTTAGAATAGCTTTCAAATTGCAAAATGTTCTCTCGGCCCCATGGGAAAATGAATAGAATTACATGAAATTGGTTTTAAAAACTGCAAAAAGGTTCTCTCCACCTCATGGCAAAATGTGTAGAATTGCAGGAAATTTGCTATAAAACGGCAAAATGTTCTGTCCGCCCCATGGCCAGATTTTTTAAATTTCAGAAAAGTTGCTTTAAAACCACAACATTTTCTCTACGCCCCATGGCAAAATGCGTAGAATTGCATGAAATTAACCTTAAAAAAAAAAAAATTCTCTCCGCTGTCAAGAGGGGGACCACTAAAAAAATGACCCAAAAGGTGCGGGCCCCCAAACTAGGGATGGGCATTTGAAATTATTTCACTATTCGAATAATATCAATAACAAAAAATTGGAAAATTTCAATGGACACTTGCTCGTGTAGCGTGGTTCGTTCTGCGTTGTGTACTTTTAATTAGGACACTGCCACAACTGGAATTCTGATGGTTGGATTCTTTTTATTTGCCCTGCACACGAAGAGACAACACACAATATGTTAGCCCTTGGCGCAGTCACAGCTCTCGGGCACCTGCGTGAGCACATGAAAAATCACTCAAACACCGTCCCAAGTACTCACAAATTACAATAGGTACCCTAATTAGCGAGCTCGGTGAAACTTCTTAACATAAATCTTTATATTGTCCACATTGTCACAAAACCTATAGTTGCGTAACAGCACTTTGTGTAACATTACATTTACATTTACGTCATTTAGCAGACGCTCTTATCCAGAGCGACTTACAAATTGGTGCATTCACCTTATATCCAGTGGGATAACCACTTTACAATTGATTTATTTTATTTATTTATTTATGTATTTATTTTTGGGGGGGGGGGTGTAGAAGGATTACTTTATCCTATCCCAGGTATTCCTTAAAGAGGTGGGGTTTCAAATGTCTCCGGAAGGTGGTGAGTGACTCCGCTGTCCTGGCGTCGTGAGGGAGCTTGTTCCACCATTGGGGTGCCAGAGCAGCGAACAGTTTTGACTGGGCTGAGCGGGAACTATGCTTCCGCAGAGGAAGGGGAGCCAGCAGGCCAGAGGTGGATGAACGCAATGCCCTTATCACAATGCCATTACCACAGTTTTATATTGACAAATTACAGAGCCAAGGACAACATACCTTGCTAGTTGAAGGTCAGGCAAAAGAGAACAATAAGAGGGTACGTAAGTACAGATAACCCTCGATGGACCAAACCAAAATATACAACACTTTTACAACCAGGTGTATTTAATATAGATATATAAAAATGTTTGTACACCAAAAAATAACATTAGCTATGCAGCTGTAATTAAATAAAGAAAACACATTGAATTATTATTATTAACATCCCCTCTTGACCTGGCCTACTTGAACTGGTCCTTGTGTGCAACTTGGTGCATTATCTAGGGGAACAACATCACAGTACTACATTCACCCCCACTGTTTTACACTAGATTATAAGAACAAAACAAAACACATTACCTCGAAGGTAACAAAGCAAAGAAAGAAAAAAAACATTTCACACCCACAGGGCGACAGAGTAACCCAGTGTAGTCCCTTAATTCTAGACCCACAAATGGTCGATCAGCTGGAAAGCTATCCCGTGAAGGATTAGGAAAAATAAGAGGTAGCTAATCCCTTATTCAACTGTATACAAAAAATGCCAAATACATTTTATGCTGATGAACTACACACAAATCACTCTAAGACCCACTTAGATTACCACATACACAAAGAAAGAAAAAAAAGATAGGCAATATCCTACCGTCACTGAGAAACCAAGAACTGTTTCATTTCCTGTGTAGACATAGTTTGGATTAGCCTATTCACTGGCTTAATAAGTCTACCTAGTCTAATCCGAACACCCTCCCCAAAAACCTAGCAGGAATGTCACGGACAGCACTAACCGTGCTCAGAGGTCTAACCTCAGGTTGGGGAATACTACAAATCGGCATATCCGGAGCCAGCACACTTTCAGTTACAGACTCAACACTAGTAGTGTCAGACGACTGATCAGAATCCTGGTAGATTGTCACAGACCACACTGACGAAGCATCTTCAACCAAGTTAACAACATCTGTCACAGCACCATCCCCACTGAATGGAGTTTCGCTATCAGAACTCTTGTAGGCTTTGGGGATCTCTCTCTGGTCCACTTCTGCTGAGCACACCTCACTCAAGGGGACTTCATACGGTTGTTCCACTTCACTTCCATCAGCTGGGACTCCACCATCCTCTTGGAGTATCCTCCCAGAAGACTCAGGAATGCTTGCTACCCAGTGGACAGTCCTTGCGTCACTCCCATCCACTTTGCTGGACGCTGCAGACATCTCAGAGATCACGTCACCACTCGATAGAGATCCGTGACCCTCAGGTTCACCCCAAGAAGGCAAAGGCAGAAAGTTGACTGGCATAATCAGGTTCCTATGCACAGTTTTGATGCGTCCAGTGGTAGGGTGTTGTATACGATATGTGTTCAGTGAGCTGTTCTTCGCAACCACTATGTACACTGCACTGTCCCAGCGATCAGCCAGTTTCTTCTTGCCCCTCTCTCCCTTGTTAGCAAGTAGAACTCTGTCTCACTTCTCTACCGAATGACCCTTCGACCGTCTGTTGTAGACCTCGGCTTGTCTCTTTTGTTGCTTACTGGCATGCTGCTGGGCCAATGTCATGGCCTCTCTCAGATCCTCACCCAGAGACTGGACATACTTATCCACATCTACTGTGCCCCATCCAACAGCACACTTTCAAACATAACATCTACCGGCAACCTAGGGGTGCGTCCAAACATCAAGAAGAAGGGTGGAAACCCAGTAGTCTCGTGAACAGTGCAGTTATAGGAGAATGTCAATGTGTTCAACATCTGAGGCCATTTAGCCTTAGACCTAGCTGGCAGAGCTCTAATCATGCCACCCAATGTGCGATTCAGACGTTCTGCTTGACCGTTACCCATGGGATGATAAGGTGTGGTGTGGGACTTTCCAACACCAGATAACTGAAGTAATTCTGCAATAAGTGAACTCTCAAAGTTAGCACCCCTGTCAGAATGGATACAATCAGCGAACCCATAAATGCAGAATAAATTATTCCAGAGAACACGAGCAACAGTCTTAGCAGACTGGTTTGGACATGGATACGCACAGGCCAGCTTAGTAAAGTGATCAGTCACTACTAACACATCAATAGACTTGTTGTTTGAATCTTCTGCAGTCCAGAAATCAATACACACGAGTTCCAAAGGTGCTGTGGAGCTCTTGCTTCAGGCTCAGGTGCTTTACTCAACACGCATCTCTTACAGTGGGCCACGTATTCCTTGACATCCTTTTCCATAGAGTCCCAGTAAAACCGCTGTCTCGTAAGCCACAATGTGCGCTGCTGACCCTGATGACCAGCATCATCATGAACTCCCTTCAACACAAGGCCTCTCAAAGACACAGGTACGACATACTGGAATATTTTCGTCTTACTCACTGGGTGTTTTGAGACTCGATACAGAATCCCTACTGTCTTTAGAGTATAAACTGTTTCATTAGCTTCAAGGACTTGCTCTCTCCTAGATGGGCGCCGGCCTCTATCTACAAAGAACATGACTCTGCTGATGACAGGATCCAGTGACTGGTTATCATACAGTTCCTTGTGTGCAAAGACAGGTAAAGGGCTCTGACCCATGGACATCAACTTCTCAAGGTGCTGCACATGTGAAACGGCCCTCACCATCATCCCATCGGTGGTGAGCATGGAGGACAGCAGACACCTCTTCACAGGAAACCAACCCACTGACATCGTCTCCAGCTCTACTCAACTCACTCCCAGGAGCCATAGACGTTCCACAGCCAGCCTCGGGCTGTTCACAGGAGAGGCGGAACATGTCTTGAACATCATCCACTCGAAGGCCTCTGGCTTCCTCCAGCAGGACATCATATGGAATTCTTGTCAGTCGGTGCAGAACTGTGGAGCGGGCAAATGGCTCTCTGCTCAAAGCATCGGCAACGACATTCTTGGGACCTGGTATGTACTGGATATCAAAATTAAAGGGTGCCAGCTTTGCAACCCATCTCTGCTCACATGCATCAAGTCTCGGCTTTGTAAGAATATATTTGAGTGTTATTGTTGTCGGTCCACACAGTAAACTTATGCCCTCGCAGCCAATGGCTGAATTGATCATGAATAGCCCATTTCATGGCTAGAAATTCCAGCCGGTTAGCAGGATACTTGGATTGTGCATGATTAAGAGATTTACTAACAAAAGCTATTGGCCTGGCTATTGCCTTCCCATCTTGCACTTGGGATAGTACAGCTCCCAAACCACTAGTAGATGCATCCACAGAAAGTAAAAATGGCAGAGAAAAATCTGGATGAGCCAGCAGTGCCTGGTCAACTAGTGCTGATTTCAAAGCTTCAAAAGCGAGTTGACATTTGGCTGTCCAGTCTGCAGCAGTGAGCCTGCGAGAGGGACCAGGCCTCCTCCTACCCTTGCCTCTCCTAGGCTTCTTCAGACCTGTAGTTAGCTGAAACAATGGCCTAGCAACCATGGAACAATTCTCAATGTAGTGCTGATAGTATACTACCATACCAAGGAAAGAACGGATTTTGCTAGGAGACGGAGTGACACCATCAGCTTCCATCATCTCACTCTCAGTCACATTCAAAATAGTTTGAACTTTAGCAGGGTCAGTGGCTACACCCTCCTGAGAAATGATGTGGCCCAAAAACTTAACAGACCTCAAAAACTTGCACTTAAATGGAGACCGTTTAAGATTGTGCTCCTGCAACCGCTGAAAAACTATATCAAGTCTCTGCAGACTCTCTTCCTCCGTCTTAGCAAAAACCATCAGATCATCCAAATAACAAAGGAGACTTAGAAAGTTTTGGTCACCAAAGATGGTCAGCATCATTCTCATAAAAGTAGCCGGGCTGTTGCAGAGGCCCTGAGGTAACCGATTGTACTCGTGCAGGCCTAAAGTAGAGGAAAAGACAGCGTATTTCTTATCCTCTTCATGCAGTGGCACGTTATAATACCCTGACGTCAAGTCCATTGTGCTGAAGAAGGCATTACCTCCCAGTGCGGCCAGTACATCAGCCTGATGAGGCAGGGGATGAGCATCCTTTACTGTGCGGGCATTTAACCACCTAAAGTCAGGACACAGGCGCAAGTCCCCATTCTTTTTCCATACCAGCACCAATGGTGAGGCATACTCGCTGCTGGATATTCTGACGATTTCCTTTTCCTCCATATCATCCAGTGTTTCCCTGAGTTTTTGGTAATGAGCTGGAGAAAGCCTAAGATAAGGTAATCGAAATGGGCGGTCATCAGTCAGCCGTATGCGATGGCAGAACTCCTTTGCCTCACCACAATCTAGGCTATGTCTAGAGAACACTGTGTCATACTTCCCAATTAAATTGACAAGTTTATCTTTCCAGAACTGTGAAACTGGACACTCCTCAACAGACAGGCCTTGAAGTCCAAGATTGCTCAGTGTACTGTTGCCATTAACTACACTGCCACCAACTGAACTCTTAGCTGTCAGACTGCCATGTGAGCTGTCACATTTAACTTTTGCCATGTTCTGGTAAGCTGCTTGCTGCTTGACATCATCAAAATCCTGCAATGCAATGCAAGGGTACACATCCGCCACTTTAGCATTTCGGCTCAGGGTAACTGGCGATGTTGTTGGATTCACAATCTTCACAGGGAGCCATCCATCCCCCCACAGAGGCGTAACTACTCTCCCCACTAATATGTGTCGATTCACACAACGAGACGTGCTGGGCTCGACAACAACAGTACTGCCCACAGAGAGTTTTGTCTTTGGGGGTTGGAGCGTTACTGCTCTCTTCAACTTAATGGTGCCCACTTTATCTGGGATGGAGTCTCCTCTCCTTCTCTCCAGATTTGACAGGAGACGCAGGAAGTGGCTGTCTTCACACTGGCTAGAGGACCCTGGTGTACCCACCACCCGCCAGTAGCTGTCATTTGATTTGAACTGTCTAATCAGAGACTTCAACACATTAGTGCCCACAATGAGTTCATCAACCTGCCCATCTACAATAAGTACTGGGACTACATAGCTGAAGCCATAAAGCTGAATTTTTAAGTCACACATGCCCACTTGGCTAGTTTGCGTCCCACCACAACCCACCAGGATGATGTCTGAAGGAGCTAGAAAGTTCCCCTCTACCACTCCTGCCTCCCTCAACCGAGGTACAATATCTGCTCGCAGAGTAGTAGCCATGGACCCACTATCTAACATCCCCTTCAGCTCAACTTTATCCTGTACTAGCACAGTGGTGTAAAACAAACTGTCATTCTGAGTATTTCTCATTGTGTTCTGAAAAATTACTGTGTTGTTTTTGGGTACTGATTCACAAAAATAAGAATAAACAGATCATCAGTGGAGGAAAAATAAGACTGCCCCACATTGCCCTCCTCAGAACGGAGGCTTTCTAGTTTTCCTGAGACCTGCCAGTCTGTCCACATCCAGGGCTCTGTCGCTGCCCAGTCTCACTACAGTCAAAACTCATGTGGCCCGGAGAGAAGCACTTGAAGCACAGCTGGTGCATCTGACAGTGAACTTTGGTCCAGTGATTAGTGCTTCCACAGACAGCGCACTCACGCTGACGTTTGTGGAACTGTTTACGGGGCCCTCTGTTCACAGACTGAGTATTGCTGACCAGAGCCTTCTCTAACAAAGTCAAAACTTTCTCTAATGTCCCACCCTCAGATACAGATGGTGCCTGGTCTGGTTCACTTTGAGAAAAAGATGACACATTAGGTCTGTTCACAGGACCCACTCCCTCCTGGGGGGAGTCAAAGACGGCAGCCACCTGCTTTGAAAGTTGTGTTCTACATGCTTTACGTTCCCTTAACAGTTCATCCAAACGATCCTGTACCTCACTGGCTGTCCAGTCATGAAGGGATTTGCTCTTGAACACTTGGGCCAACTCTTTATCAGGACAGTTGCGTACAAACATGACTGCCAACTCTGAGCACTGATTGGGTAAGGTCCTGCCCTCACTTACAAGGTACTGTTCGGCTGCCTCTGCAGCTTTGTTAAGCCTAATCCAGAAATCTAGTGGACCCTCATTAGCATATGGTTTGATTGAATATAAATCAGCTAATGGCATACCCGAGCAGACAGTATCCCCAAAGTGTTGCTTGAGAACACTGAACACCACCTTAACATCTGTGGCAACAGGGTTGTTACGCATCCAGACTTTGGTCACATCCCGTGCCCTCCCCATGAGCCTAGACATCCCCTCCCCAACATTCTCAGACCCAGTGTAACCCCTCTTCTCTAGGTAGACTCCCATTAGCTCCTCCCACTCCAGGACAGAGTACTTATCTGAGCCATTGCCCCTAAAGAAAGGTGGAGCACTAACATCTGACTTCACAACCAGATTCAGCTTGGACGCATCAATAAAGGTTGACCCACACTGCTCAGGCAGGGAAAACTTCTGGGGTTGGTGAGGGGGACGGGCAGGAGAAAGACTTGAAACCCCAGGCTGCAGTAAACTCGCTCTGATAGATTCTCCTATCTCTGAACCAATCTGCTTAATAAGGTCACTAAGCTGACTTGGATGCGTCCCATTATTACTGAGGACTGTGGGTGATGGTACAAAGACAGAGGTGGGATACCCTGGTCAGGTGGAATAAACAGCCTACCCCTCCCAGTGCTTGCAAACTCAGGACTAGCAAATGCTCTACTCCCAGGAGCTGACTGTACAATTGGTGTAAATGGAAGGACACCCCTACCTCTACCCACACTAAAATCCCCAGCATAACTCATCTTATGGACTTGAGAGTCTTCCATGGCTCAACAAAGCACTAAAATACAATGTAATTTACTGCAGTCAAATACAAAAGAAATTGCAATAAACAAATTCATCCAAAACATACAAATAAACAGTCAACACGTGCATTTAATTTATTTTTTACCTTTTTTTAACTCGGCAAGTCAGTTAAGAACAAATTCTTATTTACAATGACGGCCTACACCAGCCAAACCCGGACGATGCTGGGCCAATTGTGCACCGCCCTATGGGAGTCCCAATCACAGCCGGTTGTGATACAGCCTGGAATCGAACCAGGTGGTCTGTAGTGACGCCTCAAGCACTGAGATGCAGTGCGTTACACCACTGCGCCACTCGGGAGCCCTAATGAATATGCTACATTCACCTTCACTATTTACAGTATATATTCGCTTACAGCAAACCATCAGCAAATGCGCATGCACAGATCGCGCACCTCATCCACATGCACAGCTCCGTTGGTCGGCTTGAGCTGACCAGTCGGCAGGTCACTGCATCCGTTTGTAGCGTGGTTCGTTCTGCGTTGTGTACTTTTAATTAGGACACTGCCACAACTGGAGGTCTGCTGGTTGGATTATTTTTATTTGCCCTGCACACGAAGAGACAACACACAATATGTTAGCCCTTGGTGCAGTCACAGCTCTCGGGCACCTTGCTAGTTGAAGGTCAGGCAAAAGAGAACCCAGGTGCTGCGTGCACACATTCAGTGCCCAACAGCACACTATACAATACAAGTAAAATGATATACAACATAATTCTGACAAAATAAAAGACATACCTGCACACGAAGAGACAACACACAATATGTTAGCCCTTGGTGCAGTCACAGCTCTCGGGCACCTGCGTGAGCACATGAAAACTCACTCAAACACCGTCCCAAGTACTCACAAATTACAATAGGTACCCTAATTAGCGAGCTCGGTGAAACTTCTTAACATAAATCTTTATATTGTCCAAATTGTAACAAAACCTATAGTTGCGTAACAGCACTTTGTGTAACATTACCACAGTTTTATATTGACAAATTACAGAGCCAAGGACAACATACCTTGCTAGTTGAAGGTCAGGCAAAAGAGAACAATAAGAGGGTACGTAAGTACAGACTTTTACAATCAGGTGTATTTACAATATAGATATATAAAAATGTTTGTACACCAAAAAATAACATTAGCTATGCAGCTGTAATTAAATAAAGAAAACACATTGAATTATTATTATTATTATTATTAACTTATTAACATCCCCTCTTGACCTGGCCTACTTGAACTGGTCCTTGTGTGCAACTTGGTGCATTATCTAGGGGAACAACATCACACTACTACACTCGCACGAGAGAGAGAGCCGGTGCGCTGCGCTCTGCTTGTTTCAGCAGAAGGGTGGGGGAGTGTTGAGAGAGGAGCAGTGGCCGGTGTGTGTGACAGTCTATGTGTGTGGCACGGAGGGAGAGAGAGAGAGGGAAAATAGCCATACCGACTCACGCTAGTTAGACAAACTTCAGTTGCTACACATGGAGCCTCTGACTGTAGCGCTGCTTTAATTGACTGACAATAACAACAAGCTACACGTGTCAAACGTGTATAGGCTACCAGTGCGTCTTTTTTATGGGGTGCACTGAACTGTTGAATGTAATGGTCTATCCATGTAGGCTTTGTAGCAATGTCACATAGATCATTTTATTAAAAAAAATTTATTCTCAAAAATGAATGCTCTCCCAAGTAATCTAATACTAACGTCCATTTTGATATTCGAATATTCGAATAACCGTGCCCATACCCCAAACCAAATCTCTCTTAGGGTCCCCAAAAAACTAGGGCCGGCCCTGGTGTCATGATCTCAGGCTCTCTAGTGTGTCCTTGAGAGAGATCTTGTTTTTGTCTATTTAGTGTGAGTGTTTTGGAGAAAGCAAGTGATCGTTGTCTCTTGTTTATAGTTGAATGACATGGCAAAATTTAGATTTCCGCCTAAATAGACATACCCAAACGTAATTATTTTTCATGAGATGGCCATAAACAATAACTGGTAATGTTGCATGGTTTTAGAAAGATTTGGAACTCACCTTTCTTGTAAAAAATAAATATAAAATTGCTGCGGTGTACTCCTTTTGAGGACACAAGCTCAAGTACATAGTACAAATATTATGAAAATATGAAAGATCATATATTACTTTTTTCCTATTCAACAAAGGTGGGCTATTAGGGCTTGAAATAATGGAAATGCTTTCTAAATATAGTAACAATCAAAGTATAAATTACTTACAGTAAGATTGCACATTTCTTATAACTGTAAAAGTAAATATGATCATACTTAGCGACAGTACAATATTTGCACTATAACGCTGACAGATAATTTTCTCCTTAACGTCCACTGAGCGGTGCAGAGACACCATTCAAATGTGTGCAGATTAGTTACAACTTCAGCTTTAAGCACAACGTGATTTTGTCCATCTGTGACCAAGAGTAAGTGGTCTTTGTTCAATTCTATGAAATTATTCTGTCGTTTCTCATTTTGAGAGCTCTAAACCCGGCGGAGAATATCACAGCGAGATGAAACTAGTATGAAACCGCTCAAAGTCCCCCAAATAGGGGGCTTATCATCTACAAGGATATTATGGTCATGTTTATGCGTGTGTACTGTAGCCTATATGTGTGTATGTGCTTCATAGCTCGTGTGTGTGTGTGTTTGTGAGCCTGCGGCCCCGCCCTTCTCCTGCTCTGTGGAGCACATGATGTGTGAGTGGCTAGCGGAGCAGAGGAGACATTTATGCAAGAGCCTGGCTGACTACCAAGCCATGTGTGAGTGAGTGTGTGTGTGTGCACGTGCGCATGTGCGCGTGTGTGTGCTTGCATGTGTGTTTTGTTAAATGGCATCGAGGGAAGAAGAAACAGCAAACAGGTAGCCGTCCAGCCAGAGGAATAAATAGTACACACACTGATTTCATCACTGGCTCTGGAGAGGGCAGCTGTCACGCCCTGACATAGAGATCTCTAGTTGGTTTGGTCAGGGTGTGAATATCTATGTGAATATCTAGAATGTGTATATCTATGTTGGCTGGGTGTGGTTCCCAACCAGAGGCAGCTGTCGATCGTTGTCTCTGATTGGGGATCATATTTAGGTAGCCATTTTTGCCTACCTATGTTGTGGGATTTTGTTTCTGTTTGGCGCGTTTGATTTTTAGCCTCTTGAACTTCACGTTCTGTTGGATTTTGTTATTTTGTCGGTGTTCATATAATAAACGACTATGTACGCATACCACGCTGCACCTTGGTCCGATCCTTTACTCAACGAACGTGACAGCAGCTTAATTTACAGAACATTAACTATTGGGCTATGTAATTATTGAGTTTGATCTTTGTTAGAATGTAAATTAAATTAAGATTTTATAAACAAGCACAATCAACAAACAACTCCTGAACTTTAATGAACTTTAATTGTGTTTACTAATGTCGCTCATAAAACGTTCATAATCACTGACACCATAGATGATGGATATGTATGAGTTTCAGCTTTCTTTTTGTACCATACTGGTAAAGAAACCTCCTGGGAGTCTTCTCCTGCAGTGGATTTGAAGTGTAGATATGACAGTGGGGACAATGGAGTGTCTCTGTGTGTGATAGAGAGCAATAAACATCTGGATGTTGGTAGCACTCCTCTCTCACTTTAGGCTGAGAAACCTCTGACTGATCGACCAAGAGTTCAAAATATCCACTGATGAAGAAGAAAATCTAATTTGATGGCAGCATCTGATTCTGGTTATGATTGCTGTCTGATTTCTTGGCAGCTGTGCGCTGAGTGGTCTGTCTTTTGAGACACACACACAAACGGACACACAAACAAACACACAAAACACACACACGTGGGGAGCATCTTTGATCTGGGGGCCATGTATATGCAACACAACACACATGATTCATTAACCATCAAAATGTCCTCAAAAACATTTCACCCTCTGTCTGACAGTACTGTTTTGTTGTGATCAGAAAAAACAACAACCAAAAGGACAAGAGACAGCAGTATGGTGGAGGGGAGACTTTAATTGAACCTGACAGCATAGTGAAGCTGCATAGAGATTATATGCTGTAAATGGGGAGATATTTAATAGCACTACACATGTACACTTACAAATGTGTGAACAGAGATGATCTGATGCCAAAAGATAATTTCATCCATATGCACAACGATGCACAACCATTTCAACAACCATGGCATTCCTCTCTACAAACACAGTCCCTCACCGTTCTCTTACAAGACTAGTGGTGGGACGGATGGGTAGACAGTCACATGAGATCCACTCACACACACACACACACACACACACACACACACACACACACACACACACACACACACACACTCCTTGCTGTTCAGTGTGGACTGTGTTTACATTGTTTCCCTGGATAAACATTTGCAAGAGAACTCACACACACACACAAACATACAGGTCTCCTGTATCGTATGTCCATGTATATGCAGGCCGGACATAAAGCTGAGCTGACCTACCAGAGATAATCTACAGTGTGTGCGTTCATGTTTATGTGTGTCTGTGTCTGTGTCTGTGTGTGAGTATGCATGCATTGAGTTGTTTTGCTGGGATTTATACAGTATATTGTTCAATACAAGGCCCTTATTCAAAAGGTGTCTCGGAGTATGGGTGCTGATGTAGGATCATCATATATAATCATATTCATTATGATCTAAAAGACAAAACTGATCCTGTATCAGCACTTCTACTTTTGAGGCTCTATTAGTGAGGCTTATGTGTTTTTTTGTTGAGCAAAACTTTTTGTGGAGGTACTACGCAGCGCACAGACCCCCTCGCGCAGTCGAGATAAGTCGAGTTTCCTTGTAAGCCTATTTGGCGGGGAAACTGTGAAGCCAGCTGTATAGCCTATTGCATGTTTCTGTTTATGAGTCTTTTATTAAAGAATGTGAAACAATGTTGTCTTTTTGCGGCTTTTCATTGAATCATGCATAGCTGTTCTTTTTGTGGCCTAATATAAATGTGTTCATATGGCCAGAATATTATCTATAGGCTAAAAAATATGTATCTGGTAAAAGGCTGACATTTGGACGTTTCAATTAAAAAAATACTCTTTGTCACATGACTATAGAAATGGAAACATTGTGATTTTAGAGAAACAAAGTAACAATAGCCTATGATTAAAGGGTTAGGCTATACTGGGTTCTCACCATCATTATCATGATCCACATCATTCCAATTCAATCAAGTCACAATTATCAGCTTTGGTATTGACATCAGTGAGCAGGCTTTCAGAGTGAGGCGAGACACATGGGTAGGCCTACCAACGGAAAACGTCTGAAAATGATTATCAATAAGCAATAGGCAACAGATCTCTTCACAGCTTCCCCGGTGCTTCACAGCTTCCCCGGGAAACTCAACGTATTATAGCCTCACGTGAATGAAAGCGGAGCGGAGGAAGGAGTTTGCTTCTGCTGCAGTGTTCACCTTAATATATGATGTGTTGCGGCGGGGCTTCGAGCAGTGAGTATGGGCCCTGGCTACCAGGCTGACAGCAGAGCCCTCACCTCTGTTCTCTGTGTGTCCACCAGGAGGCGGTGTTCATGGGAAACGGGGAGCAGTACATCTGGAAGCCCCCTGAGGACAATGGCATTGTCACCTTGCACCCAGCGCCTACACCCCCGGGGGAGAACGGACAAGGATACATACCCACAGCCTTGGAGGTGAGGGATGTGTCTGTGTGTGTATGTAGGTGGGTGGTGGAGTGGGCGGGATGAGGTAAGTGTGTCATGGGGAGATTTGTGCATTACTTAGGGAATATATGGTTTGTATGTACTGTAAATGTCTGTTAACTTTATGTGCAAATTGTGAAAGAGGGGGTCCTGTTTACCTAGAGAGCTCCTCTTTGATTGGCTTTGCCGCCATAACACAGACAACCTTTGACCTCTATGCCTTCCTGAGTCAAACTTGGTCAGGGGCCTGGTATCTGGTTACACTGCAGGGTCGAATTACACCCATGTTGAACCGCAACGTGGGGGTCGACCCATAACTTCCACACCCTAACCCTTAGCTCTGACATATCAGTCATACTATGGGACCAAGTACTTCTGGACAGTTTCACTTTTGGCTCAGTTGCAGACCACCAGGGGACTCTTTATCGGGTGTTTTTCTATTTATTTCCATATCATTTCCGTTTCCGTTTACTTTTTTCCCTCACTGTACACTACCGGTCAAAAGTTTTAGAACACCTACTCATTCAAGGGTTTTCTTAATTTTTACTATTTTCTACATTGTAGAATAATAGTGAAGACATCAAAACTATGAAATAACACTTATGGAATCATGTAGGAACCAAAAAAGTGCTAAACAAATCCAAATATATTTTGCCTTGATGACAGCTTTGCACACTCTTGGCATTCTCTCAACCAGCTTCACCTGGAATTTGTTCCAACAGTCTTGGAGTTCCCACATATGCTGAGCACTTGTTAGTTGCTTTTCCTTCACTCTGCAGTCTGACTCATCCCAAACCATCTCAATTTGGTTGAGGTCGGGGGATTGTGGAGGCCAGGTAATCTCATCCCATATTTTCAGGTTTATAATGCCAGGTTTATACACAGAGAATAGAAATACGAACGGTATCTTAGAGTAGACGAGGAGAAGGAGAAGAGGAGAACAAAGCAAATAAAAGATACAGTACAGGCTTCCTCAACAGCTGCAGTTTTGAAACCCCCATTCGTCTTGTGACTTCCTTCCTCTGCTGCAAACACACACACATACACATACATACACACACATGCACACACACACACACAATGGCTGCACAGATCACACAAACAGCGCAGGGCATGGACTTTGTTTATCAAAAAAGATCACCACAGATTTTTGGGGGCAGGGTAAATGTGGTGCTAGAAATATGTCAGGAAGAGAGAGACACACAGAGAGAGCGAGGGGGGGGAGGAAGGGAAGATTGAATGTTGAATCTTATGAAAAGAAGAACTCTTATTGTTTATGTTCTCTTGTATGAGTATGTGTTAGTATCTGCAGAGTATAACATATATACTTTGTAGATAGATACTCACAGTGTCAGGCCCATCCCAACAGTTACCCCCTAAAGACCATTGTGCATTTTTTGAAACTATGAAAATGTGATGAGTTGGTGTTGAAGGAGTCAGGCGCAGGAGGGTAAATCACAGAATAACAAGCTTTAATCCGCAAAATACAGGTTTACGCAGAAATGCGTCAAACACACTCCAGGCCACAAAACAGGCGCACTGGAAAATACAAGGTACACGGGAAATACTCCCGTCGATACAAAATACACGCGCTCCACCGAGCTTCACTAACCTCCACAATAAACAATCACCCCACACAGACAAGGTAGCAGAGGGAACACTTATACAATGACTAATGAGGGAATAAGGACCACGTGTGTGTGATTGAAGACAAGACAAATGGAGTGATGATAAATGGATCGGCAGTAGCTAGTAAGCCGGTGACGCCGAACACCGAAACCTGCCCGAACAAGGAGGGGAGGCAGCCTCGGCGGAAGTCGTGACAGTACCTCCCCGAGCCGCGCGCTGACCCCGGCCTTGGAGACGGCCAGGAGGACGCGGAGCAGGGCGAGCCGGATGGCGACGGTGGAAATCCCGTAACATGGAGGGATCGAGGATATCCCTCACCGGGACCCAGCACCGTTCCTCCGGACCGTACCCCCCCACTCCACTAGGTACTGAAGGCCCCCCACCCGACGCCTCGAATCCAGGATGGAAAGGACAGAGTACACCGGGGCCCCCTTGATGTCCAGAGGAGGTGGAGGGACCTCCCGCACCTCAGACTCCTGGAGCGGACCAGCTACCACCGGCCTGAGGAGAGACACATGAAACGAGGGGTTAATACGATAATCAGGGGGAAGTAACAACCTATAAGTGACCTCGTTGAATCTCCTCAGGACTTTGAACGGCCCCACAAACCGCGGGCTCAGCTTCCGGCAGGGCAGGGGGAGGGGCAGATTCCAGGTCGAGAGCCAGACCCGATCCCCTGGTACAAAGACGGGGGCCTCACTGCGGTGGCGGTCAGCGTTGGCCTTCTGACGACGCACGGCGCATTGGAGGTGAACGTGGGCAGTATCCCACGTCTCCTCCACGCGTAAAAACCAGTCATCCACCGCAGGAGCCTCGGTCTGGCTCTGGTGCCACGGTGCCAGAACCAGTTGGAAACCTAGAACATACTGGAAAGGCGTTAGGTTAGTGGAGGGGTGACGGAGAGAGTTCTGGGCATATTCTGCCCATGGCAAGAACACTGACCACTCCCCCGGCCGGTCCTGGCAGTAGGACTGCAGGAACCTACCCACGTCCTGATTTACCCGTTCCACCTGCCCATTACTCTCGGGGTGGAACCCAGAGGTCAGGCTGTCCGAGACCCCCAGACATTCCATGAATGCTTTCCAGACCTTGAATGTGAACTGGGGACCTATATCAGACACTATATCATCTGGTACCCCGTAGGGGAGACCAGGCAGAGGAAGGAGGCGGCAGGCTTTAGAAAAGCGGTCCACAATGACCAGGATGGTGGTGTTACCTTGGGAGAGGGGAAGATGAGTTAGAAAATCAACACTTAGGTGAGACCATGGTCGTTGTGGAACTGGTAAAGGTTGTAACTTACCAGCTGGGAGGTGCCTACGTGCCTTACTCTGGGCGCACACTGAGCAGGAGACATACACCCTCACGTCCTTAGTCAAGGTAGGCCACCAGTATTTTCCGGTCAGGCAGCGCACTGTACGGCCGATACCTGGGTGACCAGAGGAGGGTGACGTGTGTGCCCAGTAGATCAGATGGTCACGGATAAGATGGTCACGGATGTGTCTCTGTAGCTCAGCTGGTAGAGCACGGCGCTTGTAACGCCAAGGTAGTGGGTTCGATCCCTGGGACCACCCATACACAAAAAAAATGTATGCACGCATGACTGTAAGTCGCTTTGGATAAAAGCGTCTGCTAAATGGCATATTAAATTAATTAAGAGCAGGCACGTACTGTAGCCCATCTGGACACTGAGGTGGAGAGGGATCCGTGTGTAATTCCTCCTCTATATCCGCGTCCATCGCCCATACTACCGCCGCCACAATGCAGCAGGCCGGCAGTATGGGGGTGTTGTCGCTGGGCCTCTCCTCTGTGTCATACAGCCGGGACAGTGCGTTTGCCTTCATGTTCTTTGTACCCGGGATGTATGATAGAGTGAAATCAAACCGGGTGAAGAATAGGACCCACCTGGCCTGGCAAGGATTCAGCCTCCTCGCTGCCCAGATGTACTCCAGGTTACGGTGGTCCGTCCAGACGAGGAAAGGGTGTTTCGCCCCCTCGAGCCAATGCCTCCACACGGTCAAAGCTCGGACAACAGCCAACAGCTCCCGATCACCAAAGCCGTAGTTCTGCTCGTACCCAAGCGTTGAGACAGGACAGCTCCCTATCCCAACCTCGGAAGCATCCACCTCCACTACGAATGGTAGTGATGAATCGGGGTGGGCCAGTACTGGGGCTGAGGTGAACAGACCCCGCAGTTTGCTGAAGGCCAGGTCAGCCTCAGCAGACCAGCGGAGCCGGGACGGCCCACCCTTCAACAGGGAGGTAATGGGAGCTGCGACTTTGCCAAAGCCCCGGATAAACCTCTGATAGTAGTTGGCAAAGCTAAGGAAGCGCTGCACCTCCTTAACCGTGGTTGGAGTCGGTCAATTAAGCACGGCTGAAATGCGATCTCCCTCCATCTCCACACCTGAGGTGGAAATGTGGTATCCAAGGAAGGAGACGGACTGCTGGAAAAACATACACTTCTCTGCCTTAGCATAAAGGTAATTTTCCAACAGTCCGGCCAGCACCTTGCGAACTAGGGACACATGCTCGGCATGCGTAGCGGAATACACCAGGATGTCATCGATGTAGACCACTACACCGCGACCAAGCATGTCCCGAAACACCTCGTTCACAAAGGACTGGAAAACTGAGGGAGCATTCATCAAACCATAGGGCATCACCAGGTATTCATAATGCTGTCTTCCACTCATCTCCTTCTCGGATACGTACCAGGTTGTACGCACTCCTGAGATCTAATTTGGTGAAGAAGCGCGCCCAATGAAGGAATGAGGGGGAGAGGATAACTAAATCTTATCGTCTCCCTGTTCAGTAGTCGATAATCAATGCACGGCCGTAGACCTCCGTCCTTCTTCTTCACAAAGAAGAAACTCGAGGAGGCGGGTGAAGTGGTAGGACGTATATACCCATAGCCACAGTTTTAGCCTGTTACAGGGGGTATATATTACTCCTGGGAGGTACAGCGTCTACCCGGAGGTTTATCGCGCAATCCCCCGCCCGATGAGGTGGTAACTTAGTCGCCTGCGTTTTAGAGAACGCTTGCGCCAGATCGAGGTATTCAGGGGGAATGCGCACGGTGGAGGTACTGTCTGGACTTTCCACCGTGGTTGCACCAACGGAAACACCTAGACACATACCCTGACACTCTCGCGACCACCCCGTGAGAACCCTCTGTGGCCATGAGAAGGTGGGGTTGTGGAGTGCTAGCCAAGGGATACCTAATACCACAGGGAAAGCAGGAGACTCAATAATGGAAAAAGTAACCTGCTCACAATGTGTCTCCTGGGTAATCATGGTGACTGGTGCAGTAACTTCCTTAACCAACCCGGACCCTAATGGTCGACTATCAAGTGCTCTGATGGGGCGTGGAATGGATAGGGGAATCAATGGAATGCCTATATGGTGTGGGAATGCCCTGTCCATAAAGTTCCCAGCTGCGCCTGAATCGACTAGCGCCTTACACTGGGGAACTACCATGTGCTCAGGAAAGGAGATGTGTATTTCACAGTGCGCATCAGAGGGCTCTGAACGAGTGTGGGTGTTCGATGCCTGGGGTGATGTGAGAGTGCCCTGCCTGCCGCCTCCAAACCCAGAAGAGCGTTGACGAAAACGTGTGGTGAAATGTCCCTTCGCGCCACCAGTGTGGCACTGGCGCTGTTGTCCTCCGCTCTCTCGGCTAGCGGTTCCACCCATCTCCATTGGTTCTGAATCAGAGTCGGCCAGGATGGAAACGGGCAGACCTCCTCCAGGACGTCCTCTGGTTGCCAGCAGGTTGTCCAAACGAATGGACATGTCCACCAGTTGCGAGAAGGACAACATGGTGTCACGGCAGGCTAGCTCCCGTTGGACGTCCTCTCGCAGATGGCACCGGAAATGGTCGATCAGGGCCCGCACATTCCACCCAGACCCAGCTGCCAGAGTTCAAAACTCCAATGCGAAGTCCTGCGCAGTCCTTGTCCCCTGCCTCAGGTGGACCAGCCGCTCGCCCGCCTCTCGACCCTCTGGCGGGTGATCGAAGACCGCCCGGAAGAGGTGAGCGAACTCCCCGTAGTTCTCCAACGCAGCTCCTCCTTCGTTCCACACCGCGTTGGCCCACTCCAGGGCTTTCCCCGAGAGGCAGGAGACGAGGGCGTACACCCTCTCCCGCTCCGATTGGACCGGCCGGATGCTGGAGAAGTAGAGCTCCAGTTGGAGAAGGAATCCTTGGCACAGCGCCGCTGTCCCGTCAAACTCCTGTGGTCAGGATATCTGGATCCCTCCGGGTGCTGGGGTGTAGGTGGCGGGATCCGGTTGGCCAGCTGGTCACGATGGATTGATCCATCGCTTCACCCAAGCTGGCTAGCACAGTTGAATGCTCCTGGACCCGTTCCACAACTCCAGGCATGCGCGTCTCTCCCGCTGACTCCATAGCAGGTGGGTGATTCTGTGATGAGGTGGTGTTGAAAGAGTCAGGCGCAGGAGGGTAAGTCACAGAATAACAGGCTTTAATCCACAAAATACAGGTTTACGCAGAAATGCGTCAATCACACTTTAGGGCACAAAACAGGCGCACTGGAAAATACAAGGCACGCGGGAAATACTCACGTTGATACAAAATACATGCGCTCCACCGAGCTTCACTAACCTCCACAATAAACAATCACCCACACAGACAAGGAAGCAGAGGGAACACTTATACAATGACTAATGAGGGAATAAGGACCATGTGTGTGTGATTGAAGACAAGACAAATGGAGTGATGAAAAATGGATCGGCAGTAGCTAGTAAGCCGGTGACGCCGAACGCCGAAACCTGCCCGAACAAGGAGGGGAGGCAGCCTCGGCAGAAGTCGTGACAGAAAATCCCTTGGGGTCTGAGAGAGATAGTGAAAGATAGAGTGACAGAATGATAAAGACAGAGAGCAATATGGAGAATGATAGGTAAAGAGAGCTATTTGCTCAGCCAGTGTTTCTCAGGAGTAGTAGAGCAGAGGTGCCAGTCCGGGTGTGAACACGGGAGACAAACATGGCCGTATCCCACAATCCTTTGGTGCACCTCTCTCCTAATAGAACTATGACACAGAAATTCCACTGAGGTCACAATGTCGCTTAGATGGAATGCCTCTGCAAGATTTTACACATGGCATTTGGTTGTGAGTAGTAAATGTCAAAGACTTCTAGCAATGACAGGAGTGAGTGTAGGCACACACACACACACTATTATTTCTTATTGTTGTTGCATTCTTGAGAAGGAACCTGCAAATAAGCATTTAGTTGTACGTGTATACCATGTGTATTCTGTACATACGACTAATAAAATGTGAAACTTGAAACTTGATATGGTACGTTATTACATACCATGTGAAAAGCATAATTTACACAAAGTTTCCTTCATGAATAACGGATGTGTCATAAATGTATCTAAATACATGGTTTAGTGGGTTGGCTGTTATCCAGGTCCCTGACACACACCCTTCTATTTTCTCCACTACTTGTTTGGGCTGACTGTGGTGAAATGTAACTGGTTTATCCAGTGGTTAGGTAACTCTAACCACTCAGTCCAGCCAGAGCACACAACAGGCTGATACACAGTTTACTCTGCCTGAGCAAAATGGGTCAGGTTACTGCACTGTGTCAACACACACACACACACACACTGATTCATGTTTGCTCATACATACAGTGGCTTGCGAAAGTATTCACTCCCCTTGGCATTTTTCCTATTTTGTTGCCTTACAACCTGGAATTTAAATGGATTTTTGGGGGTTTGTATCATTTGATTTACACAACATGCCTACCACTTTGAAGATGCAAAATATTTTTTCTTGTGTAACAAACAAGAAATAAGACAAAAAAACAGAACACTTGAGCGTGCATAACTATTCACCCCCCCAAAGTCAATACTTTGTAGAGCCACCTTTTGCAGCAATTACAGCTGCAAGTCTCTTGGGGTATGTCTCTATAAGCTTGGCACATCTAGCCACTGGGATTTTTGCCCATTCTTCAAGGCAAAACTGCTCCAGCTCCTTCAAGTTGGATGGGTTCCGCTGGTGTACAGCAATCTTTAAGTCATACCACAGATTCTCAATTGAATTGAGGTCTGGGCTTTGACTAGGCCATTCCAAGACATTTAAATGTTTCCCCTTAAACCACTCGAGTGTTGCTTTAGCAGTATGCTTAGGGTCATTGTCCTGCTGGAAGGTGAACCTCCGTCCCAGTCTCACATCTCTGGAAGACTGAAACAGGTTTCTCTCAAGAATTCCCTGTATTTAGTGCCATCCATCATTCCTTCAATTCTGACCAGTTTCCCAGTCCCTGCCGATAAAAAACATCCCCACAGCATGATGCTGCCACCACCATGCTTCACTGTGGGGATGGTGTTCTCGGGGTGATGAGAGGTGTTGGGTTTGCGCCAGACATAGCGTTGTCCTTGATGGCCAAAAAGCTCAATTTTAGTCTCATCTGACCAGATAACCTTCTTCCCTATGTTTGGGGAGTCTCACACATGCCTTTTGCCGAACACCAAACGTGTTAGCTTTTTTTTTTTCTTAAGCGATGCCTTTTTCTGGCCACTCTTCCGTAAAGCCCAGCTCTGTGGAGTGTATGGCTTAAAGTGGTCTTATGGACAGATACTCCAATCTCAGCTGTGAAGCTTTGCAGCTCCTTTAGGGTTATCTTTGGTCTCTTTGTTGCCTCTCTGATTAATGCCCTCCTTGCCTGGTCCGTGAGTTTTGGTGGGCGGCCCTCTCTTGGCAGGTTTGTTGTGGTGCCATATTCTTTCCATTTGTTTATAATGGATTTAATGGTGCTCCGTGGGATGTTCAAAGTTTCTGATATTTTTTTATAACCCAACCCTGATCTGTATTTCTCCACAACTTTGTCCCTGGCCTGTTTGGAGAGCTCCTTGGTCTTGATGGTGCAGACTCTGGGGCCTTTCAGAACAGGTGTATATATACTGAGATCATGTGACACTTAGATTACACACAGGTGGACTTTATTTAACTAATTATGTGACTTCTGAAGGTAATTGGTTGCAACAGATCTTATTTAGGGGCTTCATAGCAAAGGGGGTGAATACATATGAATGCACCACTTTTCCGTTATTTATTTTTTATAATTTTTTGAAACAAGTTATTTTTTTCATTTCACTTCACCAATTTGGATTATTTTGTGTATGTCCATTACATGAAATCCAAATAAAAATCTATTTAAATTACAGGTTGTAATGCAACAAAATAGGAAAAATGCCAAGGGGGATGAATACTTTTGCAAGGCACAGTACACATACTGTACACAGACACTCTTGCATACGTGCAGGGTTTGCATACTGTATGTGCAGGCTGACACAGAGACACATTCTGTACACAATTATACAGTCATGAGGGCAATAAAAACACTCACTATATCATCAAAGGCCTCACAGGTCTACTGTATATTTCATATGCTACACTGTAAAGAGGTTAGCGTGATTTTGACAGGCAGCTTGGGGCAAGTAAAATTGTATATTTCATATTACAGTACACAAACTGTAATATAAATAGAAAGCAAGTATTGTGTCATGACACACACTACAATACCATAAAATGGACTGTATTATACTGTTAAAAAATGCTACTGTAATCGGAATGAATGAATAAATGAATGGATGAATGAATAAAATGTGTTTAGGTGAGGGGTTTGTATTTCACAGTATCTCTACTTCAATTACAAGGGATTGGCTGCTATGTAAAGTGTTTACAAACATTATAGCATATTAATGAGTATTTGGTGTTTTATACACGATATATACAAAAGTATGTGGACACCCCTTTAAATTAGTGTATTTGGCTATTTCAGCCACACCTGTTGCTGACAGGTGTATAAAATCGAGCACACAGTCATGCAATCTCCATAGACAAACATTGGCAGTAGAATGGCCTTAGTGAAGAGCTTAGTGACTTTCAACATGCCACCTTTCCAACAAGTCAGTTAGTCAAATTTCTGCCCTGCTAGAACTGCCCCGGTCAACTGTAAGTGCTGTTATTGTGAAGTGGAAACGTCTAGGAGCAACAACGGCTCAGCCACGAAGTGGTAGGCCACACAAGCTCACAGAACGGGACTGCCATGTGCTGAAGCGCGTAAACATCGTCTGTCCTCGGTTCCAACACTCACTACCAAGTTCCAAACTGCCTCTGGAAGCAACATCGGCACAATAACTGTTAGTCGGGAGCTTCATGAAATGGGTTTCCATGGCCGAGCAGCAGCACACAAGTCTAAGATCACCATGCACAATGCCAAGCATTGGCTGGAGTGGTGTAAAGCTCACTGCCATTGGACTCTGGAGCAGTGGAAACACGTTCTCTGGAGGGATGAATCACGCCTTACCATCTGACAGTCCAACAGACAAATCTGGGTTTGGCAGGTGCCAGGAGTACGCTACCTGCCAGAATGCATAGTGCCAACTGTAAAGTTTGGTGAATGGAAATCTTAGCGCTACAGCATACAATGACATTCTAGACGATTCTGTGCTTCCAACTTCGTGGCAACAGTTGGGGGAAGGCCTTTTCCTGTTTCAGCATGACAATGCCCCCGTGCACAAAGCGAGGTCCATACAGAAATGGTTTGTCGAGATCGGTGTGGAAGAACTTGACTGGCCTGCACAAAGCCATCGAACACCTTTGGGATGAATTGGAACGCCGAATGCGAGCCAGGCCTAATTGTCCAACATCAGTGCCTGACCTCACTAATGCTCTTGTGGCTGAATGGAAGCAAGTCCCAGCAGCAATGTTCCAACATCTAGTTGAAAGCCTTCCCAGAAGAGTGGAGGCTGTAATTGTAGCAAAGGGGGGACCAATTCCATATTAATGCCAATGATTTTGGAATGAGATGTTCGAAGATCAGGTGTCCACATACTTTTGGTCATGTAGTGTATCACCTGCACTTCTAGAGGCCTTAACAAAGGCTTCGAAACTGGCAGCGACTCAATGGCAAAACATACCAAAAGGACATGGCAAAATTCTCAAACATTGAAGGTTTAAGGTCAATCTATTTAGTTTTTCAAAAAGTCATTACAGTTTAAAATGTTCAACATGTTAAAATTCTATCCATCATTAATTAGTCATTCCAAATAATAAACAATTCAAACAATAAGTAATCAATTCAAATTTGACAAAACAAATGGTCATCCAAAAAATAAAAACAAAACATAGGCAATCAATCAATCAACACATTTTCTGAAAACATCTTTCAGTCCATTCAGTCAGTCAATCAGTCCACAATGTGTCTGTGTCTTTGTGTTGGGGAAGGGGAAAGGTGGGGTCTTGGCTGGGCTGGCAGTTGCTGAAGGGAATTGGCAGTTGTGGTTGGTCGGTGCTGTGTGCAGGGTTGGTGCTGGTGTTGTGGCTGTACCGGGAAAGTCTGGGTTGATTCTGGTGTTGGGGCCGGGACTGGAAGTCGTGCTGGGACCAGGACTGGAGGCCAAGGGTTGGTGCTGGGTCTGGTGCTGGAGACTGGGATTAAAACAGCAACCAGGAACCGGGAGCTGGGGCTGCTGCAGGTGATGGGTTGGGATCTGGGTCTGTAGAGGTGGGGAAGGACAACCTGAGCAGCGAGCAGACACACAAGGGAGCCCTAGACCCAGAGGTAAAATGTTGCACTCCCCTATGGTCCGCTCGCTCCGGGTGAAGGTCTGGTGTTTGGTCCCTCCTCCTCGCCTCTTCCGTTGTTCTGGTGCTGTGACTGGGTCTGGTGCTGGATCTGCAGAAGGGAGGATGGACAACCGGAGGAGCAAGCAGAAACAACTGGGAGCACAAGATCCGGAGGTCAGGGATGGTACTCCCTTGTGGCCTGCTTGGTCCGGGCATAGGTCTAGAGCTTTGGTCCTTCCTCCACGCCTCTTCTGGTGTGGTGATGAATGGTTCCTGGTTATGGTCTGGTTCTGTGAGAGGGATAAGTGTAGATGGAGCATCGGCCTGGTCTGGTGTTGGAGGAGGAGCGATGCGGTGGCAAGGTTGGACACTGGATCCTGGAAGAGAGAGGGAGCAAACAGGGTCCAGACCCACCTTGCCACGGAGCACACCTAAACAGTTGGTAGGTGTGTTCAGTGCGAGTGCCACCATGGGGGCAGCTCTCTGTACGTACCTTGTGCCGTCTATAGATGGATTCCCTAGTGGGGAGGCAACCATGAACAGCCATCTGATAATTTCATTGCAGATTTGGATGAGGACCTCTAGCGGGTCGTTTGTGTTGGGTGGTTCTTGGCTGTTGACAAGTCTTGACGTGCCTTCCGACTGACTACCTGGTGAAACCCTGTACTGACTTGGTGATGGAATGGGGGATACTGGGAGGGGTGAAGGCGGTTCGGAGTGTCCAAGGGGTCTGGACTGAGGCTGGCTGGTTTGCTGCTGTTCGGGATCAGGCCAGGGAGGGCTAAGGGGTGTGGATCTGGGTCGCTAAGGAGCAGGAGGGTGGAGTCAGGGGCAGTAGGGGGTCAGGGGCCATTGGTGGTGGGAGTGGGGAATCAGGGACAGTAAGGGGTAGGGAGAAGCGATCAGAGAAAGGAATGAATGAGGGGTCTGGGAGGGGTAGACGGTTTCTCGGAGGGGATAGGGGGTTTGGCGGATCGTGTTTGCTGGCGTCAGGGTTTGGGTTTTGGTTTGGTCTCTTGTTGGTCTGTTGTTTGTCTGGTCTTTTCCATTTGGTAATTCTTGTCAAGTTTGGGTCGTCGTCTTCATCTAAGAACTGGAGATGTGTGGTGAGGGGCTCTTCCGGTTGTATGACCTCTTTCGAAACCGGCTCCCCTTTGACCAGGAGTTTGGAGGGGTGTAGGTGGTAAGGAAGGGATTTGTTGGGGGTGCAAAGGTGGAGGGGCCGGCAGGGGTGGGGGCTGTTTCTGGGACGTCTTGGGTGGTGACAGGGATGGGGGGCGTTTCTGAGATATCTTGGGTGGTTGGGCGGTGCCTGTGGAAAGGTCTGGGTCTTCGTTGTTGTTGTCTGGTGTAGGGGGTGGGGGTTGGTGGGTTTGGGATTTGGGTTGGCGGCATTGGCCCTTGCACTACCGGCGTAGGAACTGTGGTCCTCAGTAGCTCAGCTGGTAGAGCACGGCGCTTGTAACGCCAAGGTAGTGGGTTCGATCCCCGGGACCACCCATACACAAAAAATAAAAAATAAAAAAAAATGTATGCACGCATGACTGTAAGTCGCTTTGGATAAAAGCGTCTGCTAAATGGCATATTATTATTATTATTATTATTATAACTGGGGAAGGTTCTGAAGAAATGGCCCCCTTTCTCGCACAGGTTGCAGGGGCGTGTGGAGCTACAGTCTGAGTTGGGATAGTAGTCTTTACAGATCTTGCAGATGATGGCTGTGCAGGCTGCGGCCAGGTGGCCTAGTTGGCCCCAGTTCCTGCACATTTTGGGCATGCCGTAGTAGTGGACAGAGCCTCTGTTGTTTCACAGCGTGATGGTGCTGGGGAGTTGTTGGACTCCGCCCACTCCAGTTGGGTCTGGTCTTAACAGGACCAGCCATTTTCATGCCCCAGTCCAGATGTTGTCTTCATACAGGACCCTCCTAGCCACTGACTTGAGGGTGGCACACCTGGTTAACCAAACCTGTATGTCGTAGTCCTGGATGCATTCATTGTGAAACTCTACTGTAATTACCTTCAATTCTGTATCAGAAAGGGGGTATGCTCTGAGTTTGTTAAACAGGGCTGAATCTTTGCACTTTCTGAGTTTTGACCAAAACTGTTCTAGTAACTGGGGGGTCTTGAAACTGGCTTCAAATTATTATTGTGGCCCTGGGGGTTTCACCAGGCAGTTCAGGTCAGACGGCACAAAGCCCATACCTCTCTGGAGAACTGCCCTGCTGAATTCCAGGCGGGTCATGGTTTCTGGTGGGGGGAGTCAGGTCAGGTTGCGGTCAAGCCACTGTTACCCTTCCGTCTTCCCCAGTCCTTCAGGCGTTCCAGGCCTTTTCCACTGTTACTGTTGCTGCCTCCTGGTCCGTCCAAAGAAAAGGATAGAAGAGAGAAAGTAGAGCCAGTAGAGAAAGGCACACAACCCTAGAAAATCTCCACCATGCAGGGTTGTGCGTAATGAAGAGAAACCAGTCATAACATTTAAGATTTAAGACTTGTTGCCACTCCAATCTGTCCTCTATACATTTTAAATTGATGGAGCACTATAATCCATATAGGAGTTAAATTGGAGCATTATCTCACTCAAAGGTGCAACAAATATAGCCTCTTACAAGGCACGCTTCAAAATATGTTAATGAGCCAGAAACAACAATACCATGCACCCACTAGTGGTCAAAAGGTTTTTTGGTTCTCTAAAGATACGGTACTGTACTGTATCCTGTGGGGTGGAATTACAGTGGGGTGGAAATACAGCAATTCTTTCCCCGCCCACAACAATTTCCCCTAATGCCAGACCATAATTTACTGTATGCTGCAGTAAAAGGTTTTACTGTTGATAAAACAAAGAATGGCTGTATAATTTACAGTTTTCCGTAACAGTGTTGAATTGAGCATTATGTATAATAAAAATAAAATGTAGTACAATAGATTATAAACTTATTTAGTAAACCAAAATCATTGTGGTCAATCATATTGTAATTCTTTATTTCCATGTACTGTAAGTGATACTGTCATGTGTTATAGCCTTCTCGCCAATGAACAAAAGACTGCATGTATAAGATGTGTGTAACCAAAGTTATAATGTATGTGGTTCTGACAACACATTGTTTCAGTGTATCTTCTCTGTCTCTGTCTTGTCTTCAGATCGCTGACACCTACTCCACCGTGTGTAAAACCCAGAAGAAGGAACCTCCCCCGGACAACAATGGAGCCAAGACGCTCCCCCGCAACCACTGCTCTGTGGAGGAGAATGGAGGAGGTGGGAGAGGAGGAGCAGGCGGGAATGGAGGAGGGAATGGGGCGTGGGGCGGTCCCGGGGGAGGGGTGAGGGGTCGCGGCCAGGGGGTTCAGGGTGGCCAGGCCCGATCCCACGAGGAGCCCTGCTACGCGCCAGTCGGCGACAGGTCCTGGCCCGCCTGTGTGGTAGCCAAGTCTGACCCGGCGTACGCCACTATAGATTCCCACCGGAAACGTGAGCAGGCAGGAACCAATTTCAGTACACTGGGGTCAAACGCTACACTGAAGCCCAGGAAGAAGCCTCCTCAGCATGGAGCGTCGTCTCCAGGGGCCCCGG